>NC_139008.1:27207798-27807798 GCF_964374135.1 Grampus griseus
CTCCTTGGCCCCAGTGGGTGGCCCTGCCTTCCCTGCCATGTAGGTTCCTGCAGGAGGGGACTCCCCCCCAGCCCCATCTGTGCGCTGGGACCTCCAGCCTTCCCCTATCAGCCTGAGAAGGGTAAAGCACAGAAGACCTGTTCTTTGCAATTCATCCTCCCCTGCAGCGAACTCTGAGCCTCTTTGCTGTGCTTTGGTGTCATGAAGATGCTGTTGGTGGCGAGGACGGCAACACTTACGGTTTCCCAGGCACTGTGGCCGGTGCTTGAATACACGATTTCGTGTGATGGGCATGACCACCCTGTCGGCAGGCTTCATCACCACCGCTTTAGAGACACGCATGCAGAAGCTCCCACAGTTCACAAGTGGCAGAGCTGGGAGTCAGAACCGTGCCCTCTGACCCAAACTTGGGCATCTCCTGGCTGAGCCAGTTAGGACAGCCTGTCACCAATTCTGCTGAAGGAATCTTATCTTTTGAGCCCAGGATGGGCGGGGCTGGGGCTCTGAGAGATCTAGACTCCACATGGGGGGTGGGGGGCCCGTCTTCCCAGCTGGGGGTCCATGGTGGTCCAGGTGGCAGTGCAGGGGCCCTAGGGATGAAGTCTCTGCCCGGCCCAGGGTTCCCGGCCTGCCCTTCTCCCCAGCTGGCCACTTCTTACCTTCCTAGCTGTGTGAGCCCAGGTAGGTGACTTAGAGTCTCTGAGCCTCCTTATCGCCTCCATGTGGGGAAGTCAGCCTTTCCCCTCCTGGGCTGGCCTAGCCCCCAGCAGGTTCCTAACCTGGAAAGTAGACAGTTGTTAGAAGGAGGACGAGTGGATTGGCATGTGAGCCCCCTGCCTGGGATCCCAGCCCTGGCCCTGGTCCCAACACTCACTGTGACCCTGGACAAGCCACTTTAGCTCCGGGCCTCTGTTTCCACTTAGCAAACATGGCTACCACGACAGGATTGAGCTGACTCGTGACGGCTCTTTGTGGACCACGATACACGACATAAATATGGAGCTTTTCTGTTCTATCAAACCACAAGTCTAGGGCTCTGTGTTTTTCCTTCTGAGCCTGCTTTGCTTTTGTGACTCCAATTTCATTTTTTAAAGTTGAGTTGGGCAAGTATCTTTCTCATCAGATCACATTTTCTGTACACTGGGGGAGTGGGGAACAGAATCCCCCCTCTGTGTGCTGGCTTTGAGTTCACTGGCATTTCCTGAGTACTTTGAGTGCCAGGCTCAGCGCTGGGGATGGAGACGGGAGCTGGGCATGGTCTCTGCCCGCCAGGGGCCCACAGCCCACTGGGGGGTCAGGAGTGAACAGACCATCATGACACAGGATGGTCTGTGGGGGGAACCTGGCAGGCCAGGTTAGGGAGAGGAGGACCTCTCAGGTGACTTCCTTGGGACACAGAAGTCCAAGATGAGTCATAAAAGATTGAGTGGGAGATGGACAGGCAAAGAAGTGGAGAAGGGTGTTGTAGGCAGAAGGAACATCACAGGCCAAGGCCTGGAGGTATGTAAGTGCAGTCACACGCCCGCCCACTTCTCCATGAGTCCCAGCCGTGTGAATTGCCCACATCACCGTCCACAGCGCTTTCCCTGCTGGAGGCTGAGGTTTACTGTAAGACGGGCTGCTTCTATCATGCCCAGTCGGCACCTTGGGCCTGCGAAGTGTCTTTCTCTATCCTTAAAGATTTATGACTCCATCTGTCTGTTCATCCATTCAGCCACCCCTGCATCCGTCTCTCTGTTCGTCCATTAGTCATCTATTCATCCATCTATCCGTCTTGTCTGTTTATCCATCTATCCGTCTTGTCTGTTTATCCATCTATGCATCTATTCATCCATGCATCTGTGCATCTATCTGTTCATCCATCCATGCATCCGTCTGTCTATCTGTCCAACCGTCTATTCATCCAGCCAGCCAGCCAGCCATACATTCAACAAGTATTTATTGAGTGCTGACGACATGCCAGGCCCTGCTGGGCAGAGCCTTCTCTGGGGCGGTGCAGGGCAGGTGATGAGCAGACGTGAGCTGAGGTTTGCTTCACTCCCTGCCGGAACCCTGCCCAAGACGGGCGCAGACTTGCCCCTGGAGTCCCTCCCTCCCCGTCCTGGGCTGCCTGGTCTTGTTAGGAGGGAGGTGGCCCTCGGCTCCCAGCTTGGGAAACCGTCCCTGACAATCTGCTCTTGAGAGCGTCACCTCCTCAGACGAGGGTGAGGAAATCACCCCAGATCCCAGATCACAGACAGCTGCACACACCCCAAGGATGTGGGCTTCCTGCCACCCTGCTGAGAACCCCACCCTGGCTGCCTTTCTAGGGATGTTAACGTGGGCTCGCTGAGTCACTGCTGATAACGCTTTCAGCTTTGTCTCCCCGCCCCAGGCCTTTGTGTTTCCAGACAAAACGCTGAACGCTCAGCTGCCCATCCAGCATATCGATAGCCCATCCCAGCTGGTCCCAGAGCCTCACAGCAGCCTTTTTAGTTATGTGACTTAAAGCAAGTCCCCAGCAGTAGTGCTTGGGAAAGCCAGAGCTATCACGAACCTCCCTGTGCATCCCTGCTGGCGTCCTGAGCCCAGAGGTCCATGACCTGGGCTCCTATCTGGCCACTCAGAGATTTGGAAAATTTGAGTCCTGTTTTAAAGTAGGGCCATTTCACACAGAAATGTGAACATCCGTCTTGTCCTGTAAACGGGAGGATTGGCCAACACTGCGCCCAGGTGCCAGCCTACGGGGGGAAGGGGGCTGGGGCTCAGCACGACTGCACGTTTAAGGGAATGTGGACACCCTGGTATCCTGTTTCATGATGGAGAAAAGCGTGGAGGGAGGCAGGACTGAGTTGGTCAAGGTCAAGAGAGAAGGGCCAGCGCTGCCTCCTGCAGGTGCTCTTGGTGACCCCTGGTGTCATGACGTTGCAGGGTTGGGGCCCACTGGGGTGGCTTTATTTCAGCTGGAGGGCCCAACCATTCCTTCTGGGAGGGGTGAGCTTCCTGTAAGGGAGTGAGTTCCCTGTCCCCCAACCTGGTGATAAATCCATCCTGGGCCGAGCATACAGCATGGGGAAGGTAAACCTCAGAAGCAGGGTCAGAAGGGACCTCCTGAGGCTTTGGGGTGTTGTGGGCCTGGATCTCAGGGGGCAGAACTGTGCTCCCCCGCTTTGAGATGGGAGGCGGGTTCAGAGTAAGACAGGTGGGCTTCAGAGGTGCTCTGAAGATGGGCCTGGAGGCTCTGAACAGAGCACCGTCTGTGGCTGGTAAGGGCCAGAGCGGTACCTCCAAGCCCCGATCCCTGGGTACATGGGGTGAAGCCTGACTTGGGCAGCGTGGATGAAGGTTTGACCCTGGGGGCATCCTGGTAAAGTCACTATAATTTGGATGCGTCATGGAAACCTGACTCTGTTATCACGGGCCTTGTCTTTGGGACATAATTTCTCTGATAAATGCTCGTTGCGTACCCACTTTGGGGGTCCTCAGTTCAATCAAAACACCATTCTTGCCTCAGGGGAAACACAGTCGGGGGCATAGGGAAGGCTTCCTGGAGGAGGTGGTACCTTGGTGGGAGTTGAGAAGGCTGCAGTGAGCATTTAGCCAGGTGAAGCCCAAAGGAGAAGGGGTCCAGGCAAAGGGAACAGAAGGGACAAAGGGAGAAGGCACTGAGGCATGATGGCTCCCAGCCTGTTGGGGACAGGAGGACTGAGGTGAATTGGCGCCGGGGACTGAGGCTGGTGCAGTAAGTGCTCATTGGAGGCTGGATCAAAATGGCCTTGTCAAGAGGCTCACGAAGTAGGAGCTAGAAATTTACCCTGATGCCAGTGGGGGGCAATGAAAGGGTTTTCAGGAAGGGAGCTGGGTGCGTGTTATAGAGCCCTCAGCTGGGTATGGAGAGTAGAGGGTGGGAAGCACCACTGCGATGCCGAGAGGTGGCCATGGGTGGTGAGGAGAGGCGAGATGCGGAAGAAGGAGCCCTGGGGACCACTGACCGGTGGGGATGTCTCCTCTCTGGGAGGTGGGGACACAGAGCCAAGACCTTGGGAGTGACAGACTCGGGGGCAGTTCCCTGGAAGCCTCTCCCCCAAACACCCTACGAAGAGGTCCCGAGATCACTGGTGTTACCAGGTACATGATGTAGGGAGGCAGGGAATAGTTTAGATCTGAAGGATGATGACGCGCACGTGTCGAGGGGAGAGTAGAGGCATCTTTGGCAGATGGCACAGCATGTACTAAGGCCCTGTGGCCACAGAGACAGAGAGGAGAAGGGCCAAAATGTGGCCTGAGTGGCCGAACAGGGAGCGAGGGATGAGATGAGGTGGGAGGGTACAGGCGCCAGACCACAGGGACACGGGGGAGCCACTGAAGTGCTTTAGGTGGTGACGCCATCCGATGTGTCTGCCATGGTCACCAGGCTGCAGGAGGTGACGTTCTTAGATCTGTCCAGGAGCTGGAGGTGAAAGGTGAACTCATATGACTCCCATAACCATAAAAAATCCTGAACTGCATATACATCATATGTATTCATTTCCTTGGGCTGCCGTGACATGCTGTCACAAACAGGTGGCTTAAAACAACAGAAATTGGAAGAAATACTGTTCAGTGTTAAAAAAAAAAAACAAAAAACAAAGAAACCCAGAAATTGTTTTGCTCGGAGCTCTGGAGGCTAGAAGTCTGAATTAAGATGCTGGCAGGACCACACTCTCTCTGAAGGGCTGTAGGAAAGGACCCTTCCTTGCCTCTTCTAGCTTCTGGTGTTCGCTGGCAATCCGTGGTGTTCCTCGGTTTGTGGCTGCACCGCTCCTTCGTCACATCATGGGTCTTCTTCCCTCTGTCTGTGTCTCTTCTTATACGGATCCCAGTGATTGGATCAGGGCCTATCCGAATCCACAGGGACCTCATCCTGACCCGATTATATCAGCAAAGACCGTATTTCCAAATATGGCCACATTCACAGGTCCCCAGGCTTAGGACGCAGACATACCTTTTGGGGAAGGACACAGTCATCCCACAACGTCAAAGGATCCTGATTTTGTTTCGAAAACACACACGTGGTCACTCACGTTCTGTTTCTTGACGTGGATGCTTGTGTTGCAGGAGTTTTCACTCTGAAAATTGAGCTATACATGTATGATCCGTGCATTTTTCTGCACATGTGTTCTGTTTCAGTTAACACATGAACATATACACACATGCCGAGAACGGAGGGTGGCAGCCACTGTACCATGATGTTAATAGAGGCTTCCCCTGGGTGATGGGTGTATGGATTCATTTCATTTTCTCCCCGGATGTTCCAAATTTTCTGCCATAAGCATGTGTTAACCTTATTGCATAATAAATCCATGTGTATCATAAAAGAAGAGCCGGGATGGAACCCTTACTCACCAGTCCTTCCCTGAACCCAAAGCTATTGTAACAGGAGGTGGGGTTTGAACAGGAATTTGGCCTGCCCTTAGAATCTGTTCCAAATAAATATTTTTAGCCTCATTACCCACTGCCTTCAAATGTCCTGCTTATGAGTTGTGGCTCTGATGATCCAAACAGACGTTCTTTGGAACTTGTGGCTTGGCAGTTACCTCACCTGTGTCCCCTTCCGGACGGAGGATGAAGGTAATAATAGAACTGACCTCATGGGTGGCTGGGAGGCTTCACTGGAATAATGCACGTGAAACCTTCTGCACAGGGCGGGGCTGCCACGAATACCCTCCTGATTAGGAAATGCCCAGGGTACGGTGGCAGGCATCTCGGTGTCCTAGTTTAATGGTTCAGCTGGTCAGGGAAAAGTCCGGTAAATGAAACCTTGCCCCACTGCACATGGTCATCCCTGGGGAATGGTCGGGGGTGATGCGGGCCTCCCTTCGCGGCATGCTTTCCCGTTTTGCCCCGTTTTAATACAGCTTGGTGCTCTTCACCCGCTGGCCTCCTTACCTGTTGCAGCTGTGTGCTATTTCATCGCGTTTAAGGCCATGCGCTGCCATGACGGTTAAGTCATCACGGGAAGATTTAGAGGGGGCAGGTGGGGGTGAGGTGAGAAGGTGGCTGGACTAGAAGAGCCAGTGTTGGTGGGGCGAGGGGGAGGGGCTCTTCTTTCTGCCCTCCAGACCCCGCCCAATGCCATAGGCCCCATCCACTGCCATGGACCACGCCCCTGGAGATGGTGCCTCGCCAGGCCTTCGCTCCACCCGACCCGCAGCCCGAGGGCTTTGGAGTTTGAGCTGTGCCTTATTTGGAACCTGGTCTTTCCTTTGGTAATATCTGTCCATATTACAAATGCAGAAACCCTCTGTCCCAGCTGGGCTGCTGCCCAACAATAATCCTACAAATAAACTGGAACTCCTGGGACATTATTTATGTACAAGTTATCCTTTGCAACATTGTTTGTAAAAACCAGATACTGAAAACAACCTAGACCCTCCATCAGTAGGGGGCTGATAAAAGACACTGGCCCACTCCATATAAAATGGAATACTGTACTCTGCTGTTGTAAAGAACAGTGAGAAACTGTCTCTAAGCTTTATTAGGTGAGGAAAGCAAGATTCAAGACAGTATATAGTATATACATCTTTGCATTAAAAAAAGGGAGGGCTGGGCTTCCCTGGTGGCGCATTGGTTGAGAGTCCGCCTGCCGATGCAGGGGACACGGGTTCGTGCCCTGGTCCGGGAAGGTGCCACGTGCCGCAGAGCGGCTGGGCCTGTGGGCCATGGCCGCTGAGCCTGGGCGTCCGGAGCCTGTGCTCCACAATGGGAGAGGCCACAACAGTGAGAGGCCCACGTACCGCAAAAAAAAAAAAAAAAAAAAAAAAAAGGGAGGGCTGAGTATATATTTGTATCAGCTAATATTTGCATGAAGAAACTGTGGCTAACCACCGAATGACTAAACGTTACCTGTGGAGGCGGGGGTGAGACTTAGTGGTTGGGGCACACGGGAAGGGGAAGGGACACAGATTTGTTCATAGCCTGTTTTCTTTTTTGGGGACCCATGTGAACCTTCTAGTTTTCAAAATTGCTAATTAAAAAAAAGAAGTAGCATCTTTGAAACAAAGCACATTTTAAAGCAGCAGCTTGGGCTCAAGTGTCCCATTGCATCTCACTTCAGCCTCTGATAGCTGTGTGACCTTGGGCAGGTTACTCAACCTCTCTGTTTCAGTTCCTTCATCCATGAAATGGGGGTAATAGCAGTTCCAACTTTGGGCTGTTGGGAGGATTAAATGAGATCAATGTGCCCAGTGCCTGGCATGCAGTAAGCGAATAACAAGAGTGAGTTGATGGTGGCAGAGGGTCGGCTTTCTGAAAGCAACACAGTTTGGAACAGGCCCCAAGAAGCAGGATGTGAACTCTAGCGCTGCTGTGAGCCCTCTTTCTCTGGTGTCTGTGTCTTCCCTCTGCCGCAGGGGCCCTGGCCTGATGGGAGCCACTTGTTACGTGACAGTGCAGTCTCCTGCTTCCCATCCCCTTGTTCAGTGCAGGCAGCATGGGGACATCTCACAGCCCTGAGTCCTGAGCGTGCATCTTCTGGGAAGCAGGGAGAAGGGGTTGAGTTCAAGCATGTGAGGATCGGTTGGGTTGCTGTGAACAGGGACTCAGAGTGGAGAGTGCCCTGGCTCTGGCCTCCTGCCCTGTCTGACCCATTGGCTCTGCTTCCTGGGAAGCATAAGTGTGAGGAGCCCAGGGTGTAGTTCTTGCATTGAACCCCACAACTGCCCACAGCCCTCATGCTGCATGGAGGATGCCAGCAGAGAGGGCACCGCCTGCCCAAAGTGGAGCCGTGAACACAGAGTGAGCCAGACTCCAGCCCTCGGGTCAGAGGCCTTCTCACCTCCTGCCCAGGGAGGGTTTTTTCCAGAAGGTTCTACCCACCATGGCTTTGGGGGCTGGTTTCATTGACTAAACAGCCCCTGTGCCTCACTTTGTTCACCTGTGAAATGGGGGTGATTGCCCTCCTGCCTCCTCTTCTTGAGGATAAGGTGAGGCTGGCTGTCACTTTGGAGGGACCAGGGGACCTGTGCCCTCATTTGTGTGTCTGCCTTTTTTAAAAAAAATTATTTATTTATTTATTTATTTTGGCTGTGCCAGGTCTTAGTTGCAGCATGTGGGATCTTCGTTGTGGCACGTGGGATCTTTAGTTGCGGCATGTGGGCTCATAGTTGTGGCGTGCAGGCTTCTTTGTTGCAGCATGTGGACTCTTAGTTGCAGCATGCGAACTCTTAGTTGCGGCCTGCATGCGGGATCTAGTTCCCTGACCAGGGATCAAACCTGGGCCCCCGGCATTGGGAGTGTGGAGTCTTACCCACTGGACGACCAGGGAGGTCCCTGCCTTTACTCAGTGGAGAGAGTCCTGAAGTCCAAGTCAATGTGGCTTCTGTCACGTGACTGCCTTTAAAGTGAAGTGGACTTGTCTACTACACGTAGACCTGTAAGACACAGCTCCAGACTCAGGTGTCTTGGAATTTGAGTTCTGTATAAATTCGTTCCATTTCTGTTGATGCCTCCATCCTGCCAGGCTGGTGGGAACGTTTAGCCTTGGTTTGTCAGGGCTAACCCACCTGTGGGAGTGCATGCTGGGCTGCACGGGGCGTGTCAGTGGCCCCTTGAGATCTGGAGGTTTGGAGCTGCTTGGAACAGGACCTTGTGGTCAGGGTCATCCGTTTTCTCTCTTGTGGTCTCTCTGACACTCAGGAATCAGAATGGGTGTCCCTTTCTCTTCTTCTTCCTCTACTCAGCATAATCTTTGTCCTATTGCTTCCAACATGTTCCTGGTCCAAACATGGTGGCCTGGCCTCAATTCCCTGGAGGCCCAGAGGGCTAGAACAGGGGTTAGCAAACTTCCTGTAAAGCACCAGATAGTAAATATTTCAAGCTTTACAGGCCGTAGTATAATCTCTGTAGCAACAACTCAACTCCGCCCCTGTGGGTCAAGAGCAGCCCCAGACAATACATAAGCAAACGGGCATGGCTATGTTCCAATAAAACTTTATTTACAAAAATAGCGTAGCAAAAGAAGCAATCAACTTGGGAAACAGTTCAAGAAATTAAAAACAGGGAGATTGGGATTGACATATCACAGTACTGTATATAAAATAGATGACTAATAAGGACCCACTGTATAGCACATGGAACTCTACTTAATGCTCTGTAATGGCCTATGTGGGAAAAGAATCTAAAAAAGAGTGGATCTATGTATAACTGATTCACTTTGCTGTACACCTGAAACTAACACAACATTGTAAATCAACTCTACTCCAATAAAAATTAAAAAACAAAACAAAACTGGAAGTGCCACATGATCCAGCAATTCCACTTCTGTGTATGTATCCAAAGGGACTGAAATGAGGATCTCGAAGAGCTATCTGCCGCCCCATGTTTGTTGCAGCGTTATTCCCAACAGTCAATATATGGAAACAACTTAAGTGTTCACTGACAGGTGGCTAGATTAAGAAAATGTGGAATATACGTACAATGGAATATTAGTCAGCCTTAGAAAAGAAGGAAATCCTGCCATTTGTGACACCGTGGATGAACCTGGAAGACATGTTGAATGAAATAAGCCAGTTACAGAGAGATAGATACTGCATGACCCACTTACATGAGGAATCTAAAATAGTCAAACTCACAGAAGCAGAGGGATGCTTGCCAGGGGCTAGGGTGACAGGGAAAGTGGGAGTTGCTGTCCAGTGGGTATAAAGTTTCAGCTGTGCGAGATGAATAAATTGGAGAGATCTGCTATATAACATAGTGCCTGTAGTTAATAATAATGTATTGTGCACTTAAACATTTGTCAAGAGGTAGATCTCATGTTAAGTGTTCTTATCACATTAAAAAACAAAAACACACAAAAACCCCAAATCAGCCTGTAGCTGGCTGCTCCCTGGCCTCGACCTTTGCAAGCCAAAGCCTTTATGTAAAAACCCAGAAAGTGTTCCCGAAGCACCGTTGTACTTCTCCTGGAGGCCATGAGCAAGGGCAGGCTCTTTGCTTAGAAAAAAAGGAAAAGGAGAAAATGCCCAGAGGATTGAGACTTTCGTAAGTCAAATACTCCCTAATTTACCTTTCGGTGGGGGCGTGGGGGCGGATACATGTTCCTACAGTGATTTGCCTAAAGCTACCTGTGATTGATCTGGGGTCATCAGATTCTCAAAAGCTCTTTTGTGACCGTCCTCAGTTCTGGTAAGTCCCAAGCATTCCCAGATGTGTGACTAAGGCCTCTCAACGAAAGCCAGTCTGAGGTGGAGTCCTGGTCACATCACTTTCTGCCTTTGTGACATTAGGCAAGATACCCTGCTTCTCTTTGTCTTGGTTGCCTAATCTGTAAACTGAGGAAAGCCACACCACCTCTGCTCAGGGTTTTCCCAAGGCTCACATGACACAGTATCTGTCAGATGCCCGGCACCGAGCCTGGTGCAGGTGGGTGTTTAACGAATGGGAATTGACAACCCAGCCTCACGTTCTAATTATCTTGGGGAGAGACTTTAAGGCAACCGGTAAGAGAGACGCTTAGAAGTAGAAATGGCAGGATTCAGCAAGTGAAATCATTCAAGTCCCGCTTCATTCTGTGTGTCTATGGGCTCGCTATGTAACTTCCCTGAGCTCAGTTTCCGCATCTGTGAAATGGGGATAGTGAAGAGGACCAACTTTTAGAGGACTTCAGTGAAACAGTGCACAGTGCCTGGCATGCAGTCAGTACTTAATAACTGGGAACTGTTTAGTGTTAACCTCTGCTGGGTCCCTTCCTCACTGCCATGTGCTTATGTTGACTCATCTGGGTTTCCCTAGCAGCCAGTAACCCCTGTAGACAGGCTCCAGGTCTTGGCTGGAGCAGCGAGGGTGCTCCATCCCTCGGATCACTCAGGGAGAGGGTCTTGTGCTGAGGCTTCACTCTCCCAGAGCCTGGACACCAGCATCTGCTGGAATTTATAAAATCATTTCATCTTCATCATCTCTGTTTGCACAGCTACCTGCTACCTATGGCCAATAGTCCAGGCTTTCCACTGTGATAGATGTGTTCTGAGTCCTTTAAGAATTTTTTTTTGGTTTAAAAAAAATGAGTTGATTTCAAGAAAAATATTAAGCAAAGAAAGAGTACCGGAGGAAAAACGTGATTCAAGTTTGGGAAGGCCTGGAATAGTGTAGAGAGCAGGCCTGGGTAAACATGGTGGGGGGGGATCGGGGTTGGTGAAATAGGACCCAGATTTTGCAGGGGGACAGGGTGATACTTCAAGGACTTCTACTTACTTAACATCTCCAGGCCTCAGTTTCCTCATCTGCAAAATGTGGGAGGTGATGATGGTGAGAATTCATTGAGGTCAAGCACATGAAAGGCTTGGCACGTCTAACACTCAGGTGTTAATTTTTAGGGCAGGGAGGGGAGCTGAATGTGACGTGGTGTCCTGCATTGGGTCCTGGAACAGAAGAAAGGGCATTCGTGGAAAAACGGGGGAAATCCGAATAAAGTCTGGAGTGTATGTAGTTATAATAATGTACTGATATTAAGGGCTTAGTTTTGACAAAAGCTAAGTCACGGGAGATGTTAGCATTAGGGGAAGCCGGGTGAAGCGTGTGCGGGACCCTCTGTACTATCTTTGCGACTCTTCTGTCAATCCTAAATGTCTCCAAAATAAAGTTTATTTACAAACATCCAAATGAATGGGGGCCAAATGCTATAATCAGAGAAGGGAGGTGCGAAGTCCAGCTTAGGAAATCAGGGAAAGGCCTTCCGGAGAACAGGAAGGCTGAGTCTCAGAGGAGGAAAGGAGGAGGGAACAGCTATCTCTGGGGGAGGAAGCAGGAAAGCGAGCCCTTCCCAGCCTCCTAGCCTTTGCATTTGTTTTCCCCAACCTGGAGCTGCTCTTACCTCCTTCCCTTAATCTGGTTCAAAGCAAGTGTTAGCCCCTCAACAGCTCTCCTGACTCCCTGCCTGGGTCCCCTTCACTGCCACATGCCCTCAGGGGCCCCCGTGCTTTCACTTCTCGGCCCATCTCACCGTTGTGATGAATGAGTTCTGCGTGGGATTCAGGGCCGGCCATGTGGATGGGCATCCTTTGTATTCACTGGTTCACAGCCCCTTGCTCTCAAGGGTCCCACTCTTGGTTGAATGCCCTGATGTCATCAATTCTTAATAACTTTTACCACCAGGCTGGGGGCTTATAACGGCACAGCTTTTATTATCTTACAGTTCTGGAGTCTGAAGTCTAACATGGGGCTGCAGGGCCGTGTTTCTTCTGGAAGCTGTCAGGGAGAATCCTCATCCCTCCTTTCCCAGCCTCTGGAGGCCGCCTGCATTCCGTGGCTCGCGGCCCCTTCCTCCATCTTCAAAGCCAGCAGTGCTGCATCTTCTCTTCCCTGTCACCTCTGCTTCCATCATCACATCTTCTCTCTCTGACTCTGACCCTCTTTCCTCCCTCCTAAAAGGACCTGTGATTAGGCTGGGCCCAGATTATCCAGGATAATCTCCCACCTCAAGATCCCTAATTTACTCACATCGGCAAAGTCCCCTTCTTTGTCTTCAGTCACTCTCCTCCTCACCCACTCTGCTCCCACCTTACTAGAAATTCCAGTTCTCCATCCTTCCTCAGGACCTTTGCTCATGCAGTTGCTTCAACTTGGATTAGTTTTCCTGTAACTCTTTGCATGTCTCTCTGCCATTCTGGTGGATTCAGCTTAAACATCAACTTCGTGGAGAAATCTTTCCTGATCACCAGATCTAAAGTTAATTCATTCCATTATTTTCTCTCCTCAAGGCCTCTTGGTTTCTTTCACAACATTTTTCACAACTTGTCATGGCTTGGTTACTGGTTTACTTTTGTCTATCTTCTTCCCTAAATTTCGAGCTTCCTGAGCTCAGGGATCTGTTGCTTGCTGCCACATACCCAGCACCTAGTATAGTGCCTGTCACCTGGTAGGTGTGCAGCACTTGGTTGCTGTATAAGTGGAACACGTAAGCCAGTGTCCCAGGAACCTACGCCTTCCTTCACATGGATGACCCAGCAGGGTCTTTGTTGGAGTGTGTGTTCCCCGAGGTCCCCACAATCAAGGGCTACATCCTCTTCAGCTCTGTGGTCACAGTCTCTGCCTCTGAGAGGCCCAGATTCTAGAAATGGGAGACCAGGTTAGAACCTTGGCTTCGCCTCTTACAACATGTCTTAGATAGCCTTGGCTACGTGACAAACACCCCCCAAAACATAATGGCTTAAAAACAACAGTTTATTACTTTTCATGATTCTGTGATTAGCTTAGTGCCTCATCTGCTGGTTTTGACTGGGTTCCCTCAGCTGGAGGGTCAGCCGAGCTGGAAGGTCCAGATGGCCTCCCTCGCATGTGTGGCAGCTGGCGCTGGCTGTTGGCTGGGTGGCCTCAGTTGACCTCTCATCTTCCAGTGGGTGAGACCTGCTTCCTTTTGTGGAGATTTCGGGTCAGCAAAGACAGAAGCTGCCAGGCTTCTTGAGGCCTGAGCTTGGGGCTCGAGCCACACTACTTCTGGCGCATTCTATTAGTCAAAGCAAGTCATGAGGCTAGCCTGGATTTAGGGGAGTGGAGAAGTAGAATCTGCCTCTTGGTGGGAAGAACAACAGGGAATTTCTGGCCATATTTGATCTTCCATAGTAGGCTGTAAAGCCTTAGGTAAGAGACTTAACCTCTCTGGGCCTTACTTTCCCCCCTCTGTGAACTGGGTCTATTGGCATCTATCTTATAGAATTATTTGTGGGAATGAAACATGATGCACACAAAGTGCTTAGCACACAACCTCTCTCATTGAAAGTGCCCATTGAATAGAAACTGTTATTATTGCTGTTAATGTTATTACAGTGTTTATAGTGGGAACTTAGCAAATGATGGATGGATGGATGGATGGGTGGACGGGTGGGTGGATAGATGGATGGGTGGGTGGATAGATGGATGGACGGGTGGATAGATGGATGGACGGGTGGATGGATGGAAGGATGGATGGATATGGGGGGGGTGGATGGATAGGTGGATGAACAGACAAATGGCTTTTGGTATTCAAACAGTACGCAACCCTGATGACTTATCTGGAGGTGAGAAGTCATCTCATTTCATGAAGTTCAGAGTAAACAGCAGCTCTTTGCTGTTGAGTTCAAACACTGATTTCTAGAGAGACCTGCCCTCTTGCTCAGTTGACGTTTGTCATCTGTATGTGGGAAGTGGGGAAGGTCAGGCAGTCCTACAGCAGGCTTCGTGCACACTCCCTCTTTCTGTCTCTCACACACACACATCCCCACCTCCTCGGCCTTGGTTAAATGTAACCAAACACTAACACTTGTGACAAACACAGCCAAGCTTCCCACTGGAACGCTGAGCAACAAACCACATGTAGTTGCAGCCCAGGGGGGTTTGTTGACATACATTCCCCCAGGCGCTGGCCGGTGTGGGTGAGGCTGGGACGGGTGGCGGTGAGGGGCTCCCCAGCTGGCTGTTCCAGAGCAGAGCCCGCCTCCTTCTAGGTCCTGCTTCAGGGACCTGGCACATCCCCCTGGAGCCAGAGCCTGTCCCCAGGGCTGCCATGGGCAAAGGTGCAGAAAATCTTCCTGGAAAAGGTGGTCTTTAAGAACATTTTGCCTCTGGGATTGGCCAGGTGAATTGTGAGAGGGACCTGCTAGTGACATTTTTTCCTACACCAGCCTGACACCGGGTGTGGGAGAGGTGGGGGGTGGATGGGCAGGGAGGTGCGTGAACTTCCTCGGGCTGCCATAATGGATCACCACAAACCTGCTGGTATAAGACAACAGAAATTTACCCCCTCACAGAGGCGAGAAGTCTGAAATCAGGGTGTCAGGAGGGCTGTGCCCCCTCCAAGGGCTTTAGGGAAGAATCCTCCCTTGCCTCTTCCAGCTTCTGGTGGCTTCCCATAGCCCTTGGTGTCCCTGGCTTGTGGCAGCATCCCTCCAGTCTCTGCCTCCATCTTCACATGGCCTTCCCCCTGTGTGTCTTCTCCTCTTCTAAGGATGTCAGTCATTGGGATTAGGGCCCACCCTAATCTAGTATGACCTCATTTTGATGACATCTGCCAAGGCCCTATTTCCAAACAAGGTCACATTCTAAGGCTCTGGGTGGACATGAACTGGGGGCAGCACCATGCCACCCAGTACAGGAGGTAAGGCAGAGGCAGACAGGTAGGGATCGGGGAGGGTCAGGATGCTGATAGCAAGGCTTCCACAGTAGCAACCAGAAGGCTGTGAGCAGAGCAACACCGCCTTTACACTCGGCCAAGTCTGGCCCTATGCCTTGGAGGGGCCCACACTGGTCCTTCTCCAGCCGGGCCCCTTCCCACAAGGCAAGGAGCCGTGGAGCCAGGGAGATGCGCCCACGTGGTCCCCACGACTCCCTACTTCTGGGCCAAGTCCTAGGTGTCCAGAACTCTGGAACCCCCTTCCTCAGCAGCACTGACCCACTTCCAAAGGCTGCTCAGGTGTCTCCCCTAGCTCTGCCCTGCTGAGGGCAGGCTGGCTTCCAGTGTGTGCACCCCTAAACCCACGGGAGGCTCAGGGGCAGGCATTTGTGGGGCTTAGGACAGAACTTGGACTTGTAGCCTGGGGTATGTTCACAGGCCCCTCCAGGCAGAGTGGAGAGTGTGGGGAGAGAAGCGGGTGGTCTGTGGAACTCCAAGGAGTCTGGGAGAGTTCTGAGTTCAGATCTGGCCTTCCGGGTCGTGGTGAAGGTGTGTTCCTTAAAGAGGGAGGCTAGGACGTATTTTATTTACATGGTTTCTGAGCTTGATATCTGACTTTAAACCTGTAGACATATAGTGTACATGGGTTCTTGCTCTGGGCCCTAAACACATTACAGACTATGAGTTGAGATGGAGGTGCCTGGGAGCCTCTGGACTCAGGCTCTAAGAATTACCTTTGGTTCATCACTCCCTGAGTTATGTCGCGTGTGTGTGTGTGTGTGTATGTGTGTGTGTGTGTGTGTGTTTAACATTTCGTTGGTCTCCCTTACTAGCATATAAGCTTCATGAAAACAGGGACCTTTTTCTTCTCATCTGTAAAGTGGGATTAATAGTAGTCACTGCAGGACTTCCCTGGTGGCCCACTAGTTAAGAATCCGCCTGCCAATGCAGGGGACACGGGGTCGAGCCCTGGTCCGGGAAGATCCCACATGCCGCGGAGCAACTAAGCCTGTGTGCCACAACTACTGAGCCTGCGCTCTAGAGCCCGCGAGCCACAACTACTGAGCCCACGTGCCACAACTACTTAAGCCTGCGCGCCTAGAGCCCGTGCTCCACCAAGAGAGAAGGCACCACAGTGAGAAGCCGGCACACCGCAACGAAGAGTAGCCCCCGCTCGCCGCAACTAGAGAAAGCCCGCGCGCAGCAACAAAGACCCAATGCGGCCAAAAATAATAATAATAATAGTAATAGTCACGGCTTCATAGAGTTACCAGAGGAGCAAGAGAGCGAGAGCGTGTGGATGCGAAGCCGGGAGTGCAGGGCCCGGCCCTCAGCGAGCGCCCTGTGAGCTCTGCTCAGGCTGCTGTTGGTTGTCTCTGGAGCCCCAGCACAGGGGAGGGTGCCCGGGAGGTGCTTTGCAAGTGCTTTGTGGAATAAATGACGGAGCGGCTGAGGACGCAGGGGACTGTGTCCTCCCCAGCTCTCGGCCTTGCTGACTTCGTTCCTGAAGGCCAGGTTGGACCAAGGGGTTGCGTGATTCTCAGAACGTCCCCAGAGGCAAATGTGTGCTATCAGATCCATAAACGCAGGCTCTCCCGGCAACACTTTATGACCAGATTGGCATTTTGAGCCCATTCCTCCGGATGCCGAGGGGAGCCATATTGGAGGAGGGGGCAGGCGTGTACGTAGGAGTGTATATAGGTGAACCATGTGGGAGGCGGCTCTACAAGGCCGAGGTTTTGAGAAATGAGGACAGCTTGGGTAGGGGTGGAGAGGTGAACAGGGAAAGGAGTAAACTGCTTGCTTCCAGGGCTGCCGAGCAGGTCGATGGGCAGGACTTAGTGAGGCTTGGGTGAGGCTGGGAGGGGTCGGGGATGACACCTGGTTTCCGGTTAGCCTCACCAGATTGAAGGAGGTGCTATCCCTGAGGTGGGGGGCCCCGGGGGAAATCAGACTCGAGGGGAGGCTCTCAAATTCAGCTTCGGACCAGTTGAATTTGATAAGCCGCCAAGACATCCGTTAGACCAGGTTTGAATCCCTGAGCACATCCTGGCAGTACTGTCTGCACCAGGCTCCCTCACTCCTCTGAGCCTTGGTTTTCCTGTCTGCAAAACAGAATACCTCACCAGGTGATTATAAGGACCCTATGTGGGGATACGTGCAAATCGCCCAACCCAGAGCCAGGCACCGTGAAGAGAAAACTATGTGTCAGTATTATTCACTCTGTCAGTTATAAGCAACAGACACACAAGGCAAATTGGCTTAAACAGACAAATAATTTACTTTAACTAAAATCCAAGAAATAGATCTGAGATCCCCAGAGCTGCATGCAGAACTCAAGCATCGTCACAGGGGCTCCTTATCTCCCTCAGGCACCTTCCACGTGTGTTCACAGTGGTCACTAGCTCAGCAAATCCAGTGGCAAGAGCGGGAACTCTTTTCCTATAATTCTGGCAAAAAAAAAAAAAGGCACAAGAACAATTCTGATTGGCCCAACTTGGTTATGTGCCCATCCCAGAGCCAATCACTGTGGCCAGGCTTGGGTCATATGATTTCCCCTGTGGCATGGCTCCCCTGTCGGGGAAAGATAAAGCTGTGCAAGGAAAACCAGCAGACGTCCATCATGTTCTCTGTCTGTCCGGTGGGAGTTTCAGGATGGGAGGAGATGTGTGTGTAAAGTTTCCAGCACAATAGCCAAGACATGGAGTCAACTTAAATGTCCATTGACAGATGAATGGAGAAAGAAAACGTGGTACATGCAATGGCATATCCAGCCTTAAAAAGAAGGAAATTCTGAACTATGTGAACACTTGGATGGACCTTGAGGACATTAGGTTAAGTGAAATAAGCCAGACACAGGACAAACACTCCATGGTACCACTTATATGAGAAATCTAAAATAGTCAAACTCAGAGAACCAGAGAATAGAATGGGGATTTCCAGGGGGTGGGAGGAGGGGGAAATGGGGAGATATTGGCCAAGGGGTACAAAGCTTCAGGTCTGCAAGATGACTAAGTTCTGGAGATCTAAGGTACAGCACGATAATGATAGTTAACAACACTGTATTGTACACTTAAAATTTTACCAAGAGGGTAGATCTTATGTTAAATGTTCCTATCACAAGAAAAAAGAATAGTAAAGAAGGTGGGAGGAAATTTTTAGAAGTGATTGATATATCTATGGCATAGATTGTGATGGTAGTTTCACCCGTGTATAGTTATTTTTTATTTTTAATTGAACTATAGTTGACAATGTGTTCATTACTGCTGTACAGCAACGTGATTCAGTTATACATATGTATACATTCTTTTTTAACTATTCTTTTCCATTATGGTTTATCACAGGATATTGAATATAGTTCCCTGTGCTATACAGCAGGACCTTGTTGTCTGTCCATTCTATATATAAAAGCTCACATCTGCTGACCCAAACTTCTACTCCATCCCTCCCCCAACCCCCTCTCCCTTAGCAACCACCAGTCTGTCCTCTGTGTCTCACAGGTGTATACTTATCTCCAAACTCAACAAGTTGTATACATTAAATATAGATAGCTTTTTGTATGTCAATCATACCTCAGTAAAGAGGTTTAAAAAATAAAAATAAAGTTTCTGGCGCAAAGTAGGAGCTCAGTTCACGGTGGCTGCTTGCATCAGGATTCTGGAGGTGAAACACCAGAACGGCCCGCCGTGATGCCCTTACCGTCTACATGTTTTAAAGTCCTTTACAAATGCAGCCTCTCGGCAACAACCCCCCATCCAACGGCACCTACTTTTCCTCAACCCCCTTCAGCCTTTCACCAAGCTTAAGAGATGGCACGGGAGAGGTCAGTCAGGGGAGGATTGAGGCATGTCCCAGCCCATGGCAGGGCACCATGCTGTCATCTTTGGTCAACCATGGACAGGCCGTGGGCTGACCCCAACCTGGAGACCCAGGGACTCCCTATTCCTCCAGGACCAGTGGGAAATTCCAGGACCTCTGGCATCCCCCCAACAGCCTGCACTCCAGAGAGAGGCAGACAAGATCAAGAGAATGGGTTTTGCACAGTTAGACAAAGACTTTGATGGTTCATAACATCAGGGAGAAAATTCCAATACCCCGGGGCAAGCTACGATGTGGATGTTCCTTTCAGCAACCTGCTTCTGATTGGAACTGCCCGGAGCCTCCCTGCCAATCAGCATGGGCGCTGAGAAATTGGAATTTTATAGCTTAGCAACGAGAAATCTGGAGGAACTCTGGAATTAATTTAAGGAAACGGGGAGGAAAAAAAAAAAAAAAAACGAAGAAGGAAATTAGTAGCCAAATAACCAGACTGTCTGATTTTATTATTACCTTTGTGGCCGAGGCAAGTCATGAACATTTTTGGCATTAAGTACAAGCAGAGAGGGAACCAGCCAGCCATCTTGTCTCAAACTCTGCGATAATGTTTTGTTTTTGTTTTGTTTTCCTGCACTGGTGCTGGGATAGGGATGTGAACAGAGCCAAGAAAGAACAGACAAAACAGGTACAATAATTAAAGAAAAACCACACCCAGTCTTGTCTGCCACAGCTCCGTCCAGGAGCCTCTTGGCCAGTCTTTTTCTGGAATCATCTTCTATCATGTGACATCATGGATACCAGCCTGTCTGAAATGGGAACTGGAGGTCACGGCAGCTATAGAGGGTTTCTGCAATTTCAGATGGAGGCCTAGTCAGAGGTGATGATGGTGTTGGTTGGTCCATTCGATCACTGTTTATTGAGTGTCATTCATGGGTCACCGTTGAGTCAGGGACTGTAGAACAGAAGTGGATATCACATTACTGGTCCCTGCCCCTGTGGGTGGAGAGTCTAGCTGGGGCGGGGGGGGGCCTAGATAGTAATAATCAGTTAATTATATAAGGCATGAAACCCCAGTACTTCTGTGGGGACTTGGTTCTGGTCCTCATGTCCTAGAAAACATCCATTTGGATGCCTCGCTGTGAGACAGCGTGATCAACTCATCCCAGTTGGCCCAGGACTTTCCTGATTTAAGCACCTAAAGTTCCCAATCCTGGGAAGCCCCAGGATGACTGGTCACCCTACCTTGGGACAGGATGAACTGGGGAAATAAGCCTCCCTTACCACGTGGGGCTTCCCTGTACCTTCTCCCCAAGCAGCCTGGACACAGGTTAAACAGCCCATTCAGCCTGCGGCTTGGAACAAGTTACTTGGCCTCTCGGGGCCACTGCTTCCTCATTTGCAAAATGGGGTTTGACCTGGAGAGCTTTTGGCCTCCTGGTAGTTCTGGTTTCCCAGCCCTGCTGCTGCATTTCAGAGCTTAATCAATGCAGACGGCCGAGCAAAGGAGACAGGGCCACGCACCCACGGTGCAGCCGTGGGCAAGCTATCTCACCTTTAATGCCTAGTTTCCTCCTCCATAAAATCGTAGTGATAATAGTACTTACTTCGTGGAAATATGAGCACTCAGTTAAGTGAAAATATTCTATAGGTCTGGCATAGCAGATAGTCAGTAGCTGGAAAGTGTGGATATCCTGGTTAATGAAAAGTATGATTTAGAGTTATGATCTTTCATGAGTAGTGACTGCCAGTTTTCAAAAAAAATTTTTTTAAACATGTACTTTATCACAGTACATACTCTTAAGATTGCCTTTTACCTCCGGGTGTCTAGTTCCATAAGGTGGAGACTAGGTCCTTTTTGCCACTGTCTCCCCCATAATAAAGATTTGTTGAGTTCGTTGAGGTCACATCATGCCCATTTTACAGGTGAGAAAATTGAGACTCAGGGAGGTTAAAGGTCCTGCCATTAAGTGGAGAAATCAAAAATTGAACTTGGATCTGATTCAGGGTCCTGTCTCTCCACTAATTGGTCTCTACTTCCTCAGGGGATGCGTAGGGAGAGCACGAGTGACGGCAAAGGGGTGCCAGGAGGCAGATCTGGTGGCGGGGGGTGGGACTGTGAAGATCTGACTGGGAATTCTCCAAACGGAGCAGCCACGGTGGGCCGAGCACAACACCAGCAGCCTGGCCGGATCCTCATGTGGACAGGAACCTTTTAGATGCTGCTTTCTCACCTCACTGATTGCCATGGAGACAGGAGAGGGTGTGCACACATGCACGCGCTGAGATGTATCTCAAACCTGCTACCCAGGCTTGCCCAGAGATGCCAGCAGTGGTGGGCAGGTCAAACCAATACACAAGTGCACACAAGAGTAGAGTACATGGTACCATAAACCCCAGCTATCCATCACCCAGCTTCAATAATCACCAACTCTCAGCCAACCTTGTTCCATCTATACCCCCTTCCCCTACTCCCTCATCCCAGATACTCAGATACTAAGCAAATTCCAGACATCAACCATTTCTTCTGCAAATATTTTCGTTTAAGACTCCAAAAGAAAAAGGATTTTTTTTTTACCACCATCACACCTACTAACGGTAATGCTTTAATATCAGCAAATATCCAGTGTTCAGAATTTTCTGGTTGTCTCATAACTGTTTTCTTTACAGTTAAAATCAGGATTCATATAAGGTTCATACAGTGTGACTGGTTGATACGCCTCTTACGCCTTTCTTAATCTGCGGGTTCTCCCTCCCTTCCTCTTTCTTCTCTTGCAATTTATTTGTTGAGGAAACTGGGTTGGTTGTTCTGTAGTGTTCCGGTCTGGATTTTGCTTATTGCGTCCCCGTGCTGGTGTTATACGTGTTCCTCTGCCCACTCTGTTGCTTGTAAATCAGTAGTTAGATCTAGAAGTTCACTTAGATTCATGTTTGTTTTTTGTGTTTGTATGACTACTTCCTAGTGGCTGTTTTGTATTTCTATTTGAAGGCACATAATGTGTGGTTGTCCCTCTTCATGATGTTAGTAGCCATTGATGATCACTGTCTAGATCCATTAGAGGTTGAAAAGGGTGGCTTACTAATTCTATCCTTCTGTCTTTGTTTGTTAGCTGGAATATGGCTATAAAGAAACTTCCCCTGATCAGCCATTTGGTTACGGTAAAGTATGGTTCATACCAGAAAGGATAAATGCTTGACTCTTTCCCCTGTATTTGACAGTTTTCAAAATAAGTTCATCCCAGGGAGTTCCCTGGTGGCCTAGTGGTTAGGATTCCGGGCTTTCACTGCCATGGCCCGGGTTCAATCCCTGGTCTGGGAACTGAGATCCTGCAAGCCACGCAGTGTGGCCAAAAGGAAAGAAAAAAAAAAGTTGGTCCCAACATCCTCCAAAGATGACAAATGAGTTTATGCGTTTCTGTTTTTCTAAGTATCATTGTGAACTCACAGATTTGGACACACATAACACATTTCCATCCGTTGCAGTTATTATTCCTATTGATGCTCACAATGTCCCATCTTTGGCCAGTGGGAGCCTCTTCACGTTGTCTTCCCGCCTCCTTTTTGATATGTCCCCATAACAGCTTCTGAGCTACTTGGATGATAAGGTGTTCCAGGCTCATCTTGCATATCTCTGCCTCAGACCTCGAATCAGCCCTATCTCCACAGAACCTGCAGAGAGCACTTCTAGTTGGAAGTGGTGTTTAGAGACCACAACGTGGGTGCTGGGAGTGCTCACTGTTAGTGAATTGCCCATTATTTCTAACCTTTTCAGTGGACAGGGGTAGGAAACACGTGCTTTATTTTGTAAGGCAAAATACTGATGCTTCCCATTCAAACTGGGGACTCCAGGTTCTTCACTTCATCTCTGTGATCTTACATCCGCATCTCCTTTCTTCCATGACAGTGTGACAAAGCCTGTTTCTAAAAGCAGAGCTCCCCTTTGTGTCTCCCGCCAAGCAGGAAGCATATGAGAAAGCACTTAAGCCTTTCCCTCAGAAATGAACCCGAGGCCTCTGATTTGGAGGCTTAGAAGTGGCTCTGAGAGAAGCCCATGTCAGGACCCACAAGGGACCACATTCTCATGGCAGACGAACCAGCTCCTCCCACCATCCTGTGTGTGGATCCTCTCATCTAACTGCTCTTAATCCTGGCTGCACACTTGAGTCACATGGGGAATTATAAAAACCCCTCTCAATCACAATTAAGTCAGAATCTCTGGGCCTGGGAGCCTAACATCACTACTGTTTTTTAAAGCGGTCCAGGTAATTTTAATGTGCAGCCAGGGTTTAGAATCACTACTCTAGTCCTTGCTTCTCAGCCAAAGGAAGAGAAGGAAATGAGGGGTATAGCAGATTCTGCCTTCAAAGCCCATTAGCTTGGGATTGAAACCTAGCACTGCCAGTTTCTACCTGTGAAATACCTGGAATGGCACAGAGCAGTGGAACCTTCTGCAGTAATCAAAATCTATATCTGCACCGTCCAATGTGGTAGCCACTAGCCCCATAGGGTTATTACTGCAACCTAGGAAGTGAATTTTTGGATTTAAAAAATTTTAACAACTTACACAGAAATAGCCACAAGTGGCTAGTAGCTACCATCTTGGACAGTGCCACTCTGCAAAATTACTTAACATCGAGGAGCCTCATCTCTGTAAAATAAGGACAAATAAGAGTGACTTCCTTGGGCTGTTGTCAGGATTAGAGATAATGTATATTAAGTGCCTGGTGCACATAAGACATTCAATAAAATGCTGCTTATTTTCCTTATTAACATCAGCCTGTCACTCCTTAAAGAAAAAAAAAAAAAAGCTTGCCTGGAAAATGAGTGCTCAAAAGCACCCCACCACACAGACTAAAAATTCTGAGCTGTTCCAGAGAAACTCACAGAAAATATTCCTTAATTGTAGAAGTTCAATTACAGCAGGAGGTTATCAGTTGCAAGGGCTGTATTTCATTACAGATCTAGCCACAGCTCAATAAATTAAGCAATCACTCAAAATAACATGTTGCTTTAATCCCCTCTTGGAACAAATTCAAGTTGCTTGGTTTTATATTAGCACAGCTCTTGAAAGGCAACTCACATTGGCCTCATTTCTGTTTTCTCAATTCATCAGCCCCTCTCTGGATAAATCTTTGCGTCTGCTGACTAGCAGGGTGGAGGATTCCAAGGCGAGCAGACCTCCTTTTATCAAAACCGGAGTGTTTTCCATCCTCTGGCCTCGGCACGTTCCATGTTTCATGCGCTGAAATTACTGGCAAGTTTATCTGCGGCAAAGACAGAAAGAGACCAAGAGGCAAGAGCCCAGTTCTGAAACACCTCTCAGCAGCCCAGTTCGGATGTGCAAAGCAAACGGTGGCGACTTTTCCACCCTCATCTTCTCTCTAGTGGTTTATCCTCTCACAGTAGAATTTCATTTCCCCTAGAAACTTGGCACTGGAGGTGTCAGCCCGGGAACATATTTGTTTGTGTAAATTAAAAGAAGAATATGTTTTGACCATATTTAAGTTCTGACCGCACTAAAGAAATAAATACTGAGTTGCACAATGCATCCGCTGCACGGTTCTGGCCCACCTCCCCAAACTCTGCCTTTGTTTATAAAACCCAGACGAGAACTGTGAGTGGCTTAGCACCTCAGAAAGCCACAGGGACAACTTTGGAGGCCGTGTCCACCCTCACCCAGGTCCACATGGAAAGTCCACTTACCTGAGTTTGAGATTTGCTTCCTCCTGACGTGCTGCATCCTTGCCAAGGGGGGCGAGGGTGCTGGAAACAGACACCCTCACTTGTGCATTGTTGATGGGCCTGTGAATGATGCCACCTTGGTGAAGGGCACTGGGCAATAGCTGTAGAAATTTAAAAATGCACATATCCTCTGACCTAGAAATTCCACTTCTAGGAATGTATCTGATGAGGATACTGGGACACATGCCAGAGAGTCTGTATGTTACAACTGCAAAATCCTGGAGTTAACTGAAATGCTGGCCAGTGGGGGACAGGTTAAGTATGGTGCATTGCTAGAAGTCATTAGAAAGATTGTGGTGGGACAGAGGGCTGTCATGTCTTCAGGATATATTATAACGCCCAGCCCCTCCAATTTTCTTAATGTTAGGAGCCAAAAAAGTATATGCTCTCGAATATGGTTAGAAAATTTATGAAGATTATGTGGACTGCATACAGTGGTTACATTTAAAAAGTGAAACTGGAGTTAGAGAAAAAATGTAAAGGGGCTCCTTTATTTCCCCTATTTCCTCTGACCCGGGCAATGTAATACAACAATAATACTCTTTTTCATTACGTATCTGTCAGGCCAATGGAGTGGTGGTGGGAATCTTTCCTTTTCTGATCTTTATGCCAATCATACAGTGGACTGAATGGCGATCCCCAGAGAGAGAAAAGCTATGTCCACTTCTCTCCCAGAACCTTCACAGGTTTCCTTATATGGAAAAAGATGTGATTAAGTTAAGGGTCTTGAGAGGTGGAGTTTACCCTGGATTATTCAGATGGGCACTAAATGCAGTTACATGCATCCTTGTATGAGAGAAGCAGAGACAGACAGACAGAAGAACGTAGGAAGATGGAAGCAGAGATTGGAGTGATGCAGCCACATGTCAAGGAACACTGGAGCCACCAGAAGCTGGAAGAGGCAAGGCATGGATTTTCCTCTGGAGCACCTGGGAGGAGTATAGCCCTACCAGAGTTTGGACTTCTAGCCTCCAGAACTTCGAAATAATAGATTTCTATAGTTTTAAGCCACTCGGTTTGTAGTAATTTGTTATGGCTGCCCTAGGAACCTAATACATCACCTGACACCTGTAAAACACATGAAGTGCATAGGGAGAAACAAATGTGGCAAGACTGTGGTTTTTGGTGAATTCATTCATTCCACAGATATTTATTGAGCATCTACTAGGTGCTGAGGAGACAGCAGGGAACAAATCAAAGATGGCTGCCCACCTGGAGCTGACATTTCAGTGAGAGAGAGAGGGGGAGAGAGGGGGAGAGAGAGAGGAGATAAAATAAATAGAACATGGAGAAAGACTGATGGTGGTGGAAGGGAACAAGAAAGAGAACAAGAAAGCATGGAAGAGGGGCAGGGGTCAAGAAGGGAACTGGGAGAATGCAGTTCCCAGGTGACACTGAAGTAGAAGCCTGAAGGGGTTGGGAGCACAAGCTGTGTGTCCACCTGAGGGAAGAGTATCTGGCGAAGGAAACAAGTATAGAACTTGACCCTCTGAGTGATCCATCTGTTGACCAGACTCAGTAGGAGGGAGTGACCCTTTCTTCCCTCCTCCTCCTTTCCCTCCCTCCCTCCCGCATTTGCTGCCCACCTGCTGTGTGCCAGCTGCTGGGGGTGCAAAGATGAGTGAGACGCAGGTCCCCAGGCTCAAGGTCATGGGGGGTAACAGTCATAAGTAAATCGTCGCAAATATAATGTGGTGGGCATTGGAGCAGAGGCCACGGCAAGCTGCAGGCTCCATCCTTGGTGGAGAGCAGGGTGGGAAGGGGAGGTGGGTGTATGTTGGGAATGAGGTCGGAGAGAAGCAAGCAAGCAGGAAGAGGGCAGGACTTGAAGTCCAAGAATAAGTGTTTAGCTCTGATTCAGTGGTAGATTAATTGGAGCGGGGGAGCATGGAGATGTGTCTGGGGAATCTCTCATTCCCAAGGACAGCAGGCAAACTTAGGGGAGAATGAGCTCTGAGGATAACCTACCCCTTTTAGATTCACACAATCCGTGAAGAGGGAAAAACAGTTCCCAAGTCCTGAAATGGGATGCTTCGGACCATACGGAAACCAGAGCTGATCTGATTGAGGAAGACGGGAGATTCATTACTCAGGTAGCTATGATGAAGAACAAAAGAGGCTGAGTTGCTCTTGGATCCAGGGACAGAACGCAGCGCCAGTCTCTCTCTCCGCCCCATACTCCCATCCCAATCCTCATTTCTCCCTTCCTCCATACTGGCCTCAGTCTCTGTGGTCACAGATAGCTCTGGAGGCTGGAGAGGGGCTGGGAAAAGCAGGCTTCTCACCAGCTGTAGTTAGGGTAATCCTGGATTGGCCCTGCTTGGGTCACATGACCACACCTGGACCAATCACTGCAGCCCAGCTCAGAAGTGGGCTGCTGTGATTGGTTGTATTTGAGTCACGTGTCTATGCCTGGACCAATTACTATAGCTGAGGCTTGGGTGCTGTAAGCGACCATCTTTGGCCATATTCCCACTGGACATCGTGTCCGTTAACGGAAGCTGGGGGGAGAAAGTGCTGGCAGGTGAAAAAACAAAAATAAAACCCTGAGCCGTCTACCTCCTCCAGAGCCTTCTCCTGGTTGTGCTGCTTCCACATTCACTCTGCTGAGAATTGCCAAAATCCTGTGTTGGGCTTTGCTTTAAGATCCACTGTCTATAAACCCCAAAGCTGCCAGCCGAATTTACTCAGACCTGTTGTTGGTTTTTTTTTTTGCCGTTGTTATATTATTTTAATCAAATGTAAAATGTTCTCTTCCTCTTTGGTTTATGATTGCCTCTCCTGCCCCTACGGGTAGGAACTGTGTCTGTCGTGTTGACTACTATATTACTCATGCCTGGTACTCAGTCTCTTATGTATAAGTCCTCAAATAATTGAACGAATGAATGAATGTTCACTCATTCATTGAACATGCCACAGAGACAGGAGGCGCTGCAAGGTCCTTATCTGCTCTCTTCAGTGAGTCCCTCTCTTCCACTCTCTCCCTCCTTCTCAGTCGTGTTGG
Source organism: Grampus griseus (assembly GCF_964374135.1). NCBI lineage: Eukaryota > Metazoa > Chordata > Mammalia > Artiodactyla > Delphinidae > Grampus > Grampus griseus. The sequence continues at coordinate 27,235,458 of NC_139008.1, forward strand.
TTCCCCTTCATGACAAGGTTTCGTTAGTCTTAGTGCAACCTTGCAGTGTCATCCCAACACAAACTGCAGGCTCTGAATCTCTAGGTGAATTCTTGGGTTGAGAGTGTAGATAAGCATGAGAAATAAGGTTCATTTGCTTGGTGGAGGCTGTCCTTTGAGAAGGATAATGGAGCTCTCTCTGAGCTGGGAGGGATTGGGTGCCATGATGGTTGCCAGTGTCTACCATGGCCACCTGCCTCTAGTGGGTATCCCTGGTCTGCTACTGCTCTGGATTGGTTGCTCACCAGCAGGCCTCTGTCCTGCAGCCCTGTCATTTGCCGTGATATCACGGTACACTCCGAGTCCAGGACAAACTGGTGTGGCCAAATAAAACAACCGCAGGTTCTTAGGGAAGAAGGCTTAAGACAAATGGCTATTTTTTAAAAAGTACTTATAACCCACATGTCAGCTGGGGTCATCTTATTTTTGGAGATTCCAATGGAACGGACTTAAACGCTGTCCCACATGCCATGAGAGACCCAACTCTCCTTTCCAGAGATGGGGGGTGAGGGATGCTCGTGTCTCTCCTAGGCACCCAAAGCTCAAAATTCCTGCAGCCAATCAATCAGTTCTCAGTTCTGCTCGGGCGCCCTTTTGCTGGCCTCATGGGCGCATGACTTGTGCTGTTGTACAGGGTCTACGTTAAGTTTGATGTTTTACTGTTGTCATCTTGAACTTCTTAGTAATTTCTGAACAAACGGCTCCACATTTTCATTTTGCAAATCCTGTAGCTAGACTTGCTTCACTCAGGAGCATTCCTTTCCCACCCCACACTGACTCACTCTAGACTATGCCCCAATTCCTCCACTGTCCCCAAATTCCATCCACACAAGGATATGGGTATAGGAGACTTGGCCTGAAGGTTTGGGATGAAAGGAAATGTTGACCTCTCAGCCAAGTTAACGGCATAAAGTGCAGTGTATGAACTGGCTTCAAACTACTCAGTGGGGAACAATGGTGGAGGGAAGGCAGGTGAAACAAGACTGGCAAAAGGTTGATCGTTGTTGAACCTGGATGATGGGTGCAGGGTGCTTTCTTATTTTCAGTATGGTAGGAAACTTCCATAATACAAAGTTGAAAAAGGCACTATATGATGTGCCTCCGGCAGGTCCTCAAAATGTTAAAATGGAGTTGCCGTATGACCCAGCAATTCTACTCTAGATATATTACTCCAAAGAAATGAAAACATACGTCCACACAAAAACACATGAATATTCATAGCTGAATTATGCATAACTGCCAAATGTCTATCAACTGACAACTGGATAAATAAAATATGGATGTTATCTGTCATAAAAAGGAATGAAGTTCTGATATGGGCTACAGCATGGATGAACCTTTCTAAAAATTTTTTTAAAAATGTATTTATTTTTGGCTGCATTGGGTCTCTGTTGCTGAGTGCGGGCTTTTTCTAGTTGTGGCGAGCGGGGGCTACTCTTCCTTGCGGTGGCTTCTCTTGTTGCGGAGCACAGGCTCTAGGTGCGTGGGCTTCAGTAGTTGTGACGTGCGGGCTCAGTAGTTGTGGCTCGCTGGCTCTACAGTGCAAGCTCAGTAGCTGTGGTGACAGGCTTAGTTGCTCCACGGCACGTGGGATCTTCCCGGACCAGGGCTCAAACCCATGTCCCCTACATTGTCAGGCAGATTCTTAACCACTGTGCCACTAGGGAAGCCCAGCATGGATGAAGCTTGAGGACACAAATGCTGAGTGAAAGATCGGTAACAAAGGATCACATACTGTATGATTCCATTGGTAGGAAATATGCAGAACAGGCAAATCTACAGAGACAGAAAGTAGATTAGTGATTGTTTAGGGGTGGGGGCTGGGGGAGGGACTGGAAGATTGGGGTGGGGGGTGACTGTTAAAGGGTATGGGGGTTTCTTTCTGAGGGCATAGAACTGTTTTAAAATTGATTGTGATGATGGTCGCACAACTCTGTGAATATACTCAAAGCCATTGAGTTGTGCCCTTGAAATGGGTGAATTACATGGTAAATGAATTATATCTCAATAAAACTGTTGGGGGAGAAAGTCATGTCCTCCCCCCTGACCCCCTTCTCCCGCCAAGAATCCTTAGGCTCCAGCCTCCTGCCTTTGGGAAATCTCTCCCTCCTCCACCCTCTCTCTGCACGCGTGTGCGTGTGCACACACACACACACAACTTTCCATCTCCCCTTCCTGTTACCTTCTTCTGCCTTAAGACATTTTTCATTCTTTTGCCATTGCCACCAACTACAGAGAAGTGCCTTCCCCAAAGAGAAGTTCCTTCCACAGCCAAAGTGCCCCGTAGAGGTGTTTTCCTAAACACTGTGCTCTTTAAGTTACTCACTTCCCTTTCAGTCCTTGCACGCAGGGGAACAAGGTCGTGAGGAAAGGAGCACGAGGTGTGCTGCCTCCATTTCTTCTGCCTTCGGTTTGTGAGCTTTTCGCAGGGCTTCCAACAGCGCTATGTTGCGACAAAGCATCCGGAGGTTCACAACCTCTGTGGTCCGTAGGAGCCACTGTGAGGAGGGTCCGGGGAAGAATTTACCATTTTCAGTGGAAAACAAGTGGCGGTTACTAGCTGTGATGACTTTGTACTTTGGGTCTGGATTTGCTGCACCTTTCTATATAGTAAGACACCAACTGCTTAAAAAATAATCCATGAGACAGATAGAAAGAGGAGCATTTAAAGTGTGCAGTCTCTCTGAAAAAGGATCAAACTCTTGAACTCAGCATCCTAGATATGTCTGTAAATAAACTTATGGCATAAAAAAGTTACTCACTTGACAGCTATTAAAATTACGATTTTAAAGTCCCCGTGGTGATCTATCATGGCAGTCACTAACAAGTCCTAGTAGTTGTAAATTCCAAGAGCTTCATAATCCCAAGGAAAGAGGGGCCAACTCAACTTCTCCCAAGCCCCACTGGTCTCTGTTCTGAAACGTAACTCAGCCACCTCACAGGTGGGGAGAGAGGGTGAGGAAGATCGTTGCCAGGGCCAGGTTCTTGCAGGTTTTGGGGTCTGGAACAGGGTGGGCAAACTATAGCCTATGGGCCAAAATCAGCCCACTTCCTGATTTTGTAAATAAAGTTTTATTGGAACACACAGCCACATCCATTCATTGACTTAATGTCTCTGGTTGGCTTCTTGTTACAACAGCAGAGTGGAGTAGCTGTGACAGGGACTGTATGGTCTGCAAAGTCTAAAAATACTTAGTATCTGGCCCTTTCCAGAAAAGGTTTGCTGACCCGTGACATGGAAGATCCAGGCTTGAACTCCAGCTCATCACATGCTGGGTGTGTGACCTTGGACAAGTCAGTTCCTCTCTTTAAGCTTGTTTCCTCATCAGGAAACCAGAGGCAGTAACAGTGCCTCCCTTATATGTTGCTTGTGCAATGAAAATGACTTCATATGTGTAAAGTGCTTACACTTCATATAAAACACTCAATATATGTTGGTGGTTAGAAAATGAGGGCAGTAACTCCTACTTCATATGGTAATTATGTGAAGTGATGGAGCTCAAGCCTGTGAAAACAGTTGGCCAAAAACACGTTTATTATTGTTATAAATATTATTGTTATAAATATCTTAAAGGCTTTTGAGAGGATTCTTTGCTTCTCAGTAAAGCTACGTTAAGTTTTTTGGGGGAGCAAATTTGGAACTGAGAGTGTAGAAAACTCTAATTTCAGAGGAGAAGAGGACCCTTAACCCCCAAATCCAAACTCTCTCATTTAGCAGTCCAGGAAACTGTACCCCCTGATCCTCAGCTGGGACTTGAACCTGCCCAGAACGCAAGTACTTTTTTGGCTGAGCTCGGCATCTTCCCCAATAACAGGTGCTCAGGAACCCAGGCCTGCATGTCTTTAAATACTTGTGTTGCCTCTGAGGTCCCCACCAGAACCTGTTTAAACAGTAATCTGCTACGAGGTATTGGCATGCAGGTTTGCGGCCCGGGTTTGCAGCCAGGGGAGGGAAGAGACCTTTGTCTCCACACCCTTCAGGGGATTGTCCAGAAGCCAGCTGAGGGTAGCCACCACTGATGACCTGGTTTCCTGGACGGTGTTATTTAAATCGGGTTTAGTTCGGGAGATACGGCAGCCTCCCATCCATTCGCTTTGTTTCACAGCAATTAACTGAGTAGCTAATACATGCCAGGCCCTAGGGATACAGCAATGAATGATTCACCCCCTGCCCTTGGCAACTGCCCCCCTTCCTTCTGATGGGGGCGACAATCAAATAGGCATCTGGGCAATTTGGCCCCATAATAAGTCCTGTATTATCCCCAGGATTTCAGTCCCACACTAAACACTGTACCAATGAATTGGAAAACCACTCTGGGCCAGCTGTATGATAGATGGGTGGTAGGAGTTAAGAGGGCCAGCTTTGGAGTAGGTCAGATCTGGGCAGGACTGGCTCTGTAATTTGCTAAATGAAAACGTGGGCACCTTGTTCGAAAATTATTCAAAATTTCAGGATGACAACAGCAGAGCACTGAACTATGCAGGGCCCATGCTGTGAAGCTGGCCCTGTGCCTGGGGTCAAACTGCTTTCCAGCTGGGTACCATCAGACACATCTCTTCACCTGTCTGAGCCTCCATTTCCTCATGTGAACAGAGACGCTAAGGCCAATGTGAGGTCTGGTTGTGGCTAGTAAGTGAGATGAGGCAGGTACAGCGCTGAGCAGGGAGGGCAGGCTCCGCAACATCACTGCTGTTCTCAGCCTGCAGTGACGGCTGCGTTTCATCCTATGAGAAGAGCGCACATTTATGTTTCTTAGATAATAGCTAAGACTTAGACAGCAGATGGTTGATGCCAGACACTGTCTTAAGTTCTTTACGGATGTTCATTTCTTCCTCATTACAACCCTATCATGTAGAGATGGGGAAATTGAGGCCCAAAAAGAAGAGGGAACTTGCCTGTGATCTCACACCAGTCAGTGGAAAAATCTAGATTCAAACATGGGACATCTGGTCCCTGGGTCTGTGTTCTCAACCGACTACGTGTCCCAGGAGTTGACACATCCCTGACACGCACACTTGCATACACACGCATGTATGCACGTACCTTCTCTGAGATGCTACCACAAAGCGTACAGTGTGGAACTGTCCCCATAAGATGGGATTCTTTCTCTCTCTTTTAAAAAATTAATTAATTAATTTTCTGGCTGCGTTGGGTCTTTGTTGCTGCAAGTGGGCTTTCTCTAGTTGCGGTGAGCGGGGGCTACTCTTCGTTGTGATGCACGGGCTTCTCATTGCTGTGGCTTCTCTCGTTGCGGAGCACAGGCTCTAGGTGCGCAGGCTCAGTAGTTCTGGCACGTGGGCTCAGTAGTTGTGACGCACAGGCTCAGTTGCTCCGTGGCATGTGGGATCTTCCCAGACCAGGGATTGAACCCCTGTCCCCTGCGTTGGCAGGTGGATTCTTACCACTGCGCCACCAGGGAAGTCCCTTTTTCTCTGCTTACTTGCTCTTTTGTCTGTGCCCTGCGACTCAACTTGGAGCCCCATGAGGGCAGACACTGTCTTGCTTCCTGCTCTACCTCTGGCACCTGGCACTGTGCTGAGCACACAGTAGGCCCTCAATAGACATGCACCAGTGAAGGCAGGTGGGAAGCAGGCATCCCGCCAGAGCGCTCTGATCCAGAATCAACAGCCGCAGTTCCCAGAACCTCAAGACTGCGGCCTTAAGAACTTGTTTGGGGGCGATCTCGTGGCTAGAGGAACCATTTCATCCTCTCCTGGCTTTTCTCACTTGGGGTCCTCTCACTGTGCAAGGCAAGGGGGGTGAGAGGCATTAAAGGGGTGCCCTAGGGCCCAGCCCCCATCCTGGCAGGCTGCAGGGTGAGGGCACGGGTTGTGCTCTGGCAGCTGGGCCACAGCTGTCTGCCAGCCTCTCGGTGCCTGCCCCAGCTGGCCAGCTGGGCCCTGATGCCACCCCCCACCCCATGACACAGCAGAAAGTGAAACCAGAGCCCGCCCCTGCTGGCTGGGACCCAGTGCTTGCTGTTTCCCCATCCCAGGGGGTGGGTGGGGAGCTGATGCCCAGGCCTGGCACCGGGTGGCCTGTCCAAGGAATACCCCTCCAGGCCAAGGGTGCCGCTGTGCCCCCTGCCCATCCCAGGGCCTCCGGTGCCCACTGCCTTCTGAGCCGTGCCCTGTGTGTGAACCATCATAGCTGCTCAATTGAGTCCCATTAACCCCTGATCGTCACACTGCTCTGAGACAGGGGGTTAATTATTCTCCCCATTTCACTGAGAAAACTGAGGCTCAAAGAGGTGCCTCGGCCAGGAAGGAGGGTGCTGGGGCAGCAGGATCTTAAAATAAAAGACAAATCAGAGCTATGGGTGGGCATAGGGGCAGAGATCCAAGGGGTCTCACTGGTGTTGGCGAGCAGGGCAGGAGTTTGTGGGGGGAGAAGACACGTGACCCCCAGGTTATCACAGGTCGAGCCCCCTGCAGATTGGAATTGGCAACCTACCCCTCCCCACACCAACTCCATGGGTGCAGAAAATCCCTAAGACAAACAAGAATTCTTAAGAGGTGGACTATGGGGAATTCCCTGGCTATCCAGTGGTTAGGACTCCACGTCTCACTGCCGAGGGCTGGGTTCAATCCCTGGTCGGGGAACTAAGATCCCAAAAGCCATGCCACGCGGACAAAAAAAAAAAAAAAAGAGGTAGACTTTGACACTTTAGAAAGTATCATCTTGAGTTCTGCCCCATCCTCAGGCCACCCGTACTCTCCTTTGCTTAATATTTTTCTTTCAAGCAACTCACCCTCTTTATCTTGCATAAATTGATGTAAAAAAGAGCCCTTCTACCCCTACCCTAAACTGAAAGCCAACTGCTTGCCATAAGTAGAAATCTGCTGTACAGAGAAATACCTGTTAGAATAATTTACGTCTCTAGCCAGGTACCACTTAAAATCATGTGCATATCAGACTTGGGAAACTTCTATTCCAAAACATAGGTTTCCTACGTGAGGAAATGGAGGCCCAGAGAGGTTGAGTCACTTGCCTGGGGGTGACACTGCGAAAGAGTCGCAGGGCTGGGGCTGCCCGATTCCATGATTCTAGAAACCTGTGCTTACTGCTGGGCTGTAGTCTCTGCTCCTGTCCGAGCTGTCTTAGCATATGAAGCGTGTATTAGTAAGTATCAGCACTGACAGCTTCCATGTTTCATGCTTTGGCGTCACCACTTTCAAAGCACCTTCTGAGCTTGTCTGTCACTTGAACTCATGATAACACTCTAGGTACAGGTGAGAACCCTTTCAGAACAGAGCATGGGGTGTTGCCCCTCCCTTGCCAGAGAAGGAAACGGAGGCAGAGGGTGGGGAAGTGGTCTGACTCAGGGAGCTGGTGAGCCAATCAGGACTGTCCAGAGCCCCTGCCGAGGTGAGGATCCCAGAGGCCCTGCCGGAAGGCCCAGGCTGAATGTGAATCGCCTTGTCAAACAGGTAACACTTGTTTCTTCCCCACTTTCCCCACCTCCCCCACCATGAACCCCCAGAGCAAACGCTGACAGCAGCCTCAGCTGCCCTGTTTCCCAAGCCTGAGCTCCAACATTCGGCCCCTGGAGGGCAAAGAGCACGTTTAGGAACTGGTGTCTGCGGATGGCATCTTTTCATTTTTCATGGTGCACCAGTTCTGAGCACTGTGGAGGGGAGCTCTACCAGGGACCAGAAGGGGAGGTTTGGGGGAACATCTTTGTCTCTTCTTTTAGTTGCTGGAGAAACTCAGCTGCCACAGCTGGCCCAGGGACCCCCGAGGAATACTGCAAGAGCAATAAGGATTTTTAGGGGCATTATGATAGCGGAATGGAAACACATCTGCCCCCAAAAGTCCCTCATTTTCCCTGCGGTAATGAACCAGCTGGGCAGGAAGTGGTGGCTCTCGGAACTCCAAGAGCCAAAACTAAAAAGGAAAAAATGTACAAAGTTAGAGCAAACTTTAAACAAGCCGACGCTTTCCTGGTGCACAGGCGGTGGCTCCACCCAGGCTCCCGAAAGGCTGATAATTGGCTAAATGTGTCTCCACACAGTGGCTTCAATATAGATGCGCCTCCTCTGTGCCCAGAAAAACCAGGATCTGGAACCCAGAGCAGGTGGTGAGGATGAGTCCCTAAGGCCAGGTGACTCTCAAGAGCCAGTGCCATCTCCCCAAGACCCCGAATGATTATTCCAAACCCTCGTTAGTAACCCAAGTGAATCACAGACCCTTCAATCCCTCCTCCTTCCTCTGGAATGTGGGAACGTTATCAACTTGGAAACCCGGATGAAAATACCTGTAAAGCAAGCAGCTGTTTCCAGGGCTGTATGAACAAGTGAAGGGCGAGAGCTTGGGTCGGGGAGCCTGGTGGTTATCACTGATGGGGCCAAAGGGGGAAAATCACAGCTAAGGTCCAGGGTGCCGACTCTCAGGTCCAGCCGCTAACGACTGATTAAGGAGTCAAGGGCAGGGGCTCCCCAGGGTTTGTGGCCTTCAAGGTCTCTGCAGACAAGGCCCTCCCCCAAGCCAGCCAGCACCCCCCCCCCCGCCCGCCTTGAAAGGGTTAACACCTCTGCTGCTGCTGACACCCGAGGAGGCGGCGCTCACTCAGCAAGCTGGCATATCACACTGGGCCATCGCGGAAGAGAGGGGCTGAAAACAGCCTCTGTGAGTTCTGTGAATGGAAGCGGCCTTATCGCCATCAGAGTGAAAAACGGGGCAAAAAGCCTTCCCAACACAGAACCCGCGACCTGGGCGCTCGCTGGCTCCTCGGCACCTGTCGCGTGGCCCCGGAGCTCTGGCAGGGACTCTGGGCGTCTGTGGCGGTGAGCACCCGGCCACCTCGGCCAGACCTGCGAGGGGGCGATTCTACACTTGCCATGTGACCGCCGGCAACCAGGCCTAGATCTCGCCTTTCAAGCAGCACCTAAAATATTCTCCGGGTGAACCTGAGGCTAAATATGGCCTGGCCTACGAGTGCCTGGTCTGGACCTTTTAATGCCACTCGAAGATACAATCAGGAACCCATGGGGCCTTTTGGTGGCCTAGAGTCCAGTTACTGAGGCCAAACGGGAGGCCCGTGGGCTTGGCTGACTCCAGGCTGGGTGCAACCTCCCCCAGAGGCTGCGTCCCGGTGCCAAGGCTGAGCGGGCTTGTCTCCTGCATGTCTTATTCCGGAATGCCCACACAGTTCTCTCTCTGCCGGCCCCCAGGGTGGCTTAGATGTAGGTCCCCTCATCCACCTCCCTGGCCTTCCCTCCAGGCGCTCTGATGGCCTGCCAAAGGCTTCTCCCCCACTTCCAGGCTGCAGCCCTGACCCCCCTGGCCCGGGTTTTCCTTGCACCCTGATTGAAAGAAGAGGGCTCAGCTCCCCAGGTGGACAGGAGGCCGCTGGCTGGAGAAGGCAGGGGAACACACACACCTGCAGGGGGTAGACTGCACGGTAGCTTAGATGTGTCCCTGCTCTGTGGCTGGCCCCCTGCCACATCCCCTCGGCCCACCCCAAACGGCAGGATCGCAGCCCTGTTGCTGGAGGGCAGAGAGAGCTTCAGCCCGGGCTGCAAAAGCACAGCTCTGCTCTGGAACCTGCTAGCCTGGTCTTAGCAAAGTTGGGTTCTGCCCTCACCGGAGGCCACGTGGTAACCGGGACAGTCAAGAGTCTCTGGGGAGGCTGCTCTCAGGAGCCTAACACCCCCCCACACCCCGCTCCCTGCTTTTAGCCGAGAAATGCTGTGGGCCCTGAGGGCCCCAGGAGGAGAGACCCCCTTCCCCCAGCACCTGTCTGGGGCTTGTTTGGGCTCTGGTGGTGGCTCCAAGGCCACGTTCAGGCCTGGGCTGGCAGCGGTCCAGGCTGTTTTGGGCAGAGATGCCAAGAGACCCGGGCACTGATCTCACGCATGATTCCAACAAGAGAGCCTGGTTTTCTGCACGTCTCTCAGAAAACTTTCACACCACACTGCACAGCTACCGTAAGGCTCCTTTCCCCGCCTGGGCCAAATCCTCCAGCAAAGGCTAAATTTGCCTCCCTCTTCTCAGTCCCTTTTGACAATGGCTTTCTTGGGACACCAACATCAGTTTTCATTTTCTTGGTGTGCTTCCCTTTCATGCTAGTGGTGCAGCCTTTCCGGAGACACTGAGAAAGGAGTTTGCTTTGTGGTCCCTTCAACTTGAATGTTTTATATAAGGAAGATGATATAAAATCGGAAACTTGAAAGCTTTGTAAATATCTACACACGCCCCCCTACAATGGAGGACGCTGGGAGAGCAGCCTCTGAGGACTGGGTGCTTTGGAAAGAGACTCCGAGGAGATGTGGGGGGCTTGGGGTGACAGGGACCCCGAAGTCCCCTCCTTCCAAACTCTCTTCAACATGTACCCTTTTGCCTGAAAAGCCTGCATGGCTACTAGGCCTCAAGTCTGTGATCGTTTTATAACACGTTCGCGTAGGTGTTTTTCTTCAGTGTTTACTTTCACCTTGTTCCAAATATAAGAAGCAAAAAGGACTTTATATTTTCCCAAGTTTGGGATACATTTTCCCAAGTTTGGGATGCTGGGCAAGAAAGAAAGTGGATTATTTTGTTTGGGTATGCCCTTTCTGGCAAGCGGTTCTAAGGACCAAGTTTGCCCTCACTTTCATCAGACCCATTTCTATCCTCATGCCTAAAATAGCTGTATTTACAATATCACAATTACAAGAGGCTGAGCTTCTCTTCTATAAGGTAGTTGTAAGTTTATCTGGCGAGAATCTTCTTTCTGCTCTTAATATAAGTGGGTGGGAGGCTGGGCAGCAAGAAATAGAGGGAGTGCTCCCTTAGGGACTTTTCCAACTTTCACTGGTTTGGGTCAGAAACGCATGTTTTATTTTCAAGGAAGTAGGAGTTTCATTGCAGCCCCTCTCCTAAATATTTTACCCCCCCAGCTATTCCATATTCTTTCTGTTGAAACATTTTTTTCCCTGTGAGAGTCGGCTATGGACTGTGTATTGCTAAGACTGACATTCAAATTTGCTTTTCTTTTTTTCTTTCGAAATACATCCACACTTCCTTGGAGGGAAAAGTAGCAACTGCTTCGTGAAATTTCACACAGAGGGGCAAAAGGAGAAAAGCCAAAATGTATTCAGCAGTTCCACTGCTGAGCTTTTATTTTTTCTTATTGGTTAGGGTCGGGGGGTGAGGGGGAGCAGTGGTCAGAATATGAAAAGAAGCTGTGATTCTTTGCTGAATTAGTGACCACTTCTCACTGCAAAGTAGTGACTTACAATCTCTTCACCGTACAACTCTGCCTGTTTCCAGACTCAGAGGCAGGGGGAGTTTGCTAAATGTATTCATAATTACATGCACCCTTGCAGAGGGCCGAGTGTAAGCAGGGGCTGTGCTGTTTCGAATGCTCGAATTAAAGCAGCCCCCGGTTCACATTCAGCACTAAATTCTGATTTTCCACACTTGACAATTCAGCAATTTTAACATGCTGCTTCATCGCCACGATTATAGCTCAGTATCTTGGTGCGACATTTGGCGTTCCGGTCTCGTTAATTCACGTAAAACACCCTATTTGTAGAAGTATCATTAGAGGCTAATTTGGTGAGATGTCCTTATTTAGCAAAGCAAATAGGACCTGACAGTCAGCTCTCTGGCGCTACGATGGGGGTGACGATTCAGCAATTCACAACGTGACAATTTCCCATCGCCCAGCCACGCTGGGATTGTGGACTCCTGAAAATTGTGCTGTTTCATCGTGTCCCATAACAAAGGGAAAGAACTCTGAAAAGTAAAGAACTGTTTTTTGCCAAGGCCCCGGGAACACGAATGTCACCAATGTGTCTATGTGCCATGTCTATTCAACACGAATCTTCTATCAGGGACTTGGTGTTCCAGAGTTTTTCAGGTACAGCTCACTTTTCTCTATGCCCTGCCGTGAACACTTGATTGAAATCCAGGTTTGCAAATAAATAAACTTAAGGTATGTGGATGTCTATATAGGTTACAACTGGAGGGTAGGGGTGTGTGTGTGTGTGTAAATTAACAGAACTTAATAAGGTTAATGGGAGGGGCATTTGTACCTCCGCCACCCTTGCCTTAGAGAATTCCCTGACAACAGATTATCCAGCGTTTCTTATAAAATGACTAAGATCAGCGTAGCAAAGAATTGCAGAGAAATACTGCGATTCCACGTGGGAGCAAGCAAGCAAATCTAATGTAACTGCAATTCACGATGTCAGTGATGTTTGATTTTTGAGGGTGTCAAATGGTTTGACACAACCCATGTGTCACTCATTCCCTTAAAATCCTGTTTAAAACATCTCATTAAACCACTGGGGGGCGGGGTGGGGGGAAGTACTTTTGCCTTCTCATACCTTCTTGGCCTCCCAAAGAAAGGCCCTTGAAAACAGCAGGTTCAACAGACTGAGAACACATACACACACATATATAAGAATATCCCCCAGACGGCTTTTCAGTTTTACCAAAAGAAGCAAACCTCCCTGCTTTCCTCTGACCGACCTTCGGAGTGCAGCTAGCTCTCTGCCCCCTTCCTCCAGGGACTGCTGGGGCCTGAATCCCTCGCCGTTTATAATGACCCCAAAAGCGGGACTTTGTGGGCCAGTTGGATAAAACATAAACTCATCTCGCCCTCAAAACCCCGATTCTGGGACCACAGCCTCCAAAACCTCCTTCCTCCAGAAGGGTGTCCCCCTTCTCAGCTCACAGCACTGGGGCAGGCTGCCTTTGAGGCAGGATTTTGGAGAATCCTGGATAATTAAAGGAATCATTACTGGGTTTTCCTGCAGGAACGATGGGATGACAGTTCATCTCATCCAAAAGCCAGAGTTGCATGGTGGGGACGGAGGGCGTATTTGCCTGCCCCATGGGGGTATTTTTTCCCTCCCTTGCCCCCAGACCCATAGCTGGGCCTGACATCTTCCCAGGGAAGACGCTGAGCGTCCAAAATGGCCCTTAGGGGAGCGCAAAAGGAGTGCCTGAGGGGCCTCCTGCAGTGCCCCACCCCCACCCCTTCCCAAATCCAGCTAAAGTTTAGTTATTTGTGCCCTTAATTGTCTTATTAAAGTCAAATTTGCAGCTTGCCCAGACTGGAGGAAGTGATTTCCATCTTAATAGCTCAATTAGCCTCTGGGTTCTGGAAAGGCCACCCCGATACACACACCTTTTCTCCCCATTTTAAACCCCCTCCCTTTTTCACAACTTCTCCTAAAAATAAATTATAAATATGGATGTGTCCTCAGAGGATCTGAGCGGCACATTCCAAAGCTCCCCACGGTGGGGCTTGGAAGCAGGAGAAACCAGAAACGCCACACAGCCCCAGCCCCAAATCAAAAATGCCTTTTCCTTTTTTTCTCCTAACTTTTGCCAGAGCAACTTGGTGTGGTCTCGGGCCCTGACACCCCGATCCGCACCCCGGAACCTAGATTTTTAAAAAAATTTTATTAACTCCTGTCCAGCGAAAGCTACAGCCAACGTGCTATGGCCGCCTACTCCTCGGAGGGAGGGGGCAGCCAACTTTACTTCGGGGAGGTGGTAACTCTCTGGGGACTGTGCTCCCGGCTTTTCCGGACGTCCCCAGGGCCCAGCCCCCGGAGGCTGGCGCTGGCCCCCCTGCCCGTGCCAGCGCGGCCCAGGCGCACGTGGAGTGACGACGAGGTGCGGCGGGCGCGGACGCGCGAGCAGGGCGGCCTGCTCTCCGCGCGGCACTGATATCGGGGTCACGCAGCGAGTCAGTTTCCCGAACCGGCTTTCCGGGGTGGGGGCGGGGTGGTAGGCTTTCAACCCGCCTCGTTAATTTCCAAGCCCCGGCATTAGGGAGGTGGGGGGCTGCCTCGCCCCCATCCCACCTCCACGCCTAACACGCCCCTCTCGGGAGCCAGGGAGGGGTGAGGGGGGAGGGAGCCCAATCCCGCTGCCTCGGGGTCGGCAGCGGCGGCGGCTTCCATCCCAGGCAAGCGTCTAGCGCCGGGTCCCGGGAGAGCCGCGCGTTTCCCCCCCGCCGCCACCTCCCTCCCGGCTCGTGTCGCCACCCACCCCCCAGGCAGCCACCCCGCACCCCCTTCTGTCCTGGGGGCCTGGGCACCCACCTGCCGCGGCCCCCTGGCCCGGGGGAGGAGTGCCTTGCAGGAAAAAGGGGGAGACTCACCGCCGCTGCCTCCTCTGGGGGTGCAGGGGGCCCCCCGGGGCTGCGCCTTCCAGGGCTCCCGGGAGGCGTGCGCGGGGTGGGGGGCGCCCAGCCTCCTCCTCGATTGGAGCCCAGCCTCAAATCCTTCACCGTGGTTGGGGGGGTACTTCCAGAAAAAAATCCCCCCCTTACTCAGATCAGATCCAAGTGATGGGCAGGGGGCGTATAAAAGCCTTTTCTGCCGAGAGCGCGGAGCCGACGGGGCTGCACCCGGCCTCCAAGGTCCGCTGCCGCCACAAAGCCGCGCCCCCGCCCCCCCCACCGGCCCGGCCCCCACCCTCCCCCGCTCCCCACCCCCCCACGCCCTATGGCCGGCCCGGGGCGGGGGCTGGGCCGGCCCGGGGTTGGCCGCGCTGGGGAGGCGGCAGCGGCGGCCCTAGCGGCGGGGCGGCTCCTCCCCGGGCGGGGAGAGAGGGTGAGAGCCTGGAAGACAAGCGCGACCGCCTGCCCGGGGCGGGGGCTGCGGCGGGGCCGGGCGGGGCCGGGCGGGGCGGGGGCGGGGGGGCTTCCTAGAAACCCTCGCCAAATATAGTCAGCGGATAGGGGCATTCCTAGAAATGCGGCGGCGACGTCAGCCTCGACCTATGGGGGCAGAGCCTGGGGTTCTCCAAACTCGGGGGGGTGGGGCGGGGACGGGGAAGAGGGGAGATTCCCCACTTCCAATACCCCGGTGGCCCGGATGAGGGAGCCTAGGCTGGGCCTCCCTCCTGGGGGGCGGACAGGATTCCTCCACATGCGCTCCAGGGATCCCTCAGCCGGGGGTGTCTGAATGGGGACGCATCTACTTAAGATTCTGACTCGCCCCCAGATCCGCCACCCCACTTTCGGAACACTCAGTGACAGTGCCAGCCGGCGCTTTTAGCCCTTCCTCCGATTTTTCTCACTCCTCCCTACCCGCTATGAACAAACAGTAGAAGTTGGAGCTGCACCAAGTCTGGCTTCCACACCTGGCCGCTCACCCCTTGGCGGCCCCTAACCTCCTCTGGGATGACTGGAGTCCCTCAGAAGCCCCGGGTCTGAAATTGGATGGACATACTCTGTTCCCAAGAACTCCCCAAAATACCAACCCACCTTAAGGCCAAAACATAAAGTTGTGCTTCCCCTTCCCCATTCCAAAGTCCCTCTGTTGCTGCTTTCATGGTCCCAGGCTCTGGGAGATAGGCTGGAAATTGGGGGCTGGGGCATGAGGATACCCTCTCCACCTGGCAAAGATCTGGCCTCTTGTGCTGACACCCGTTCCTCCCATAAGCTCCTCCCCCTCCATAAAGTACATGAGGTTCCAACAGTAAGGGAGAACCCCCTACAGCCCGCCCCCTTCCTGAAATCTGCCCCCCAGCCCCGCATCCCTTTCCCAGAACCCCACATCATCCCACAAGTGTCCCCTCTTGCCCAAAGAGGATCCACATAACTGAGACATGACTTGTCCCCTTCGACTGCCCAGCCTCTTTTCAAGTAAACGTGACTGGAATGAGCCTCCCAGGATCATAAAAAATGTATTTGCTGTCCTCTGTTGGCCGACGGGTGTCACACTCAGAAAACACATCACCCAACCCAACCCAGTGGGCGCTCCTCATGCCATCAGGGGGGGTCCCGGGGGCCCCAGTCAGAGGAAGTGAGCCACACAGCCCCCTCCTCTCCTCCTGCCTCAGCTGCAGTCCTACCCTGCCCCCACCTCCCTCGGGGGCGGGGGGGAGGGGGGGGTGTTCCTGGCTTGCAGCCACTGCCCTGGACTTTGACCCACTGGCCTTGTGGCTCATGTCCCTTCTCTCTCGTTGGATCCCAATTCCAGAAGTCTGGAGGGCTGTGCTCACGGGGAGGCAAGGAAGTCTGCGGTGGGGCCCTCTGGGCTCACTCTGGGCTGGGGGACCCCCAGGGGATGGTTTCTCCAATAGCAGCTTGGAGGGGCAGTGAGAAAAAGGGGGGCTAGGTCAGACCCCTCTTGAGGCAGAGGACTGATCACTGATAATCATCAATCCCCATTTCCTCCTGAGGACCTACTGTGTGCCAAGCACATGGAATATACTGTCTTACCGACCTCACCGCATTACCTCACGGCAGCCAGACAGGAAGACTGAGGCGTAGAGGTCGGCTGTTCATTGAACCAATGCTTGCTTGCCCTCTGCTGATGCTGGGGCCACAGCGGCAAACAGGACAGGCGCTGCCCTCTGGAACTCATCCTCTCAGGGAGAGACCCACGTCAGCAGGGGATTACCATGCTGCCCTCGTGGTCCAGGGCATGAGTGCTGGAGCCCAGCTGCCTGGGGTCAGGGCACCATGAGAGACTGAGGCTGGGCCGGCACGTCCCTCCTGGGCCTCCCTACTGTCCCACTCAGGGCTGCCTCCGTCAAGTCTGCGTTGTCCTCTGGGTCAGTCCCCTCTTGTGGGGTAGAGCCAGAGAGAGGCTTTGCGTCCCCTCCCACTTCTTGCCCCCTGCCAGGACTGGATGCAAGTCCCTGGGCCTGGTTTAGCCTCTCTGGGCCTCAGTTTCCTCATCTGTAAAACAGGAGTTATAATACCCGCCTTATAGGACTTGTAGGGGGATTAAATGAGACAAAGTCCATGTAGGAGAATTTGGCAATCAAAAAATTTGTTTGTCTTGTAAATATTTTCTTTTTATTTCGTGTTTAGAAGCTGCAGTTTTAAGTATATTGACAGAACATGCATAACAAAAGCTTCCTAAGAAGTGGAAAAAAATATTGCTGGAAAAATTGGCCTCATTAACATATTTAGACATTTACTTAAATACATACTCCATTGGAAATTAATTATATGACTTATTTATTTTTAAAATTTTTATTGGAGTACTGTTGCTTTAATTGATATGACTTTTTTTTTTTTTTTTTTTTGCGGTGCGGGGCCTCTCACTGTTGTGGCCCCTCCCGTTATGGAGCACAGGCTCCAGACACGCAGGCTCAGCGGCCATGGCTCATGGGCCCAGTCGCTCCACGGCATGTGGGATCTTCCCGGACCGGGGCACGAACCGTGTCCCCTGCATCGGCAGGCGGACGCTCAACCACTGCGCCACCAGGGAAGCCCAACTGATATGACTTTTATACAAACACTAACATTTCCAAATCAGTCTAAATAGGGGGGCGTTTCAGTTCTTTACCGTCTATACCCAAAGTAGAAAATCCCTCAGTTTCTGAATGCAATCCTGACAGACATCAGAAATGGTCACTCTGAGATCCTGCTGACATATTGTTCTGTACCTTCGTCTAAAGATGTTTCTGTTGAGTAAGTGTCCCTATGCTTCTTTTTCTCTTTGCTCTGATCTTCCTGCAGCTTCCGAGTTACATTTCAGATTTCTTCTCTTTTTGCTCTCATTTTCGCGGGAGGAAACCAGTTTGCCAAATTCATATGTAGTTCAAAATTGAGAACTGGATTTCTCTTAGAATCTTAACATTTGATCGAGAAGGGCCTCTGAGTACATTCACCAGATGGTTGGTTGTGCTCTGTGTTACTACCTGGAGGAGGGGATGTCTGCGCTGAGACTGGAAAGAGGAAAAAAACTGGGCCAGCCAGAGGGGTGGAGTCCAGGCCTCAGGTGTAGCACGTGCAAAGCCGGCCCTTCTGGGGAGCTGAAGTAGCTCCCTGGAGCCACAGTAGCCTGGTTCAAGGTCCTGTAGGACGCCCCCGCCCACATCTGTGTGCTGAGCCCCAGGATTCTGGAAGCTCACCTTATCACCCCCAGTTCAGACCCTAAGAGCTGGATGCAGAAGGCGGGCCCATGGGCAAGGTCCCACCAAAGGCAGCGAGGCCCCTGCCTTTACCTTGCACTTTAAAAGATGCCCCGATCCCTTTGAGGCCTGCCCTTGCCCATTCTGGCTCAGCTTCCCATGACTCAAGCTAGTGGCGGGCCTGAAATCCAGTTAAGTACCGGAAGCGCTGCCAGACTCCGGAAAACAACCCGCTCCTCGGCCGGAAGCCCCAGAGGCCCACTCTGGCCTTCTCCCAGGAAGGAGCCCCACCCGCACCCAGGTTTCTGGCCCAGGGAGGATGCCAAGGCCTAGGCCAGAAGTGCAGGGAGGCCACACCAGGAAGAGGGAGCCTTCCAGAAAGGCCTGGACTCCTGGCTCCCAGGCCGAGAGAGAAAGAGAGAGAGAGAGAGAGCAGGCTTCACCCTGCCTCTCTGTAGGTTTTCCTCAGGGTGTACAGGAGGGAGAAATGCCCAGTCACTGCCGTCTCCCAAGACTCCTGGAATATCAAAAATGAAAAACTTCCAAAGCAAGCATATAAAAATTATTGTACAATAGGTTTTAAACATTTGCATCAAACAGATGTGGACTTAAAAAACAGGTACACACAAACAGGAATGCAATCATAGCAATGTAGTTATGCTAGACATGGGACAGAATCAGGATTTATGGAAAATAATTTCTGATGTGCATCCACCGAGGTTCGTGGGACATGAGTCTGAAGTGGCGTCATGGTTGTGTTCCTCCCTCAACCCCATCAGGAGGTGGCTGTGACCACCCTTGTGATATCTTGTGGAGATAATGTTAAGAATCTAGCCTAAAAAATCTTCCTGAACACCAGGACTTAGGCCCAGTGGTCCTTACAAGTTAGGTCCAAATCTCCCTGAAAGCCAGAGGCTGCCCCACCCTCATCCCACCCTGGCCTCGGACCCTCAGCAGCGTGCTGAGTGGCAGGCGCAACTCCAGGGCCTTTCATCTGGCCCTGCCCACCTGCCACAGTGGTACCTGTGCCCCGTAGGGAACAACAGGAACTGGGAGCAAAGAGGATGAAAGGGAAAGCAGTTTCCATGGCCCTGCCCCTCGGGCTCTGTGATGTCAGGTGGAGACAGCCCCTGGCCTACCTGGGTTTTCTTAAGGCCACCCAGAGCCACAAGTCCCTGTGGGCCTGGAGCCTTGTGTTTCTTTACGAAACGAAAAAACACGGGGGCAACCTACTCGCTCAGGACCTGTAGCCTTGCTACCCTGCCTTGTCTGGCACATGGTCGGGCAAATTAAAGATTTTTTAGAACATGAATAAGAAGGAAGGGAAAGTACTGGAAGAGAGGTCGTGAGCCTGGGATGTCATTTCCCAGGAGGCCAGGAGGCGAAGAACTCCAGGTCCTGAGTAGACAGAAAGACAGACTGCCATTGGTGAGACCAAGGGGTCTGTGGTTCCTGGTGGGCTGGGAACAAGGTCCTCACCTGCTAAGGGGGTCATGACCCCGGAATCCTCAGTCCTCCTGAATTTGTTTCCTCACTGACAATAATGGGGATGTTAAAAGCATTAAATTTCATGATTTGCATGAAGTGCTTGTCCGGGTCTGGCACATAGCAAGTGCTCAATAAATTGTAGGGATTATCATTAGCTGTTCAATGGGGGTCTTGAACCGGCCATGCCTGGGATGTAGGAATAGATTTACAAATGTGAGGGCTTCTCCTTTAAGATGTGGTTGGTGTCCCTAGCATCAGTTTCATCCTCACCCCTCAGCCCAGGGAAACCAAAGTGGAAGAAGCACCAGGGTCTGGATGGGTGGGCCAACTCAGCTGAGAGTTGGCTTCTTGGAATTTCAACAGGGTGGCCAAATTGTGTCACGAAACTAGTAGAATGCTCCACATCCAGCCCAGGTGGAAATGAAAGAGTTGATCAACATCTCCATCAGCATAGAATTCTTCTCTGGAACCCACATGACTGTGGACCCATCACCACCTCTCAGACCAATACCAACTTTAAAATAAATGCTGTTGGATTTGGAGATTTTTTTTATGAGAGGTTGCAACTGGCAATCCACAGACTGAGCAGGGCCCACAGATGTGTTTCATTTGGCCTACAGAGGCTTTAAAATAATAAAAATAAATTTGACTTGGTGGCCAACGTTTTTAAATCAGGAAATTTCATATTTAAATAATCCAGACTTCTGGTGTCTTTTAAGAAAATCAGGTGATCAAAAGATTTGGCAGGTGGTGGAGTCAAGATGGTGGCTCAGGAAGATGTGGAGTTCACATCTCCCCACAACTAGGGTGCCTGCCGGATACTGGTGGGGGACATCGACGCCCAAGGAGATGGGAGGAACCCCCAAGCGAGCCGCCGGGGGTCAGGCCAAAGCTCCTTTGGTGGGGGCTCTGAGTCCGAACCACTGGACTAACAGAGAACCTCAGACCCCAAGGAATATTTATCAGAGTGAGGTCTCCCGGAGGTCCTCATTTCAGCACCAAGACCCAGCTCTACCCAACAGCCTACAAACTCCAGTGTCGGAAGCCTCAGGCTAAACAACCAGTTAGACAGAAACACAATCCCACCCATCAAAAAAAAAAAAAAGACTTGGCAGCCATGGGCCTGTCTTCCTGCAGAGCAACAGTTGGTTGGAGCAGAACAGTGGATAACAGGATATATTAGTCAGTGAAGGCTAGCTGCTATAACAAACATCCCCAAGGTTTCAGTGGCTCACCACAATACAAATTCATTTCTTGCTCATATTGTTACCAAGTCTAAGCTCGTACTGCTCACTGACAGGCCAGTAAATCGAAAGACGAATCGTCGGGGCAAGAAATAGCGACTTCATTTGGAAAGCCGGCAGTGTAAGAAGATGGCAGACTTATGTCCCAAAGAACCATCTTGCCTGAGTTAGGGTTCAGGCTTCTTTTATAGTAAAAGGGGAGGGAGTAAAGTCAAACATTTCCTGGTTCCAGTCAGCCTCTGGAGGGGATATGTTAATTTCTTCCTTCCCGTAGTCATTGACAGGTGGGCCTGGTCAGGATGTTTCATGTGAGCTAAACAAAGGTATTTTAGCTTAATGCTTGTTACCTGAGATGCAGAGTTCCCAGAGATGGGCCATTATGTATAATTTAAGCTTGTAGACAACATCCCTTTAGTGATTAACTTGTAATAGAATACAGTTTCTTCCTTATTACAATATCACAGTCCAAGAAGTGGGGGGTGGGGGTGTCCACACATTATTTAGGGAAACAGATGTCTTCCACTTCATGGCTCTGACATCTTCGAGGGATTCATTCTTTCTACATTGAGCTGGAGGATGGTGAAGGAGGTAGTGGGAAAGCAGACCAGCTTTTAACTGTATCAGCTGGGAAGTGTCCCACATTGGTGAGAACCAGTCATGAGGCCCAACAGGGACCCAAGGGGGCTGTGAAATGTGGTGCCTAGCTCAGGGCCCAGGAGGAAGAGGAGAACACAGAAGCTTATAAGCAGCAGCATCTCTGTTTCAAGTGGCTGCCCTACATGCGTTCTCCACTTGGTCATGGAAGTTCTGTTCTTCCCATTGTTCTTCCTCGCCTCTCCCCAGCTCAGCCATTTGGCTCAGGGGAAACTTTCTGTCATTGGTTGGAGAATGGTCATGTGATACAATCCCAACCAATGAGACAAGATGGATTTGGATATGATGCCTAGAACAGCAGCAGCCATTTGGGGACCAGTCTTGTGGTGAAACCAACACAGTGATGGCAGAAAAGAGAGATGGAAGGAACACGTGTCTCTGGTGGCCTGATGGAACTGCTCAAACAACTAATCCAGAAACCTACCCTACTTCTAGACTTCCTGAGAAATGCATAATAAATTATCTTATTGTTTAAGCCAGTTTGAGCCAGGGAATTCCTGTTCCTTGTAGAATAAAGTATCCAAACCGAGATCGCTGCCTGGCTAGATTCACTTAGGTCACCTACCTGGCCATGTATGTATTTGAGTTTTTGCCTCTTGACCTAAAATGCTTTCTTTTTCCAATCAGAGCTGAGGTCAATCAGCCAGCTGACCTTCATGGCCTTAAGTGTCTACCACTTAAGGATGCAACGTGCAATTATCAGTGCTTCCTGGGACAACATGGGCCCATCCAGGGTCTTTGTGTCCACCTGCATCTCGGGGATGCAGCAATCCATGCGTGACACCGACCACAAGATTGAGCAGATACGGATTTGAGCCTGGGCTCCACCACTTCTTAGCTGGGTGAACTTAGACAAGCCAGTGAACCTCTCTGAACTTCAGTTTCTGACTGCTGTGAGCATTGCTGGACGATTCGATGACTTGACATGTAAAGGCTCTTCTCCCAGGCTCAGCACCCGGAGGGTTCACAGTAGATGTTGGCTGGTGGCGTGGTCACTGCCCAGCTGCTGAGATCCACTGAATGATCAGATGGTTTGCTCCAACTATTGGCTCACTGGGGCGACGTAGCCCTAAAGTACAAGGCCCATATTGTAGAGCAAGGTTGATTTTCCACGGAGGAGGCATTAGATAGCTCTGAATAACCTAGTAGAAATGTATTCCCCTTTCACTTTTCTTATACGCTTTCTGATCTTGTGAAGGAGAAAATCTCAGTTGGGTGCTGCTCTGTGTTTAACACCTTCCTAACACTTACTAAGCCCCCTGGAAGGGGGCCCAGGCTTCTGGCTCAGAACGTTTCATTGTAGCAGTATCGCTATGCAATGTACAAAGATCATTTTGTTTTCCTCGCATTTTAAAGTAATTATCCATTTATGGCAGATGGTGCTCTTTTTCCATCTGAGGAAGTGAGATAACATTTTCCTTTTGAGATAAAATTGTCCAGGTTATCCAGGTGAGTTAAGTTAATTAAAAATATTAGTGGAATACAATGTAGGAGGTACAAGGTATGGCTGAAATCAAGAAGGTGGGCTGTGAAAGGCTCGAGCTGGGGGCCTTATCAGGGAAAACCATGGGGTCTGGGGGTCCAGCAGGAGAAGGGCCTCTCCGGGTGGTCAGAGGCTGGCCTTCATTCCTAACAGGAGTGACGAGAGCTGTGGCAGCCTGTCCCCAGGCCTTTTAAGAGAGTCCCTGAGATGACATTCAAACTGAATTCCATTGGAAGGAAGGAAGGAAGGAAAGTAGGGAGACCCAGCATCCTGGTTTGCCCAGGACTGGGGGGTTTCCCGGGTCACTGGACTTTCAGTGATAAAACTGTAACAGTCCCAGGCGAATGGGGATGGTGGGTCACCCTGGCTGCCCTGGACTGGGGATTTGGGAGGAGCAGAGAGTTGCTGGTTCAGGTCGATGAGAGTGGTCATCCTTGTGAAAAGAAAGAAAGTACTACTTTTTCAATACCCACAGCCTCTCCCCAAAGACTCAGAAGAATTCTGTCTTAGCCTTGGGAGCAAGGTTTCCTGGTATGTCCGTCAGGATAATAGGTGAGGGGGATGGGTCAAAAGGAACCTAGACAGGTTGGAGACACACCGGGAAGAGACAGAGGCTGAGGAAGAGAATAGATGGTGTGTGTGACAAGTGTGGAGCTGGTCAGACGGAAGGGAGTCAGCCCGGCTGCGTTGATGCAGAATCTGGGGAGAGGCCAGAGGCAGCTTCCTACTGGGATGGGCGGGCTGTGGAGAAAGGCGGGGGGGCTTTTCAAAGCCATGAGCTGTGTTATTAGCGGAGCGCTCCCCACCCCACATCCCTTCTAATACCTTCCGGCAGCCCACAGTGAAGGTTGAAATGTCTGGTCACGGACTTCCCTGGTGGTCCAGTGGTTAGGACTCCGCGCTTCCACTTCTGGGGGCGTGGCTTCCATTCCTTGTCGGGGAACTAAGATGCTGCACGCTGCCTACTGAGGCCAAAAAAGCTGGTCAGTTCCTTTCCAATATTGGATGGGTATTGCCTCGAAATGTCACGTTCTGCAAAAAATCAGAGTAAATCTGACCCAGGGAGGGCTGGTTCCAGGGGAATCCTCGGAAGCTGCCTAGGGATGAACCACTCCTGCATCTGCCCACGCTTCTCCAGCCCGGTACCCAACACCAATAATTCCTCCGGGGCCCAGGGTGAGTACCTCCTCTCTCTTTCTCTCAATTACCCCATTTGTAAAGTAGAAGCAGTATTTCCCTCATCATCTCTGTGCCAGGCTCTGAGCTAGGTGGTGAGATGTGGATTAGACCACACTTGACCCACTTTTTTTTTTTGGTTTGTTTTTGTTTTTAATTATGAGCTATTTCAGGCCAACCGGAAAGGATGGGAAATAAGTTCACAAACACCTGTGTGCCTACCACCCAGCTGAATTAATACATAAATCACATCCAGATTCAACTAAGACCCTCGTGTGCCCTTTCTCTGACTCAGCCCATCTTCTGACATCCCCATGGATGACACTGTCCTGAGTCTAGGCTTCATCACTCTTGGGCATGTTTCTATGCTTTTACTACCTAAGTAGCCAGAAACAACAAACAGGGTATTGTTTGCATAACGTTAATTCTGTATAAATGGTATCATGGTGTATCATCTTTCTATGCCTGCCTGTTTTTGCTCCTCTTTTTGTGAGTTTTATCTGCCTCGCGCAATGGAATTACAGTTTATGCATTTGAACTGCTGAACTTGATTCCACCCTGTGGACCCACCATGGTTTATTCTTCCACTCCCCTTGATGGACACTTAGCTCTTCCCAGCAATGTTGCTCCGAGCAGCCTGGTGGATACAATGAGAATTTCCCCACGGTATACATCTCAGAGTAGGATTCCTGGGTCTCATCTATATGGGACTTTTATTTATTTATTGTCTGCGATGGGTCTTTGTTGCTGTGCGCGGGCTTTCTCTAGCTGCAGCGAGCGGGGTCTGCTCTTTGTTGCAGTGCGAGGGCTTCTCATTGCAGTGGCCTCTCCCATTGTGGAGCACAGGCTCTAGACGCGCAGGCTTCAGTAGTTGTGGCACGCGGGCTTCAGTAGTTGTGGCTCGTGGGCTCCAGAACACAGGCTCAGTAGTTGTGGCGCACGGGCCCTGCTGCCCCACGGCATGTGGGATCCTCCCAGACCAGGGCTCGAACCCGTGTCCCCTGCATTGGCAGACGGACTCCCAACCACTGTGCCACCAGGGAAGCCCCTACATGGGTTCTTCTGTGGTGGCCTTTCACCTGGCATGTCCTCTCAAGTTTTCCTCTGTCCCCACTAGTCCCTGTTGTCTTGTACCCAAGCAGCTTCAATGTTCACATGATCTGTCTGGCTCCTGTGAGCATTTGGGCTTTCAGCTTCTGGGCTCTTGGGAGATACATGGGCATGTGAGCAAGTAACTGTAACATCTTGTGATAGGTGCTATCAAAATGATACACCCAAGGTGCTGGTGGTACACAGAGGAAATAGCAACTAACTCCAACTAAGAGGTTGAGGAATGATTCAAAATCATAGTTAAGTTAGTAACAGTTAGGCAAGGTTTTGAGGCATGAGTAGGAGTTTTCCAAGATGGGGGTGGAGGAAGGGCATTGTAGGCCAAGGGAACAGCATATGCACAGGCACAAATCAAGCTGAATTGACGGAATAACAAAGGCTGGTGTGGCAAGAGCAAGGGGCAGAATGGTAGGAGGGACGCTTGGGGCCTAGAATGCCAGGCTAAGGAGTTGGGATTTATCCTGGTGGCGGTGGTGGGCCTCTCATGAAGGACCAAAGGACGCAAGTGACATGTTCACTGCTGTGTTTGACAGAGGTCAGGTGACAGTGGGAGGGTTGGAAGAGGAACGAGGCTGAAAGCAAGGGGGACCAATTAGGAGTCTACTGCAATAGTCCAGACCCCAGACATCAAAGGAGAAATGGGACAGGGAGGCAACACAGAGGAGGTGACTGTATGGAGAGAGGTTTGGGCAGTGACCAATGAGATGAGCAGATGAGGAGGAGAGGTGAGTCATGGGTGGGGGTAGGCAGAATAATGGTCTTCCAAATATTGTCCACACCCTAATCCCTGGAACCTTGTTTCATGGCAAAAGGAATTTTGCAGATGTAATTAAGGCTTAAATAGAGTGAGGAGTCTGTATTATCCAGGTGGGCCCAATCTAAATCCACGCGCTCTAAAGGCAGAGAACTTTCTTTGGCTCACATGAGAAGGATGCAGAAAGGGAAGTCAGAGAGATTTGAAATATGAGAAGGATTTGGCCCAGATGTAGGGACCCCATGTGCACTGACGGCAGAGAGGCCTGTAGAGCCCAGGAAACAGAGGATTCCGTTCTGCAAGTGCAAGAAAACTGAATTTGGCCAACAACCTGGATAAACCTCCCGATAGTAGCCCATCCGGTCAACACCTTGATGTTGTGAAACCCCCAAGCAGAGTAACCAGCCAAGCTAACGTGAGCTCTGACGTACAGAAACCGTGCTCTTTTAAGCCGTTAAGGCTGTGGGAACTTGGTACAGCAGGAGGAGAAAATGAACACAAGGATGACTCCCAGGTTTCTTGCTGGGCTACTGTGTAGATGTCACCGTGAACCGCGTGGGGACTCGGACGATCAGATTTTGGTGTTCCCTATCGGACTCTTCCCGCATAATAGTATTACCACTAATTTAGCAGCTTACGACAACACACGTACATAATCTCCCAGTTTTTTGGGTCAGAGTCCAGGCATGGCTCAGCTGGGTCCTCTGCAAGGCTGCAATTAAGGTGTTGGCCGGGGCTGAGTTCTCAATGCCTAGCCAGTGTCCTTGTCGGTTCAATATTACAAAATACTACAAACTGGGTGGCTTAAACAACAAAGGTTTATTTCTCACAATTATGGAGTCTGGGGACTCCAAGCTCAAGGTGTTGGCAGACTTGGTGTCTAGTGAGGGCTCTCGTCCCAGCTTACAGACAGCTGCCTTCTCGCTGAGTCTTCACACAGCCCAGAGAGAGCTTCAGATAAGGGGTTAATTCTGCCATAAGGGTCCCACCCTCATGACCTAATCACCTCCCAAAGGCCTCACCTCCAAATTCCATCACATTGGGGATTAGGGCTTCAATACATGAATTTGGGGTGGGGGGGATGCAAACATTCAGTCCACAGCACCCAGGGACGGAGTTGGCTTTCACATTCATGTGGCTGTTGACTAAATTTAGTTCCTTGCAGCCTGTTGGACTGAGGGCCTTAGTTTTTTCCTGGTTTTCGCTAGATGATGCCCTCTGTTCCTTGTCACATGGACCTCCCTAACACCGCCACTTGTTTTATCACATCAGCAAGAGGAGAGAGTCTGCTAGCAAGATGGGTATTGCCATCTTATGTGACCATCAGAGATGTGACATCATGCCACCTCTACTGAATTCTGTTGGAAACAGGTCACAGCCCCACTCACACTTAAGAGGAAGGGATTACACAAGGGCATGAATCCTAGAGGGCAAGGGCAATGAGTTCCTTAGAGTCCATTCACCAACACTTCTCAAAGGGACATATGGGCTTTCTTATGGGGCCTGTTTCAAGAATTATTACAGATTTTTTCATCCAGCGGGGCCTCAGGTTCAGGGGTTCTTTTTGACCCCTCAGTAAGTGAAAATCAGCTCAGCTCACCTGAGTTAGAAGGGCAGGGCAGGGGCAGAAGGGAACACAGTCTCAGGAAACGTGCGTCACGCGCCAGCCTGGTGATTTGCTAAGCAAAACTCAAGTCGATGTGACATAAACAACGTCTGTTGCTTCCAGGGGCCTGCCACAATATTTTCTTTTAAGTGGTACTCACGCCTGAAATACGCTTCTGGTTTTGAAATGTGGTTCTCTGCTCGTGCTCGGCTACAAACCACTCTCTCCTTTATGAAGCATCCCGTTTTTTATTCTTTAATGTAGGTTTACTAAGCACATGATGTCAGCCCAGATGGGAGACGCGCCAGGGCTGTGGAGGGGAGGCTCCCCTTGGAAAGGGTCAGAGTGGAGGACAAGAGCGAGCCTTTCCACTGGACGCTCGGCATCTCATGGACGTGATGCCAGCTCTGCGTTAACGCCTGTGCTGTCCAGAATCTGCCATCTCTTTCCTCTTTACATTTTCTCTTTTTTCTGTTGTTAATAGTGAATCCAAAGTAACACAGTTTTTCTTTCCAATGCCCCAATATTAGGAAAAAAAATTAGTAACTTTTCCTGCAATTCCTCTCCACTTCTTGCCCCACCTGGAGGTATTCAGTGTCAGTAGCATGACGTGGAGCCTTCTGCCTGGGGTATGGGCGTCCTTCACATTCTAAAAAACAATACACACACCACTACGTGTATTGATAAATATTCTTATTTATTTATTGCATCTTATATATGTTTAAAAAAATTTTATTGAAGTATAGTTAATTTACAATGTTGTGTTAACTTCAAGTGTACAGCAAAGTGATTCAGATATATATATATGTGTATATAGATTCATACACATATATATATTCTTTTTCAGATTCTTTTCCATTATGGTTTATTACAAGATGTTGAGTATAGTTCCCTGTGCTATACTGTAGGTCCTTGCTGTTTACCTATTTTATATACAGTAGTTATGCTTATTTATTTTTACAAAAACAGGACATCAGTTAGAGTTAGTTATACAAGATGAATGAGCACAACATAGTAAATCAATTATACTTCAATAAAAAATAAATTAAAAAAATTAAAAGATAGAAAGATTAATAAGTTCTAGAGATGTTTTGTACAACGTAGTGCCTATAGGTAACGGTACTGTATGGTATACTTACAAATTTGTTAAGAGGGTAGATCTCATGTTAAATGCTCTTATCACATACACAAAAAAGCAAAGGGATGCAGGAAACTTGAAGGTGATGGATATATCTGTTACCTTGAATGTGGGGATGTATCCCAGGTGTATGCATATGTCCAAATTCATCAAGTTGGATATATATATGTGCCATTTTTTGTTAATCAGTTATACCTCAATAAAGCTGTAAGACAAAACCCAAAAAACAGGATGTTAGCTTTTCTCAATTAGCTGTATCTCATTATCACCCCTTCAGGTCAATAAATCAATCATTCCTTTCTTTTTTTGATAATTTAATTTATTTATTTGGCTGCGTTGGGTCTTCATTGCTGCCCATGGGCTTTCTCTAGTTGTGGCGGGTGGGGGCTACTCTTCCTTGCGGTGCGTTGGCTTCTCATTGCGGTGGCTTCTCTTGTTGCAGAGCACGGGCTCTAGGTGCTTGGGCTTCAGTAGTTGTGACATGTGGGCTCAGTAGTTGTGGCTCACTGGCTCTAGAGCACAGGCTCAGTTGTGGCTCACGGGCTTAGTTGCTCCGCGCCACGTGGGATCTTCGCGGACCAGGGATCGAACCCGTGTCCCCTGCATTGGCAGGCGGATTCTTAACCACTGCACCACCAGGGAAGTCCCGATCATTCCTTTCAATGGCTGCCCATGATGGCATGAGGGATGGCTCTCCATTTACTGAACCATCCTGGCTGGTGGATGTTTACAATATTGTCATCAGATGAACTCCATGAGAGTGGAAGCCTGTGCATGTGTGTCACTCCAATTTTATGGAGAAACCAAGGCACAGAGAGGTTATGTGGCTAGTTAATGTCTCCCACTGGTTCTTGTAGATGTGGGGCAGAAAAATAATTCTACTGCTGCTCTTACTTCATGCTGCCACATGGTGTCACAGATGAAGTTTTCTCCTGCGCAGCCTCTGTTGACAAACAGCCCTTCTTTGCTAACACTAGGATTGTAGCTCCCTCTTTGACTTCAAAAGTCCTATTAGGGGCGCGGTGGTTAAGAATCTGCCTGCCAATGCAGGTTCGAGCCCTGGTCTGGGAAGATTCCCACATGCTGTGGAGCAACTAAGCCCGTGCGCCACAACTACTGAAACCCGTGCGCCTAGAGCCTGTGCTCCACAACAAGATGAAGCCACAGCAATAAGAAGCCCATGCACCACAACGAAGAGTAGCCCCGGCTCACCGCAACTAGAGAAAGCCTGCGTGCAGCAATGAAGACCCAACGCAGCCAAAAAAAAAAAAAGTCCTATTAAACCTTTTTCTGCCACTGACCATCAGGACCTGTCCTACAGTTCTCTCTAACTTTGGATAACAGGAAGGTGGGTTGGAAGAGTTTAATTTCTTCTTTCCCAGAAAGCCCTGGTCTCCTTCTGCAAATCCACCTTCTCCCCAATGGTCAAGTTTGCACAGTGAGGTCTCAGAGGGTCCCTCTAGGCTCAGTCTGTCTTTCCTCCTAACCCCAGCATCAGGGGCCTTCTCTTCTCTTTATGTTTCTAAGGGAGACTAGAGTGTGATTATAGAACAAAGACCTCTGATTTCAAGGTGACTTTCAGACACGAAATTCATACAGAAGTTACAGAGATCCAAACACGGCTTTATATATTCATGAACACAAGCAGTTTAAATCAACACAAAACGTCTTACTTATTCAGACACACAATCAGCTTTACCCATTTAAGCGTAAACAGGACCTGAATTCAGAATTTTGCTCACTAGTTTCTGATCCTGCAGCCTGTGCCACATCGGTCCTACAGCTCCGTGGCATCCCCAGATTTCAACCAGCAGTGATGGTTTTGAGATTCGAGCGTAATCTTCCAGGCTTAAAAACAAAAAACCAAATAAAACAGCAAGCACTTCTCCATATATGAATATATACCCTTAGATATTTTATGCAATTTTTTGTTGTGTGTGTAAATGGAAACCTACAGTACCTTATATAAATTTTCTGAAGTCCATTCTTCACCTGGGGCAGAGAGAGGAGCACCCTGTGTAGGGTGGGGTGGGGTGTGGGCAGCGGTGGGGGTGGATGAGAATGGGCTCTTTCTTGGGATGGTGTCCCAGAGGAGTGTTGCTTCATTTTCTGGAGGGAAGGACAGGATAATCTGTGTGGACAACTAACCAGCTCCACAGATACTGGCCCGCCTGTCGGGGGCAGTGTGGTCTTTTTATTTTTAATGGGAAGGACTATTTGGGGATATTTTTAATAGGGAGGAACGTAAGTGTACTTCTGTGTCACTTAAAAAGAAACGACGAAACACTCCAATGGAGAGCAGAGAACACTCAAGCATTTATATGACTTAATTCTGAATCGTTATAATTTGCCTGTGTTCTAATAGGTTCTTTTTGCCTTTGTGGGTTTTGGAGGTGATTCTGGGGGAAAAAAATTACACACGTAATACAATCATCTGGTAGAAAATCCAAACAATGTGAAAGTTCACGGGGTAAGAAGTGAAGGAATCCTTTCAACAGCTACGCCATCCTACTTCCCTCCAGAGAGGCAACAACTGTTATTGTTAGCAACCCCAAGTTCATGTGCCGGATGTACAATGAGGCCAAACAAACAGAAACATCCGAGTTTAGAGCAGAGAAAGGTTTATCGAAGGGCCATGCAAGGAGACAGGTGGCTCGTGTCCCCCAAACCCCCAAACTCCCTGAAGGGTTTCAGCAAAGTATTTTTAAAGGCCAAGTGAGGGAAGGGGGCCGCAGGGTACGGGACCCGCTCCTGTACGGGTCTCTGATTGGTTGATGGTGAGGTAACAGGGCAGTGGCACAGGAGTTAACTTTATTAGTCCTTAGGCTCCAGGAGGCCTGGGGGCTACATGCTCACGGTCATCAAGTAGTTAATAACTTCCATTTGGTGGGTTTTTCACATCAAACACTTATGTAGGTACTTCAGAGAGGAGCTAAAGCAGAGGATGTGGGGGAAGGCTACCCCGGGAAGGCCCCATAGGGTCCTGCTCCGTTACATTATTTTTGTGTGCGTCCTTCTTCCCCCCCCTCCCCCCCATACTCAGTGAGGTGTGGGACCAGCGACATCAGCATCACTAAAACACCAATTAGAAATGCAGATTTTCCGGCTCCACCGCAGACACACAGTCAGACCTAAATTTTAACCTGATCCTCAGGCTGAAGTGTGAGAAGGACTGGTGTTCACTGTTTTTATGGGCACTAACTCACATGTTTGTGTACATGCATACACACGTGCTCCTGGGTTTAGAATGTGGCTTTAGAATATAGCTCTCTTTAGCGGAATGGTTCGCCATGGGTGGTCCCGGAACTAACACCGTCAGCATCACCTGGGAGCTTGTTAGAAATGCAAATGTCAAGCCCCACCGCTAACTAACAGAATGCAGACGCTCTGGGGGGTGGGGCCCAGCGCTCGGCATTTTAACTACGCCTCCAGGGGATGCCGATGAACTGCTCACAAGTGTGAGCGCTCTGCTGCAGAGGAGGACTCTTACCCCCCGCCGCTCCTGCCAGGCTCTCCGATCCCCTTCGCATCCATCTCCCCCTCTCTCTGAGTGAACCCACCCTCGTTCACCGAGGTTGCCCCAGACTCCAGCTCCACTAGGCACACACCGAGAGTTCCATTAATGCTTTCTTCCAGTAGGAATCTCGCGCTGATACAGGTTTCCCCAATTTAGGTCAAGCTGGTTTCCAGATTATACACTATGCCAGCTCTTGGAGGTTGAGGTAATTGCATTAACATCTTTAAATGCGTTCGAGCAGCCCCGTGGTGATGCAAAGAAAACGGGTGCCATACGACGGTAGCTCCGTTTACTGAAGCCGCCTCTACAGTCTCTCGTCAGCTGCTTCACAAACGCCAGCGCTGACCAGAGATCCATTTTACTGGGGGGCAAACGGAGGCTCCGAGAGAGAGAGAGGAGCATGTCGGACCAGCTCCAAGTCTGGGCAGGATTTCCTCTCTAACGCAGTGCCTACAATGGATTTCCTTTTAAAAATAGCAAGCCAGACACCAGCTGACTCTGGGTGTGGGCTCAGTGTCAGGCAACGGCAGTTCTCTCATTAGTGTGGAAACAATTGGACTTAAACGTTCAGAAAAATGCTTAGTGGCTCTTGAACCGAGGGCCATCCGCTGTAGGTTTTTCTGCGCTAAAATCATTGCTCGGGCCACGGTTTTCACGTGACCTCCGGGGCCTCGGAGTTTCAGACCCCTGTCTACCCGGAGCCCTCCTCCATCCCGCACAGGACGAGGCGTCGGGGACTGCAGGGGGGCGCTGTCTGCGGGAACGTAACGCCCCGCGGGTCAAGTTGGCGGCACAGCAGGGCATGAGGCCGGACCACCCGGACTTTGACCTGCGCGGGCCGGAGAGAGCCTGAATCTAAACTGAGTGAAAACAATTGGCTCCGTCGGCACCCAGAGGCGAAGATCTATTGATTAATACGGGATCCGGAAAGGGTAGAACGTCGATGATTACTCTCGAAAAGTGGTCACACCCCTAAAAAGTGGCCCCCTGTAGGGAAGTGAGAATGCTAGGCACGGACGGGGTTCGAACCCGTGATCTTCGGTTTACGAGACCGACGCCTTACCACTTGGCCACCGCGCCTGCGTTACAATGGCGGCTCGGCGAGCCTCTATCCTGGCGCCACTCCCGTGCGCTCGCCCCACGGGCACGAGCGCGGGCCCCAGCGCACCCGCCCGGCCCCGCCCTTTCGCAGCGGCCGGTGGGGCGGGGCTCAAGCGTGCGCGCGCCGGCCGCTCGCAGCGGACTCACGGCAGCAGAGCGGGCAGGGAAGTCTGTCCTACCCTTCGTGTCCGAGTGGGGCCGGGGACTTCGTCTCCGGAGCCCCCAGAGTCCTCACAGGCTCGGCGGGAGGAACTCGTTTGGAGCTCGGGAGCGCTCAGGACGCTCGCAGGCATTTCAGAGCCTGAGGTTCGAATCCCAGCTTCCAGAGAGACTCCGCGACTTTGGACAACCGGTCTCGGGGCCTCAGTTTCCCCTCTAGGGTGAGGCACCCAGGAGGCGGAGGAAAAGGCTGTGGTTCCTTTACTAGCCCGACCCCTCGGGCGGTCCACGGCTGCCCTGCATGGAGCTGACGCTCAACGAGGGTTGTTGAATGAATGTGTAAGTTTTCTGAAATAAAAAGCCCCAAAGCTCCTCTTCCCCCAGATTGCCGCGGTTGAGCCCTGGGTGTGTGCCTGGACCCGGGGCCAGCAGCATCACCTGGGAGCTGGTTAGAAATGCAACTTCTCTGGCTCACCCCAGACCTGCCCAATTAGACCTGCTGGGGGAGCCGGGCAATCTGGGCTTTAACAGGCTCTCCTCCAGGTGATGCCGCTGCGCGGGAAAGGCTGAGCCCCAATGCTCTAGACAATTGATACGCATGTTCACATTTATGTATTCAAACGTGCCCTTTTATTTTTATTCAAATGGACTGACTTTAAAGTGCACTTTGATTCTCCATTAATTAATGTATGGATGTGTTAACTAATACAGTGGCTTGTAGTACATTTTATAATCACGATAAGTGATAGCATATATTATTTTTAAAATTAACAGTTTCTCTTATACATTAATGTGATGTGTACTATTACAATATTGCATCGTAAATTATATATACTGCATTATATACTATAATATAATGCATGGATGGGATACCTTATTCTCTTTAATAGCTGCACGGTTTCCCATCCAGAGGCTCTATCACAGTTGATTTAATCAATTTCTGGGAGTAAGGCCTTGGGTTGTCTGCAGCTTTTTAGCTGCACAGAACATTCTGCTACATGCACCTTTTCCGCCTGGTACCAGTGATGCTCGCAGGGTATAAGGAGACATAAATTAAGAATGTCCACAGCCCACTGTGCAGGTGTATAGGCAAATGGGAAACCTATATATGCCAGGAAGTTGTGTTCACCAAGTTGCTTTAAATGTCACGGTTTGGGCAGGTGACTGGAAAAGGCCCTGGCATTTACCCTCAAACAGGAACTCTGAGATACTGCTCCCGGAGTGCTTGAGATCTATGTGCAAATCTCACTGCAGCTCTTTAATTAAAAAAAAAAAAAAAAAAAAATTGAACATTTTCAGAATTAAAATGTATTACTGAGCATTGCCTTTGAATGGTTGATGATAAAATTGATTCCATTGTCCCCCTCCATTTTTTGGTGTTCACTGAGTTGTTGGAATTATTGTGCAGAAGTGATAGGGCTTATAAAAAGTGAAAAGAAATTAGCAAATGAGAGAACATCACATGTGAGCTGAGCCCAGAACTAACTGGCAGGTGGAATGGAAATGAGATTCTAACAGGTGCTTTCTTCAGCTTTGTCTTCTGAGGGGAGGGAGGGGATTAAATGATAGAGGTGCATCTGTATCTTGATGGGCAGGTGGGATGCCTGAGGTACGCAGGGCCTGGGGTGTCCTGAGGGAGGCTGGCCCTGTGACCTTCTGTGAGCCCTAAAGTAGAGAACACAGGTCTGATCCTACTTCTCTCACAGGTGTAAGGAGCCCTGAGAAGCCACAAATCTTGGACACCTGGCTGGAGGATCTGTCCGTCCTGGCCCCAGCGTCTTAGAGAGGTACCTGCACAGGTAGGTCTTCAAAAAGTATTGTAGAGGAAATTAACATGCGATTCCTTTCAGTGTGGTCCTCCACGTGGTTCTGGAGAACCTCCTTGGCCAGTGCCTTCCAGCTACGGTGCCAGCAGAGTCCTGGCGCTGAACTTCCTAGATAAGCCCTTCCCCGAGATTTTTAATCTGGTGCCCACTGCACTCAAGACTAAAAAATCTGTGAATTCACCAAAAGTGTATGTAAAATGTGTGTGTTTCTGGGAAAGGGATGCCACAGTTTTTATCAGGTTTTCAGAAAGGCTTGCTGAGGGTCCTAGAAACCTTCAAGCCTTTTTACTCCCTCACTCCTCTGAAATGATTCACCCGAACCCCACTGAAATGCAGTGGGTCTAAAAGTGATTAACCACAGTTGAGATTGCTTGAAAAAATGAAGGTGTCTTGGAGACACTGTCTCCTTCCAGGCAGGACTTCTGCGGCCACCGACTCCTCTGTTGGGGCCGCCCTCAACACCTTCACCCCTGCTTGCTGCCCGCCTCCCCGCCTCCCCGCCCCTCCGCCTCCCCGCCCCTCCGCCTCCCCGCCCCTCCGCCTCCCCGCCTCCCCCGGCCCCTCCGCCTCCCCGCCTCCCCCGGCCCCTCCGCCTTCCCCCGCCCCTCCGCAGCAAGGGCTGCATCCATTTTAACAGCACTTCACAGTGTGT
Organism: Grampus griseus; assembly: GCF_964374135.1. Taxonomy (NCBI): domain Eukaryota; kingdom Metazoa; phylum Chordata; class Mammalia; order Artiodactyla; family Delphinidae; genus Grampus; species Grampus griseus. The sequence continues at coordinate 27,271,223 of NC_139008.1, forward strand.
GAAGGGCTTTCACCTGCGTTAGCTCCATGGAGCCTTGGTTGTGGCCTAGCACGCTCGGCACTTGAACCTGAACATCTTGGGAAGATGCAGATGGACCCTGCGGTGGGGCTGAGGTTCTGCCTTTCTCACAACCTCCCAGGCTGTGCTGGTGCTGCTGGTCCGGGCCCTCACTTTGAGAACTGCTTTAAAGAGTTCTTGGAGAAATTAATTTTCTTGCAGAGGAGGGAAAAAAGCCCCCTCAGGCTTGGATATTTAGGTTGCCTGAGGTGCTGACAGCAGGCTTTTCTCTGATCACCTAAATCAAGACTTTGCCTGAAGAAGGCTCACTTAGCTACTCAAATAGCTCACTTAGCTATCCCTGCGACTGCATTGTCGGTGACGGACAGTTCAGAACCCAGGGCCAGAGCCAGAGGCCACAGCCCCCGTCATTGCTTTATCTCATAAATTCAGGATTTTAGAGCAGGCTTGATGAGGCCAGGCAGGTTATATGAACCTGTGAATTGAATGCGTGGAGGACACACGGGATAGGGGCCGAGGACCAGGTGATATGGTGCCATTGTACATTCCCGCCAGAAATATATGCTTTCCAGTTGGGTCACATCTTTCAATTCCTGTCTTTTATTTTCTTCTTCTTATTTTTATTGAAGTATAGTTGGTTTACAATGTTATGTTAGTTTCGGGTATATAGCAAAGTGATTAATTTTATATATATATATCTCTTTTTCAGATTCTCTTCCATTATAGGTTATTACAAGATACTGAATATAGTTCCCTGTGCTATACAATAGGTCCTTGTTGGTTATCTGTTTTATATATAGTAGTGTGTATCTGTTAATCCCAAAAATCCTAGTTTATCCCTTCCCACCCCTTTCCCCTTTGGTAACCATAAGTTTGTTTTCTATGTTTGTGCATCTATTTCTGTTTTATAAATAAGTTCATTTGTGTCATTTGTTTTAGATTCCATATATAAATGATATATTTGTCTTTGTCTTACTTAGTATGATAATCTCTGGGTCCATTTGTCTTTTTTATTTTGGCTACTCTAGTGGGTATGTGGTGGTACCTCATTTTAATTTGCATTTCCCTGATGACTAATGATGTTAAGCACTTTTTCATGTGCTCATTGGTCATTTGTTACATCGTCTTTTTTATTTATCTATTTATTTTTGGCTGCATCGGGTCTTCGTTGCGGCACACAAGATCTTTCATTGTGGGATGTGGGCTCTCTAGTTGATGTGCACGGGTCAGTAGTTGCAGTGCGTGGGCTTAGTTGTCCTGCGGCATGTGGGAATCTTAGTTCCCTGACCAGGGATCGAACCTGCGTCCCCTGCATTGAAAGGCAGATTCTTAACCACTGGACCACCAGGGAAGTCCCTGTTACATCTTTTGTGAAGTGTCTGCTCAAATCTTTTGCCCATTTTTATAGCTTGTTTGCCTTCCTATTTTTTTTTAAACCCAGTTCTTTTTTTTTTTAAAATAAATTTATTTATTTTTGGCTGTGTTGGGTCTTTGTTGCTGCGCGTAGGCTTTCTCTAGTTGTGGCGAGTGGGGGCTACTCTTCATTGCCGTGCATGGGCTTCTCATTGCAGTGGCTTCTCTTGTTGTGGAGCATGGGCTCTAGGCGCGCGGGCTTTAGCAGTTATGGCACGTGGGCTCAGTAGTTGTGGCTTACGAGCTCTAGAGTGCAAGCTCAGTAGTTGTGGCACACAAGCTTAGTTGCTCCACAGCATGTGGCATCTTCCTGGACTAGGGCTCGAACCCGTGTCCCCTGCATTGGCAGGCGGATTATTAACCACTGCACCACCAGAGAAGCCCACCTTCCTATTTTTGAATCATCAGAGTTCATTGTATGTTCTGGACAGAAGTCTTTTTTCAGATATACGTATCGTTAGTATTTTCTCCTACTTGGTGGATTGCCTTTGCATGTTCTCAGTGGGGTCTCTCAAAGTGCAGAAGTTTTTAATTTTGATGAAGTCCAGTTTATCAATGTTTTTCTTTTATGCTTTTTTGTTTCCTAAGAAAGCTTTGTCTACCTGGGTCACAAAGGTTTTCTCCAAGAATTTTTATCATTTTTGCTTTTACATTTAGGTCTAGGATCCATTTTGAGTTAATTTTTGTGTATGGTGTGAGGTTGGGCTTGATGTCCATTTTTTCCCATATCCAGCACCATCTGTTGAAACGATGATCCTCTCTCCATGCAACTGCCCTGGTGCCTTTGTTGAAATTCACTTGACCGTGTACGTGTGGTCGGTTGCTGTGGTTTGTGTTCCATTGATCTGTATATCTATCTGTATGCCAGTTACCACACAGGCTTTGATTGTATTTTATGGAGAGTACTGAAGTCACGTCTTTTAAATCCTCCAAATTTGTTCTTCTTTTACAAAACTGTTTTGCCTATTCTAGTCCTTTGTTTCCATATGATTTTCTGTATACTTTTTAGAATCAGCTCATCAGTTTCTACAAAATGCCTGCTCAGATTTTGATTGGGATTGTAGTAAAGCTATAATTGAATTTGGGGGAAATTAATGTCTTAACACTATGGAGTCCCCTCATCTATGAATATTTCAGTTGTTTGTTGCTGGTGCCTATGACTCTTGGATTCTAAATTCATTTCGTTGGCATTTCATCATGTGAGATTTCTGTGATTTTCAGTGGAAGAGCAGCTAGAAAGTTCGTGGTACCTGTGTTTACCTTCTTTTGGCACTCCATCCAAGCAGGAATCCCTGCCACATAGAGGCAGTGTGCAGGCCCCTGCAGAACATAGCAGGGTGAGGACTGAAGCAGGATGTGTTGTTTGTGTAACCTCTGAAAAACTGAAGGTCTCCCAGCTTGGAGAGAGAGGCAGTAGTTTTTTCAACTCCCTTTCACAAATAATGCCAACCATACAGAAAATGGTACAAAGAGGAATTCTGCAGAAAAATTACAGCTGTATAGAATGCCCTGATATCACCTCATCAAGTCAATCTTAGAACCTCTAACCCTGGAAAAATAAGTTTAAATTGGTTCATTCCAGAACCAGAATAAGATCAAGCTGGCAGCTATGAACAGTAAAAAGTTTTGTTCTTTCTCTTTTCCCTTTTTTTTCCGGATACGCTCTGAAAAGGTCAACCAGGTTATCTGAGGCACAAACATTAGTGTGCAGAGTTGGTGACCGTTTTATGGATATAGAAAGCAGTCGACAGTAACAGGATAAATTGCTATTTCTCTTATTACTTGTCCTGTATTAGGTGGAGGACTCCCACCCTCTTAGCTCTCAATTCCTTCCTCTCTCTCCTCTTCCTTTTTGAGGTGACCAGTCTTAGGAGTTTTTTTGGATTTTCCCACATCTTTTTCTGTTGATATGTGTTTATACATAGGAAACGTAGTGTTTTGGGGGGGTTGTTCTCCTCAACAAATGGTGCATATTTTGTAAACATGTCTTCTTTTTGATGTTAACTCTACAAAGCATCAGAGGTCTAACCGTGTCACTCCCTATGGCTCTAGCTCATTCCTTGTAACCGCTGTGTTCTAGTCTGCTCGGGGGACTGTAGCACAGTTTTAATAAATCCCCTATTGCTGGCCACCTGGGTTGTTTCCAAGTTTTCTTCGTTACAAGCAGAGCTGCTCTTGCATCTTTGCACGTGGCTCCCAGTGCACACATGTGGAAGGTTCTTTAGTATAGATGTCAGGGTCATTGCTTTCCTAAGATAACTTTCTGCCGTAGGGTAGCAGCCTTAAGCAAACAGTGCTGCAAGCATCTGCTTGCCGGTGAGTGAGCCGGCCATCAGTGCTACTGGGCTACGGGAGTTGTATTTGCTCTTGCTTGAGGCTCTCATTTTCAACTTTGTGCGGAGGTGGTTTGGACGAGGCAGAAACAATCAGCCACGCACTTTGTGTGATGTCTTGGCCGAGGTCCACCCAATGTGGTGGAGACGTGTTATGGGTGTGAGTGTGTTGGTATCAAACCGAACAAATTCCTTTGGTTTCCAGTATTATGAGCTTGTAAGAAACATTATGTGAATGTCCCAAATGGGTTCCTTCACATATGTTGCCACTTTATATAAAGTAGTACCAGCATCTCACATGAATGATACATGGTGTGTGTTTATTAGTACCGCAAAGAATCATTTATTTTCCTTTAGGTTTATTCATAGTATATGATATTTCAAAAACTCAAACCTTTAATCATTAATCAGGAAGTCATTTTGATAGACAGACAGACAGACAGATAGATAGATAGGATGGATGTTGACCTTTTCCTAGGCCTTGTATTTTAAGATCCTTGTTACATAAGTGACACTTGATCTAATGGGTTTCAAAATTTTTTTTTAGCCATTGCAAACTTTTGGAAAATTTATCCTTGTTATTGGGGCATCTTCCAATATACCCCCCCTGCATTTTAAAGCTAGGAGTTGAAGCAGTATATACATGGTTAAAGATGAGATATATGTTATGAAGTTAAAAGTGACTATTTAAAGATGTCATCTCCCATCATCAGATGCCAATTATCCTATCCCCGGCTTTTGACGTAGGAGGTGATTATTCCCAGGGATGTTCTTGGCAACTTGAAAAGATAAATGGGTGGAAGGAAACGAGAGAAACTGTGATGATAAATTTACTTACAGAGAAGAACCTACCTTTTGCATTTTCCCCTCGTGGTTCCGCTTTAGTGCTGTAAAACTGTACATATACACGTAAAACTTAGGTAGAAAAATGTTGAACATGAAAGATGACCTTTTCCCTTCTTCCTTGTTCCATTATGGACAAGTTAGAATTGCTTTTTTGGAAACCTGAGTAAGATTTTATTGGAAACATTTTGCTGTTCTTCTCTCTCCTTTCATGGTTCTTAAAAAGCTGTCACTGTGTCTTCTTGTGATGCTTTCTGTCTCTGTAACTGCTCGTTGGACCAACTAGAGGCCTTGGAAGTGTGAACGGTTTCTCTGGCGTTTACCTCTGTGTGTTTGCCGGTTGTCACGGTATATTAGTGAGTGCTATTTAATCCCATGCTAGCTCTAAAAATAACGCGATGGGAAGTATTTAGAGAAAGTTTGAACACTACGTCCAGATCTCAGCTTATCTCAAATAAAAGCCACTAGTTCCATTCAGGTAAAAACACTTGTAGAAATCCAGGGTGGCTTTTTTCTTTTGAATTGGGGTTTTGGTTTTTGGTTGTTTCTTCCTGTCCTTTTGTAATCCATCTCCCCCACCCTCCAACAGCCATTCTGCTTTCTGTCACTATCTGTTAGTTTGTATATCCTAGAATTTTATATAAATGGACTCGAAACAGTGTGTATTCTTTTTCTTTTTTTAAAAAAAATTGGGGACTTCCCTGGCAGTGCAGTGGTTAAGACACCATGCTTCCAGTGCAGGGGGGCACAGTTTGGATACCTAGTCGGAGAACTAAGATCCCACGTGCCACGTGGTGCAGCCAAAAAAATATATATATGTAAAATTGAAGTATAGTTAATTTACAGTGTTGTGTTAATTACTGCTGTACAGCAAAGTGATTCAGTTTTATATATATGTATATATACACATACATTCTTTTTAAAAAAATATTCTTTTCCATTGTGGTTTATCATAGGATATTGAATATAGTTCTCTGTGCTATATAGTAGGACCTTGTTGTTTTATGTATTCTTTTCCTGGCTTTCATTCAGTGTAATTATTTCAAGACCCATCCATGCTGTACGTTATTGTGAACCAAGAGTTCGTTCCTTGTTACTTATGAGTGGTATGGACATTTGAGTTGTTTGCAGTTTGGGGCTATTACAAATAAAGCTACTATGAACATTTGTGTACCAGCCTTTGAAAGGACGTTAAAAAGCTTTCCTTCCTTTTGGGTGAATACATAGGAGTGGAATGCCTGGATCAGATGTTTATATTTTTAGGAAACTGACTGTTTTCCAGAGTGGTTGTGCCATTTTGCATCCCCACTGGCAGTGTAGAAGAGTTCCAGTTCCTCCACATCCTCATCAACACGTGGTATGGTTAGTCTTTTTAATTTAATTTAGCCATTCTAACAGGTGGGCAGTGCTATCTCATTGTTTTAGTTTGCATTTCTCTAATGACTAATGAAGTTGAGCATTTTTTTCATGTGTTTATCTACTATTCATCTGTCTTCTTTGGAGAAGTATTCATACGCCTTATGCATTTTTTATTGGGTTGTTTTTCTGGTTTTTTTGGCCGTGACACGCGGATTGTGGGCTCTTAGTTCCCCGACCAGGGATCGAACCCATGCCCCCTGCAGTAGAAGTGCGGAGTCTTCTTTTTTTTTTAAATAAATTTATTTATTTATTTTTGGCTGCGTTGGTCTTCGTTGCTGCACATGGGCTTTCTGTAGTTGTGGCAAGTGGGGGCTACTCTTCATTGTGCTGTGTGGGCTTCTCATTGCAGTGGCTTCTCTCATTGTGGAGCACGGGCCCTAGGTGTGTGGGCTCAGTGGTTGTGGCATGCCGGCTCAGTAGTTGTGGCGCACGGGCTTAGTTGCTCTGCAGCATGTGGGATCTTCCTGGACCAGGGCTCCAACCCGTGTCCCCTGCATTGGTAGGCGGATTCTTAACTACTGCGCCACCAGGGAAGTACCAAGGAAGTGCAGAGTCTTAACCACTGGACTGCCAGGGAAGCCCCCTCATTATTGAATTTTGAAAGTTCTTGATATATTCTGGATACAAATCCTTTATCAGATATATGATTTCCAAATATTTTCTCCCCTGTGTGGCTCTTTTCCTTCTCTTAACGGTGTTCTTTTAAGAGCAGAAGTTTTAAATTTTGATAAAATCCGGTTTATCTATTTGTTCTCCTTTGCATCATTCTTTTCTTGTTATATCTAAGAAACTTTGCTTAACTCAAAGTAACAATGTTTTTTCCTATGTTTTCCTCTAAAAGTTTTATAATTTGAGTTTTTACATTTAGGTCGATGACCCATTTATAGTTAAATTTGTATATATTGTGGGTTATGAATGGAAGTTCGCTTTTTTGTATATAGGTATCAAATTGTTCCATTGTCTTTTGTTGAAAAGACCATCCTTTCTCCACTGAATTGCCTTTGCACCTTTGTTGAAAATAAGTTGTCCACATATGTGTGGGTCTATTTCTGGGCTCTGTTTTGTTCCATTGATCTATTTGTCTATTTTTACACCAGTTCCACATTATCTTAACTAATGCAGGTTTATAATAAGTCCTGAAATCAGGTAGTGTTAGTATTCCAACTTTGTCCTTCCTCTTGACTATTCTAGTTCCTTTATATTTCCATGTGAATTTTAGAATCTGGTAACAATTTATACAAGAAGCCTATTGGGATTGCAGTAAATCTTTAGGTCAATTTGGAGAGAACTGGCATATTGACACTATTGAGTCCTCCAGTCCCTGGACATGATATATCTTTTGATTTATTTAGGTCTTCTTTAACTTCTCTCAGCAGTGTTTTTGTCATTCCCAGTGTACACACCTTTCACATATTTTGTCAAATTTATTTTTCATATTTTGGAGTATATTATAGATGATATTATTTTAAAATTTCAAGTCCTGATTGTTCATTACTGGTAGATGGAAATGCACTTGCATTTTTTATATTGGCCTGCTATTCTGCCACCTTGTTAAACTCACTTATTAGTAGTCTTTTGGTAGATTCCTTCAGATTTCTATATAGGCAATCATGTAATCTGTGAATAGTGACAGTTTTACTTCTTCCTTTCCAATCTGAATGCTTTTTATTTATTTTTCTTGCCTTATTGTCTAGAACTTCCAGTATAATGTTGAGTAGAAGTGGTGAGAGAGGACATTCTTAGTTTATTTCTGATCTTAAGGAAAAAGCATTCAGTCTTTCAATATTAGGCATGGTGTTCCCTGTGGGTTTGTCATAGATGGCCTTTATCAGGTTAGGAAGTTCCCTTTTATTCCTAATTGGTGAGAGATTTTAAAAAAAATCAGGAATTAATGTCAGCTTTTTCCAAATGCTTCTTCTGTGTCTATTAAGATGATCATGGTTTTAAATTTTTTTAGTTTGTTAATATGGTAAATTACACTGATTGATTATTCAAACATTAAACCATCCTTACATTCCTTGGACAAAACTCCACTTGGTTAGGATATATTATCCTTTTTGTATATTGTTGGATTCAATTTTCTAAAATTTGTTTAGAAATGTTCTATGTTCCTGAAGGATATTGGTCAGTAATTTACTTTTCTAATAATGTCTTTGTCTGGCTTTGGTGTCAGGGTAATACTGGCATCATAGAATAAGTTGGGAGGTATTGCCTCCTTTTCAGTTTTCTAGAAGAGTTTGCATATAACTGGTATTGTTTATTCCTTAAATGATTGGTAGAATTCACCAGAAAAGCCATCTGGGCCTGTGGTTTCCCTTATGAAAAGGTTTTTCACTATTAATTCAACTTTTTAAAAATAGATATAGGGTTAATCAGGTTATTTATTTCTTTTTAAGTGAACTTCATGGTTTGACTTTCAAGGAATTGTTTAATCTAAGTCGTTGAATTTATTGACATAAAGTTTTTCATAATATTGCCTTATTATCCATTTCATATTTGTAGAATCTGTAGTGATGTCACCTCTCTCATTCCTGATATTGGTAATTTGTGTCCTCTTGCTTTGTTTTCCTGATTTGTCTGTTGGAGGTTTATCACTTTTACTGATCTCCAGGGACCAGTTTCTAGTTCCATTGATTTTTCTGTATTGCCTTTCTGTTTATTTCATTGATTTCTGCTCTGGCCTTTATTATTTACTTTCTTCTATTTTAGGTTTAATTTGCTTTTCTTTTTCTAGTTTTTTTTTTTTTTTTTTTTTTTTAGGGTGGACACTGAGGCCATTGATTTGAGAACTTTCTTTTTTCTAATAAAGGCATTTAGTGCTATAAAAGTTCTCTTCAGATACCGCTTTAGCAGGTTATCACACAACTTGATATATTGTGTTTTTATTTTCATTCAGTTCAAAATACTTATTTTCTCCTTTGGCTTATTTTTTTTTTGTCCCACAGGTTACACAAAAGTGTGTTAGTTTCTAAATATTTGGGGATTTTCAAAAGGATCTTCCTTTTATTAATTCCTACTTTAACTTCACTGTGGTTGGGGAACATGTGCTGTTGAAAAGAATGTGTATTCTGTTGTTGGGTGAAGTGTTGTGTAAATGTCAATAAGGTCAAGTTGGCTGCTAGTATCGTTTTCGTTTTTTTGTTAAATCCTTATTGATTTTCTGTTGACTTGTTCAGTCAATTACTGAGAGAGGGTATTGACATCTTTGGCTATAATTGTGGATTTGTCTATCCCTCCCTGAATTTCTGTAATTTTTTTGTGTCATGTAGTTTGAATTTGTTGTTAGGTGCATAAACATTTAGCATTCTTTTGACTTCTTCATGAATTTATCATTATGAAATGACCTTCGTTTTCTCTAGTAATATTCTTTGTCCTGAAATCTCTGAAATTTTGTCTTATATAAATGTAGCCATTCCAATAATTGATTAGTATTAGCATGGTATACCTTTTTCTATATGCTTCCTTTTAACTTATATCTGTGTTTTTATATTTAAGGCGTGTTTCTCATAGGTAGTATAGAGTTGAGTTTTGCTTTTTTAGCCGTTCTGAAAATCTCTGCCTTTTAATTGAATTATTTAGACCATTTACATTTAATGAGACAATTGATGTAAGTTTAAATTTATCATCTTGCTACTTGTTTTCTATTTGTCCCATCTGTTTTTCCTTCCCCTTTCTCTCTTTTTATACAGCTTTGATTTTGTTAGTTTTTATAGTTCCATTTATCACCTTGTTTGATTTATTAGCTATCACTCTGTTTTTTGGTTTTTGTTTTTAATTTAGTGTTTGCTGTAGGATTCATAATATATATCTTTAACTTATCACTGTCTACCATTAAGTGATATTATACCACTTAACATATAACATAAACATTTTACAATAATATGCTCCCATTCTCTCTACCTGACCTTTATGTTTTTGTTTTCATATATTTTACTTTTACATATGTTATAAAGCCCATACAACATTTGTTGTTAATTTTGTTTAAATAGTTAACCTTTAGGAGATTTAAATACTAAGAAAAACTGTCATATACTTATTTACATAGTTACCATTTCTGGTGTTCTTCATTTCTTTGTGTATATCCAGACTTCCATCTGGCACTATTTTCCTTCTGCCTGAAGTCTTCCTTTAACATTTTTTGTTATAAGAATCTGAAGACGAAAAAAGAAAAAAAAGGAATCTGAAGACAGTGAATTGTTGCAGCTTTTGTATGTCTGAGAACATCTTGCCTTCATTTTTTTTAATATAAATTTATTTTTTATTTTTATTTTTGGCTGCATTGGATCCTCGTTGCTGCGTGGGGGCTTTCTCTAGTTGTGGTGAGTGGGGGCTAGTCTTCGTTGTGGTGCACAGGCTTCTCATTGCAGTGGCTTCTCTTTGTTGCGGAGCACAGGCTCTAGGCACGTGGGCTCAGTAGTTGTGGCACGTGGCTCTAGAGCGCAGGCTCAGTAGTTGTGGCGCACAGGCTTAGTTGTTCCATGGCATGTGGGATCTTCCCAGACCAGGGTTCAAACCCATGTCCCCCATATTGGCAGGCGGATTCTTAACTCCTGTGCCACTAGGAAAGCCCCTGCCTTCATTTTTGAAAGATACTTTTGCATGTTATAGAACTCTAGGTTGACACATTTCTTTCAGAATTTTAAAGATGGTACTCCACTACCCTGTATCATTTCCAACAAATCTGCCATCATCCTTATCTTTGCTCCATTATTCATAATGTGTCTTTTCCCCGTCTACTTTTTAAAAAACATATTTAATGGTGATAAAATACACATAATGTAAATTTTACCATTGTAACCATTTTTAAGTGTACAATTCAGTGGCATTAAGAAATTCACATTGTGTAACCATCATCATTATTCATCTCCAGAACTATTTGCATCTTGCAAAACAGCAACTCTGTATTCACTAAAACAATAACTCTCTATTTTCCCCTACAGCAATCCCTGGTAACGACCATTCTACTGTCTATGTGTGAATTTGATTACTCTAGGTATCTCATATGAGTGGAAGCATACAATATTTTAAAAATACTTTTTAAAATTGAGGTATAGTTGATGTACAACATTATACAAGTTTCAAATGTACAACATAGTGATTCACAATTTTTAAAGGTTATACTCCTTTATAGTTATTATAAGATATTAGTTATATTCCCTGTGTCGCATAATATATCCTTATAGTTTATTTTATACACAATAATTTGTACCACTTGTTCTCCTACCCATGTCTTGCCCCTTCCCTTTTCACTCTCCCCACTAGTAACCACTAGTTTGTTCTCTATATCTGTGAGTCTGTTTCCTTTTTGTTATATTTACTAGTTTGTTTTATTTTTCATATTCCATATGTAAGTGATACCATACAGTATTTGTCTTTGTCTGACTTATTTCACTTAGTCCCTCCAAGTCCATCCATGTTGTTGCAAATGGCAAAATAGCATTCTTTTTTATGGCTGAGTAGTATTCCAGTGTATACATACACCACATCTGTTTTTAAAATTAATTAATTTATTTATGGCTGTGTTGGGTTTTCTTTGCTGTGTGTGGGCTTTCTCTAGTTGTGGCGAGTGGGGGCTATCTTTGTTGCAGTGTGTGAGCTTCTCATTGTGGTAGCTTCTCATTGCAGAGCATGGGCTCTAGGAGTATGGGCTTCAGTAGTTGTGGCACTCGGACTCAGTAGCTGTGGTTCACAGGCTCTAGAGCGTAGGCTCAGTAGTTGTGGTGCATGGGCTTAGTTGCTCTGCGGCATGTTTTTGGATATATACGCAGTAGTGGAATTGCTGGATCATGTGGTAGTTCTGTTTTTAGTTTTTTGAGAAACTGCTATACTGTTTTACACAGCGGCTGCACCAATTTACATTCCCACCAACAGTACACAAGGGTTCCCTTTTCTCCACGTCCTCGCCAACATTTATTATTTGTGGTCTTTTTAATGATAGCCTTTCTGACAGGTGTGAGGTGATATCTCACTTTGGTTTTAATTTGCATTTCTCTGATGATTAACAATGTTGAGCATCTTTTCCTATGCCTGGGCCATCTGTATATTTTCCTTGGAAAAATGTCTATTCAGGTCTTCTGCCCATTTTTTAATTGTGTTGTTTGTTTTTTTGATATTGAGTTGTATGAGTTTATATATTTTATATATTACAGATATTAACCCCAATAATATAATGTTATTGGTCATTTATATATATATGGTCAATTTATATATTACAGATATTAACCCCAATAATATAATGTTATTGGTCATAGCATTAGCAAATATTTTCTCCTTTTCAATAGGTTGTCTTTTTATTCTGTCAATGATTTCCTTTGCTGTGAAAAAGCTTTTAAGTCTCCTTAGGTCCCATTTGTTTATTTTTATTTCCTTTGCTTTAGGAGACAGATCCAAAAAAATACTGGTTTGATTTATGTTGACAAGTTTTCTGTGTATGTTTTCTTCTAGGATTTTTATGGTTTCTGATCTTACATTTAGGTCTCTAATACATTTCAAATTTATATGGTATGAGGAAATGTTCTAATTTCATTCTTTTATGTGTAGCTGTCCAGTTTTCCCAGCACCACTTATTGAAGGGAATGTCTTTTCTCCATTGTATATTTTTGTCTCCCTTGTCATAGATTAACTGACCATAAGCGTGTGGGTTTATTTCTGGGCTCTCTATTCTATTCCATTGATCTATGTGCCAGTACCGTACTGTTTTGATTATTGTACCATACTGTTTTGATTATTGTAGTTTTGTAGTATAGACTGAAGTCAGGGAGCATGATTCCTCCAGCTCTGTGTTTCTTTCTCAAGATTGTTTTGGCTATTTGGGGACTTCTGTTTCCATAAAAATGCCCTTGGTATTTTGATAGGGAATGTGTCAATTGCCTTGGGTAGTATGGTCACTTTAACAATACTGATTCTTCCAATCCATGAACATAGTATGTCTTTTTTAAAAAATTACTTTTATTTTATTTTATTTTACTTATTTATTTGGTTGTGTTGGGTCTTAGTTGCAGCTCACGGGCTCCTTAGTTGTGGCTCGTGGGTTCCTTAGTTGTGGCTCATGGGCTCCTTAGTTGTGGCATGGGAACTCTTAGTTGTGGCATGCATGTGGGATCTAGTTCCTGGACCAGGGATTAAACTCGGGCCCCCCTGCATTGGGAGCACAGAGTCTTAACCACTGCACCACCATGGAAGTCCCCATGACATATCTTTTGGTCTGTTTGTCATCTTCAGTTTCTTTCATCAGTGTCTTATAATTCTCTGAGTTCAGGTCTTTTACCTCCTTAGGTAGGTTTATTCCTAGGTATTTTATTCTTTTTGATGCAATGGTAAGTGGGATTGTTTTTCTTAATTTCTCTTTCTGATAGCTCATCATTAGTGTATAGAAATGCAACAGATTTCTGTATATTAATTTTGTATTCTGTGACTTCATCAAATTCATTGATGAGTTCTAGTAGTTTTCTGGTGGTGTCTTTAGGATTTTCTATGTATAGTATCATATCTTTTACAAACTTTGATAGTTTTACTTCTTTCCAATTTGGATTCATTTTATTTCTTTTTCATCTGTGATTGCTGTGGTTAGGACTTCCAATACTATGTTGAATAAAAGTAGTGAGAGTGGGCATCCTTGTCTTGTTCCTGATCTTAGAGGAAATGCTTTCAGCTTTTCATCACTGAGCATGATGTTAGCTGTGGGCTTGTCATATATCACCTCTATTATGTTGAGGTATGCTTTCTCTATGCCCACTTTCTGGAGAGATTTTATCATAAATGGACATTGAATTTTTTCAGAAGCTTTTTCTGCATCTATTGAGATGATCATATGATTTTTATTCTTCAATTTGTTATTGCAGTGTATCATATTGATTTTGTGGATATTGAAAAATCCTTGCATCCCAGGGGTAAATCCCACTTGATCGTAGTATTTGATCCTTTTAACGTATTGCTGGATTTGGTTTGCTAACATTTTGTTGAGGATTTTGCATGTATGTTCATCAGTGATATTGGCCTCTAATTTTCTTTCTTTCTTTTTTTTATATCTTTGTCTGGTTTGGGTGTCAGGTTGATGCTGGCCTCATAGAATGAGTTTGGAAGTGTTCCTTCCTCTGCAGTATTTGGAGTAGTTTGAGAAGGATAGGTGTTAACTCTTCTTTAAATGTTTGGTAACATTCACCTGTGAAGCCATCTGGTCCTGGAGTTTTATTTGTTGGGAGTTTTAAAATTACTGATTCAATTTCATTACTGGTAATTGGTTTGTTCATATTTTCTATTTCTTCCTCGTTCGGTGTTGAGAGATTGTACATTTCCAGGTATTTGTCCATTTCTTCTAGGCTGTCCATTTTATTGGCATATAGTTGTTCATAGTAGTCTCTTATAATCTTTTGTATTTCTGTGATGTTGGTTGTAACTTCTCGTTTTTCATTTCTGATTTTATTGATTTGGGCCCTCTCTTTTTCTTGATGAGTCTGGCTAAAGGTTTATCAATTTTGTTTATCTTTTCAAAGAATCAATTCTTAGTTTCATTGATCTTTTCTATTGTTTCTTTAGTCTCTATGTATTTCTGCTCTGATCTTTATGATTTCTTTCCTTCTACTAACTTTGGGTTTTGTTCTTCTTTTTCTAGTTCCTTTAGGTGTAAGGTTAGGATGTGTATTTGATATTTTTCTTGTTTCCTGAGGTAAGCTTGTATCCCTTTGAACTTCCCTCTTAGAACTGCTTTTGCTGCATACCATAGATTTCGGATTGTTATGTTTTCATTTTCATTTGTCTCCAGGTATTTTTTAATTTCCTCTTTGATTTCTTCAGTGATCCATTGGTTGTTTAGTAGCGTATTGTTTAGCCTCCACGTGTTAGGATTCTTTGCAGTTTTTTCTCGTAGTTGATTTCTAGTCTCATAGCGTTGTGGTCGGAAAAGATGCTTAATATGATTTAAATTTTCTTAAATTTACCAAGGCTTGTTTTGTGTCCTAGCATGTGATCTATCCTGGAGAATGTTTCAAGTGCACTTGAAAAGAATGTGTTGGAATTATACAGTATGTACATTTTTGTGACTGACTAATTTCACTTAGCATAAGGTCCTCAATGTCCATCCATGTACAATGTGCTGGAATTTCCTTTTTAGTAGGGGCGAATAATATTCCATTGTATGTATATACCACATTTTGTTCATTCATCAGTGGACACTTGGGTTGCTGCCACCTTTTGGCTATTGTGAATAATTTTGCTATGCACAGGAGTATATAAATATCTCTTCAAGACACTGCTTTCAATCCTTTTGGGTCTATACCTAGAGTGGAATTGATGGATCACATGGTAATTCTATGTTTAATTTTTTTGAGGAACTGCCATATTGTTTTCCATAGCAGCTGCACCATTTTATACTCCCACCAATGATTGCACAAGGATCCCAGTTTCTCCAAATCTTCACCAATACCTGTTATTTTGTTTTTTTTGAAAGAGTATCCATCCTAATGGGTGTAAGATGATATCACATTTGATTTTGATTTGCATTTCCCTAATGATTAATGATGTTGAGCATCTTTTCATGTGCTTATTGACCATTAGTATACCTTCTTTGGAGAAATGTCTGTTTAAGTTGTTTGTCCGTCTTTAAATTGGGTTGTTTTTGTCTTTTGTTGTTGTTGAGTTGCAGGAATTCTTGACATATTCTGTCAATGTTTGCTTTATATATTTAGGGTCTGATGTTTGCATATGTTTGTAATTATATTCTTGGTGAATTGACCCTTTCATCATTATATAATGCCCTTCTTTATCTCTTGTAATAGTTTTTTAAATTTAAAGTCTATTTTGTCTGATATTAGCATAACTATTCCTGTTCTCCTGTGGTTACTATTTGCACAGAATAACTTTCTCCATCCTTTTGCTTTAAATCTATGCAGGTTCTTAGCTCTAAAGTAAGTCTCTCATAGACAGCATCTAGTTGGATTCTCTTTTTTAATTTGTTCTGCCAATCTGTGTCTTTTAATTGGGGGAATTTAATCCTTTTACATTTAGTTACTGATAGGGAATTGCCATTTTATTTGCTTTCTGTATGTCTTATACCTTTTTTGTCCCTTCCTTCCATACTGCCTTCCTTTGTGTTTAGATGATTTTTTTTAGTAGTGACATGTTTTGATTCCCTTCTCATTTCCTTTTTCTTTTTTTTAAATAAATAAATTTATATAAAAAAAAAGAAATTTGGGACAAGAAGGAAAGTAGATTACCAACTTAATCTAATCTTTCAGATTGCTTCTATTTTTCTTTTTTTTGAATTTATTTTTTTATACAGCAGGTTATTAGTTATTTATTTTATACATATTAGTGTATATATGTCAACCCCAATCTCCCAATTCATCACACCACCACCACCACCCATGCCACTTCCCCCCTTGGTGTCCATACGTTTGTTCTCTGCATCTGTGTCTCAATTTCTGCCCTGCAAACAGGTTCATCTGTACCATTTTTCTAGGTTCCACATATATGCGTTAATATATGATATTTGTTTTTCTCTTTCTGACTTACTTCACTCTGTATGACAGCCTCTAGATCCATCCACGTCTCTACAAATGACACAATTTCATTCCTTTTTATGGCTGAGTAATACTCCTTTGTATATATGTACTACATCTTCTTCATCCATTTATCTGTTGATGGGCATTTAGGTTGCTTCCATGTCCTGGCTATTGTAAATAGTGCTGCATGAACATTGGGGTGCATGTGTCTTTTTGAATTATGGTTTTCTCAGGGTATATGCCCAGTAGTGGGATTGCTGGGTCATATGGTAATTCTATTTTTAGTTTTTTAAGGAACCTCCATACTGTTCTCCATAGTGGCTCTATCAATTTACATTCCCATCAACAGTGCAAGAGGGTTCCCTTTTCTCCACACCCTCTCCAGCATTTGTTGCTTGTAGATTTTCTGATGATGCCCCTTCTAACTGGGGCACTATTATTCAACTATGTTGAATAGTAGTGTTGAGAGTGGACATCCTTGTCTTGTTCCTGATCTTAGAGGAAATGCTTTTAATTTTTCACCATTGAGAATGACATTTGCTGTGGGTTTGTCATATATGCTCTCTATTATGTTGAGGTAGTTTCCCTCTATGCCCACTTTCTGGAGAGTTCTTTATCATAAATGGGTGTTGAACTTTGTCAAAAGCTTTTTCTGCCTCTATTGAGATAATCATATGGTTTTTATTTTTCAATTTGTTAATATGGTGAGGTGATACCTCATTGTAGTTTTGATTTGCATTCTCTAATAATTAGTGATGTTGAGCAGCTTTTCATATGCTTCTTGGCCATCTATATGTCTTCTTTGGAGAAACGTCTATTTATGTCTTCTGCCCATTTTTGGATTGCGTTGTTTGTTTTTTAATATTGAGCTGCATGAGCTGTTTATATATTTTGGACAATAATCCTTTGTTGATTCGTTTGCAAATATTTTCTCCCATTCTGAAGGCTGTCTTTTCGTTTTGTTTGTAGTTTCCTTTTCTATACAAAAACTTTTAAGTTTCATTAGGTCCCATTTGTTTAATTTTGTTTTTATTTCCATTACTCTAGGAGGTGGATTAAAAAAGGTCTTGCTGTGATTTATGTCAAAGAATGTTCTCCCTGTGTTTTCCTCTAAGAGATTTATAGTGTCAGGTCTTACATTTAGGTTTCTAATCCATTTTGAGTTTATTTTTGTATATGGTGTCAGGGAGTGTTCTAATTTCATTCTTTTACATGTAGCTGTCCAGTTTTCCCAGCACCACTTATGGAAGAGATGTATTTTCTCCATTGTATATCCTTGCCTCCTTTGTCATAGATTAGTTGACCATAGTTGTGTGGCTTAATCTCTGGGCTTTCTATCCTGTTCCATTGATCTATATTTCTGTTTTTGTGCCAGTACCATATTGTCTTGATTACTGTAGCTTTGTAGGATAGTCTGAAGTGCAGGAGCCTGATTCCTTGAGCTCCGTTTTTTTCCCTTAAGATTGCTTTGGCTATTCGTGGTCTTTTGTGTCCATACAAATTTTAATATTTTTTGGTTCTAGTTCTGTATTGCACTGAATCTGTAGATTGCTTTGGGCAGTATATTTATTTTCACAGTATTGATTCTTCCAATTCAAGAACATGGTATATCTCTCCATCTGTTTGTATCATTTTTTAAAAAAATTTATTTATTTATTTTTGGCTGCATTGGGTCTTTGTTGCTGTGCGCAGGCTTTCTCTAGATGTGGTGAGTGGGGGCTACTCTTCGTTGCGGTGTACGGGCTTCTCATTGCGGTGGCTTCTCATTGCAGAGCATGGGCTCTAGGCATGCGGGCTTCAGTAGTTGTGGCACACGGGCTCAGTAGTTGTGGCTCGCAGGCTTTAGAGCGCAGGCTCAGTAGTTGTGGCACACGGGCTTAGTTGCTCCATGGCATGTGGGATCTTCCTGGACCAGGGCTTGAACCCATGTCCCCTGCACTGCCAGGCGGATTCTTAACCACTGTGCTATCAGGGAAGCCCCTTGTATCATCTTTAATTTCCTTCATCAGTGTCTTATAGTTTTCTGCATACAGTTCTTTTTTCTCTCCAGATAGGTTTATTCCTAGGTATTTTATTCTTTTTGTTGCAATGGTAAATGGGAGTGTTTCCTTAATTTCTCTTTCAGATTTTTCATCATTAGTGTATAGGAATGCAAGAGATTTC
This sequence comes from Grampus griseus, assembly GCF_964374135.1. Lineage (NCBI taxonomy): Eukaryota > Metazoa > Chordata > Mammalia > Artiodactyla > Delphinidae > Grampus > Grampus griseus. The sequence continues at coordinate 27,289,911 of NC_139008.1, forward strand.
TGTGCATTAATTTTGTATCCTGCAGCTTTACCAAATTCATTGATTAGTTCTAGTAGTTTTCTGGTGGCATCTTTAGGATTCTCTACGTATAGTATCATGTCATCTGCAAACAGTGTCAGCTTTACTTCTTCTTTTCCGATTTGTATTCCTTTTATTTCTTTTTCTTCTCTGGTTGCTGTGGCTCGGACTTCCAAAACTATGTTGAATAATAGTGTTGAGACTGGACATCCTTGTCTTGTTCCTGATCTTAGAGGAAATGCTTTTAATTTTTCACCATTGAGAATGTTGTTTGCTGTGGGTTTGTCGTATATGGTCTCTATTATGTTGAGGTAGGTTCCCTCTATGCCCACTTTCCGGAGAGTTTTTTTTTTTTTTTTAATCATAAATGGGTGTTGAATTTTGTCAGAAGCTTTTTCTGCCTCTATTGAGATAATCATATGGTTTTTATTCTTCGGTTTGTTAATATGGTGTATCACATTGATTGATTTGCGTATATTGAAGAATTCTTGCATCCCTGGGATAAAACCCACTTGATCATGGTGTATGATCCTTTTAATGTGCTGTTGGATTCTGTTTGCTAGTATTATTATTATTTTTTTTTCGGTACGTGGGCCTCTCACTGTTGTGGCCTCTCCTGTTGTGGAGCACAGGCTCTGGACGTGCAGACTCAGCGGCCATGGCTCGCGGGCCCAGCCGTTCCGCGGCATGTGGGATCTTCCCGTACCAGGGCATGAACCCGTGTCTCTTGCATCGGCAGGCGGACTTTCAACCACTGCGCCACCAGGGAAGCCCCGCTAGTATTTTGTTGAGGGTTTTGCGTCTATATTCATCAGTGATATTGGTCTGCAATTTTCTTTATTTGTAGTATCTTTGTCTGGTTTTGGTATCAGGGTGATGGTGGCCTCATAGAATGAGTTTGGGAGTGTTCTTCCTCTGAAATTTTTTGGAAGAGTTTGAGAAAGATGGGTGTTAGCTCTCCTCTAAATGTTTGATAGAATTCACCTGTGGAGCCATCTCGTCCTGGACTTTTGTTTGTTGGAATATTTAAAATCACAGTTTCAATTTCATTACTTGTGATTGGTCTGTTCATATTTTCTATTTCTTCCTGATTCAGTCTTGGAAGGTTACACCTTTCTAAGATTTTGTCCATTTCTTCCAGGTTGTCCATTTTATTGCCATAGAGTTACTTCTAGTAGTCTCTTAGGATGCTTTGTATTTCTGTGGTGTCTGTTTTAACTTCTCCTTTTTCATTTCTAATTTTAATGATTTGAATCCTCTCCCTCTTTTTCTTGATGAGTCTGGCTAATGGTTTATCAATTTTGTTTATCTTCTTAAAGAATCAGCTTTTAGTTTTATTGATCTTTGCTATTGTTTTCTTTGTTTCTATTTCATTTATTTCTGCTCTGATCTTTATGATTTCTTTCCTTCTACTAACTTTGGGTTTTGTCTGTTCTTCTTTCTCTAGCTCTTTTGGGTGTAAGGTTAGATTGTTTATTTGAGATGTTTGTTGTTTCTTGAGGTAGGATTGTATTGCTGTAAGTTTCCCTCTTAGAACTGCTTTTGCTGTATCCCATAGGTTTTGGATCATCATGTTTTCATTGTCATTTGTTTCTAGGTATTCTTTGATTTCCTCTTTGATTTCTTCAGTGATCTCTTGGTTATTTAGTAACGTATTGTTTAGCCTCCATGTGTTTGTGTTTTTTACATTTTTTTCCATGTAACTTATTTCTACTCTCATAGTGTTGTGGTCAGAAAAGATGCTTGATATGATTTCAGTTTTCTTAAATTTACTGAGGCTTGATTTGTGACCCAAGCCGTGATCTCTCCTGGAGAATGTTCTGTGCACACTTGAGAAGAAAGTGTAATCTGCTGTTTTTGGATGGAATGTCCTATAAATATCAATTAAATCTATCTGGTCTATTGTGTCATTTAAAGCTTGTGTGTTTCCTTATTAACTTTCTGTTTGGATGATCTGTCCATTGGTGTAAGTGAGGTGTTAAAGTCCCCCACTATTATTGTGTTACTGTCAATTTCCTCTTTTATAGCTGTTAGCAGTTGCCTTATGTATTGAGGTGCTCCTATGTTGGGTGCATATATATTTATAATTGTTATATCTTCTTCTTGGATTGATCGCTTGATCATTATGTAGTGTCCTTGTCTCTTGTAACATTCTTTTTTTAAAAGTCTATTTTATCTGATAAGAGTATTGCTACTCCAGCTTTCTTTTGATTTCCATTTGCATGGAATTCTTTTTCCATCCCCTCACTTTCAGTCTGTATGTGTCCCTAGGTCTGAAGTGAGTCTCTTGTAGGCAGCATATATATGGATTTTGTTTTTGTATCCATTCAGCGAGCCTGTGTCTTTTGGCTGGAGCATTTAATCCATTCACGTTTAAGGTAATTATCGATATGTATGTTCCTATTTCCAGTTTGTTAAGTGTTTTGGGTTTGTTTTTGTAGGTCCTTTTCTTGCCTTGTGTTTCTTACTTAGAGAAGTTCCTTTAGCATTTATTGTAGAGCTGGTTTGGTGGTGCTGAATTCTCTTAGCTTTTGCTTGTCTGTAAAGCTTTTGATTTCTCCATCGAATCTGAATGAGATCCTTGCCAGGTAAAGTAATCTTGGTTGTAGGTTGTTCCCTTTCATCACTTTAAAATGTCATGCCACTCCCTTCTGGCTTGTAGAGTTTCTGCTGAGAAATCAGCTGTTAACCTTATGGGAGTTCCCTTGTATGTTATTTGTCGTTTTTCCCTTGCTGCTTTCAATAATTTTTCTGTCTTTATTTTTTGCCAGTTTGATTGCTATGTGTCTTGGTGTGTTTCTCCTTGGGTTTATCCTGTATGGGACTTGCTGTGCTTCCTGGAGTTGGGTGGCTATTTTCTTTCCCATGTTAGGGAAGTTTTTGAGTCTAATCTCTTCATATATTTTCTCAGGTCCTTTCTCTCTCTCTTCTCCTTCTGGGACCCCTATAATGCGAATGTTATTGTGTTTAATGTTGTCCCACAGGTCTCTTACGCTGTCTTCATTTCTTTTCATTCTTTTTTCTTTATTCTGTTCCATGGCAGTAAATTCTACCATTCTGTCTTCCAGGTCACTTATCTGTTCTTCTGCCTCAGTTATTCTGCTATTGATTCCTTCTAGTGTATTTTTCATTTCACTTATTGTATTGTTCATCTCTGTTTGTTTGTTTTTTAATTCTTCTAGATCTTTGTTAAACATTTCTTGCATCTTCTCAATCTTTGTCTCCAATCTTTTTCCGAGGTCCTGGATCATCTTCACTATCATTATTCTGAATTCTTTTTCTGGAAGGTTGCCTATCTCCACTTCATTTAGTTGTTTTTCTGGGGTTTTATCTTGTTCCTTCATCTGGTACATAGCACTCTGCCTTTTCATCTTGTCTATCTTCCTGTGAACGTGGTTTTTGTCCCACAGGCTGCAGGATTGTAGTTCTTGCTTCTGCTGTCTGCCCTCTGGTGGATGAGGCTATCTAAGAGGTTTTTACAAGTTTCCTGATGGGAGGGGCTGGTGGTGGGTAGAGCTGGGTGTTGCTCTGGTGGGCAGAGCTCAGTAAAACTTTAATCCGCTTGTCTGCTGATGGGTGGGGCTGGGCTCCCTCCCCTGTTGGTTGTTTGACCTGAGGCGACCCAACACTGGAGCCTACCCGGGCTCTTTGGTGGGACTAATGGCGGACTCTGGGAGGGCTGATGCCAAGGAGTACTTCCCAGAACTTCTGCTGCCAGTGTCCTTGTCCTCACAGGGAGACACAGCCACCCCCCGCCTCTTTAGGAGACCCTCCAACACTAGCAGGTAGGTCTGATTCAGTCTCCTGTGGGGTCACTGCTCCTTCCCCTGGGTCCCAATGCACACACTACTTTGTGTGTGCCCTCCAAGAGTGGAGTCTCTGGTTCCCCCAGTCTTGTCCAAGTCCTGCAATCAAATCCCGCTAGGCTTCAAAGTCTGATTCTCTTGGAATTCCTCCTCTTATTGCCGGACCCCCAGGTTGGGAAGCGCAGAACCTTCACTCCAGTGGGTGGACTTCCGAGGTATAAGTGTTCTCCAGTTTGTGAGTCACCCACTCAGCAGTTATGGGATTTGATTTTATTGTGATTGCGTCCCTCCTACCATCTCATTGTGGCTTCTCCTTTGTCTTTGGATGTGGGGTATCTTTTTTGGTGAGTTCCAGTGTCTTCCTGTCGATGATTGTTCAGCAGTTAGTTGTGATTCTGGTGCTCTCGCAAGAGGGAGTGAGAGCATGTCCCTCTTTTCCTCCATCTTGAACCTATCTCCTCCCTTCTCATTTTCTTTTGTGTATATTCTCCATGTATTTTGTTTGTAGTGGTTACATTTAACATCCTAAACTTATAACAATCTATTTAAACTGATAACCATTTAACTTTGCTCACATACAAAAATTCTACTTCTTTACAGCTCCTCTACACCCACCTTTGTTACTGATGTCACAAATTACATCATTACATGTTATGTAATGATCCTTTGTAGATTTAGAACTATTTTTATGCTTTTCTCTTTTAAATCCTATGAAAGAATAAAAAGTGGAGTTAAGATCCAAAGTGACAATAATAGAGGTTTTTACTTGTCCATATATTTATCTTTACCAGAGAACCTTATTTTTCATAGGACTTTGAGTTACTGTCTAGCATTCTTTCATTTCAACTTGAAGGAGTCCCTTTAGCATTTCTTGCAGGGCAGGTCTAGTGGTGATAACTCCTTTAGCTTTTATCTGGGAACGTATTAATTTCTTCCTCACTTTTGAAGGACACTTTGTTGTATATAGAATTTTTGGTTGACAGTTTTCTTCGTTCAGCACTTTTTCATTTTTCCCCCCCAGTTTTACTGAGGTATAATCAACTGTATATATGTAAGGTATATTTTGATATACCTACACACTGTGAAAGGATAACCATAGACAAGCTAATTATCACATCTATTACCCACATAGTTACCAATTTTTTTTTTGGTGTGTGATGAAAATACTTAAGATCTACTCTCTTAGCAAATTTCAGTACAATACAATACAGTATTGTTAGCTGTTTTCACCATACTGTATGTTAGGTCCCCGGAGGTTATTCATGTTATAAGTGGAAGTTTGTTCCCTTTGACCAATAGCACGCCATTCCTTCCCCTGCCCCTGATAGTCACCACTCTACTCTGTTTCTGCGAGTTTGGCCTTTTTAGAGTCCACATATAAGTGAGATCATGTACAGTATATGTGTTTTTCTGTTTGACTTATTTCACTTAGTATAATGCTCTTGGGTTTTATCCATGTTGTCACAGATGGCAGGATTTCCTTCTTTTATAAGAGTGAATAATATTCTTGCATGTGTGTGTATCACATTTTCTTTATCCATTCATCTGTTGATGGACACTTAGGTTGTTTCTGTATCTTGGCTATTGCAAATAATGCTGCAATGAACATGGAAGTGAAGATATATCTTTGAGATACTGATTTCATTTCCTCTGGATATATACCCAGAAGTGGGATGGCCAGACCATATGGTAGCCCTATTTTTAATTTTTTGAGGAACCTCCATACTATTTTCCATAAAGGCTGTACTAATTTACATTTCCACCAACAGTACACAGTGGTTCCCTTTTCTCCTTATCAGATACATGGTTTGTAAATATTTTCTATTCTGTAGGTTGCCTTTTCATTTTTTTGATTGTTTGCTGTGCAGAAGGTTTTTAGTTTGATGGAGTTCCACTTGTTTATTTTTGCTTTTGTTTCCTGTGCTTTTGGTATATCTAAAAAGTCATTGCCAAGGCCCATGTCAAGGAGCTTTTCCTCTGTTTTCTTCTTGGAGTTTTATGGTTTCAGGACTTACATTTAAGGCTTTAATCCATTTTGAGTTAATTTTGTGTGTGGTGCCAGATGAGGTGAGGGTCCAATTTCATTCTTGTGCATGTGGATATTGAGTTTTTCCAGTAACATTTATTGAAGACACTGTCTTTCCCCCCACTGTATATTCTTGGCTCTTTTGTCATAGATTAGTTGACCATATATGTGTGGGTTTATTTCTGGGCTTTCTATTCTGTTCCATTGATCTGTGTCTGTGTTTTTTTGTTGTTGTTGTTGTTTGGCTATGTTGCACAGCTTGTGGGATCTCAGTTCCCTGACCAGGGATTGAACCATGGCTGTGGCAGTGAAAGCCCATAATTCTAACCACTAGGCCACCAGAAACTCCCCTATTTATCTGTTTCTATGCCAATACCATACTGTTTGGATTACTATAGCTTTGGAGTATAGTTTGAAAACAGGAAATGTGATGTGCTTCCAGATTTGTTGTTCTCTCTCAAAGTTGCTTTGGCTGTTTGGAGATCTTTTGTGGTTCCATACAAATTTGAGGATTGTTTGTCCTATTTCCATGAAAAATGCCATTGGAATTTTGATTGGAATTGTACCTGTAGATTGCTTTGGGTAGTATGGACATCTTAACAATATTAATTCTTCAAGTCCATGAGCATGGAATATCTTTCCATTTATTTGTGTCTTCAGTTTCTTTCATCGGTGTCTTATAGTTTTCAGTATACAGGTTTCTCACCTCCTTGGTTAAATTTGTTTATTTTTAAAATTTTATTTATTTTTGGCTGCGTTGGGTCTGTTGCTGCTCATGGGCTTTCTCTAGTTGTGGCGAGCGGGGGCTACTTTTGTTGCTGTGTGCGGGCTTCTCATTGTGGTGGCTTCTCTTGTTGCGGAGCATGGGCTTTAGGCACACGGGCTTCAGTAGTTGCAGCACGCAGGCTCAGTAGTTGTGGCGCACGGGCTTAGTTAAATTTATTAAATTTATTCTGAAGTATTAGGCTGGCCAAAAAGTTCGTTCGCGTTTTTCCATAACACCTTACAGAACGAACTTTTTGGCCAACCCATTATTTTATTCTTTTTCATGAAATTCTAAAAAGGATTATTTTCTTAATTTTCTTTCTCATAGTTCATTATTGGTGTAGAGAAATGCAACATATTTTTGTATATTAATTTTATATCCTTTACTGAATTTATTAGTTCTAACACTTTTTGGTGGACTCTTTAGGGTATTCTCTATAATGACATGACATGTCATCTGCAAATAGTGACAGTTGTACTTCTTCCTTTCCAATTTAGATGACTTTTTTTTTTTTTTTTTTTTTGCGCAGTATGCAGGCCTCTCACTGTTGTGGCCTCTCCCGTTGCAGAGCATGGGCTCTGGATGCACAGGCTCAGTGGCCATGGCTCATGGGTCCAGCCACTCCGTGGCACGTGGGATCCTCCCGGACAGGGGCATGAACCTGTGTCCCCTGCACCGGCAGGTGGACTCTCAACCACTGTGCCACCAGGGAAGCCCCTAGATGATTTTTATTTCTTTTTCTTGCCTAATTTCTCTGGCTAGGACTTCCAGTGCTATGTTGAATAACTGGTAAGGGTGGGCATCCTTGTCTTGTTCCTCATCTTAAAGGAAAAGCTTTCAGCTTTTCTTTCTTCTTGAGTTAATTTTTGGTAGTTTGTGTCTGTGTAGGAATTTGTGTATTTTATCTAAGTTAACTAATTTGTTGGCATGCAGTTGTTCAATGTATTCCTGTGTAATTCTTTTTCTTTTTAAGGTTTTTTTTTTTTGGCCGCGCCATATGGCATGCAGGATCCTTGTTCCCTGACCAGGGTTTGAACCTGCACCCCTTAGAGTGGAAGTGCAGAGTTTTAACCACTGGACTGCCAGGGAAGTCCTTTTTTTTTTTTTTTTAAATAGGAACTATTTCCAACTCACAGAAAAGAATAGGGAGAGGGCTTCACTGGTGGCACACTGGTTGAGAGTCCGCCTGCCGGTGCAGGGGACACAGGTTCATGCCCCTGTCCGGGAGGATCCCACGTGCCGCGTAGCGGCTGGGCCCGTGAGCCATGGCTGCTGAGCCTGCGCGTCCGGAGCCTGTGCTCCGCAACGGGAGAGGCCACAACAGTGAGAGGCCCGCCTACCGCAAGAATAGGGAGAATAAAGAAATCAACTGCCAGTAAACAAGTGTTAATATTTTGCTAGATGGCTATAGAATTACTAAAGAAATAAATAGAAAAAATAAATAAAACATTCAATATTAATTGAAGCCTACTTTAATTCCTGCAATCTAATTCCTTTTCTTTCCACAAGTATCTTGAATCTTGGTATTGACATGAGTCCTTACCACCCATATTTTTATATTTTATATAAAAACGTGAACAGCATTGTTGATTTAAAATGTTACTTGAATTATGTAGGCTTCATTCTGCACTTTTCTTTCCCTCAGCATTTTATTTTGAGATTGATTTACATTGGCACATTAGATTTAGTTCATTTGTGTAAATTGCTGTGTTTAAATGTTCGCAAAATGAAAGGCATACAGGTCGTTTTCAGTGTTTGCTTTGTAAACTAAGCTTTCGTGTTAATTCTTGCACGTGATTGCCTGTGGGCATGTGTTTCTCGAGGATGAGTATCAAAAAAGTTGAGTTGCAGAGTTTGTATCTTCAACTTTACTAGATATTGTAAAATTGCTCTATGAATGCTGGGTTTTGGGGTGTGCTCAAGTGGCTCCAGGTACCCAGCCCAAGTAGGCAGTTTTGTGAGTCATTGTGTGTGGCCCCACCTGTGGGCTTCACTTAAGATGCCCCAGTCTTGTAACCCAGGTTCTGGTTGGATGCTGTTAACCATCCATGTGAGTAGCTACTTTGTAAAATGTGTGAGATTGAGGAGACTTGAGAGATGCCCAGTTGGGGTGAACCTCATGATTGACATGAACTAAATCTGCTATAATCAATTGGTTTTGTCATGTATCTGAACAAAGACGTTGGAGTGAATGTACCGAGTCTACAGAAATGATCTGGGCTCTGGGATGTCAGAAGCTTGGTCTCAAATCCACACTGCTTTCTTTGTAATTTCGGGCAAGACATTTTCTTTCTCTGTCCTTAGTTGCCACATCTATTAAATGGGGATAGGAAGAGTTCCTTGCTCGTAGACTTATTAAACGAGGGTTTTATACATAAAGTGTTTGGCACAGGGCCTGGCATTTAGCAGCATCTGCTACATTTGCTGCTGTTTCTATTAACCTGTCTCCACTTGAATTCCTGTGCCTTGGCGCTATGTACCAGGGACGTGGGGAGAAGGGTGAGTACGCACTGTGGTTACCGCCCATAGGGCCATGTCAGCAGCTTCCTCCTGGAATGATCTGTCACACGGTCATATCCACCAGGGGCAGTCAGTTGATTAGTGGCCTCGTTTTTTGTCTCAGTATACATTATGGGTTTAGTTTTAATAACTTGTCATAAAAATTAGCAGAAGAGATAGCCAGGATGTCCAAATGGGGTTTCTTTCTGAAAGTTAATATCCATCAGAAAGGGAAGCTAAGCTACTTGTGGAAGGAGGGGCAAAGGAATGGTCGTGAGGTGACTTGGGAAACCTTCAAGAGGATTATGCGGCATATAAAATTGTTGGTGACATGTGGTCTACATCTGTCCTGAAGGGGTCTTTCCTAGGCGGCATTCATTTCCAGCCATCACGAAGTGTGTGGGTGTGTCTGTGTTTACAAGTGCTTTTGTAGTCCTGTTGACTCTAGAGCAAGTGTGCTGCAGAGGATTACAAAGGTGCTAAATGATGACTGTGTCCACTATCTAAAAGGCTTTCGAAGGCCTGTATTACCCAAAGAAAACAGAACTATCTCCAGAAGAGTCTTAAGCCCCTTGAGGTCTGGGATTCTTAAATGCTCTGCTGTCGACCCTTCCAGACTGTTTCCCAGCACTTCTTGGCCAGATTCTGTCCTTCAGCCCAACTCCGGCATCTAGCCCTCAGCCTGGCACAGAGCAGGGCCTCAGCCAAAATCTCTTTCTTTACTCTGACCTCACCCAAGTGGTTTTTCTCTGTTTGGAATGTCCTTTACACGTCCTAACACATCTCTTCCAGCACCTTCCCTAAAGCTCCCAGCTCTGTCCCTTGCTCATTCCTGGGACTGCCTGGGGCACTGTCTTTGCTCCCTCGGACATGATTTTCTCTCCCCGAGGGGAGGATCTTGGCTGGTAACATGTGATGTTACAAATGTCTTAGTCCGTTGGAAGCATCATCTACTTACTGGTCTGTTGAGGCTGCTCCCTTGGTCCCTAAAGGTAGCGGATAATGAACATTTTGTTGTATTTAGGCAGCCAGTGATCTTTCTTTTCTCCCTCTCTGAGGGTGATATGACACCACTTTCATAGTCAGATATTGATATGAAAGTTTGGGCTGTTAGTCAGGTTTACCCATTACTGTTTTATGTCATCAAAACTCTATTTTAACCATGGGCTTCTGGGTTGAAAATCAAATGCCATCTTACTAAAATAAACTGAATTCTAAAGACCATTTCTTTAGGTCTATAAAAGCACCTCATATAAATAGCTGCTTCTGAAATGTGGCTGCACTGAAGGATTACCCGGGTCTTTTGGGAATCTTGTTGGTGGCTCATTTATTACTGTCAAAGCAAGAGCCCGTTTTCCCCAGGCATGTGTGTACACACCGACCCCCGGGGGACCACAGCCTTCGGCACGTCTCTCATTCGGGGTTTCCTTATGATTGTGGGAGAATGCACACGGTTTTGGTGTCAAATCTTGTCATGGTCAAGTTCAGCTAGGTACCTGTTTCTATTTTGTATCCCACGATCCTGGACCTGGGGGAGGGGATGTGTGCCCTGGATGTGTGATTCACAAAACCTGCCTCAGCACGCCCGCTTGTTGTGTCTGGTGACTGACTGCTGTAAGGCTTGCTCTGAAGGCAGTGTCTCCTCCCCACCTGCCCCCCTCAGCTCTCCTGACCCATAGCATGTGGTCTTTCCTCTGCGTAGTAAGAATCATAGTACATCAAAATGTTTTTATTTGAGACACAAAAATGCAAAATTGCTGAGATATCAAACATTTCCCGATCAGCTACAATACGGCCACTATGTACAAAAGATCTGATGATAAATGTGCACACATATAAAAATACCGTATGCATTACCTATGTACAGTACATGTGCAAAATGTATGGCATTCAAACATGACATGGAATTGATTTCAGGGGTGCAAACAGCAAATACAAAGGCATCATGGTTTTTCTTTTAAAAAAACAACATAAAGGCAATAGATGAATGGACCCCCGATTGCCATAGTTTTTTATTAAACTAGTGCTTTGATAAGCAGGGCTCTGCAGATTGGTATCTTTCTCCTTTTTTTCATAAAGTGAGATGCTAAGACATAATGTGACAATGAAAATAAGAAGAGAAACACCTATCACATCGTATTTCTATTGCAAGCAAGAGAAGAAAACTAATTTGTAGGTAGAAAGGAAAAAACTCTGTATTACTGCTAAATACGTATTATTCTTAACCCAACAAAACAAATCTATACTATTTTACATGAAAACAATAGAGAAATATCTACATCTTTGTGAAAATTATAACCTTAAATGGATAATACCTTTTTGGGACTGATTTTTGAGATCTCATTAGTCTCAAATTTTAAATAAAAAGTGCCTCCTTTTGGCAAATACTTGGCAATGCCTTTGGTTCCATTGAAGCGAGTTTGCATTACTATTAGTTATTCGAGGTTAAGTGCTTTTGGTAGCAACTAAACCCTTTCCTAAATGCTTCCTCCTCCTCCTAAATCAGCAAGTTTCCTTACAGCATAATGTGGAGAGGTAATCGTTATGAGTCTCGGTGATTCTATGAACTTGGTTAAAGCTTTGTCTTAGTAGTTGGCACAAAGCTCTGTTGAACACGACAGCTATGTTGAGATCGCCAATGACATGTTTTATTTGATTCCAGACAGCACCTTGCAGATCCGAGATTGCCATCCTCTTGTCACAGAATCGTGACATTTTCCAATGATTCACAGAGCAACGTGTTTGCATGGAGGGGAAGAGCTCTTTTGTAAACATGTGCAGCTTTTTGAATTACAGGCCTCAAATCAGAGATTTCAGGCAGAAACCCTTTGCAATGATGCATTTCCTCAAATACTGCAAGAAAGGGTGAATGGGGACAAACATAGACCTGCTTATTGCCATGCAGTCACTTCACAAGTAAAACCGTAGCTCAGAAACATGGCTGAATGAGCAAGTTATCAAAGGTTTGAACCAGGAAGAAGAATGACTACATATTAATTGTTATTTTCCAGTTTTGACTGAAACCACTTAAAAGATGCGCTGAAATGCAGTTAGGATGCTCTCCAGATACACATTTCTGCACTTGGGAGCTGTGTTCCTTTGATAACCCTGACCTTCCAGTTAGTGTTCTTTGAGAGAGTGGGCTAATTTTGTGGCCTCCAGGCAGGGGACACTTTGCCTGGTGTCCTGCTCTGGTGCCAGTGGTCGGGACTGATGTGGTGGTGACGGATGGCGACACGCAGAGGGCTATTTGCGAACCTGCTGTGGAGCCCCAGGTGGCTCTGCTGGTGGACACTGACAGCTAGTCTCTTGGAAGTTCTTGAAACAGCCCCTGGCTGCCACCCTCCACCTGGCTCATGGCAGGAGCCACCAGATGGGCCCCAGAAACAGCACGAGGGTGTGGCGCAAACCCGGCCAAAGGCTGTTTGTGGACAGTAAAGGGACGGTCCCGGCACTGTTGTGGCTGGTTTCAGCTTGGGAACTGCGAAAGGGCTCTGGAGAAAGCTGTGTGGCCTGGAATGATCTGGGGTTGATCTGGGGTAGAGGAAGCCTGAGTCAGCTTTGGTGACAAAATGGGTAACACTCCTGATCCATCATCACTCGGGGTCCACCGGCTGCACAGCTTGTGGCGGTGCCCTCTACAGGTGGCAGCTTGGGGGGCGACACCACACAGCCTTTGCCACGATTCTGAAACGGCACTTCCGTGGCTCACACAACCGTGCAGTTTGTAAAAAGGAAGTTTTAAGTAAGCTCTTTTTGTGCCATAAAGATATTCATATAAAACAACCAAATAGCATCTGAGCAAGAAGTTCCATGAATTCAGACTGCGTCTATGCACAGATGTGTGGCAGATACTATACAGCAGATTGCACATTTCAGGAAAAACACTAGAACGTGAACCACTCACACTGTCCTAAGAGCTTTCCTAGTACATGCTTTGCTGAAACGTACAAGATGACCACATATGCCTGAAGCTTCGGCGTAACTTTCTATTCCTCGCGTCCTTCATGACAAGACCTGATACCTATATACACTAGCAGGGTAAGCTTGATACTACTGTGTTTCAGGAATATTTAGGAAATAAGACTGGATAGGAGATCGTGTTTCTAGGAGTTGGTTTTCTGCTCGGCAGTATGCTATTCTGCAGAATGGTACACGACAGCACCCCTTCTAAACCACACACATGAACACCTGAAAATCCAACCAGCGCTTCTGCCCTCTGTTTAAAGGGCTGTGAAGCTCACCTCAAACCCAAGACCGTCCTCTTTGGTAAACACACGCCTTTCCCATTGCGCTTACCGTCACGTTCACTGAGTTAGGGCAGAGGGGCTGTGATCACAGAATGTCACCTTTGGTCACGTCACATGCTGCGCACGGTCTGTGTCCTTGCTCTAACCTGGAACATTAGCTGAGACCCTGGTGAGCAGCACTGGTGTCACAGAGGCCCAGCTGGCTGCTCAAGCCAGGACGGAGGGCCGGGTGGAATGCCACGAGTAGGTGGCCGGTAGAGTCGGTACTAGAGGCCCCTTGCCTGCCTTTAAAGGAAATGCTGGTACGTGAAGGTCTGAACACACATGTGAAGTGGGCACTTCAGCAAGTTGTAGTCAAGAGACCAGGCTCATGAGATGGCATTCTTTGTAATGCAGTGTGTATTTTTGGAGAGCAACCTTCCTGTGGCATGTTTCAAATCTATTTTAAAAAAGCAATAAGGGGAGCTGAGGGCTAGAGAACAATCTATGTACACAACTCGGGATGATGGAAACAGAAAGTTACTCAACAAGAGCCAGCACCACTAGCTGTTCAGCTGCCTCCTGCTGACTCACTGATATTTGGTGCTAATTTAATAAGCCATTTAAATCTGAATGAAGATGATGCTTAGAGTCTAAGTGTGGACCACATAAGCCCCAGACAAAAACCCAGGGCCCAGACTTCCCCTAAGAAAAGTACCTTTCCGGGTCAGTAGCCCTGCCCCTGGCCACAGGGCCTCCGAAAGGAACTGACTCGAGATGCACGTCATGCCCAGGACGTTAACTGTCCCATTGGGCTTGGTCAGATGGCGGCGCTGTGGTTAACGGTTACTGGCTCCCACATGTTGGATTACCAATTGCTAAACACTCGAAGTACCTACTGCAGACCACACTGTGCATGACTGCCTCTGCTTGAATCATCCAGAAGCACTTTCCAGTTGGGAGGGCTTTCAACTGAGGGCTCGAGGGCTGTGGGCAACTGAATACTGGGAAAATGGACTTTTCTTACATGTAGTAAAATTTACAAACTGAAATAAAAATATACAGTAAGATCAGTTCTTAGGCAAAACACAAACCCAGAAATGATTCACAGACTGTTTCCAAGTAGTGGGTCAGGTTCCCACAGTGACTTGCAAGAGGCAACTTTCACCATTTAACAACCCAGAGAAAAAACCTGACCATACGTAGGGTTTATACAAGGTGAGGTGGAGAGCACAATGATGTTATGTAATAAAAACCTCCACACTTTGGGGTAGATTTCAGGTGGGTTTTTTTTCAGTTATTTATATTTTATCATATACTTACTTAAATGACTAGCTTGATTGAAATAATCTTGGAAATCCTGTGATAGTTGGCATTTTAGAAAATTATGAAACTACTCAACAAATCTTTTTTCTATATAAAAAACTACTAATAAAACCTCCAGTTTTTCAATCTTCAGCTTGATGATATAGTGAGAGCTCAGGTATGACATCCAGTTACAAGCCTGTAAAACAGTAACCAGGGATAAGCGACAGAGAAGAGGACGGCCAGGGCTGGGTCCACTGGCCAACCTGGCGACACTGTCTCACCTGTAACCGTTGTAGGAATGTCCTAGGTTGATGACAGACTTCTCCCTTGCCTTCTTTGCAACTCACCAGCTCAGAAATATGTTTTATGCTAAAGCCTTTTCTTGGTTCTTTGAGATGGGTCTGGTTACCTGAAAGTTAGTCAGCAATTCTTTAAATACAGAAATACATGTGGCTCAAGTACTCCAGAAATATTTGAGTTATTACAAGAAGTAGGACCACTGGGTACCTAATGCCTTACTCCAGTGTAGGCTGTACACATCACAATGTCAGAGCACACGTACAGATGTCTAAGATACACATTAAAATCAACCTAATCAACCCAGAGGGCTGCAAATAGAATTTTCAGTGTTATCAGTACACCTGACTTCTTACAGTGGCTTGTTTATGACAGTCTTTTGTAGACACTGTCTGGTTATGGTGGAAGATCTTCCATTTCAATTTAAATTTGGAGATCTAAAGTAAGATTCCCAAAAATCACAAAATAAACTATAACACACACACAAATTACATTGGTTTCTGAATGGAACCAAAAAGTCTTCAGTGGGAAGCTGTCACTGAACTGGCTGGTGCTGACCACTGCCCTTGACCCCTGCTGCATCTGGGGCTGGGCTCAGGCCATTTCTAGGAAATACCCTGTGCAGTGGTCTCTCACCTCCCTTCTTTTTGAGTGGAGCCGTTTGCCTTTTATTTAGGGTCTCAAAGTGACCACAGAGGTTTAAATGTAGCTGATGACCAGAGGCCCTGGTGTCACCGCCCTGCACACATTACTCTGCTTCATGTTTTTATCTAAAGGTACCTTTTATTCTTTACTGAAGTCTGGAGAAACAGATAAGTCTTCTTGGAGTAGTGTTTTTTCAGAAGGCTCTGTGCTATATTAAATCGTAGACATTCACTGCTGGATGCAATGAAATGTTTTCAAACTTGGTTTCCAGCCTCTGACCATCCCTCCGTTCTTTCTGTGACAACATATTATAATTGCAATGATGCAACTATGGATCTGTCTCTAAAAACTGACCTTCTCCAATCATCTTCATCTTCTTGACTCTCATGGAATCTGGGATGAGAAATCTGTGCTGTTAGTCCCATGGCAGTGGTAGGTCCTGTGGGTCTAGGAAGTCGGCAGAGAACATGCTCGGAGCGGTGGCGCTGAGAGGAGTGAGTCCCGATGACGTGCCGGGCATGGTAATGTCTAACCACTCCATGTTGTCCAGGTTCGAGTCAGAAAGGTCAAGGGACAGGCAGGGAGTACTCGCAGCAAACTGGGCCTCGGAAGTTTCCATGGGTGAGTGTGAGTGGTCCAGCACGCCTGTGTGACTCAGCAGGTCGTTCTGGAGATCCTCTATCAGGGAGAAGGGTTCCCTGTCCTCGCTGCTGCTTTGCAGTGGAGCAATTTCACTGGCTGAGGGCAAAGTGCCATCCAAGAAAGCTTCTAGTTGGTTCTCTAAGCTGGCAGATAAACTGCTCATAGGTTCTAAGGATATGGGCGGTGCCATCTGGACTTGGGGTGGTGGCCGGGACACCACTGTGCTGACTGGCATTGTGGTGATGCTGGCTGTCACTGGTCTCATTTTGGAAATAGGAGAAGGTTCTTCTTTTATAGGAAGGGAAATCTCTGCAAAATAATTGAAATAATTAATAATGATTTAGTACCATTTAAACGTTTTTTATTAATTACCAGGGCAATTATTTTGTATTTTTGCGATGACTTATACACAGTCCATCTCAGAGTTAGGAAGAGGATGCTGTTGGTCAGGTACAGTCCTAGATAATAACCTTTAGGATGATGGATATTTTAGTTAAATAGATAAAACATTTAAGCTGATAACATTCTGATATGCTTTCCATTCTTTTTAGTAAGAGTAAGCGTTAAAAGCAGTCTCTACCACCAGGTGGGAACCAATGGTTTTAGATTATTTGATCCTTTTCTTATTCTCAGTCATTCCAGGCTGAAGACAGGCTCCTGTCTTACCCTCTACCTTGAATCTGCTATTACAGCGACACACCACCCTTACAGTGAATGTCAAAGTGGATACCCTGAGTTTGTACAGGCATGAAGTACACCCTTAATATTATGAAAGCTCTAATTATATTCTTTTTTTATCATTATAGTTGAACTGTGTGCTGAATTTAGCCATTTACATTCTATATAAAGTCCTTAAAAGATACAATGTTCTCATGTCATTTCTGAGTTAAAGCTAACACATCTTTTCCAAGATGAGGTGGATTACCTTATTTTTCTTTTGTCTCATTTTCTGAGTTCATATAAAATCTTGAGGATTTGGTAAATGTCTTAATAAGCATTAATTACGTGTTATTCCTTGCCAGATCAAGTAGCAAATTAACGGACCATCTGCTATAGATACCAGTGTTCACTTAGCTACATATATTTGAATAAAATATCCTTTCCACTTTCTTGTGAGTATTTGGTTTCATTTATATGCAGATACACTAGGAAACGTATTTAATAATCGCTCTTACAATTCAGTGATTGGGATGCATAAATAAGTGAGAGAAAGAACTTACAACCTGATTGCTATATGTGAACTGTACACTGTGGGCACTGCCTGTGTTTTAGGACAGTTATGCTGCTCTTCATTACCTGTTGTCACCTCTAGAATTGTTCTGAAAGCTGAAAGTGCAATCTAAATAATTAGTTTTACAATCAACTATTTAAATTTCTGTTCTCATTATTACTGGTATTAGTTAGTATACAGTAAGATAAAATAATATACTCATTGGATACTTTGCCATAAAAAATCATCCCTTTTAGAAAATAACTCAATTGTTATTTTGTTACTGTGACTTTGTCATATTTTAATTTCCAAGTTTAGGCTGTAAACATTATTCTTTTTAATCATTTCCAAAAGTATTTTCGCCAGATTTGGCAAAAAGCATTTTATTATTGTTTTTAACCTTAAATTCAGGCCATGGTATATCTATTTCTTTAATTTCCATAGTTTAGATATACATCATGAGTTTAAAAAGAAAATGCTATTTGCACATGTACATCTATAGTCAAATATGAAGAATTTTCTGTGTTTGTCAAACATTAC
Source organism: Grampus griseus (assembly GCF_964374135.1). Lineage (NCBI taxonomy): Eukaryota > Metazoa > Chordata > Mammalia > Artiodactyla > Delphinidae > Grampus > Grampus griseus. The sequence continues at coordinate 27,307,897 of NC_139008.1, forward strand.
GACAAAATCATTAACCTCAAAATCAAATAGAACCTGCTATGAATGGAGAAATTTTGATCACTTTAAAAACCTGAATAAAACTCTTTCACCAAGGTAATTTGAGAATACTTTAAAAATATTCCAAAATAGCATCTGAAGCTTTGAAATACTGATTTTATACTTATTTTTAAAGATAATAAGCTGAGGCAGAGAGATCCTTGATTTTTTTTTTGTGGTTAATGTCCCTTATCCCTTTTTAAGATGACAAATTGTAAAAATCTAAGATTTTCAATCATATGTAGAAAGTGCTTGCCTTTGAATTTTAAGAAAGTTACTAGAGCCCAAGCTAGGTAACTAGGTTTTATGAAACTAATGCACAATGAATTTTTATCCCATCACAACAACATTTACGTGGAGTGATTCTGAAGTTTTTCAATGTGGTCTGGTTCTCCTGAGCTATTTTGAGGTAGTCTATCAACAGGCATACATCTATTGCTAAGTCTATTAAATTACTGTGTTATAGTGAAACAATGGCTTTTCCTTCATTTTAATCACCTAAATTTAACAGATTTAAAAGAGTAAACTGAGGTAGAATTAGAAGAATATGTTTCTCACTACTCAGATACGCTGTGAGCTCTAGAGGAAAACTTTCATAAACCTGTGATAAGACCCCTATGGGGTCTGATGTGACTTTGACCCACCTCCGCTTTTAATGAGAATGTCAAAGAGGTCGTCCATCTGCTGACTGTGTGCATTGGAAATCTACAACAAAGGAGAATATACGTTAGCTTTCTTTCGTACAAACCTGGAAGCATTAGACAACTGGGAGCACTTACGGACCTTACAGAACATCTAGCCTAATCTATCATTTGATAATTTTGAAAACGCTGAGGTCACCTGAGACATTACACCATTTTCCCAATGTGTCGCAGCTGGTAAGTTGACAGAGTGAGAATGGGGTGAAAAAATTGTAAAAAATCTAAGATTTTTTTTTACCCAGCTCAGCCGACTTATACACTTATTTTCTGTCACTGGCTGCATTTTGAGAGGCCTCTGACACTTTCTTTTAAAAATGTCTTATTCATTTGCATTTATGTAAAAATATAAGGTATGTATAAAGGTGCTCATACTATATTTTTTCAGCTTTATTGAGTTACCTGACCTACAAAAAACTACAAAAGTATACAATTTGATAAGTTTTGACACATGTATACATCGACAAAACTATCAACACAATCAAGATAATGAACACATCCGTTTCCCCAAAAGTTTCCTCATGCTCTTTTGCAATGCTCCTTTCATCCCCAGGCAACCCAGTGATCTGCTTTCCTTGATTACAGATGAATTTACGTCTTCTAGAGTTTTATATAAATGGAGTCATACAGTATGTACTTTCTTTAGCAGGGGGAGGGTAGAGGAGGCTTCTTGCATTCAACATAATAAATTTGAGATTTAACCATGCTGTAGAGTACAGCTGAGGAACAGTTCACTCCTTTTTCTTGCTGAGAAGTATTCCATTGTATGGAAATACCACAGTTTGTTTGGATTGTTGGTATTTTTTGGCTATTACAAATAAAGTTGCTGTGAACATTTGTGTACAAGTCTTTGTATAGACACAACGCTTTCTCTTCTCTTGGGTAAATATTCAGGAATGGGATGCCAGAATCAGAGGGCAGGTGTATGTTCAACTTTCTTAAGAGATGGCTGTTTTCCAAAGTGATCATATTGTTTTATATTTCCACAGCAATGGATATTTCCAGTTGTTCTCCATTCTCGTCAACACTTGGTATGGTCAGTCATTTTAATTTTAGACATCTAACAGGTGAGTAGTGGTATTGCATTGTGGTTTTAATATGCATTTCCCTAATGAGTAATGATGTTGAGCATCTTTTCATGTGCTTACTTGTCATCTGTGTATCTTCTTTGATGAAATGTCTGTTCCAATCTTCTGCTTACTCCAGAAATTCTCATGCATACTGTTTGCATGGTATATCTTTTTCCAATCACTTACTTTCAACCTGTGTCTTTGTATTTAAAGTATGCCTCTTGCAGATGCATATATTAGTTATCTATTGCTGTACTACAAATTAGTCCAAAAAAACTTAGTGGCTTAAAACACTAAACAGTGATTTTCTCTCACAGTTTCTGAGGGTCAGGAATTTAGGAATGGTTTAGATGGACACTTCTGGCGTGGGGTCTTACAGGATGTGGTAGTCAAGATGCTGGCTGGGCTACAGCCATCTCAAGCCTGGAGAATGTCCTTGTAAAGGTGACTCACTTCATGACTGACAAGGTGGTGGTGGTTGATGGGAGGCCTCAGTTCCTCTTCACATGGGCCTCTGCAGAGCGCTGCTGGACGGTCCACACGGCATGCTCCCCACAGCCAGCAGTCCAAGAGAGCACAAGCGGGGATGTCAAAGAATTTGCAGATGTATCTTTTTTTTTTTTTTTTTGCGGTACGCGGGCCTCTCACTGTTGTGGCCTCTCCCGTTGCGGAGCACAGGCTCCGGACGCGCAGGCCCAGTGGCCATGGCTTACGGGCCCAGCTGCTCCACGGCTTGTGGGATCCTCCCGGACTGGGGCACGAACCTGTGTCCCCTGCATCGGCAGGCGGACTCTCAACCACTGCGCCACCAGGGAAGCCCCTTTATTAGTTACTTTAAGTATTATAGCTATATATTTTATAAGCCCCTCAAGACAGTGTCATTTCTTATAATGCAGGTTTTCTAGTAATGAATTCTTAATTTCTCCTTACCTGAAATTCTCTCTAGTTCACTTTCATTCTTAAAGGATATTTTTACTTGATATAGAATTGTGGGTTGACAGTGGCCCCACCCCCAGCCCCCCACAAGAACTTTAAAGATGTTGTTCCATTCTTTTCATGCTTCCATAGTTTCTGATGGAAAGTCAGCCATAAATCAAATACAGTTGACCCTTGAACAACATGAGGGTTAGGGGCACTGCCCACCACCCTCAAGCAGTTGAAAATCTATGTATAACTTAATTTTTAAAAATTTATTTCTTTTATTGTTTAAAATTTATTTTTGGCTGTGTTGGGTCTTCGTTGCTGCACGTGGGCTTTCTCTAGTCGTGGCGAGTGGGGGCTACTCTTCATTGTGGTGCGCGGGCTTCTCACTGCGGTGGCTTCTCTTGTTGCAGAGCATGGGTTCTAGGTGCGTGGGCTTCAGGAGTTGTGGTACGCAGGCTTCAGTAGTTGCAGTGCGTGGGCCCTAGAGCGCAGGCTCAGTAGTTGTGGCGCACAGGCTTAGTTGCTCCGTGGCATATGGGATCTTCCTGGACCAGGGCTCGAACCTGTGTCCCCTGCATTGGCAGGAGGATTCTTAACCACTGTGCCACCAGGGAAGAGCCATGTGTAACTTTATAGTTGGCCCTCCATATCCATGGTTCCAGCCAACCACAGATTGTATAGTACTGTACTATGTATTTATTGAAACAAATCTGTGTATAATGGACCTGTGCAGTTTAAACCGTGTTGTTCAAGGGTCAAAGGTGGTTGTTAAAGGGTCAACGGTAGTTGTTACCCTGTGTGTATTGTACTGCTTTGCTCTTGATGCTTTCAAGATTTGGTCTTTAAATTTGGCTTCCAGCAATTTGACTGGGATATGATGAGGCCTTCTGTTTATCCCATTTGGTGTTCATTGAGCATCTCAAAGCTGTAAACTTGTCTTTCATCATGTTTGTAAAAAATTTGACCAGTATTTCTTAAAATATTTTACCTGCCTCATTCCTTTCTCTTGTCTCCTGGGACTCCTATCATTACCCATGTTAGACTGTTTGATGTTAAATAACAGGTCTCTGAGGCTCTGTTCACCTTTTTTAACACATTATTGACCGGAGATGTATTAATACGTCTTTTGTTACCCGAACATTATTGACTGGAGACGTATTAATACATTTTTAGAGAGTGATACAATTAATATCACTGTGCGAAGTTGTTAGAGCTTAAAATTGATCAAGGGTTCATTATACAACTTACGATTGTCCTTATCATTCACATTTCTTCCTCTGTTAGGTTTTGTTCCAACCTTGTGTCTATTATAAACGTAAAATTTTCAAAAGTGACGCATCGCGAAATTTTGAGTGAAGAGTTTTTCAGTGAATTTTATGCATATACTCTCTGATTGTCTGAGCGACATATATACTAGTGTCTCAGAAGTTCTGATAGTACTTCAGAATATAGTTCTGATTCAGATGATGTGACTGTTAGACCAACAAAAAGACAAAAACCCTTAGTGATGGATACTGATATGGAAAGTGAAAATGAAACTCATGGTGCTGGAGAATGCTCCTTTGCTTCTACAGAAGAGTGGATTGAAGACAACATTTCATGAAAATTAGAAGCCTTTACAGTGTGTCAGGTGTAAATACTGAATGTAATACCCCACGAAGTGGTAGTGAAATAACAGAATTAATTTTTGGCCGGCCAAAATAAAAACTGCCAGCCACAGGCATTAATTTCTGCAAAAATCCCACGGTCAGTAATGAGTTAAAATCTTTTTTTTTTTCCTCTGTTATTCAGATTGGATAAATTCTATTGATCTTTCTTCAAGTTCACTTTTTTACCTCTGCCATCTCCATTCTGCTAAGATCTATAATTTTTTTCATTTCAGACACTGTAATTTTCAGTTTTAGAATTTCCATTCATTAAAAAAAAGCATTTCTATATCTGCTTACGTTCTTTATCTTTTCCTTCATTACAGGTATATTTTCTTTTACATTATTGATAGTTATAATAGTTGTTTTAAAATTTTGTGTGCAAATTCTAACATTCAAATCAGCTGGGGGTTGGTCTTAGCTGATTGCCTTTTTCCCTTGAGAAAGGGTCCCATTTTCCTGATTCTTTGTACATTGCTGACTTATGAACGGCTGTCGTGGATATCAAATCGTGGAGACTGTATTCTGTCATTTTTCTCAGATGAATGGTTTCTTTTGTTTTAGTAGGCAGTTAACTTGGGTTGGACTTGAACCTCAAAATGTTTCTTGGGCAGAAGTTCCAATCTCAGGTCAGATCTTTTGTCTTTAGCTGATCTGCTACGACTCTACTCCCTACCTATGTGGCTTAGGGGTCAGCCAGAGATGTGGGCAGACAGAATCTGGGCATCTCCTCTCTCAGTTGAGAGCAACCCAGAAGGCAAGGAACCGGTCCTCTGGTTTCCCAAGGCATAAAGGCTGTGGTTTTTCTACCAGTAACCTCACCACTTAGCTTGACCCCAGAGTAAAAGCAGCAGGAAGAGGGAACTCATGCCCTCTAACTAACTCCCTCCCCTCAGTGCAGACTCCTCATCAGAATATGACTCTTTCTAGTCACTCTTCAATGACTTCACAGGACTGCTTTTTGTGTTATAACCAGACTTTAGAGCTGTTATCTGTGGGAAGACTGAACTGGTAGCCAGTTCTTATCTTACTTACTTACTTAATTAGCCAGTAGTGGAATTGGAAGTCCGAGTAAATGTATTTTAAAAACCTCAGAATCCCTGGACTTTGATGCTTAGTGGTATATAAAGAGGAACCACAGCTAGCTCCCCATCCGAACAGAACTTGACTCCCTCAGTCTAGATGCATGGACCAGAGACAAAGGGCAGGGATTCCAATCAGCTCTCTCAGGTTAAGGTGAGAGGATGATTCTCTGTTGTCGTCACACTGGTGAAGGAAATGGTACAGAGTAACCTATACGTCAGAGTCAGATTTGGAAGGATTTTCTTGAAGATATGTTCCTTCTGGATGGACCAAGGGGAGCACAGCCTAGGCCAGCACCATTTGTTTCACTTCTTTTTGCAAATATCTAAACCTAGTTTCTGAAATGTGGCTTTTCCTCACATATAGGGGCCCTGGCTGAGTCTGGAACTAAAGGAACGTTTTACAGTTAGTCACCTTCCTTCGGCGCTAAGTGGATGCGAAGAAGCACATGGAAACTGTCTGCTTCCTCGAGGAGGCAGTCTGCCCGGGCACCCTGCATGCCCTGTGTGAGTGTGCCACACCAGGCACTCTGGCCGCCATGGAGCAGTGTCTGCAGCTGCTCGCTGGCGCGACCACATAGGTCAAGGTGGCCACGGCTGCCGCTTGCGCAGGAAGTGCTGAGTCCTTGGCCCTGCACACCCTCCCTGCACGAGGAGGCCCCAGGGAGTTGCATGGAGACTGTGGGAGCGAGGGAAGCAGCACAACTCTACCGGTGCATCTGCTGCGGCTGTGAGAGCAGAAGGTCTACCTCTGATCAGCACACCTCTCCCTCCACTGTCAGCACCCGTGCAGTGGCATCAGGTTCACTCCCTGCATCCTCAGGTTCTTTCTTGAAAGTGAGGTGAGTTTTAAGCTTTAAGTAGGCAGCGAGCCCAGGAGGCGCGTTCAGGGTAAGGTCTGATGAGACTGTCCTTCTTGGCGCCCGCCGGAGGCCAGGTGCTTTTACAAGCAGGAGCTCTAGCTATCTTTTTCCATCTCTGGAATAGGTGCAGCTCCTCCTATTTTATCAAAGCAACAAGGCAGGCTCAGAGGAGAGGGACGCACGGTTACGAGGCGGGATCAGTACGTGGCGGGGCCGGGAGGGCCTCAGTCTGTCCCTTCCGAAGTGCATCTGCTCAAGATATGAGCAGAGTTGCTTGCGTGAGCCTGCCTGCTGGAGCAGAGGGTGATGGGCAGTCTGGAAGGCCATCTGGGCAGGAGAGGGTCAGTTTGATGCTGGCCTGACAAATGGTGGCTTTAGAAAAGGGTCCTGTATGAAATACGTGCCCTGGTCACACATACACACATCTATCCCTAACACAACCCGCCTCTGGCCCCCAGGAGAAGTTAGCTAAAGACAAACACGGAAATTCTGAGTAAACAGGAACTGCAGGTTATGTGGCTGCTGAAAACCGCTGGGAGTCTCCGAAGTGAATGATGTTTTGATTTTAAATAGCATTTAAAAGGCAAGCAAGGCTACGAGTCATGAAACTTGTCTCTCTTGAGGCAAGTCCATCTTAGACCGGGGCTTCAAGCTGAAGAGGACCCACCCCATCAGAGCTGCGGCCTCCTTACCTCTGGAAGGGAAGACTGGGCACTGCGCGTCTGCTTGATGGCTTCCTCGTAGCGGGGAGGGTCTTTCGTCTTGGGGACCGGGCTCCCAAACAGAGAGTGCTGGACCGCAAACTGCTGGGGCGGAGGGGGCGAGCCGGGCTGCGGCAGACAAAGGAGGAGAGTCAGCCCGACGGCAGGCTGGCCCCCCGGGGATCCTGGGGGAGTGAGGCTGAGGCGCTGGCGGGCCGGGCCACCCCCACTGTGCTGACGGCTAAGCTGCCCCGGAACAAGTCCTATCCCGGGACTTTCGGCTGTTTCCCCCTGTTAATGCCGTCCAGGCCTGAAGCCTGGGACTCTGGGCTGAACCTGCGCCCTGTCTGTGCCAGCACCGCTGCCCCGTGGGCTGGGTTACCTTGTTGGGAGGGTTGGGGCCGTTCTGCAGGGAGGGAAGTGGCGTGCTTCTGGGTTGAAGGATGCTACTGTTTGTCTTGTTGATAAAGGGCTGCTGCACCGCTGGAGCGGGTGGTCTCTGATACGGAAGCACTGTATTGGATGCTGAGTTTGTGAAAACCTGTAATGAATAAATATTTGCCCATCAATTTGTTCTTCTGCTCTTCCTAATAAAGAAAACCACATTTTAGAACAGGGGTTCGGGACTTCCCTGGTGGTGCAGTGGTTAAGAATCTGCCTGCCAATACAGGGGACATGGGTTCAAGCCCTGGTCTGGGAAGATCCCACATGCCGCGGAGCCACTAAGCCCGTGCGCCACAACTACTGAAGCCTGCGCTCTAGAGCCCAAGTGCAGCCAAAAAAAAAAAAAAAAAAAATAGAACAGGGGTTGGCAAATGTTTTCTGTGAAAGCCACGGAGCATATAGTTTAGGGCCGGGCGCTGTGCAGCAGCTGCTGTAACTGCTTGCCCTGCCCTGCGGCCCCGACGCAGCCCGGATGAGAGTGAGCGTGGGTGGCTCAGGACAGCTCCACCTACAGACACGGGCGGGGCTGCGTGTGGCCCACAGGCCGCGATTCCCTAGCGTCAGTGGTCTCTGTCGTGGACAGCAGCGGGGACAGTGCGCTGTGGGCAAGCTCAGTATGATTCTCCTCATTTGCTCTCAGGGCTCTTTAGCTTATAGCTGCCAAGCCCCCCTCTCTCTTCCAGCCTTGCTCCCAGGCGCCAAAGCCACACTTGTAACATTTACAAACACACATTTGGGACGTCTCAAAGTTAATATGTTCCAAATTAAACTTTCCCCTTTCTTCCCACTGCCCCCAGCCTCTGCGCAAAAATAATTCTTGGTTTTGCCTTTATTTATTTTTGAAACTTAGGTAAAGGGAGCCCTCAGCGCTCACACGTCTCAGACACACCTCCTGGGTCGGGACCTGTGGTCTGCCGTCCTGATCCGGGTCCTCACTAGCCATCACTGGAAAAGTGCCACTGCTGTCTACCTGCGCCCACCTGCCTGTCAGCCCTCTGCCGTGACGACAGTCTCCACACACACACAGCGGCAATCGAGTCCCTCTCTTCTTTTTTGGGGTAAAATCCTCATCTTTGGCTGGCATGTCAACCTTCTCACTACCTGGCCCCTTTTCCATTCCTAACTGAAAGGCCACACGTGCTGCGGCCACACTCAATTTTCCACTTTTCTGAAAATTTCTCCAAATCCTTGCAAGGCCTCATTTAAAATCTGCCCCCTTCTGAGAAGCTGTTTTCTGCTTTGTCAGGCAGAGGTGAGAACTTCTTCCTGTGGAATTACAAAGTGTGTTATTTAGCTCCTATCAAGAGCCAAGGGTTTTAGGGCCTGTTGCAAATGTATGGCCATAACGTTGATTTTGTAACTGTATTTCACAGAACTGGTTTGCTCATAAAAATTTTAATATACTTTATACTACTAGTATTCTGAAAGAGAAAAACTTAACCTATATATTTTTACTGTAAATGTGTGTAAGTATTCCTTAAGCATGAAAGTGTGTGTGTGTGTGTGTATCCCTCCAAACAATACAACTTCTCTGGGTGATAAGTTCTATAACTATCTTCTTCTTATTTATCCATCTATATGTTGTTTTTCTCTCTCCTCCCTCAAAGAAAACTGTCTTACCATTTGAATATTCACTAAGTTTCTTACTAAACTGTTATTTTTGGGCCCACCTCTAACTCCTTGCTCACTGCACTCCTCAGAGGAGATTCCAAGAGAGCATGTGTGTTAACATGACTGTCGCTGTCCCAAGAGGTCATTTCTGTCTGTTCCTCAAGTTGTTTTTGCCTTAGCCCAGAGCGTTCACGCCAGCCTGGGGCATAGCTACAGGTGTACCTCATTATCGGGGTTCTTTTACACTGAAGATTAAAACTCTGTGATTAATCATTCTCAAGGATTAAAACAGTAAGATCTACTTTTGAGGCCTTAAGATTTTTCTGGCGAGGAGATGGGCACATAGCTCCACCTACTGGATAAGAGGGAGTCTGGGTGACTTTTGGGGCTCTTCAGCAGAACTCTTAGTGGAAGTCCTGTAGAGGACACTGAGCCCTAGATCAGCACCATCATTTTAAAGATGGGGACAATGACACTCAGACGGTACATGAATCCTGCATAAGGCACAACACAGAGGAAGTGGCGAGCCAGAATGCCAGCCAGACCTAGGCCGCCTGGCTCTTAATCCCTGCGAGGGCAAACTCTTAAAAATATGTAAAGATCTCACTCAAGATAAACATTTCAACAAGTGTCTTTTTCACCTTCAAATACCTTTTCCCAGGGCACTTTTCTTCCCCCCCACAAAATGATTCCTTTGAAAAGAAAATTTAAAACCTAGAAAATTCTATATATGAGGATTGAAAAAATAGTTTGGAAACTTTTCTTGGAAAAGGGGCTTAACTGTTAAGATGAGCTATCTTTTAGTAATAAAGAACTCTTTTCTGCAGCCAAATGGCATCTGACCCAAAGCTAACCCGGTGGGAGACGGATCACAGAAAAGAACAAACAGGAGCTTCCCACGGAGGAGGCTCCGATAAAGATGCTTGTTGAACGTTCGGCGGATGATAGTACAAAAATCAGCAACAGTCTGTCACTTATTAGCATTCACCAACCTTTCTGACTTGCTGAGGTTGACTGAGCACATGTGGCGTGAAAGTGTCTTGTTTCTGAGGTGCAGCCTGGGCCAGGCCTGAGGACAAGGTGGCAGTTGCTATCTGAGTCTGAGCCTGGATGCCTGTTTGTGGTGGAGTCTAGGAGGGAAAAAAAAAAAAATCAAATGAATTGTCAAAATCAAGGTTAGAATGAAGAGTTTAGATGTGGAGTAACTGGTCACTTGGGGATCACATCTAAAAAAAAAATAAGATAAAATGTTTATAGATACACACTCCAATTCATTGGCACATAAATTTGAACCTTCGTTTGAAACCAGAGAGTTAAACACCAGACCAGTTATTTCCATGCTCTTACTGTTTTCCTAAGTGGCTAAGATTTTCATTTGAAAATTTGGGGAAAATAGATGACTGAAGTCAAAAGGACCTGTAGCAGCTCTACACATAATAAATAGGTCAGGTGTTATAATAATAATTTTAATAGCAGCAAGGAAATTTGTGAGGCCTGACTGTGCAAATTCCTGCTTTTAAGCTGCAATATGTGCTCCCTATGGGAGAGCCAGCCACGGGCTGGGCGCTCACAGGCCCAGAATAAAACGTAATTCCTGGTCCTCGAACATCAACTCATGGAAGAGCTGGACAGGAAAACAAATGTTTAGGAAAGCTGTATCACAGAGCAGACTTTCAGTTTCAGACACTCTAAAGATGAAACAGGGGAGTTAGGACTTCAGAACATGCCGAGGGCCCTTGGGTCAGGCCTCCTAACCCCGGGGGTACAAGACTGCTCCTCTCTGGGTGGTCAGGGTAGAGAAGCAGGACTCCAAATGGTTTCTGTGTACCGTGGCCCACATTTTGTTTAAAAAAACCTTCCATAATCGAGTTGCACAGAAACGGCTGCAGGCAATGCTGGCATAAAAGCCAACTGCATGCTCACCAGTGCTTCATCGTTTCTCAACACCAGCCTCACTCCTGAATCTGTGGTCGCCTTCTCCTTAGTTTAGGCATCTTCACCTCAGCGGTGGCTTTTAAGAACTCCATTTAGGAGGCAGAGCACGGGAGTGGGCGTGAGAGCGAGAGCTCTGCAGTCCGAGGCCTCGGCTGGAGTGCCAGCTCTGACCTTGGACAACTTATTAAACCTCTGAAGCCCTCGGTTTCCTTTCTAGAAGGGGGCTTTCTCACTTGGGTCTTCTGGGAGAAGGGAGGATTAAAGGAAGCATGCCATCTAAAGTATCTGGTGCTGTGCCTAGAACACAGAAAGCACTCAGGACAGTAGCGGTCGTCGTTATGAGAATGCCACTGGTATTTTAAAACGTCTACACACAATAATAGTGTGCTAGGGGTGAAAGGCAGCAGAAAGGGAAAAGCACCCCTTGTGTGTTTTTACTATATAAAAACAGTGCCAGCTGTTTGCGTTTGTGAATAACCCCCAACACGTGCACACGTTTCCTGCAACCGTGAAGCCTGACTTGGCTGCACTTAGGAAGCAGCTCAGCTCTGGAATCTCCATAAGCAATTCCTGGTCCATGCAAACTGTAAGGCAAAGGAGTTAGAAGACACACTTCACACCTGGAGTTTGAGGCTGCCTACTGGGAGCTGCACTGAGGTGACACCGGAGCCCTGGATGGACACGGGGAGCAGCAGCTGCGTGGTGTGCGTGGTCAGTAAAGCCTGTGGCTGAGCCACCCCGGCGGGCGGCTGGCCCTGGGAACTCACGTAAAACTGCGGGACGAGGCTTGGTGGCTCGGCCGGGGCCACGGGGACCTCTTGCTTGATCACTATGGCCTTTTTGGCAACGAGGGTCTGGCCGGCCACTAGGCTGGGGCCGTCGGGGACCAGGGCCTCGTCCTTGGCGGCGGGAGCGGTGCCGCCCCGAGCCTGGTCTGACTTGGGGACTGGAGGGGCCGGGGTGCTGGGCGGGGGCTCCAGTGGCCGCTGCTGCTGCCCTCGTTTCTCCACCTCCAGCTGCATCTTCAGAACTTCCACGAGCTTCTGCTCTTGTTCCAGTTTCCGCTTCAGCTCTTCGATCTGCTTCTCCTTCTCCTGGAGCTTGCGGTCCTTCTCGGCCGCGTCGAGCTCCAGGGTGGACAGCGTGCTGCTGGTGGGGCTGAGGCTGTCCTCTGTACTCGTGGCTCGCAGAGGCGACGAGCACAGGAACTGCGACGGGGACATCATGGTCATGATCTCGGTGAACGTGTCCGCCACGCTCGCGTCCTCGGCGCTGAGACTGGACTGTTCAGAGGGTGCGGGTGAGATGGGCAGCGGGGAGCTAACACTGTCCACATGGGCTGTGCTGCTGGATCCAGCGGATGGCAGCTCTCCCTTGAAAGTGGAGCCTGAGCTGGTCACCGAGTTCTGCAGTGTTGTCACTGGCAGGGCCATGGTAACTTCTGGGTTACTGGGGACGATGGCAGATGTTGACAGGGCCACGATGCCACCGGTAGCAGCACCACCGCTGTTCATTTCCTGGTAGGGTTTCAGGCGTTCAATGAGGTCCAGTTTGGTGCCTGACACCGGAAGACCCCTTAACTTCAGTTCTGTCTTCAGCTCCGACACCTGAAGTACAAACAAATAAGATCTCTTTTTTCGTATTATGACCTCACAAACCTTCAGTGCACTTTTGAGATGGAAAAGGTGCCTACATCTGTCAGACATCTCCGTATTACTACATATATGAAAGTGGGACAGTTCCTTTTACTTTTTTTTTTTAACACACAAAAACACACAGAGCTGTAGACCTAAAGGACTCGAAAGGCCAGTGATAAAGCAAGGGTTATTAGAGGGTAATTCCTTTACTATATCAAAAGATTACCAGAAATGATGATGCTAACAGTTACATTTATTGAGTAATTACACTGCCAGAAGTGCTTTACTCTTTCAGTTAATCTTCACATGAGGTCCAGGTATTATGATTCCCATTTTACAGATGGGGAGAGGGTGCATCGCTAGTGCAAGCTACCGCAGGTAACAGAAGGCTGAGCGCGGGTAGAGCCCAGGAAGGATGGCCCTGGAGATCATGTTCTTAACTGTTACATTTTCCTGCTTCTCCCAAACTTGGCAATGAACAGGGAAGAAAAAAATCTGCTTCTGGAGTTAGGAGTGGTGTGGTGCTTGCACATGGCATTTGCTCAATAAGTGGAGATTTATTCCTGGTCATTTTAAAGGAAACTTAATGGACGTAGAAAGAAAGTACCTCTATAAAGTTTATCCTATTGGTGGTAAAGGTGAATATCTATTAGGAACTACCTACACCTGCTAGGCAAATCTGGCAAATCATTTACATTTCTGTGGTACTTATGGGTGAAGAAACCCCACTTGCAATGATCACCTTTAAGTCATCCAAGCTAGAAGGCAGAGGCCCTGGCTTTCTCATAGGAGCAGATGTATTCTGTCTTGGTGTGTTAGATGTGGTGTTGTTCAAAGCTGGATTCCCACTGTTGTTATTCTTGTCATTGAGTGGCCTTCAAAAGAAAAAGAAAGTTAGAGTTTCTAATAACATAATTTCTGGGATTGACATTGCTCCTGCTAACAATCTGTTAACTTACGAAGAGAAAAATACCTGGTCATGGATTGGCAGACTCAATATGGTAGAGACGTCAGTCAAATTAGACCCCAGTCAAAATCCCTGCAGGTTTTGTGTGTTGTTTGCTTGCTTGGTAGAAATTTAGAAGGTGATTCAAAGCTTTATATGGAAATGCAAAGGACCAAGAACGGCCATGACAGCTTTGAAGTAAAAAAGCAAAGCTGGAAGCATCATACCACCAGATATCAAAATTTATGGTGATGCTGATGCAAGGACAGAACAATAGACAAATGGGAGAGATTAGAGAATCCAGAAACAGACCCCCAAGTACAAGGACCCTCAAGTCATCACAAAGGCGACACTGCAGTGTGGTGGTTCTTCTCATAAATGCTAATTAGGCTAAATTGGATATTCACACAGAGCAGAACAGGGCTTCTGATCAACCCCTACCCTCACACCATCCCAAAACCTAAATGTGATTGGAAAACAAACCTTGAGAAGAAAACTTAGGATAATATCTTCGTAGCCTTTGATAAGCAAAGATTTCTTAGGACACAAAAAGTACTCACTAAAAAGGATATCTTTCAGAGGGTGAAAAGTCAAGCCCCGGGAGAAGATCTTGTAATACGTATTTCTGACAAAAGCCTCATCTAGAATACACACAGAAGTCTTGCAAATTAGTAAGAAAAAGAAAAGCCCAATGGGAAATTGGGAAAATCGTGAACAAGCATATCACAAGAAAGTATATCCAAATGGTCGATAAATATGTGAACAAGTGCTTAACCTCATTACGTATGAATTACAGAATAGACAACAATAAAAATTAACTGCTGCTGTCTGCATCAGGAAAGATGCATCTCACAAACATAATGTTGAGTGGAACTGACCTATGGGATAGGAGTCAGGACAGTCGCTGCTGGGGGATGCGAGGTAGTGGTCATGGAACGGACAGGGCTCCGTTTCTTGATTTAGGTGGTTACAGGAGTGTGCTTGCTCTGGCATCCATTTTCACTTATGATTTATGGACTTCTCTACCATACACTACATTTTTAAAAGCTTATTTAAAAAATACTGGTGAATCTGTTGCACTCATTTCCCGAAACTCCTTTCCATGTCAAAGCGAGGTCCTCCCGACCCCTTCCGACTGTAATACTCCTGGCAACAATGGCATTTCCTTTTCTGGCTGGTTGATATTCATTAAAGAAAGGTGCATGTGGTGGTTGATACTGTACAGCCAATTCCAGTGCTGCCTCGGGCTTTACTGTCAGTGTGAGCTTTGGTACTGCAGCCAAAGAGACCCTGAATTCCGTGTTTTGAAATAGGGATCCAGGTCATGGTGCCTATGGGGCGAGTCCCACGGCTGGGTGAGCTTTCTCAGATGGGTTTTAGGAAGCCTGTGTTTGAAGCCAGTTCTGGCCTCGTCAACAGCTAATTCTTGACATACATTTGAGTCTTTTTAAACCTGACTGCATTTTGCTGAAATTAAATACTTGAAGTATTCGAAATGAAGTTTCTTGAAGTTTGGAGGAAATGACAAATATCTGAAAATGTATCATTATTCTTTCTAAAAATTCAACGTTTAAATCTTATTTTAGAATTACAAAAACATTTTATTTTAATCATTGTTTCTCAGCCTTATATTCATTACTGTCCCCCCGAGAAGCCTTTTTAGACGTTTTTTCCCTAATCGCTCTCCCTATGAAATTTTAATACCGTAGATGTCCTGCGCTTTTGTCCACATCCTATGTACGTAGGTCTATTCTTTATTAAATAAAAAGTGTAAAATTCCCTCCAAGGAACTTTTGCTCCTTTGCGAATGATAGGCTCTCCTTGAGAATGCGTGATTTAAATCAATTATTCTATTCATGCTGTCTTTTCGGTTGAGATTCTATAATACTCTACTTGTTACTATGGTTAACAGTACAGTGTTGAATTCAACTTTTAAAATAACTGAAATAAGTTGGTCTATTTTTTTTCCCAAATCAACCAGAGGGAAGAAAGGGGGATGGATGCCTGATGAATGTGATCACTGTGCAGCTGAGGATCCCGAGGTCCAGAGACCCTCCAGGACCCTTCCTTTCCGTCAGCGTGTGGCCACGCTGGGACTAAGGCCCCATGTCTTCAGGCTCTTGCTTCTTCCAAGATACCAAAGGGCTGTGTTATCAGTAAAATTCCACCGCTGCGGGCACTAGAGAACTGCCACATTCAGTTTCTTGTATGGCATTTCGGTAAAAAGAAACAATGTGTTAGAAAATAACATCTCCATTTTTAGGGCCTGGAAATTAAACAAAACTGGCATTCCCTCTTTGGCTGGTGCAATAAGACACAAAGATGAGGCCTCCTTCTTCCTCCTAGTTCTTGGATCTTTTTGGATGATGCCTTCCTGGGGCAGGAGGCTTGGTTACTTCAGTGGCAGGAATGTCTGAGGAGGAGAGGGGGACTGAAGCCTTCACGGAAACACAAAGAACTTCAGAGTTCAGGTACCTCACACCTCAGATGTTTTCTTCCCATCTACAAAGTTGGCCCCATACAGACAATTTCTTGCATTACAGAAAAGACTATTTCATGGACAGACACCACCTTTTATGGGATTTGCAGTTAATTTTCCTCATCTGGGAACGGGGTCAGGAATAACATCAACTCCTCTGAGGGTCACTGTGAGGAGGATGCTGAGCACACGCTCAGGCACCCAGAGTGGCACCTACACGGGAGCCACCGTTGCCGTTATCCTCACTGGTGCCCAGTGGTGGTGACGGTGGGGGCCGCCTCCCCGGGTCCTGGATGAAGCTGAGAGCAGCGGTGGTTTGTCTCTGATACTCGTCCAGTTCTCTGGCCTTCCCTGGGTCCCTTCCAATGTCAACAGCTCTCTCAGGCCTGCTTGCTCTTAAAATAATAACATCCTACAAAAATTCTTTCTTCCTTCATCTCTGTGCCCTGGTGTTTTCGATTTAAGTACTTCACAGGAAGGCCTGAATGACTAATAGGTCTAATCTTCCTCAAGATATTTGTATCTTACAAGGAAAAAGTGAATTGATAATTATTAGCGTATGAGGAGATATTTCTTAAAGAGAAGCTTTTTAGTAAGTCTTAATCCTTTTCTGCTCCTAGAAAATAGGGGCTCTCCATGGAGGAGTGCTCAGCCTCCGTGTGGAAAACAGAAGTAAAGCTTCTATAGATCATGTAATCATAAACTGAGTGCACGGATCACAGAGTATCATTTTTCCCTGTCATGAGATTTTGGATCTTTTTCTAAAGTTCCTTTTCTCGAGTTGACTGTAAATATTCCTTTTTCCTGAAAAGTGAATGAAATGAAGGACAGAGTCCTTGCATTTTTATCTGTTTCCCAGAAAAGTGTACTGAGGATTTGTTATCTAGCCTCTAGTGCATAATTAAAATTAGCTGTGCATGTCCTGCTATGAATTCAGTCTCAGAAATCGTCAGAACTTACTCCCTTCTGTCCCTCCTGATTGGGCTCAAACTTTGGAAACATGTTCCTTCTTCACAGTTATCGCTCACCAAGACCTTTTACTGTCTTTTGAAACATCTGTCACCTGTTCCTGCCTTCCCATTATCAGTGCCCTTTCAACTCCTTGCATCTACTTTATCGCAGAGTTTCTAACTGGTTTTCCTATGTCCAGACTCCCCTCCAGTACTGGTGTCAAACTGTTCTTTCATGCATTTTGATTTTACCATGCCACTGTGGCCCTCTGAAACATCCACTGTATCAAGATTAAAGTCGTCCCAACTTCATGTTCCTCTAGACATTGGCTCTACTCAAATCTGTCTTCCACTTTTCTTAAAAACTAACCACATTCTTTCTTCAGGCCTTTTTTCCTCACCATGTAATAAACAGGCATTGTTTGCTCTATACTTGCACTCAGATCATTCCTCTTTGCTTGGAAGGCTCCTTCCCAAGGTTCAGGCCCTTTCCCATGTAAATATCCCGCCTTTTTCATAAAGCTTTCCCTGACCACTGCAGCCTCCAGCTTTTATGCTCCTCCGTCCTTTTTTTTTTTTTTAAACTGTTTATACCAGGTTTACACTTTTTTTTTTTTTTTGCGGTACGCGGGCCTCTCACCGTTGTGGCCTCTCCCGTTGCGGAGCACAGGCTCCAGACGCGCAGGCTCAGCAGCCATGGCTCACGGGCCCGGCCACTCCGCGGCATGTGGGATCCTCCTGGACTGGGACACGAACCCGTGTCCACTGCATCGGCAGGCGGACTCTCAACCACTGTGCCACCAGGGAAGCCCACCAGGTTTACACTTTTTATGCTTTTCTCATAGCATCTAATACTATTCAGGTAAAGAACAGGCAGATCTTTCCTGGATGAATAATTGTGAAAAGTCATTTCTAACTTGAAAGGTTCAGAACCTGTTCTGGAGGACAAAAAATGGACTGGAAGGGAGGCTACTGACACTGTGTGAGCTTTGATGGTAATAAAATGAAAAGAATCACTGAGCACAAGTAAATCACAACATCCAACCTTTAGCAACTAATGGTCCCTCATCAACACCCACAGTCCACCCCGCTTTAAGGAGCCGGCCTCGACCCCAGCCCGTACTTGAGTGGCGCAGGCAGGATGGTCTGGTAGTTGTAGTGCTGCTGCTGCTGCTGGCTGAGGATCTGCAGCTGCAGGAAGAGCTGCTGCTGCTGGAGCAGCCGGGCGTAGTTGGAGTCCATGGGCGGCTCGCTCTTCTCCCCCTTCTGATCGGGCGGGATGTACTGGTGGTACTTCAGCTTCTTCACCCGGGGCTTCGGGTCCTTGCACTTTTTGCTACGGTGCTTGTCATTTGGATTCTTGGGATGGCTTTGCTATTTTCGAGAAAAAGACAGTAAGAAAATTCTAAGAGAATGCAATCCATTGTACTGTGTGCCTAACTGATTTGAAAGGAAAACGCAACGCACCTTGGAAATCGGTGTCGCTGCTCTGGAGAGCAATATACTAAATACATTTTAAGAGCTGTGAGAACATCCGAGTACTCCCTGTGACCAAAAATCTTGCTCCTAAGGACTTACTTCTCCTGATGCACTGGTCCCTTAGACTAAGGGCAAGATGCTCAGCTCAGCATTATCTATTCAAGTTCAACAAACATTTACTTTGGGTCTCTTGTGTAGATATTGCCGAGTACTTACATATACTATCTCCTAGTGAAAAACAGGTCTCACACTAAATATACAATAGGGAAAAGATTAAGTATACTTCACCATAACTATGTCATATTTTATGGTCATTAAAAAAAATCTATGGTGACATGTAAAAGCAGAAAAATGCTTCTAATGGGAATAAAGCAGAATATAAAGCCATGAATTTCTAAGGCAAATATGCGGAAAAAAGAATACTGAGTAATGTGAATTTTTTAAAAATTTTCAAAAATATTACATTTTTATTTTGAAAATGGGGTGTGAGACCCTGTCTTATGATTAAGAATCAGATGACTTTTCTGAGTTCTTTTCACCTCCTCCATTTATAAGTTATCAGATCACTTTCTACTTTTTAGTATTCAAATTGTAAGATAACTTCATCTGAAAAAAAAGTCCACCAACAAAACAAAACAGCACAAAACCACAAGGTATAGAAAATTATTTCTAAGATGCTTTAGGTAAAATACCCAACTTAGTAAGAAAACTTTGAGAAGTACTAAATTAAATATAGCTATCACTGTGATCATGTTATATAAGTTCACATTCAAAGAATTAGGACATTGCAAAAAAACCCAGAAAATAGAAATAAAGAAGAAAAGAAAAATCACCATATTCTGTATATCAGAAATCATCACTATTAATATTTACTTTTTACTGCTTGGCCATCTCTCTTCAGCTGAACTGGCTTCCTTGTTCAGTGACGTTCAATTTTCTGCCCACAGATGTCCTCACAGCTACTCCCTCACCCCCTTTAGATCTCTGCCCAAATGTCATCTGCTTATTTGACCAGAGCACTCTACTTAAAACAGAAACGTCTCCCCTTGCCTCCATCCCCGATCTTCACCACCCGGCACACTCTGTGTTTTATGTCTGTTCACCTCCAGCTCCTGTCCAAGGCGGAGGTACTGTGATGTTTTCTTCACTGCTTTATCTACTCCTCGTACCCAGAACAGCACCTGGCTGGCACCTTCTGGTGCACACAGAAGGTGCTCTATAAATATCTGCTGAATTAATGAGTGATAAATGTGTATGCTAATTAGAAATCACTTGAATTATCAGGCACTTAAAATACATCACAATGTTAGACAATATTCTTGTCGCTAAAACAGCCTCCTCCTGCAATCGCACAATATTAATCAATTCACTGTCATCTGCTTATTTTATCAATAATAAATTTTATTTCTAATCTTTTCAGACTGATCATAAAATGAATGGGGTCTGGGTTAAGAAGGGTTGACTATAATTGTTATGTAATAAAACAAGACCCAGACACAGTCAAGAAGGGGACAGAAATATAATAACCAGCATTCCTCAGACTAAACTGGCTGTTAGCTGTTAGCCTGCACATGTCTATTCTCTTAGGACTGAGGATGGGAAATAGCTTTCCTCATAGAAAGACCCCAAAGAATTGTGGTCTGTTTCCTAATGTGTACCTATGCTTTCCTCTACTGGCAGAGTTCCCAGGATAGTCTTCTCGACCCCTCGGTCTCACATTCTTAAACAATGCCTTTTGCTCTAGAACTAAAGCCCTCCTTAAAGACAGACACTAGTGAGGAGCAGAAATTCAGAGAGCAGGAGAGGCAGCGAACAAATTCTCAGTATCTGCAGGGAAAGACGGGTTGGCATTCGAACCCCCTTTGTGCTATTGGTGGGACATGCTGGGGGTTGTGGGAAGAGGAGGTAAGAGCTGATTTTACTGGCATGGTTACACTTGCCACCCTTTGGGATTTCTGGTGAAGACGGTGAAATACACTGGTACGTGCCCTGAAGGCATGGACACCTGGGCACACGGATGAACAAAAGCGCCTTCTCTCCAGGGAGGTCAGGACAAGCACAGGTCCTGGGGACGAGGGGAGTGAGGAACACGCCCCAGGCTAGCTGCCTTCCAGGAGTGCTGCAACGGCTAACTGGGAAGGAAGGATGAAGGCCAGACTGGGATTCGGAGATGGGGTCCTTCTGGCCTTGTCACTTCCTCACTTCTCTGGGCCTCAGTCTCCTCATCTGAAAGGTGCTGAGAGGCTTAGCTAGCTCTCTGAGGTCCTTTTTCAGTTCTAAAAGTTTGAGATCTGTGTTCTGCTAGTTTTGGCAAAAGTCACATCTGAAATGATTAAACTATTCCTCAGTTTGTAACCCCCCCCTTTATTTACCAGTTCTAAATACACGTTAAAAAACTTAAAAAATGTATTATATATTGAAAATTTGAATCTTCCTCGGAACTTCTAACTGAATTATTTTGACCAAGTGAAATGCATGGAACAGTGCCACGAATCTGCAGCTTATCTGAAGAACAAATCAAGCTGTATCAGGCCAAACCTGCTAAATCAAAAAAATGTGTTTGCTTCTCAAAAACCTTTAACCTGTCACATATCTGCAGCACCACTGAGTCGGACCTTGTGTATAAAGCCCCAAATCACGTTACCATTACAGGCATCTGCTTGTGAGATTCATGAATCCCAAGTACTACAGACTGTCTCTCCCTTGTTTGTTTTATCTTAGTGGCCTGGGTGGAAGCAGAATTGGGAACTGCTGATAAAGTGATTCCTAAAGTCTTTCTGCACTGCTGCAGTCATTTTATACAGACTGAATTTTGTGCTGTTCTTCTGTGACCATCGAATGAGAGGTCATTTGTTGAAGGTGGTGGTGGTTTCAGTTATGAAGGCCTCGGTGAGCAAGTCCTTCTGTGGTTTTGTTTTCAAGGCTTCAGACTAAAAGGCAGGCCGGGCAACGTGGACACAGCCTTTGTCCTCTGTGCTCAGGGCTACACACCACAGTTGAAGGTAAAGACGCTCAAAGCAGCGTGCATGCAGGGTACCCACCTTCACCAGTGCTGGCCCAGGCTTTGCTGAGGACACGGTGTTGGTGGGGAGGACAGGCGCTGTGGACCGTGTGGGGGGCTGGTCTGCAGTAGGCGTTTTCAAGAATTCAGGAACTGCTGGGGACACTGAAGTAAACTGGTGGAAAAGGCAGAAAGGGGACAAGTCTGTGAAATCAATGACAGTGAAAAGAGAAAAACCAAAATTATAAGGGGATGACCTCATTTTTTAAAAAGTCCACTAGAAAAGAAACAAAAGAAAAATATAGTGTCATGTCTGAGACCCAGATGGTGGAATAACATGCTTTATGTCCGTCGAGCCAATGATTTAGTCTTTGCCCCGATAGCAATGAAAAGCTAAAGCTAAATAAGGCTAGATTGACAAAACTCTAGTGTTTTCTCAGAAATATGGCCAGAACTGTCCTTTTTTGGCAGAAAAAAAGTCCAAGACTCCTGTAAAAATGATCAAAACAGTACATGGTACTTGAAAGGTTTTCTTGCCCTATAGGTCACACTAATCCGGGCTAATTCAGATATGATATTTAGTCTATGAATCCCTTCGACCACACCCCAGATCCACTGTCAGGAAGCCTCTGGTAAGAAAGCTTCCACTTCCTGGAGGCCCACTCCACGCATGTGTCCTTCAATGTGCTTTACAGCTTCTGCTCCCATCTCCAAACCTGACCAGCACTCTTGTCAACCATCCCATCGCCCTCCGCCCCTCCCATTTCTTGCAGCAGGAGAAAACCTGAAGAATATATTGATAGGATTGACCTATGCATTGACAGTCCCCTCACACTTAAAGCAAGAAGTGAATTCGTTGCCTAGGCCAAAATAAGCAGTTACTGAATCTCAACGTGGGGTCATATATTAGTAAAGGAAGCAGCAACAACCCAACGGACTATTCCCACTAGCAATCTTCTTTAAGTAGATTTTAAGAATTCACTCACTGGAAAGAGATAGTACTATTGTAATAAATCAGTTAAACGTTGCACTGATTGCTACTTGGACCCAACAGCCTTATCTTAAAGGAAAATGGCTTTATCATTTCCACTTCCCCGAACAACTGTCCAATTCATTATAATAATCAAAATCGCTTCTCTTGTTGAAGCATTTGGGTTTAAAAAATAGCAAACTGTATTTTCCCTCCTTAAAATAAATGACCTGAAAACTCAGAGGGCTATTAGCAGCAAGAAATATGATGCTTGGCACGTACTAGTTACTTAATAAATATTTGTTTAATGGGTGAATGGAAATTCCTGGTGGCGTTACTCACGCTGGGTCACGCCCTCCGGCCCCGCTGAGCCTGGGAGATGTGTGTGGGTGCAGTTGACTGTCCATGCCCATGTCGCCTCTCTCCCTGAGCTTTGTTTTCATTTTGCCACTGATTTCAATTTTAAGTAACTGTTAGTAAGTGCTGATGGTACAAAAGACTTGACTTTTTAGAGATGGCAATTTCATTTTCAAACAGAAATGAAGGAACTCCTCCACGAGTCTTGACACCTATGTTCCAAGGTGACTTCTGTCCCCAAACAGCCCCGAGACAGCCAGCTCCTCAGTGAACCTCCGAGATGTGCAGTGAACGATGACGGCCAGCTGATCCCTGCTTTAAGGGATATGGTTTTATGTTATTTGTTTTCCTTTCACTTTGTACTTTTTTTGGAAACGAGGATACTTATCTCTGGGTCAGTTTTCACGCAGGGGAAGAACATTCTTTGGCTATTAAATAGTTGGCATGTGAAGTAGAACCAGATATTTGAATTCTGAAATATAGATATGTATATATTTCCTTGCAAATAAATTCTACTAACCTGGCAAGCTATTTTTACCAGCCCAGCCCCTGCTGACTGATAATGATAGTAATGATTTATTGGAGAGCAGTCTTAATAATCTGAAAAATAACCCAGGTACGTGAATGTGGTATCAGTTGTAATATCTATGAAAGCGTTTGGCCTGTATTTCTAGACTTTGCCTAACTGACTTCAACCTTGATTACTAATACTCCCATCTTATTAGCTTCTTTGGTATTTTAGTGTGACTCTGCTACCCAGAAAACCACAGACTTCAGCATAATACAAGAATAGCTCAACTGAGATACACTGATTGTTAACTTTACCTAATCTGAAGATAAATTCTGGTTAAAAAGGGAGAAATATCTAAACGCTTCTTTACATTTTGCTGGTCTTTTTTATGTGCCTTAGAAAGGACCGCCCCCTGCCCCCGCCCCAATCTCAGATCATATCTAAATGTTAGAATTCTAGTGGCTAGAATTACCCCCAAAGTCTAAATAGTAATGTTGTTGAAATGATAGTATTCCAAAAAGGACCACAAGAATATCCAAGGCATAGAGGGTACTACACTTATTTTGTTCCACAGTAAGTTGAGCAATATGTTAAAATCTTAAAAGAGTCCTTTAAATATGTTTAAATTGACACCAAGATCTAAATTCACCTTATGGACTATCAAAATTTAATCTCAAAATGATCTTTTCTCCAAAGAAACAAAAAAGCTTAAAACTGTGCTTTGTTTTACTGGCTCTGATACACTGTTCTCATCATAACTTCGTCTCATGACGACGGTTCTTTGTCATCATAACACCATGAAAGGAAATGTCAGAAAAACTTTGTTGTTTACCAGTGGATATTTATGCTTTAAATAAAACTCAAAAGAAAGCACTTCAAATTTTAAAGACTGATCTTTCTCTTATTAGAAATTACTATGGAAAAGTTCTGCTACAAAAGAAAAAAGAGCAAATGTTTAAGCTGATTAGAGTTTTATAATATTTCAGGTATCTGCACTGGCTCCTTCTGAAAAGATGATACATTTGCCAAAGACCAATCATTCTTCTCTGGTAAGTTCCTTTTTTATTAGAATTCCCTTATGCAGTCTAGAGGGATAGAAACTAGCTATTTAAAAACAAAGCTTTTTTGTACTATAGATTTCAGATCTACAATAAATGTGTTTTTAATTTAGGATGTAGCAGAGATCTTAATTAAGATGGCAGAATGCAAATTAGAAATTCAAGATGCAGTTATTCTTTAAATATTTCCATATTCCAAACCTCAAATAAAATGAATGAGTTGAATACAAATCAGAAACATATGCTTTGTATATTTAGTGGATGGATATTTTACGTAAAATTCTAGCTTTGTTAAAACATATCACCTAGCATTACCCCTTGTTTCTGTAATATATAGTTATAAGTTTAAGTGTTTCATTTATAGAACAAGTAGCTGAACATTAAAATCTACTGGCACGGACTTCCCTGTGGTTCAGTGGTTAAGACTCTGCACTTCCCATCAACAGAGGAATGGATAAAAAAGATGTAGTATACATATACAATGCAATATTACTCAGTCATAAAAAAGGAATGAAATAATGCCATTTGCAGCAACATGGATGGACCTAGAGATTGTCATACTGGGTGAAGTAAGACAGAGAAAGACAAATACCATATGATATCACTTAAATGGGGAATCTAAAAAGAAATGATACAAATGAACGTATTTACAAAAGAGAAATGGACTCACAAACTTAGAGAATGAACTTAAGGTTACTGGGGGGGAAGGGTGAAGGGAAGGGATAGTTAGGGAGTTTGGGATTGACATGTACACACTGCTATATTTAAAAAGGATAACCAACAAGGACCTACTGTATAGCACAGGGAACTCTGCTCAATGTTACGTGGCAGCCTGGATAGGAGGGGAGTCTGGGGGAGAATGTATACATGTATACATATGGCTGAGTCGCTTTGCTATGCACCTGAAACTATCACAACATTGTTTATCGGCTATACTCCAATATAAATTTAAAAGTTAAAAAAAAAAAAAAAAGACTGTGCTTCCAACGCAGGGGGTACAGGTTTGATCCCTGGTCAGGGAAGTTCCACATGCCGTGCAGCACCACTGGCACAATAGCTAGTGGACTTTTAGTTGGTACTTGAATACCTGATTAGTACTGAGCCTTCATGTATCCCTCATTTTAAAAAATCGATTATTTTTAAAAATTGTGGTAAAATGTACATAACATAAAATTTACCAAACCATTTTAAAGTGTATAACTGTATGTCATTATGTACATCCACGTTGTTCTGCAACCATTACCACTATCCATTTCCAGAACTTCTTCATCACCCCAAACTGAAACTCTGTGCTCACTAAACAACAATATTCCATTCTCCCCTCCCCGCAGCCCCTGACAACCACCATCTACTCCCTGTATCTATTAATTTAACTACTCTCGGTATCTAATATAAGTGGAATCATACATTTTTCTTTCTGTGCTGGCTTATTTCACTTAGCATAATGTCCTCAAGGTTCATCCATGTTGTAGCTTGTGTCAGAGCTCCCTTCTTTTTAAGGCTGAATAATACTCTGCTGCATGTGAACCACATTTTGTTTATCCATTCATTTGTCAATGGACACAAGGGTTACTTCTACCTTTTAGCTACTAAATAATAGCCAAATAGTAAATAATGCTGCTATGAGCATGGGTGTACAAATTGCTGTTCAAGTCCCTGCTTTCAGTTCTTTTGGCCATAAACCCAGAAGTGGAATTGTTGGATCTTATGGTAATTCTATTTTTAACTTTTTGAGGAACTGCCATACCATTTTCCATAGCTGTTTGCACCATTTATTTCACAATTCCACCAACAGTGCACAGGGTTTCCAATTTTTCCAGATCCTGCTGAGAACTTAATTTCTATTCTTTTTGATATTCTAACGGTATGAGGTGATATCTCATTGTGGTTTTGATTTGCATTTCTCTAGTGATTAGTGATGTTGAGCATCATTTCATATGCTTGTTGGTCTTTATATATCGTCTTTGAAAAAATGTCTGTTAAAGTCCTTAGCCCATTTTAAAATCAGGTTATTTATAGTTTTTGTTGTTGATTTGTGGGAGTTCTTTATATATTCTGGATATTAGCCCCTTATCAGATACATGATTTGCCAATATTTTCTCCCATTCTGTGGGTTGCTTTTCACTCAGTTGATAGTGTGCTTTGATGCAGTTTTTAATTAATTAATTATTTTTGGCTGCATTGGGTCTTCGTTGCTGGGCGCAGGCTTCCTCTAGCTGCGACAAGTGGGGGCTGCTCTTTGTTGTGGTGCACAGGCTTCTTATTGCAGTGGCTTCTCTTGTTGCGGAGCACGGGCTCTAGGCACGCGGGCTTCAGTAGCTGCAGCACACGGGCTCAGTTGTTGTGGCTCATGGGCTCTAGAGCACAGGCTCAATAGTTGTGGCACATGGGTTTAGATGCTCCGCAGCATGTGGGATCTTCCCGGACCAGGGCTCGAACCCGTGTCCCCTGCGTTGGCAGATGGATTCTTAACCACTGTGCCACCAGGGAAGTCCTGCACAGTTTTTGATTTTGATGAAGCCTAATTATCTATTTTTCTTTTGTTTCCTGGTGTCATATCTAAGAGAGCATTGCCAAATCCAATGTCATGAGGATTTCCCCTATGTTTTTTCCCTAAGAGTTTTATAATTCTAACT
Organism: Grampus griseus; assembly: GCF_964374135.1. Taxonomy (NCBI): domain Eukaryota; kingdom Metazoa; phylum Chordata; class Mammalia; order Artiodactyla; family Delphinidae; genus Grampus; species Grampus griseus. Next base: position 27,334,931 of record NC_139008.1, read on the forward strand.
CTTATGTTTAGGTCTTTGTCCATTTTGAGTTAATCTTCATATATGGTGTTAGGTAAGGATTCAACTTCATTCTTTTGCCTGTGGATATCCAATTTTCTTAACCCCATTTGTTGAAAAGACTGTCCTGTTTCTATTGAGTAACCTTGACACTGTGTCTAAAATCATTTGACCATATATGTGAAGATTTATTTCTGGGTTCTTTATTCTATTCCATTGGTCTATACGTCTGTCTTCATGCCAGAACCACACTGTTTTGATTGCTGTAGCTTTGTAGTAAGTTTGAAATCAGGAAGTATGAGACCTCCAACTTTATTCTTTTTCAAGACTGTTTTGACTTATTTGGGGTCTCTTGAGATTCCATATGAATTTTAGAATAAATTTTTCCACTTCTGCAAAAAATTGTCCTTGGGATTTTGATAGGAATTTGTACCAAATCTGTATATTGCTTTTGGGTAGTACTGACATCACCACAATATTAAGTCTTCTAATCCGTGAGTGTGAGATGTCTTTCCATTTATGTGTTTGGTTGATTTTTTGTAGTGATTCCTTTCTCATTTCCTTTGTGTACATTCTATAGATATTTTCTTTGTTGTTACCATGGGGATTACACATAACATCCTAAAGCTATGACAACTTATATTGACACCAGCTTCAGTTATTTACAAGAACTACTTTACAGTTATGTCTCCCCACTTTATATTATGTCACTAATTACATCATTATATATCATGTAGCCATTAACATAGATTTATAATTTTTGTGCATTTGTTACTTAAATCCTGTAGAAAATAAAAAGTGGAGTTATACACCAAAATTACAATAATACCATTCCTTATATTTGTCGATGTATTTACCTTTACCAGAGGACTTTATATTTCTGAATGGCTTTGAGTTATTGTCTAGCATCCTTTCATTTCAACTTAAGGGCTCTCTAGCATTTCTTACAGGGCAGGTCTAATGATAATGAACTCCTACGATTTTTGTCTGGCTTTGTTGTTTTAATTTCTCCCTCATTTTTGAAGGACAGTTCTGCTGGATATAGAATTCTTGGTTGACAGTTTTTTCTTTCAGCACTTAGATATATCATCACAATATGTCTTCTGGCCTGCAGTGTTTCTGCTGAGAAATCCACTGATATTCTTACTGGGAGATTTCCTCTTATATGCGATAAGTGACTTTCCTTGCTGCTTTCAAGATTCTCTCTGTCTTTGACTTTTGACAATTTGATTTTTATGTGTCTCAGTGTGGATCTCTTTGAGTTTATTCTCTTTAGCATTCATTGAGCTTCTTGGATTTGTATATCCATGTCTTGCCCCAAATTTGCAAAACTTTGGGTCATTATTTCTTCAATTCATTTCTCTGCCCCTTTCTCTCTCTTCTCCTCTCGGACTCCCATAACGCCCATACTGATCTGCTTGATGGCATCCCATAAGTCTCTTAGGCTCTGTTCACTTTTCTTCATTCTTTTTTGTCCTCAGACTCAGTAATTTCAAATGACCTGTCTTCAAGTTTGCTGATATTTTTTGCTGTCTGAGTCTGCTGTTGAAACCCTCTAATGGATTTTTCAATTCAGTTAGTGTATTTTTCAGCTCCATAATAAAAAAAAAACAATAATTTCTGTTGATATTCTCGTTTTGTTCATATATTGTTTCCCTGATTTCCTTTAGTTCATTGCTTGTGTTTTCCTTTAGCTTTTTGAGCATATTTAAGACAGTTAAAGTCTTTGTTTAGGAAGTCTGATGTGTGTGTTTCTTCAGGGATAGTTTCTGGAGATTATTTTGTTGCTTCGAATGGGCCGTATTTTCCTGTTTTTTGTATGCCTTTTTGTTTTTTGGTGGTGGTGGGGTGTTGTATCTTTGGTTTAAAATTGGGCATGTGAAGAAACATCCGCCTCACACGATCTTTGCAGACTGTTGTTGAAGACCTTCACTAATTTTATGGGCCTCTGGGCCTTGGGATTAACTCCAGGTGGAGGCTTAAGGTTTTGTCAAGTCTTTTCTGAGCATGTGTCCTGTCTGGGCCTAAGTGCATGGTTTTTTTGCTTGGTTCTGTTTATTAAATTTAAAAATTTCCCCTCATGCATGCCTGCTTTTAAATGTCTTAATTTCCCAGAGTCTCACCCTAGCTTCTTCTCAGGGCCTTAAAGAGTTCTGCTGCATTCTTTGGCCTGCAATCTACTGCCCTCAGGTGTCTGGGTCTGCAGTTCCTCTACAATTTTCACATGATGTGGCTCCTGCCACTACCTTCTACAGCTTCTGCTAGCCTGAGATCCAAACTATGCAATTTCCCCCATCTGAGTTCTGAGTCAAACAAGTCAGACACTAGTCCCTTGGCCAGCCCACAACAGGCCAGAATATTGCAAACAAATTCTGCTCTACTCCTTCCATCCTGAGGGAGGGAACTGGGTATTGGGCCACTTCCTCTGACTATGCCATGCTGGGAAGGGTGTGGGCAAGGGTGAGTGAAAACACCATGACATTTTCTACATTTTTGAATGTGGCTTTTTCTTGATTGGGTGTTTGGTTGGTGTAGATATCTGACTGGTTTTCAGAGCTCTTATAAAGTTATTTTAGTCAGTCTGTAGTTTATTTAATGCTTCTGTGAGAGAATGAGGGCCTGGACCTTCCTATTCTGCTGTATTGTTGATGTGCAGTATCTTATATAGTGAGACACTGTTAAATACGCAAATACACGCACAGAAATCTCAATGTGAGCCTATTTATTTAGTACTTCTAATTTTTAATAGTTCAATTATAATCAATACTACAACTATTAAAATAATTCCACATGGCAGAAGGGCGATTAGTCAGAGTATCACCAACTACTCTAATCATTAATGAATTTGTTACTTTTGGTGGTAACTTCATAACATAAAAATTTCATTAATACTTTAGGATCAACTTTGGAAAACCTAGAGCCAAAGTCCACCTTATTTAATTAAATACAGTCCTCTTTATAAAGTTGTCACATATTATTTATTACCTTCTCCAGAATCATGTAGAATGTCTATTACAACCTTTGTGTGACCACGCTGGTGATTCACAGTTAGTTAAAGTGACCATTAGGGGCCAGAATGTGGAAGCATAATAAATATTAAAATTACTGTTATTCATTTTTGGTAAGTGAATGATGTTACTTGAGTAGACTATATAGTAGAGAAAAAAATGTTATGTATGTTATTTCTTGGGTAATACAAATACCAGTTGTCACTATGAGTCATAACAGGATGAAACAGGATGATGTTCTGGAAAATAGTCTTAAGAAGAATCTCACACTGTTGGCCTAATAAGAACAAAGTCATTAGTTCAAATCCCCTCCAGGCCAGACAGATGCTTTTTCATGATATCTGCCCCCAGATAATATATATAAAGTAAGTCGTTCAGTGCCTGAACAACACTGAAGTAAGTGTAATGGCCAGCAGATGTTGGCCATTATTTATCATCATCTCAGTTATATTCAATAAAGATTTATTTATTAATAAATAAATAGGAAAGGGCTATTCTGCATAATGCACCATTTTAGGCACTTTTCTGTTGGTCACAGGAGAACTGAGTTAAGAATTGAGATGGAACACAGTTTCACAGTTAATGTTGAAAACCAGCTCAAAAATCTATTAATAGTGGCAGACTCCTCTTGATATATAAGTTATAAAAAGCATAACTGAAGGGGTAATCATAGGAATTACAGTCAATATCTTTGATATCCTATTCAGGCCTTTACTGATAAGTGTTTGTAATAAAAGTCTAATTTTGATTATTTAGTATATATGTACACGGCTTACATATTAGACCTTGCTTATTCTCTTTGTTAGCTTAAACCTAAAATTTCTCTATTATTTGGCAAAAGGTCATCTACCTGAAAGTTATTTGAAACAATGGTAAAAAATAGTTTGCCAAATTCTCCTAAGCTTGTCTTCCTGAAAATACACAGAGTAAGTGTCCAAGAAGTTGCTTTCAGTACTACTTTGAATTTGAACACAGATTCTGTCAGATCATACTTACAGTTAAACATTTGGGTGTGTATAATAAATTATTAATTAAATGACTTAAGAAATCATTGAGAGAAAAAAAGTCCTCAGATTAAAAGGACCAGTGTCACAGCTTGTGGTACCCATGTGTGGCTTGCTGGTTTTAATTTTCTACAGCTTTCCATTGTTCAAGAGTTGCTTCAGCATAAAAATAAATTGAGCTCCAATATGTGATGTGTGTTTCATTAATATTTTGGCAAATTCCTTTCCAGCTGTACTTTGATCAGAATTAAAAAGACGAGAGGAAAGTCCAAGGAAAAGCAGTTTTAGTCTCTTACAGCCCACAAAGAAATAATAGATATTTCAAAGAATTTACATTTTGAAGGAAGGTCGTGGTTGTGTATTACACTGTTCACATTGTGAGGTCATTAGCTTTTTAGCACTGGGATTGTAAAACAAGTGCCTGAAAAATCTGTTTCTTGCCTAGATATTATGTGCTAAAATTTTTTTTTTGGTAGGGAATGTTTCTTTTATTTGAACACTTTCCTGTAGGACTTAAACTTCTGGTATCTATCCGTGTGTTCTGAAAAAGAATTAAGGAGACTATATGTCATAAGACATTTTGGGATACAGCAAGGCATATGGAAATCTTGAGCCTAATTTTCTCCCAATTAATTATCTTTAAGTATAACTTTTAAAGAACCTAGAAGAAATTCCCTGAATTGGTCTTGAACATTACAGTAAGCCAAGTAGGAAAATAATTGAACAGGAAAATTAGAAAAATGTGTTTAAGCCATAGGATTAAATGCACAGCATAAAATGATGATGAATAACCATATGAAAAAACTTGGTTCAGGTGAACAAGAAGCAAAGTGAAATTTATGTCAGAGCCACTCAAAAGTGTGGTCTGTGGACCTCTGTTACCTGCCAGTGACAAGGACAGAAAGTCTTAAGGAAATCTGATGTCATCCCACTACTTTTATTTTATTTTAAAGAGGATTAGTCCACAATGCATTGGAAATTAAACTATATAAAAAAACAAACATATTGGGACTTCCCTGGTAGCACAGTGGTTATGAATCTGCCTGCCAGTGCAGGGGACATGAGTTCGATCCCTGGTCCGGGAATATCCCACAGGCTGCAGAGCAACTCAGCCCGTGCGCCACAACTACTGAGCCTGTGCTCTACAGCCCGCGAGCCACCAACTACTGAGCCTGTGCCCCACAACTACTGAAGCCCTTGTGCCTAGAGCCCATGCTCCACAACAAGAGAAGCCACCGCAATGAGAAGCCCGTGCACCGCAATGAAGAGTAAGTAGACCCTGCTCAACGCAACTAGAGAAAGCCTGCATGCAGCCACAAAGACCCAACGCAGCCAAATATAAATAAAATAAATTAAAAAAAAAGAAAATGATTTAAGAATATGATTAACATACAGCCAAGTTCACGATATGTTGAGAATACAGTTTAGTAGTGTTTACAGCAGAATTTCAAATTGTAAAAATAAAAAATAAAAGGAATATACGTATACTTAGGAAAGTTTGTAAGAGGAGTTACGGGTGATTTAAACAAAACAAAACAAAACAAACATATTATTCCTTCACTACAGGCAGTTTGAGGAACACTGGTCTACAGTAACTAAATTCACCATCAAACTCGTATACTGAGTTTCCATTTTAAAGATTAAAAACTAAGAATATCAAAGAACACCCAAAACACAAGATGTTTATGTTGCTCTTTTAAAATGAGGGGTTGTCCCTTCCCTCTGTAAACTTGATGTCCAATGAGAAGGAATCTTTTCAGGTACTTTCCCTTAAACTAGAAAATGTGAAAGTAATTATATTTAGGGAGATAAATATATTTTACATATATATCAAAGGAGGTGCCTGGACAAACACTAGATAACAGTGAATATAATTAAAGTATAAAATTTGCCAAAACAGGGCTTCCCTGGTGGCGCAGTGGTTGAGAGTCCGCCTGCCGATGCAGGGGACATGGGTTTGTGCCCCTGTCCAGGAAGATCCCACATGCCGCAGAGCGGCTGGGCCCATGAGCCGTGGCCGCTGAGCCTGCGCGTCCGGAGCCTGTGCTCCACAACGGGAGACCACAACAGTGAGAGGCCTGCGTACCACACACACACACACACACACACACACACACACACACACACACAATTTGCCAAAACAAAACCTAATTATCACTTCTAGACACAAAAATCCCAAAGACTTTATAGGCATCATAAAGTTGGCCTCTGCAGTTGATTAAGAAAACAGAAACAGGGCTTCCCTGGTGGCGCAGTGGTTGAGAGTCCGCCTGCCGATGCAGGGGACACAGGTTCGTGCCCTGGTCCGGGAGGATCCCACATGCCGCGGAGCGGCTAGTCCCGTGACCCATGACCACTGAGCCTGCTCATCCGGAGCCTGTGCTCCGCAAAGGGAGAGGCCACAGCAGTGAGAGGCCCGCATACCGCAAAAAAAAAAAAAAGAAGAAAACAGAAACAAAACAAATAACATACTTGCGATCTGACATCAATATAGCACAGTTAACATGGAGATGCTTTTTTAATTGCACAAATATAAGTATAATATTAAGAATCTTTGTCAGAGTCCTTACTTATAAATACTAAAACACAATCAAAAGGAATTTTATAAAGGACACAATTTAAGAAGGTTTCAAGATATACGGTGCAGGAAATGTGTAATGGGTAAAGGTGCAGTAAGCCAGCCCTGATTCTAGGTTCTTTTACTTGAACGTGTAAGGAGGGAGTGCACCATTCTCTAAAGTGGGTCTTTCCCCAGAGGCACTATTGACAGATAAAAAGCAGACTATTAATGGTCTGTGTGTAACAGGCAGAACTGGCATTGCAGCAACACTAAAGAGTGTTATAAAAACTAACGTTTAAGTTCATGAATGACCTGAGGCTTAGTGTGTGCTGCACTGGCAATAAATAGGCTGTATTTATTCTTCAAGAAACACTGCTATTGCTTTTTTCCTTCAAGGAATTCTGGAATGTCACCCACTGGGTGGGACAGCCTCCGGTTAAAGTTTCTCACTTATAAACTTAGCTGGAGACCAAGTTTCAAGACCAAAGCTAAGAACATAATAGTGCAAGCAATGCAGGGAAAAGGAGAATGATAGTCTCTTACACAGGTGGAACTGTCATGAAGCCATTACCAGGTAGATGGCTGAGGTGACAAAAATTCTCTATTACTAAAAAGCTAAGGCCATGCTAAGATGTCCTGACCTACTCAGACAGAAACAGAACAAACAACCCAAATGGATAAGTAGAACTGTTTTCTAATGGTATGTACTTACATATTTGACATTCTTTTTAGCCCCCCCCCCTTTTTTTTTTTGCGGTATGCGGGCCTCTCACTGCTGTGGCCTCTCCCGTTGCGGACGCGCAGGCTCAGCGGCCATGGCTCACGGGCCCAGCCGCTCCGCGGCATGTGGGATCTCCCCAGACCAGGGCACGAACCTGTGTCCCCTGCATCGGCAGGCGGACTCTCAACCACTGCGCCACCAGGGAAGCCCTAGCCCTATTTTTAAAGCTCAAAACCAGGGTGCAGCAAATATGGTGAGAACAGTAGGGGCTGGTCTCCCTTCTCTCTGTTCCTGCCTGCTTAGACCTCAGACCATGGGCTGGTCGCTGACCCTCATCCTTCCTCCAGGCCAGGTTCCAGCGAAGCTGAGGGGCCAGTCACACTTGCCCTGTAAACTCTGACAGCAGAATATGAAGTGTAGCTACCCACACTACCTCTTGTGACTCCAAGAGGGAGAGGCTCTACTCGCAAATGAGAGAACAAAAACACTGCTTCTACAAGCTGGCGTCAGCACTCATGGTGCTGAATGCAATTCAACATTTATTGAGCACTCTTTCTGAACCAGGCCCTGTGCTAGGTTAAAGATAACTCCCCCTCCCCCGCCCCCCTATTTCAGATCATGGTGATAAGTGCAATGAAGAAGATAATGCTGAAAGACACAGTCCCCAACAAATAGATATTCATGAATGAGAAGAAATGCCATAAGAAAATGTGCAAACATTTTTAATCCCCAAACTTCCATATTTCTCTGAACCCAGGCCTCCCCCCGTGAAAGGGTTAATAAGGCAGATAATTGCTAAATTCCTTTCCAATTCAAAAATTCTATGATGCTGGGCTTTAACAAGAACATTTTCTACTGAACTTGACCAATCCCGTTAAGTAGTTCAATAGTTTTGGCTTTAATATAACTAAATACTATTAAAATTTCAGTAAGGTAGAAACACCATAAAGAGAGAGAAAAAACAACAGATTATGTGCAGCACAGAGTTCTTATAAAACCAAAAGAAACACTAACACTCACTGAAAAATAAGAAATGTAAATTTCCAATGCAATTATCAAAAAATATTAGATCTTTTGCATGCACTAGATTCTAAGTTTCTGACACATAATAGGTGCTTGATAAATATTTGTTGAACAAATGAATTCAATCTAACCAAAATCAAGGGGCCAATTAAAACATTCAAATCTCCAGTGTGCAAGGTTTAAAGTAATGATATTACCTACTTGTGATAAAGACATAGTGATAGTGGAATAAAGACTGTATTACTTTCCTGGAAGGCAGTTGAGTGCCTACCTTTTGCTTAACAAAAGATTGAAATCCATTTCATTATCTAGTAATTATTCAAAGAAATATTAGACAAATGCCCAACAATATATGTATTAAAAAACCAGGATGTAGCAAGAATGTGAGAATACAACAGGGGCACTTGTGTGTTTAAGAATGAAGAACAGGAAACAACTCTAGGTAACCAATAACAGGTAACTCGTTAAAAGAGATACAGTGTATCGGTTCAATTAAATACTGAGGTATAAAAGCAAGGAACACATACAGTTACCATATGACACAGCAATTCCACTCCAAGATATATACCCAAGAGAAGTGAAAACATATGTCCACATAAAAACATGTACACAAGTGTTCATAGCACCATTATTCATAATAGCAAATGTTCATTAGCTGATGAATAAACAAAATGTGGTATATCAACACAATGGAATATTACTCAGCCATAACAAGGGATGAGGTACTGACACATGCTACAACATGGATGAACCTTAAAAGCATTACACTAAGTGAAAGAAGCCAGTCACAAAAGGCCAGATATTGTATGATTCCATTTATATAAAATATCCAGAATAGGTAAATCCAGAGACAGAAAGTGGACTCCTGGTTGCTTAGGGCTGAGTGGAGGAGCTAACAGGGAGTGACTGCTGAGGGGTATGGGCTTCTTTTGGGGAAGATGAAAGTGTTCTGGAATCAGATAATGGTGAGAGTTGCACAAGTCTGTGAATATACTAGTAAGCAATGAATTATACACTTTAAAAGGGTGAATTTTCCCAGTGCCATTTTTTTTTTTTTACAGAAATAGAAAAATCCATCTTAACATTAACACGGAATCTCAAGGGACCCCAAGTAGCCAAAACAGTCTTGAAAAAGAAGAACAAAAGTTGGAGATCTCACACTTCCTGATTTCAAAATTTACTGTGAAGCTACAGTAATCAAAACAGTGTGGTACTGACATAAAGACAGAGATATAGGCCAATGCAATAGAATAGAAAGCCCATAAATAAATTCCTTTGTACATGATCAGATGATCTTTGACAAGAGTGCCAAGATCATTCAGTGGGAGAAAGGACAGTCTTTTCAACAAATGGTGTTGGGAAAACTGGATATACACATGCAAAAGAATGAAGTTGGATCTTAACTTATACCGTATTACAAAAATTAAAACCAATTAAAGACCTAAATATAAAACCCCAATCCATGAAAATCCTAGAAGAAAACAGGATCCAATCAATCCAAAACAATCCAATTCATGACATCAGATTTGGCAATGATTTCTTAGTGTCACACCAAAAGCACAGGCAACAAAACCAAAAGTACACAAGTGGGAGTAGATCAAACTTAAAAACTTCTGTTCATTAAAGGTTACTATCAACAGAGTGAAAAGGTGACACATGGAATGGGAGAAAGTATTTGAAAATTATGTATCTGATAAGGGGTTAGTTAATATCTAGAACATATAAAGAACTCCTACAACTCAACAGAAAAACAAATGACCTGATTTTAAAGAGGGCAAAAGATCTGAATAGACATTTCTCCAAAGATGATATACAAATGGCCAACAAGCACATGAAAAGATGCTCAACATCACTAATGATTACAGAAATGCAAATCAAAACCACAGGTGAACATACTCAATGTCTTGTAATACTACAATGGAAAAGAATCTGAAAAAAAATATTTAAGTATATATACACACATATATATTTATATGTATAACTGAATCATTTTGCTGTGCACTTGAAACTAACATAACATTGTAAATTAACTATACTTCAATTAAAAAAAAACATAGTGAGATCACTTTGCACCACTAGAATAGCTACTATCAAAAGAATAGAAATTAACAAGTTTTGGTGAAGATGTGGAGAAATAGGAACACGTGTGCGCTGTTGGTGGGAATGTGAAATGTTGCAGTCAGTATGGAGGTTCCTTAAAAATTAAAAATAGAACTACCATATGATCCAACAATCCTATTTCTGGATATATGCCCCAAAGCACTAAAAGCAAGGTCTTGAAGAGATATTTCCACATTCACGTACTCATCATTATTCACAATAGCCAAGAGATGGAAGCAACCCAATGTCCACTGATGAATGGATAAATAAAGTGTGGAATATCCATAAAATGGAATATTATTCAGTCTTAAAACTGAAAGAAACCCTGTCACATGCTACAACATGAATGAACCTTGAGGACATTGTTAAATGATATAAGCCAGTCACAAAGACAAGTACTGTATGATTCCATTTATATGAGATATTCAAAGTAGTCAAATTCATTGAGACAGAAATAGAATGGTGGTTAGCAGGCCTGGGGGAATGGGGAGTTGTTGTTCAATGGGTTTAAGTTTCAGTTTTGTAAGACAAAAAAGTTCTGGAGATCTGTTGCACAACAATGTGAATATGTGTACCACTACAGAACTGTACACTTAAAGTAGTTAAGATGGTTAGAAAAAGGATGGATTTTATGATATGTGAGTTACATCTCAAAAAAAAGTTATATGAAAAAATTTTAAAGTGAGTTATAAATATGAAAAAATTTTAAAGTGAGTTATAAAACTGTAAAATAAAAATATGTATATAGAACAGAAATAATGTAAGAATCTACTGAAAATGTTAGTGGTTGGATTACACATGACAAACCTATATTCTTCTTCACTTTCAGACTTCTCCTCTGGTGAAAACATATTACGTTGATATGTAAAAATCAAGGCACTTTCTCTGTTGAGGGGTAAAAACAAGAAAGGTGGTACCTGGGCTGGAGTGTTTGTAGTCACAGGAGATGGCGATTCACTAACTTTTGGCTCACTTGGGGACGCGGCTGACCCCTGCGACTCCTGGCTGGCTGGCTGGTCTGGAGACAAAGCATCACTGCTGTCTTCGTCAAATGAGAAATCGCCCTGAGTTTGGGGATAGTCCTCCTTCCCAACACCTAAAGAAAGAAATGATTTTTAATTTATCTTGGCCTTGGAATACCAAGGTTAAAATGAAAAAGGAGAAATATTATTCATTATAAGGACTTAAGAAGCTGGTTAAAAACAAAATTGAACATAATGTACTTCCCCATGGAAGAACACACCACTATCTAAGATGAATACTTGGGGAAAAATACCCAACCTGAATCAGATCAAGTCTTTGGATCCAAATACTAGTTATAGGAAGTACAGGAGACAAGAAAGTTTTTAATGACACCTAGGGATGCAAGTGCATTCAGAAAAATCTAGTAATGTGGAAATGCTAGAGGATAAAAGCCTGTTCATCAACAAATAAAAAGTAAGGAAAGAAAGGAGGAGGAAGACCCACCCAGGAGATTGACTTAAGAGATACATCAGCTAAAGGCAATGTGTGGACCTTGTTTGGATCCAACATTTGGAATCCAACTGTTAAAAAACAGTATAAGGCAAAATGGGGCTCTGACTGGGTATCTGTTGATAAGTCCCACTTCACAGAGCAGCCCTGCTGTACTGACATCTTACCTTTTGGGGCCCATTTCTTCGGAATTGAATGGAATCATAGTGAATTGTACTACTTAGAATTACTGACTACAGACTACCTAAGATTTAAATTCATACTAATGCAAAATATGAAGTCCCCATGATTAATGGAAACTATAATAGTTTTTTAAGTAGGATATTAACTTCAAAATTGCTTGCTGAAAAAGTGGCATTATTCTGGAAAACAATTTTTTTCTGCTGAAGTTTATGCCAGAAAAAAATGGTAAACATTAGTAACTAAGTATGGTAAGACTGGGATAAAATGGGCAGATTCTACCATTCTTAATGAATACATCTATACGCATCTGCTATTCACCTTGCTGAACTAAGACTGAACAAACTATTTTTACCTTTCCTAGAAGTAAACTGAACTAAAATAATGAAAAATCTGTAAAAATCTTAAAACAACAGAAACTAAACATAATACAATAAGTTTAACTTAGAAAACATGGTAACAAAATCAGAACTTAAAGACTTAAACATTGTAAAGCAACTATACCCTAATTTAAAAAAAAAAAGACAGACTTAAACCTCAGATGTAACAAGAGGAATCTCTGTGGTAAGAGATGCCTGTCTTGTAATACATAATATAATAACACTAACAGTAATAATGGGAATCAGTGCAAATGTTAATCAATTTCTAATTTACCCAGAAAACAATAGTCATGATTAGTGCTGGCTTTTTAAATTAAATTTTTCTTATTTAAAACTGATTTTTCTTATTTACAACTTCCAAGTTTCTTTTTCTCCCAGAAAACAGTAAAATTTTAGAGTCTTGCCTATAATTGCTTCCTTAACACTGGAGTCTACAGGAAGGATGTTTTTCTCTACCAGCTCCATAGGACCAGGTCTTTGAGCAATCTTTTCATTCAGATCATCAGCTAGTCGAGCTCTTTTCAACTTCATCTGAGTAGCCTGCAGGGATGGCTCTGCAAATGTTTCTAAAACAGGAAACACAGTTTTAACCATTACTTGAATTACTATTTCTATTCCATAATGTTATTTCAGGCCAACTAATTTAAACTGGTATAAACAGACTTACGTATTCCTAACATATTTATGGAGAGACAATGACTGTTTAAGAATGCTCCTGTATACAATTTACATTTTTAGTCCTAGATAGCTTTATACCATCTATACAGTATGGATGTCCTCAGACTCAAATTAATATGAACTCAAGCCAAAAATGGGGTCCTGCTATTGCTCATTTATGGTAGGAGAGTCAAATTCATATTTATTAGGCATTGGGGATACAGAGGATGAACAAGAGAGATGTGGTTCATGGCTCAAGAAGTTCGCAGTTTTAGATTTGGCTTCATTGGAAAGTCAATTCATAGAAGGGGAGAAACTGTTATCTCAGGATATAAGCTTCTCTGCAGGAGTCAGTGGGAAGAGCTACAAATCACATCCTTCGATCAATCCATGTGCATCTCAGAGTCCTTCATCATAATTAAGAATTTGGGTTTATTCTGAATACATAACCTTGGGACATTCAATTACATAGTAATTAATAGTCATATAGAAGCATCAACTCATCTACCCACATATGCATAAAGTTGTATAACAGGTGTGACACTATATCATAACTCATTCATTTGCATAATTCTGTCAATTACTTGTGTTTCTGGTAACTCTCATTATTTTATTACATTGTTCTAAATAATGTTTATGATTGATTAAAGATAATGATGAGGGGTTAACCCAATACTGAGTTGAAAGTCGCTTGCCCCTTAAATTATTCAGTATAAGGTCTTTTAATGAAATTCCCTGTAAGTAACGTCAGGATTATCTGATGTTCTTCATTCTGTAGGTTAGATGGCCTGGCTGAGGCCCAAAGAGCACTGAGACCCCAAGGGCCAATAAACTACCCTCCAGCACAGCTGATCACTTGTCTTTCTACTGGTTAAGTTATGTGCTTACCAAGTATCACTCTTGATTGTCTACAAAATAGCTCATCACTATTGTGACTGCTATTGTCAATACATAATTTAACCAGATGTTATGGGGAAATCATAAACTTCAAAAATAAAATGATTATTTCTTGGAAACCTGAGTTAAATGCTTTGGAATGACTTGATAAAGGTAAGCCATTGAAAAAAAAATCACTGTCGCATTACTTAGGGCAACTAACAACGGTAAAAGATTTGGGGAAAAATGATAAAATCTAGGATTTTTAAACTCAGATTGCTTTTCAAGTGTCTTTGAGTTTTGTTCCACCATGAATGGAAATTGTAGATGATGTACAATGGCTATGCTTTATACAAGAAAGATGTGAGCTCCATTCGTTAAAGCCTTCCCTGCACGTGAAGGTCCTACCCCTAAGTTGGAATACTGGCAAATAAATTCATGTTTCTATAAGTTAAAATAACACGTATGCCCATCTCATTTTTATAATTTTCCTGTATAAACAACTCTGGCCCCAATCTTATTAGACAGAACCCTTCTAGCCACACAGGAAGATGATAGGTGGGGGGAAGTAGATCGTGCAAACCACTTTTAGGTTGATGTTTAAAAGCCTTTGTTAAGATCTAGGCAGGAGAGTCTTCTGCCTTTTCCTCTCTTCCACTGACATTATCCAAGTGATATCAGGAATGTTTGGGAAGAAAATATCCCAAAAGTAAATAATTAGAGGCTGGCATTTTGGTATGCTTCTGTTCCTGGTCTGATTGCTTCATCATCTCCATGAGGCCGAGGCTGGCTTTCGGCTGCTGAACTTCAGGAAATAATTTAGACTTTTGCCTGCCAAACATCCAATTCGATCAAAATTGGGATAATGCTATAATAAGTCGGGGGTGGTTTTAAGGTATTTTTGAAATTACAGATGTGACGTTCTTTCTTACTTCAAAAGTCTCTACTTTAGAAGAGATGGCCTAAAAACATCACTTATGGTTCATTCATATACATAGTTAGGTTTTTAAATGCTGAGTAGTCTCTTTTTGGAAAAAGCAGATATGATTCCTTTTGATAGTTAAATGTATTTGCCTTAGTTTTCATTATATTAATAAAGCCTGTTACAGTTAGAAGGCAAGTTGAAACAGACAGCATCATTCCTACAAAAATGTTCCTTATAGGTCAAGATATTTTGAGGCACAGAAGGAGCCATTTACCAAGTTACTTACCAGCAAATTTGCTTCTCTGAAGATTCACTTATCCCTGACAGCTGGTACCTGCTCCTACCCTACCACTGGAGTTCTGGAAAAGCTTTTTTAGTCCAGCAGACTTCTGAGACGTTCACAACCCAAAGTAGAGACAGGAACAGACCTCTCACCTCCCATCCCAGACATGAAGATGGTTACATAATCATAGATTATTTGGATTAGAAGAGACACTACTTGGGGTTATAGAGGCCAACTTGATAGCTGGAACTGCTTTACAACATCCTTAATGTGGTTTCAGCCTGTGTTTATTCCCTATCACAGCAGCCTGTTTATTCCCTATAGAGCACTTTTCACAATCTGTAATTTATTTGTTTTGCCTATGTATTATCTGTCTGTGCCACTAGAATGTAAGCTCCATGAAGGTGGGCATCCATCTGGCTCACTTGGGTCTCTGGTGTCTAGCTTGCAGGCCAGTGTACTAACAGCTCTAATAATGGCAACCGTATCACTTCTTGAAGATTTTATCTTGGACATATCTGACTGACCTTTATGCTGAGCTATAATCTAATACTCTGTCATATCAACCTAATTCTAATACTAACTCTATCATTAGGCCAGAGAACACAAATCTAATCTTCCTCCTACCTAATAACGGTCTCTAAATGTTTGAGAAGTTTCTGTTTCTGCTCAGGGTTTAACACTCTCAAGACTATCACAGGGTCAAAGCTCCTTAGTCCACAAATTAGTCAGTAAAGCAAAACAATGAAAGAAAATGTAACTCAGGAATTTAATGGTGGAGATACCAGATTTCGAGAATGTTCTGTTTTTAGAGAGAAAAACATCACGGCCTGAGCCACATGTCTCACCAAAGATGGAGTGGAACTGTCCTTACTAGCTTCCTAAGAGATGACACTCAGTCAT
This sequence comes from Grampus griseus, assembly GCF_964374135.1. Taxonomy (NCBI): domain Eukaryota; kingdom Metazoa; phylum Chordata; class Mammalia; order Artiodactyla; family Delphinidae; genus Grampus; species Grampus griseus. The sequence continues at coordinate 27,351,021 of NC_139008.1, forward strand.
CGAGAAAATCTGGTGGGTCAGGTGGAGCTAGTTTGTGATAATGGTCAGATCGAGCTGGACTGTTGTAGGTTAAGTAGCAACGAAGAGAAAATGTCAGGTATGGGCCTTGACCCAGGTAGACCTAACAGGGTCCAAGTCGTTGAAAATCGAGCGTTAGACTTGTGGCTGTCATACCCTTTATGACTTAATGAGCAGGCGCACATCCCTCACTGATGAAGAAATCCTCTGGACCGAAAATGTTTTTCCAGAACAGTATGGTAGAGATACCTATAGCACCCCCAGCTGGCGGGCAAGAGTCAGTCCATCAATTGGCTATTTGGAGAATCAAACCTTCCCCATGTATCTAACATAACATTTTTAGCTTTGGGTCTTCATGTTGCTATCCAGTTTGGAGGATGTCAGCCTGTGGGGTAAAAAGTTATTAAAATGGGAATAAACAGAAATGGTGGAATTCTCACTTCTTTTCTTGAGAAAATGTAGCAAAAGCAGCAGAAATAGAATTTTTACCTTCTAAAATGTGCATCCTGACAAGTTCAGAACGATCTGGTCGGCTCCGAATCTTGTGCTTCAAAAAGTTTTCGGTCTTTGAAAAAGAGAGAGAGAGAAAAATTCTTATCATAAATTGTTTATGATTTATTGTAGTTTTACATTTTTTTCTCAAGGTACTCTATTTAAATAAATTGTATACTCTTTTGATCATGATTTTGAGAGGAAGAGTAGAAATTAGTACTTTGAAAAACTATTATCCAATACATGATTTAAATTGCAGCCTTCAAAGTTGTACAGGGATTTGAAGTGTATGCTGGTATAAAGTAAGTACTTTATAAACTTTTATTTTAAAACTTGGAAAAGGCAAAGGCTCATAATTTTGAAGATGACTTTTGAACAGAGGATTTGAACATTTAAATATCTAAAATCAATAAAATCTACACTTCAGGTCAAGTAAAAATCCATCTAAGAGAACACATTTCCTAAAAATCCTAATGTATTTTCTGTGATGAATTCCTATCTTTAATCATGCTTTCTTATTCAGAACTGTACTCAATTCTAAACAATAAGGCTTTAAAATGGGTTTTGTATTTTCTAAGACTCTAAGAGATCATTATTGCATCCTGGGAAAATTCTTAAGGAATTTTTGGAACATGCTTATTTTCATATTGCATGATAGAAGTTTCCTCTAAAACAAAAAGAATAATGGCACTTTTAAAGAAAAATAATAAACACCAATTTAGTGTGCAACTATGATGGAGTCATTTCAAAGAATAAAACAGAGCTGAATATGGCAATATTCCTCATTCAGCCAAATTCTCCCACCCTTGGTCAAATGTACTGCTAACATAGACCCAGGAGGGAAACGAAGGAAGGATCCGGTGTCAGTACATCACTTGGGCTATCTGTCTGCAGAGGTAACAAATGGCAGAATTACTCCATCATTATTCTAAAAACTGTTGTTATGCTCCAAAAGTAAGAAAAAGTGTGATTTGTCCTATGTACAACACTAGTTTACTAGTTTTAAAAGAACAAAATTTGAATGTCCTGTATTTTCTATAAACCTCCAAGATAAAACTACCCCAGGATATATTACTCTATATGCCATGTTATCCTGAAAATACACTATATTTTCTCCATTGATATACGTAGGAGTAAGACTGTTACTTGTCCACAGGTACTTTAATACAAAAGAGAGAAGCAGAATATTTTAAACTGAAATTCCTTACTCTGGCTCGTTCCAAGCTTTTTATCTGCTCGTGGAATGCCGCTGGGCTCTTCAGGGCTGTGAGAAAAAGAAATCATTTCCATGGTATAAATAGAGGAGTTAATACTTCAGTCAAATGTTACAGCGTATCATGGTGATGTTTTCTCTTAATCTGATTAGTGTGCCTCTACAGTTCCATTTATTTCCTAGCTCCTTTAGGAGATCTGCAAAATTGAAACCTTAAATGTTTCAGAATTAAAATTATGTGTTTTACAAATAAAACAAGTTAACATTCACAACAGAGTTGTATACATAATGGCAATGCATATATCAGGTCAGACTAGTTCCAGCCCATAGTTGGGGCAAATTACCATTACCAAGGGAACTGTTTGATGGTTCCTTAACAGGTCTTTGCTCTTATGGCCCTACAAGTTACTGGGAAAAGCCCACAAGTCCTTAGGGCATTTAACGTTGGAGTGATCTAGCCTTGAACTTGAGGACACTCTGCAGTTCATGTCTAAGAGAGCAGAGTTACCACCTACTGAGAACCCACAACACACTTAGCGCCTTGCTCTGTGGCCCATCACAATTATATTGCTGCTCATCATCACAACAGCCTTGTGACATAGGTATTAGCCCCAGCACAGATGAAAGGCTCAAAGAGGTTAAATGAATTCTTGAAGTTATACAGCTAGATGGTGGTCAAAGCGGGATTTACATCTAGAATTCTGAATTTGGCAGGTTCATTCTCTTTCTACCATACCACAATGCAACTCACTCTAAAGACACAGTGATTCCTTAATATGTTAACTTCTAGTACATTATTCCAAAGTCCCAGAGAGAGAGAGAGGCAGTGTTTATTAAAACATCACATACTACAGAATTTCTATCAATTATCTTTGCAAAATCTTCTGTGTGTATGTCCACTGCTGTCTGATTACTCCCTGCACTTATCACTATGGGCAGTCAGAGAATGTGGATGGAATGCAGGACTAGGCTTAACCTGGGCTATCACCTCCCAGTATTGGCCCATCAGCTCTTGGTAACATTTTTTTCAATTCTGGTACTTAAAGCATTGCAAAGACTCACAGAAGCCCAGCCAAACAGGTTTGGCCAGGGACCAGCTCCTAAAAGCAGACTACAGCTGGCTTCACAGTGGTATTTAAAGCACTGCACTTTGATCCTGTTTGATTGACTCATATCAGGAATGCAGTGGTGGAGAAATCTGGCAGATTATCAAACCAGCTTCTGATAACTGGTTTTATCACAATGCTAGATTTAAAATATGTAGATACTCAATTAATAGTAGTTCAGAAAAAAAAGTGTTCACAGGGAAAAACATCTCCTTATCACAAACCAAAAAAAGGCAATAGCAGTGACTGTGAAGACTGGGAAGCATAAGTACATTTTGTAATTTCTTTCTAGTTTTTTAAGCCAAATAAGTTACTTCTTAGAGAAATCAATTTTTAGACAAAAATCCCAAAATAATGCTAACAGCCTATACAAAACCACCACTCTTCTCCTCAAAAATATAAAATCACCTCCAAATTTGGTGATTAAAGGTAAAGAAGACAACTTGGACAAATATTCTAAAATTAATAGACTCTCAAAAATGAAGGAATGAAGCCTAGAGCTACTTGGGAAAATATCTGTACTTGGGCAAGAAAGATTTTATTAATTATAAATAGAATGCTTATTAGTCCTGTAATTGAGATACATAATTATATAGACTATATTATAGCATCAAAGAGAATTAATTTGAATTAAAGTAGAACCAGGTTTTGAATTAACTTATCATGTTACTTTTGCAAGTATCATTGGATTCATTATCTAGAGTGATTATTTCAGTTATTTTAAAGCTAAAAGTAATGCTGAAGTTTGAAGTAAGAACTGATGTTAGCCTAATTACAGAGCTTTAAAGGTATTCTTTGATAATATAAAATTTGTGTCTATCTTTTAAGTTGCATCTGGTTTCCAAAATGTATTTTAAATGATTCTGTTAGGTTAGCAATGCTGATGCCTGGTTTTTCCTTATAAATTGTATGTGGATTAAATGGATACCACTGAAAGTAGAGTGTGGAACAGCTTCTTCTTAGACATGCCCATTTTGTTACATCACATTAGAAATGACAGTGACACTTCAATCTTACGTGGCATGATGCCCTGGTCCACTAGTTGTTCTCTCGTCCTCCTTTGTTGCAGCCTCAGCTGGAGCACTGTGAAAAGGAAATAATCACCATTGGAGTTAACAGGCAAACTGTCGGGTCCAACTTACAAAGTTCCAGAAGAGATACAATTAGCTTACTTAAAAAGCTTATATTTCATAATTGAATAAGGATACTACCTGGTACCATTCAACCTGTCCAAAAAAAAAAAAAAATCAGTTTGTGATTTCTGCCTTTTGGGTGAACTCTGAAGTTCTCTCAGCTTATCTTTTGTTTAGTCAGTTAATAATCTTAAGTTGATGATTAAAGCTATGTCTTTGTTGTTTAAATACAATCACATCGTACTCAGCAAATAAACAAAAATAGTCAGCTTATATATTCTTATTAATAAAAAATAGAAATGTGAGATACCTTGACATTCCTTAGTTTTTTTAAAAAAACAAGTTAATAGCAAAAATGTATTTTAAGGAAGATTAATGTATTTGGAGGAACTCACTCCATCTGGAAAATTTTTTTTTGTTTGGTTTTTGCGGCACGCGGGCCTCCCACTGCTGTGGCCTCTCGCGTTGCGGAGCACAGGCTCCGGACACGCAGGCTCAGCGGCCATGGCTCACGGGCCCAGCCGCTCCGCGGCATGTGGGATCTTCCCGGACCGGGGCACGAACCCGCGTCCCCTGCATCGGCAGGCGGACTCTCAACCACTGCGCCACCAGGGAAGCCCCTGGAACAAATTTTAAATAGCTTTAATGAAGGCCAACTTCATAATAAAAATCAGACCTATGAGATATTACTAATTACGCAAAGGAAAATTTCTGAATTAAGACTTTGAAGTTTAATAATCTTTGCAAAACATAACACTGCATCTCACTCCAGAAGTTCTAAGAAAGCCACAAATCAATTGGTACCTAATTATTTTAATTAAAAGAGTAAATAAATCATTAAACTTGTAGAAAACAAGGTATACATCACAAAATGTGGAAATCCCGCTTGCCAAATTTAATAAAATATATTTTTTCCCCTAGATTTCTCAAGCAGATTCCTTTCATAGCATCTCTATGTTTTTGTCTGGAAAGTGAGCTGATTTCAAAAAAGAGTAATATATGAAGTAACTTTGAAAAATATTTTCCTTGGTTTGCCTTACGTTCAATTTTAAGTTTCCATTTTTAATTTTTCTTTCAAACCATGGATGAAAACCAAGGTTAGGATTATTAAGGGTCCGCCTAAGGGTTGTCAATATGAAAAAAAAAAATTAGCTATGTGTATTTCTTAAATGGTAGGGAAGGAAGACAATTTTTTAGCAAGGGCGTGATGAGGCTGGCTTGGACCAGGCTCAGATGCAAGGCACATGACGGCTCCTACTTGCAATTAACCCCAAGATCTGAAGATGCAGGGCCTGTGGCCCTCATATCCTTTGCTTTTTGCTTGCCCTTGTGCTGACTGCAGAGCAGACCCCAATCTTAGATATATTTTAAATATATTTTCATATTCATTGCTAGATATGAATGTTATCCTTTACTTAATACTGAAAAAAAATTTTATATGCTTCTTTTGGGGGCCACAAAGCTTCATTGACATCCCATTTAGAACTGAAGCAATTGACATAAGATTCTATTACACACACAGCAAAAGAAAAACTTAGAGTCAAAAAAATATATGCACGTTTCTCACATTAAAATGTTTTGTGGTTCTCTGAATCAATTATGCTCTAACACAAAGATCTTTTCCCTGATAACTTATAGTTTATTGAGAATAGTATGTTCCCACTGTACTTTACTAGGAACAAAAATAACCAAGGAGATGACCTGTGGATCTGATAGCACCCAAATGCCTGCATACTCCGACATTCTTCTATGAATGCCAAAGTTAATTCTTGTCTGAAATCAAGGTGGTCATATTCGAGAGGCAGAATACCAAGAAAAGGAATACTGAGAGGAGAAAAGGGTCAGAACAATCTCTAGTTCAAAGGCTGACACTTCTGGAACACGGTGGTCCACGTCTGTTGCAGAATCTCTAGCAGTAGTATTTTTCCTTTCTCCCACAGGAGTCTTCAAAGAAAGGAGTAAAATAGAAAGGGTAATGAAAATATCATCAGCCTCTTCTTTGGTTTAAGACAAACAAAGCACCATACTAGTGAGACAAATGTGTCAAACACAATACATATTTCTAGGCGAATGGCATCTTGGAATGAGAGATACATTCGCAACAACATGGTGACAACAGCTTGTTAGTCTTGAAGCATCTCCCGACTGTACGCTGGTCAGCTGCCCTCATGCGCCTTCACAGCAGTCCTGTCAGCTGTATTATCTTTCACCAGAAATTGTATTTTCATGCTGTTGTGCGAAGGTATCTGTTGCCATGAGGGTAATACGCCAAATGAATGCATGTCACCAACCACCAGTTGTTAAAATAAAACAAAACCATTGTGTTTTCCATCCATTTTTCTTCACGACAAAACAATCAATCCTATTTATTTCATACTGCTCGAAGGTAGGAGAATAATCTTCCCGATCAATGCTCTCATTACCTATTAATTTTCCCAAGTAGCAATACCCTCACACTACAAATATTACTCAAAGCAGGTGTGGCAGGCAGCCTTCCCCAGGCATGTTCATTCATTAAGAGCCTATTCATTAGGCGTCTGTTAGTGACTGCAGGGTGCATGCATGGGAAAGAACAGCAGCAGCTGTGAATAGAAGGTCTGTTTTTAGGCAAAGACATTAGGAAGAACATGAATGGAAGAGGAGGCAAATAACCAGCCATGTTGTTAAGACTGCAGATTACCCAGCTTGATTTAGTTTTCATCTATACCAAAAGGTGGGACACATTATGTTGAATATAAGGCACTATGCCCTATCGAGAGACTTGGGTACGTTGCCACTTTTGGTCACTGTTAAAACACAATTACAGTATTCGTTCATATCAAATACAACCAATCACTCGCAACCTGATGGAGGCTCTTCTGAGTACTAATGATTATAAGAAGTACCTATCAGATAGGTACAGGCCCATAATTTTGGACAATAGCAAACTTCCTTTTACTCTTTTCCACTCATCAAATGAGTGGAAAAAAAGAAAGTTAACACAATAAATGACAAGCAATACCTGTCCCTTAAAGGCAGACCACCCAGGCCAGGAAGAACAAGGCTTGAATGATGTAGACAGCTGAACTGTCCTGCAACACTAGAAAGCTAGAGCTGCCCAGACGTGGGCAGAGCTTATCCAGACCGTGAAGGGGGAAGAGACCCTGAATAGAGAGGGCCTGACTCTTAACGATCATAGGGGCGTTCACCATTGTGGGCATGTGAGCATCTAAAGATGCTTTATCAAGTTAACCTTGGAGACCATCTTCCTCCCTTTGCAGCCTCCAAACTCACGTCTGTGTGGAGGGCAGGACGGCCCAGATCATTGAATGCTACTGGGCCTGTTGCACAGCTGCAGTTCTTAAGACCAATGGATAACCCGGTAGGCTGGCTGATCCCTGGAAACCTGACATACTCTGCACACGTTCACGAGACTGCACTCCTGTAGCCACAAACAGAAGACCAGACGCTGGTCCAGCACTGCTTTCCTGTGGCAGCAGCGGGGGGTGGTGGTGTATGGCTGCCTAAGAAGCCAACCTCGGGGCAATGGCCTTGTGTCTGAAAACAGACCTGAGAGCATTCGCCCCCGGTGCCTTGCTGAATTGATAAATTGTGCTACTGGGCTGACATCATAGCTTCCAACACATTAGGAAACTGACTAAAATTCAGCAACTCCATGGCCATCTTACAAATAATTACATGCCAGAAAAGAAAACATGTAAATCTACAGAATTCTGGAAGGAAAAAAAAAAGAGTTCAAAACACTCAGTGAGTGAGCCGCTACATCCTTTCAGAAAACAAAGGACACAGTAATAATGGCGCTGAAATAGAATTCATGTTATGACTGCTCATATTTGAACATTTTCAAGGAATATCTTTATCTCTGAAACATGTAGAAATGAAAATAATCTGATACATGGACCTAAGAAGTTCTTACGTTTAAAATGGGTGGGGTTAAACCTGTTTCATTTTCTCAGAAAGGTGTGTGTGTGGCGGGGGGGTGGTGGCACACAGGTGTTAACAGCGTATCTCATTATACAGCTAGCACTGTATTCTCTGTGCAAAAACCGTTACCACAGGCTGAGAAGTCTATAACAGCTCTGTGTTTCCCGATGACAAAATTCACAAGAGGTACACAAAGGACCTCCATTAACAGAAGGAGATGAGGTTACAGAGCCGTTTGCTTACCCTTTGTGTCACATCTTTCTTAACTAGCCTGAGTCCAAGGTTTTTATTTTTTATTAAAAAGAAAATAAATCTCTTTACCTATTAAAAGAGTGATACATGTTCATTACAGAAAATAAGGAAATTTTAAAAAGGAGGAGGAAGAAACCAAAAAAGAAAATCACCAATAATATTATCAACCAGAGAGATATACAACTACTGTTACCATACTGGTGTATTCCTCTGTCTCTTAGCTAAGCATAATTTTTTTTTTTTAAAGAAGATATTGGGGGTAGGAGTTTATTAATTAATTAATTAATTTTTGCTGTGTTGGGTCTTTGTTCATCGCGGTGCGCGGGCCTCTCACTATCGCGGTCTCTCTTGTTGCAGAGCACAGGCTCCAGACGCGCAGGCTCAGTAGTTGTGGCTCACGGGCCTAGTTGCTCTGTGGCATGTGGGATCCTCCCAGACCAGGGCTCGAACCCGTGTCCCCTGCATTAGCAGGCAGATTCTCAACAACTGCACCACCAGGGAAGCCCAGCTAAGCATAATTTTTGATTCTCTGCTTCTACATACTATGATCACACTGTACAATGATAAATGTTCTTGTTATTTCAATGGCTACATAAAATACTCTGTTGGGTGGACATGCATAGTTTACTAAATATACCCCTATTATTTATCACTTAGGTTGTTTCCAATTTTTACAACTACTATAACTAATGCTACGGTGGGTTTTTTTGTGTATAAAGTTTATTCCTTATTTTTAGTTATGTCCTTAATTCCTAAAAGGAGGATTCCCTATGTGGTCCATATAAGGCATGGCCATAAAGTAAAGAGACAAATTTGTATGCAAACCATCATCTTTGAAATTATAGTAGACGTGTGAAAACATGGATACAGACTACTTTACATCTGTTGCATTTAGAGAAAAAATTTTAATTAATTTTTGAATTTTTCCAAGATGATGTATGTTATTATTTCTTAGGGCTAACATTCATGGTTTCTGATTACATTTCGACAAAAAGAAAAATGCATATAATTTGGAAAATTCTACTTAAGTGTTATGTCTTGTTATAAAAGACAAAAACAATATTCTGTCAACATAAATGTTTTCAACTTGCTCTTTTTTTAATACAAGAAAAGTAAAAACGTAATTTTAACCACCATTCTGAAAAATGAAAGGTAGCTCATCTAATGGCAAAGAGGAAATGTCATTCTTATTCATCATCAGAAATAGTTTAGAATTAAAAAGTATCATCTCTGGGCTTCCCTGGTGGTGCAGTGGTTGAGAGTCTGCCTGCCGATGCAGGGGACACGGATTCGTGCCCCAGTCCGGGAAGATCCCGCATGCTGTGGAGTGGCTGGGCCCGTGAGCCATGGCCGCTGGGCCTGCGTGTCTGGAGCCTGTGCTCCACAATGGGAGAGGCCACAACAGTGAGAGGCCCGCGTACCACACACACACGCACACATGCAAAAAGTGTCATCTCTTAGTTCCTTTCCCCTGATTCTTAAGTGGATTAAAGTGCTTTTAGAGCAAAATTTTAGGATTAGTTTCCAATATTTAAAAAAAAACCTCAAAATAGAATAATGTCTTTCACATAATATTTACACCCCTTCAAAATTTTTAGCTGCTTTTTGAACCAAGATATGTCTTTTCTCTTTTGTTTCTATAAGTGGAATGTTTGAAATGTTTCCATAATATGACATAAAGTGCCTTTTTACTCTAAAGGAAAAAACCCACATTATGCAGCATTTTAATAACATATAGCAATTTGGCATGAGTTGAACAAGCCAAAACAAAGCACAGTTTTGGGCCAGGGGATTTGCAAGGGGACATCTGAGGAACGTATATAACAAAAACAAGGCAGAAATGACACTTTCTGGGAAGCAGTATGGCAGGCAGCCATGGTCTTAAGAAATTCTTTATAAATAGCTAGTTTCAGTTATGGGGTATGAAGGAGGGTGGGATGAGTGGGGACGGAGCGTGGAGGTGGGGATTAGCAGCTGCCTGCAAGTCAAAGAGAAGATCCAATGTATATTATTTAATTACAGGACACTGGACAGAATAAACTGTAGAATCATGAAGGGAGGAAAAAACACCCCGAAACCCTGAGCCAGTCAAGTAAAGGCTGGGTAAATCAGTGGCAAAAGCAAAGATGGGAAACTGAAAAATACTCTAGAATTGACTATGTATTGACTCTGAAGATAATATTAGGCAAAAAACAGACCCTGGTTTCAGTTTTTAAAAATTTGTTTAAAGATGTTTGAGTAGTTAAGAGAATGAAGTAGTTGTACTTTGGGGGCCCCATTCAACCCTGATTTCAGTGTTCTATCAAGCAGCTGGTTCAGCAGTAAAGTTTACAACTGCATTTGTTCAATCAGCTAGGGGCAAATGACATCTTGAAAAAATCTGTATCAAAAGAGCAAAAGACTGATGGACTGCTTTTTCTGTTCCTCAGAAGTAAATGTTTAAAAAGCTGGGCTTCCCTGGTGGCGCAGTGGTTGAGAGTCCTCCTGCCGATGCAGGGGACACGGGTTTGTGCCCCGGTCCAGGACGATCCCACATGCCGCGGAGCGGCTGGGCCCGTGAGCCATGGCCGCTGAGCCTGCGAGTCCGAAGCCTGTGCTGCGCAACGGGAGAGGCCACAACAGTGAGAGGCCCGCGTAACGAAAAAAAAAAAAGCTGGTGGTGGTTATTATTATTGTTACTACTACTACTTTAGATAATCGGTGAAGATAACCACTTTTTTTTCCAAACATAATACCATAAGGATTAAAAATAAAACTTTTTTAGAGCAGTTTTAGGTTTACAACCAAATCAAGCGGGAGGTACAGAGATTTCCCATACACCCCCTACCATCAAACATACTGAGCCTCCCCATCATCAACAGGATTAAAAAAATTTAACTCCATAAAGTTTCCCGGGGCTTCCCTGGTGGCGCAGTGGTTGAGAGTCCGCCTGCCGATGCAGGGGACGCGGGTTCGTGCCCCGGTCCGGGAGGATCCCACATGCCGCGGAGCGGCTGGGCCCGTGAGCCATGGCCGCTGAGCCTGCGCGTCCGGAGCCTGTGCTCCGCAACGGGAGAGGCCGCGACAGGGAGAGGCCCGCGTACCGCAAAAAAATAAAAAAATAATAAAACGATTCCCATATTTTTAGTTCTTTGCTGTGAATGGGTATTTTGTAGTCACAGGGTAAGCAGTCACATCCTGAAGGCTTTCCTTCTAAGCCTGGGATTCAGAAATACACAGTGTATGTACCACTAACACCTATATTTAAAAATCCATGTTTTGGGCTTCCTTGGTGGCATAGCAGTTAAGAATCCGCCTGCCAAGGCAGGGGACACGGATTCGAGCCCTGGTGCGGGAAGATCCCACATGCCATGGAGCAACTAAGCCCGTGTACCACAACTACTGAGCCCACGTGCCACAACTACTGAAGCCCGCACGTCTAGAGCCCGTGCTCCGTAACAAGAGAAGCCACCACAGTGAGAAGCCCGCGCATCGCAACGAAGAGTAGTCCCGGCTTGGTGCAACTAAAGAAAGCCTGCTTGCAGCAACAAAGATCCAACACAGACAAAAAAAAACAAAATAGTTTTTTTAAAAAAATCCACATTTTATAAATTTTTTTCTATTTATTTGTTAAAATAAAAGTGACACATGCACATAAAAAAGGACATTAAAAAAAAGGTGAGGGCTTCCCTGGTGGCACAGTGGTTGAGAGTCCGCCTGCCAATGCAGGGGACACGGGTTCGTGCCCCGGTCCGGGAAGATCCCACATGCCGCGGAGCGGCTGGGCCCGTGAGCCATGGTCACTGAGCCTGCGCGTCCGGAGCCTGTGCTCCGCAACGGGAGGGACCACAGCAGTGAGGGGCCCGCGCAACGCCAAAAACAACAACAACAATAACAAAAATGTGAAAGGTATTTTCTTAGATCAGTCTCCCTAGGCAAAAGAAACAAAAGCAAAAATAAACACATGGGACCTAATCAAACTTAAAAGCTTGTGCATAGCAAAGGAACGATCAACACAATGAAAACACAACCTACGGACTGGGAGAAAATATTTGCAAATGATGTGACCAACTATATCCATAATATACAAACAGCTCATAAAACTCAATATCAAAAAAAATCAAACAACCCAATCAGAAAATGGGCAGAAGACCTAAATAGACATTTCTCCAAAGAAGACATACAGATAGACAACAGGCACATGAAAAGATGTTCAACATCGCTAATTATTAGAGAAATGCAAATTAAAACCACAATGACCTCACACTGGTCAGAATGGCTATCATCAAAAAGTCTACAGGGAATTCCCTGGTGGTCCAGTAGTTAGGACTCTGTGCTTTCACTGCCCAGGGTTCAATCTTAGGGAACTAAGATTCCACAAGCTGCACGTCATGGCCAATAACAACAACAACAAGTCTACAAATAATAAATGTTGGAGAGGGTATGGAGAGAAGAGAACCCTTGTACAATGTTGGTAGGAATGTAAATTGGTACAGTTGCTATGGAAAACATTATGGAGGTTCCTTAAAAAAACTAAAAACAGAGTAACCATGTGATTCAGCAATTCCACTCCTGCATATGTATCTGGAAAAAATGAAAACACTATTCCAAAAAGATACACGCATCCCATAGCCAAGATACGGAAACAACCCAAGTGACAATCAAGACGACTGATTTAAGAAGATGTGGTATATACAGGATTAACAGATACAAACTACTATAAAAAATAGATAAGCAACAGGATTTACTGTATAGCACAGGGAACTATATTTAGTAGCTTATAATAACCTATAATGGAAAATAATCTGAAAAAATATATGACTGAATCACTTTGCTATGCATCTGAAACTAACACAACATTGCAAATCAACTATACTTCAATTAAAAAAAAAGTGAAAGTCAGTCCATCCCACCAGAGACCTCCAGTCCTCCTCCATAAAGGTAACCACTATTAAATTTCTATGGCTCTAGAGAATGTTTCATGAATATTCTGGCAATGTTAAGTATAAAATATGCAAAGGAAATACACGCGGAGGCATCATACCAGTCACACAGTTCGATAATCTGCTTAAAAAAAAAAACACCCATGAAATCCAGCTCATTCTTCTTTCTGGTTATCTTAGTGGCTGTATCTAACATATGGATGTGTCAATCATATACATTTAAGTTTCTAGATTTCCTGCTATTATTGTTATTATTAACAATGCTGCAGTGATTATCTTCATTTTGTGTCATCGTGTGTGTGTGTGTGTATGTATAAACACATATATATATATATATACACATATATATATACACACACACACTTAAAATACACACACACACACACACACACACACACTGAAAATTTTGATAGGGACACTTTGCAATCCAAATGGTTGTACCAATCTATATCCCCACTTACAAGGCAAGAGAGAGGACCTTTTTGCTCATCCCTTCCCCATAATATACATCATCATACTTTAAGGTAATTTTAAATTCAGAAACAAAGATCACTTACTCTTACCTAAGGCTATCAGCAATATTATGCCAAAGTAATAGTAAAATTTGAAGTAACTATTAAGCAGTAAGGGACCAATAGATATCAAAAGAATTAGTGAGAGTGATGGGGCTGGGTTTTTGACTGAATGCAGAGATATTTACAGTGGTTGTCATAAGCTCAGTTTAAGCTTTCTCTTGTAAACCACATATTTATTTATAAATTTGGTAGAATTCTTCTCATGTTCCAGGACAGAAACCTAATAAGCTTAAGACTTCTCATTCTTTTTTCTTCAATTCCAACACAGCTGAGAGATGTAATAGACAGATTTGAAAAATACTGAGAACAAAATCAACGCTATGTGCTGAGGGACTGGATGTTGTGTTTGAAGGAAAAAAGATAAAGATGATGCCTGGGCTTCTGGCTTAAGCACGTGGGTGGGCCACTGACTGAATAAAGAATACATCATGGCCATTTAGGGAGTTCAGTCTTGGACGTGTCTGAATTAGAAGCTGAGATGTCAGAGCGACAACTGGCTCTATGGGTCCAGATTTCAGAAGGTAGCTCTTGGCAGGAGGCTAAAATTTGGAAGTTGTCACTTATGTAGTACTTGAAGCTATGGGAGTTTGCCAAGGTAGAGAATATAGAAAGAGGAGGCAACAACAAGAAGCACAGGACCAAGTTCCTAGGAAATCCAACAATTAAAAGCCCATTTTTATAGGTCAGATAGGGGATGAAGGTCCAAAAAAGGAAGTGAGAGGAAGCTGCCTAAGGAGGAGGAGGAGCCTGGAGAGTGTGTATAAAAGTGTTTCTAGAAAGGGGTCACGACCAACTGGGTCCGATGCTGCTGTTGTAATACATGAAGGAGCTGCTTTTCGGAGTGATGGATGGAAACCAGGCTGGAAGAGGTTAGGGAGGGGTAAGAGTAAGAATGATAGTAATGGAAACAATGCTTTCAAGATGTTGCCCAGGGGGCTTCCCTGGTGCCGCAGTGGTTGACAGTCCACCTGCCGATGCAGGGGACACGGGTTCGTGCCCTGGTCCGGGAAGATCCCACATGCTGTGGAGCGGCTGGGCCCCTGAGCCATGGCCGCTGAGCCTGCGCGTCCAGAGCCTGTGCTCCGCAACGGGAGAGGCCACAACAGTGAGAGGCTCGCGTAGCGCAAAAAAAAAAAAAAAAAAAGATGTTGCCCAGGAAGGTAGGAGAGAGGCGAAAGCTTGAGGGGTGTGGAACTTCAGGTTGGAACATACTTGAACAGGTTTACAAGCGATGAAGAGCGAGAGAGAAAAGGGGAGGGGAGAGGAGGGAGAGAATGGGAATGAATGAATATGAATGAGAATAAAGGAGAGAATAAGAGGTAGCAGATCCCTTGAAGGGGAGGGGATTCAGAGCAAACAAGAACAACCTTGTTAAGAGACACTTCCTCTATCATGACAGGAAGGCAATGAGGATTGGATACAGCTGCAGATAGGTTTATAGATGTGGTCTGGAACGTCCAGAGAGTTCCCAGATGATGGCTTTTATTTTCTCAGAGAAGGAGGAAGAAAGGTCATCTGTTCAAAGTGAGATGAATGAAGGAAACGTCAGTTTTGAGGCTAGTGAAGGAGATTTGAAATAATCATTGCAGACTGCGAAGAACAAGTTGAAAAGAGAAACATGGTTATTTTGTCTTGACATGCTCCAACTAATAATGGCAACAGCTTGGGGGAGAGAAGTCAGTTAGGAAATGGCGAGTCACTCACTGGCTGTGAACGATATCATTTCATCAGAGAAAAAGACCACAAGATACAAAATTAGAACATTTCGCAGTTCTTTCTCAAGCTCATTATATAAAACTTTAGTTAAGAACAGTTGCAGGCCAGCAATTCCACTTCTAGGTGAACTGAAAAGAAGTTAAAACAGGTACTCAAACACACACATGTACACCCATGTTCACAGCAGCACTATTCACAACAGCCAAAAGGTGGGAACAGTCCAAATGTCATCAAGAGATGAATAAACAAATCCTGGTCCATCCATACAGTGGAATATTATTCAGCCATAAAAAGAAATCAAGTACTACGTAAGCCACAACATGGATGAACTTGAAAAACATTACGCTAAGTAAAAGACGCCAGATGGCAAAACATCATATATATGATTCCATAGATGTGAAATATCCAGAATTGGTAAATACACAGAGACAGAGCTCAGATTGGTGGCTACCTGGAACTGGGGGGAAGTCATTGCTTAATGGCTACAGGGTTTTTTCTTGGGCTGATGAAAATGTCTTGGAACTAGACAGAGGTGTACTTGCACAACACTGTGAATACATTAAATGCCCCTGAATCGTTCACTTAAAATGGTTAATTTTATGTTGTGTGAATTTTACCTCAATAGAAAAAATGGAACAGTTGGCAGAGCAACTGACTTTAAGACACTAATTACTCAAGAATCAAATTTCTTATTTCCCACCCATCGCTAGCTAGCCCCCCTCACCATCATAATTCCGTTAACCACCAACGGTTACTTCATCTTTTAAGGATTTGATAACTACAATAACAGCTATATATCATATTTCCTGTCACACCAAATTCTAGGTTTTGTTGGTTTTTGGGGGGCCTCTAATTCCCCTTCTAAATCTCATCCTTATATTCTAGCACCTTGTACAATGCTCACCATATAGAAGTTTTAATAAACATGTTTTACTTAATTTTGTACGGTACACTTACAAGTATATAACTGAGTTACTATTTTCTAAGGAAAAAGAATTCTAGCCAAGTTTAAGAATAAATCACCAAGAAGATTTTGTATGGGCAAGTGATTATCATGGGACAGAACCAACACTTGTCTTGCTTAGTTGTATGAATTTGAGGCTTCAGATATTTCTGAATTGATGTTGGTGGTAGAACAGAAGACAAAATCTAATTATATTGTTTTGAAGGGTAAAAAGACTGAAAAAGGGAACACTAAGGGCAAAGGAGTAAAGAAGAGCATGAAAAACTGGTAGACAGTAATTTATTTTCATCTCCATTTACAGTTAATGTGAAATTTAGGCTGCATTAGAGAAGCGTACAAACACTTAAGCACTCTCATAGATGATAAAAAGTAGCAACCGAAGATCACAGATTTTTGGTTGTATTTTCAGGGGTCTGATTTGCCAATTATAAAATAAGGTTCTTCTTCAAGTAATTTAAAATAATGAAATGCAAAGAGGCCAAAAATAAAATGGTGGTTTGTCCTATAAGAGCCATGCTATCTGCGCTCATTAAGCAAACTCCCGTCAACACTCCTGTCTGAAGCAAAAGCAGAGTTAACACGGTTTGCACATAAATCTAAACCTCTGATACTACCGAGCGCAAAGGGCACCCTGATCAGGAATTTTTATATTATGATTATTTTCCATTTAGGAAAAGGAGAGACGACATTAAGTTAATTAAAAAAAAACTGTGCAAATCAGTGTTTGGAAGTTAGGTCTTAGACTACCTAGGAAATACTGCCTTTCATCCAATATCAGAAAGTCTACTGCATCCTTTGACGTCCACTGGGGTGAGGGGTGTGGGGGAAGAGGCAGGTGATACAAACTGTGGAATTCTAAACCACTGTCCCTTGCTGGTAGGGAGGTCACAGTCAAGAATGCAGCATTCACCCTCTATTAGGAATTAAAGAGCAAAAATGAAGTAAAAACTAAAAATGCTAGCAGTCCAGGCTAATGCACTGTAGGTTTCCTGCATTAATCTGCACCATGAGGTCAGGAAGACAATGTTTTCAACACTCAGCCCTTGGAAATTTACAGGTACTTTGATAACTCTCTGGTTGGCTGCTGCTTCTGTTTCCATGGAAACAGGCTGCTAAAAATGGGCCATGTTTCTTTAAACTGATCATACCTTCACACAAATTCCCCTCTCCTTTTTGTCAAAAGTTGGAATGAATTAAGTATGCTTCTCATGGTATGACAACGTGATATCAAGCCAGGGGACGTGGTACAGAATGGCAGGGACAACGTTAGCCTGTGGCAGACATACAGAAAGATATTATACATACCTATGTGCATCTAAAAAAATCTCACTTGGTTAAAACACAGTGGAAATAAATTA
The DNA here is from genome assembly GCF_964374135.1 of Grampus griseus. Lineage (NCBI taxonomy): Eukaryota > Metazoa > Chordata > Mammalia > Artiodactyla > Delphinidae > Grampus > Grampus griseus. Next base: position 27,368,694 of record NC_139008.1, read on the forward strand.
CACAGTGGAATAAATTGAAGTATAACACAAATAATAGGCACTGCAAAAGTAAAATCATCCACTTAATTGCCTGATCACCAGCAATGTAAAGAGGTTTAAAAAAAAACTTGATTTGTTTTTTCAGACAATTAATTTTTAATCTGTAGGACCATGCTGGTTGTATACCTGAATGTCCAGATTTCTTAACCCTCCATGTTTCCAAAAGAAGATAATGTTTATTTTTCTTATTTGGGGGGTAATCAAAAAGTCTATGTTTCACTGCTACATTAGAATTTCAGTGTGCAGCCATAGGCAGAGGTGCTGACACTTTTTTTTTTTTTAATCTTTATTGGAGTATATAACTGCTTTACAGTGTTGTGTTAGTTTCTGCTGTATAACAAAGTGAATCAGCTATATGTATACATATATCCCCATATCTCCTCCCTCTTGTGTCTCCCTCCCACCCTCCCTATCCCATCCCTCTAGGTGGTCACAAAGCACTGAGCTGATCTCCCTGTGCTATGCAGCTGCTTCCCACTAGCTATCAGTTTTACATTTGGTAATGTATATATGTCCATGCCACTCTCTGACTTCATCCCAGCTTCCCCTTCCCCACTGTGTCCTCAAGTCTGTTCTCTACATCTGTGTCTTTATTCCTGCCCTGCCACTAGGTTCATCAGTACCGTTTTTTTTAGATGTTGTGCTGACAGCTTAAAGCTCTTTCCTAATCCCTCTAAATTGGGAAAATGTACGTTGTATAAAAGATTCTGAAATGCCTTAGGGTAAATTCCTAAGGCAGCTTCTCTGAATAAAAAGACAATTAACAATGAAACAGGAAAATAGTGGAATATTATTTACCTCCAGTTTTTCCCAGAATAGTAAGCACATGCTACTCTCTTGAGGTCATTTGATCCTGGCTCAATATCCTGGTTTTTCTTCCCATTTTGTGGATTCAGGAATGGGAGACACACACACACACACACACACACACACACACACACACTTGACTCTTGAACAACATGGCTTTGAACTGCACAGGTCCACTTACACGTGGACTTTTTTTTCAATAAATACAGTACCTGTATTTTCATTTTACACATCTTTAACTAAGTGGGGGAAAAGTTTGTGTTTGATTAGAGATCACGATATGTGGAATCAAAAGAATTAGGGTCTGAGTCCTGATTTTACCCAAACCGTTTTGGTTTCCTGCCCTAGGTTGAGGCATCTGTCAATTCCTTTGTTTCTGAGGCAGAGAGAACAGTACTCAGATTTTTGACTGCGCATGGCAGGGGGGTGGGAGGCTGGCGCCCTTAACTCCCACGTTGTTCAACGTTATATATGTATACCTACACACACATGTGCCAATTTGCCCACAAAAACACAAGGAGAACAGTGAACTTGGGACACAACTTGTGTGCAATCCTAATGTCAGAGCAACTGTGCATGATGATGCAGATCAAAGGATGAGCTGCAGTTGTTCAGGCCAATCGGGTGGGGATGGGGTGGGGATGGGTGGGCAGGAGAGGCGTTCTGGGAGAGAACAGCTGTGGAGAGAGAGAGAAGTAGCACAGAGGCAGGGCCTCACTTGCTGAAGGCGGCCAGAGCGTAGGCAGAGATCAGCTGGGCAGCTCTGTCTCTACTTGGGTAAAGATTCCTGCTGAGATTCTATTTGAGGAAGGGGACCTGGATAAGGGTGGGGCTGTGGTGAAACAGTGCTGTTGAGAAATGAAATATTTTTGAGGTAGAACTGACAGATTCGATAACCAGATTTGGTGACAGGCTATGAGGAGAAGGTCAAGGAAGGTATCAGGGATCACTCCCATTTTGGGTTCCTGCCGTGAGCTAATGGGGGGACGGAGGTGTCACTGACGGAGAGACAGGAAGCCCTGGAGGAATGTGTTTCATGGGAAGAAGTAAGGGGCCTACTGGAGCCGTCAGGGATGTAGATGACCGTGCAGGTCTGAAGCACAAGAGAGACGCCTGGCGCTCAGTCTGTGATCCTCACTCATTTGGACTAAAGCAGATAGAGGTTTCTTCTGCTATGTCTTTTATGTGTGTGTGTATTTTAACTTCTAAATGATCATTCAGTTTCCCACTGCAGGCTGTGAGCTCCCTGAATGCCATTGCTTGTAGAGGTTTACAACCTCTGGAGTGATGCTGTGGAGAAGCACTCAAACTTCTGCCAAATAAAATGATTTCCAATAAAAAGTTAAATTACATAATTTCATCTCAAAGGCAGCATATAGCCATTTTTAAAAGACACTGAATTACATCTGGGAAAAAGAATCTTCTACTTTTTCCTTCATACCTGTATGTTATTTGAATTTATTTTAAGGACCGTATCGTACACTTCAAATTTATTTTTAAAAGACCCATTAATTTAGCAATGCCTCACTTGTACAACACTTTCAGTTATGTAGAACACTGGCAGAAAACAAAGAAAGAAGAAATTCCCAAAGAAATAAAAATAGATGCTGCAAAGTTCACGTGCTTTACTTACAGAAGAAGGCTCGGTAGCACTCTCTGTTTTAACTGCTTATTTGTCCGCTTCTCCCAGGATGACTCAATACATTTTAATTGAATCAACAACACAATCAGGATTCCACTATTACATTTTGTTTATTTGTTGCTTACTTGGAAGATTAGAAGCAGCAGGTCAGAAAAGCGAAAAGCAGCCGAACGTGGAAGATGACAAAAATCAAATAATAAACAATGATTCTAGTAATCCAGTAATGATCTAGGGATCATTCTGTGCATGGGCAAACAGTTTTATACACCTCAACAATGACTTAAGGCACCAATGCATTACATTTTGGGTTAGCCATTAATTTATAATTGAATTTTAAATTATATCTGAAGGTAACAGTTCAAACTATATTGTTTAAGAAGGCAGAGAGGGGTATAATATTCTTCAAAAACTTATTGCATAATAGTAATGTATCTTTGAGATGCAGGGCACTGGGAGTGAGGTATAAAAATCATCCAAACAATGACAGTATCTCCAAGAAATATTATGGTCTAATAGTGAAGATAGTACAGACACATACTACAGTAGCAAAAGGTGACATGCCATAAAAAGATGCAGGGCAAGTTACTGGGAGTATATGATAGAGAAGTAATTATTTTTAGCTGATAGGATCAGGTGACTTTCTTTAGGAAGTGGCACAGGGACTGGGTTTTAAGAGACTCTGGACCTGCAAAGCTGGGGTGAGCAGCTTTCCAAGAGAACGTCCAGCAGTGATGGAAATGGTTTATAATCTGCATGGTTCTATACAGAAGCCACTAACCAGGTGTGGCGTCTGAGTAACTGAAATGTGGAGAATGTGGCTGAGGAGGTAAATTTTAAAAAATTTTACTTCATTTTTAATGATTTTAAATGTAAATCTGAACAGCCATGTGAGGCTAATGGACAGTGCAGGTAGAGTATGTATGAGATAATTTGTCACTTAGAAAAGTTTTGGTGCTTTAATAAAGGTATTTATTTAGTCTATTTTCCCTAGGTTGAACTGCTCAGAATATCTCAGACAAATGTGCATTTTTTCCATACATGGATCGCCTATAGCCATGTCCCAGCGCACCCCATTAACCCACTCCGCTGTCTATGATGCAGTCTGCCACAAACTTTCACATGCTTTATCACAACTGTTACTAGCCAGTCTACGACAGAATTGGGAATGTGGTTACCCAAAGCAGTAGCTCTTCTCCCCACCAGCCACAGCTGAGCCACACAATAAAAGGAGCCCAGATCCCCGAGTCATTTCTTAGAGGACGGCTGACTAGGATAGCTGCCCAACCCACCTGGGACTATGTTTTGAGCAAGAAATGCGCTTTGATTGGTTAAAACACTGAGTTTGGGGGTTGTTTGTTAGAGCAGGTAGTTCAGTCAAAGTAATTAATACACAAGCCAGTTTTCTTTCTTTGGTGTTTCATTTTCACCATTAGAGAGCTCCATATATCGAACATCAATTTTTCCTCTTTAAATTGATTTGCTACCATTTTGTCTTGGATAAATACGGGATATAACTAGCTGGTAGCACTGGCATTATGATTCATTATCTCAGTAACGCTTCATATTAAACCACTTATCTGAATTAAACATCTCAATTTATTTGATTTTTCCCCTCAAGTTTCATGATTATTAATTTGTAAGTTGTCAAGTCAGTGATGTGTAATATCCTTTAGTTGTTAGAACGAGAAATTAAATTTAAATCTCATCTGTGATGAGCCCTATTAAAAAATGTTCTAAACCTTTTGTGGATAAGTCAAAAGGTGAGATTCCCTACTGCTGCTTTGACAAAAGAAACCAGTCTAAGGAAAATGTTCTATTTTGAAGTTGATCAGAATTCATGACATTTGTTGCCATTTCTCACCTGAAGCAGAAAATAATTAAATTCTCCAACTATATATGTGGGTTGGTATTTATCAAAAAGTTTATATAAGCATTAACAAAACTGTGAGGAGATATGCTTTACTATCCAAAGAATTCTCTGGTATGTGGTGACAACTATTCACAGGCGGTTGACACTTGGAACATTTTTCCCTTAAACTTTCAACAGGTATTGCTAAATTTTCTTGCTAAGGTGTCACATAAACTTTGAAACCTATGATTATCTGCTTACAAAATCTGTTTTTCCCCCTAATAATAATTTCAGCTAATTAGCACTGTCAACAATAACAGGAATTCTAAAATGTCCCCAAAGAAGCAAGAACGAGAGCAACTACTTGAGAAGCAGAGGTCGACCTCCCACCCCTCGCAGCAGACACCATCACGAACGCCAGAGACCTGGCTGTGTCGCTACGGTTAGAATGGAATGGACCAAAATCTATTCTTCCCTCATTACCTGAAAACTTTTGATTCAGACACTGCCACAAATGAGTGGAACATCAAATATTATTTATGTGAAAGGTAGTATTTTAAATTAGTATCCCTTAACACGAGGCATAAACCACAGACATGACTAAATAGTCAGAAATTTGTCTTTTGACAAGACAGCATAGGATCTAATTAGACTCTGGGGCATTTTAGTGTTCGAACATTGCTGCCGTATCAATAAGCTTTCACAGATTAATAAAACTGACATATGACCCAGGACCTAGCAGCAGAAGAAGCTCAGCAGTGGCCTGTCCCAAGAGTCTGATAAGGTCACCGCTGGTGCTCATCTGCAGGCAGTGACTGTGACACACTGAATTCCAGGAGTTCAACCCTGCAAAGGAACGTAGTCATTTTCGGAGGACACCAAGGAAAAAAAGTAGCTTTCTGCAAAATTTCTCCTATTTTTTCTGTTCTAATTAAACTCAGGTCTAATCCTCTTTCGGTGTCACTACCTTTGAGGTACAGATCACCTTTGATATCTCTCTCTTTTTCTTTTCCCCCTCAGCCCTATCGCTAGCAAAAAATAAGTAGACATACGGTCTGTTGAGATAGAAAGCGAAGCCTAGCTCAGTGCAACTGTGGTGAGGTAGATGAATTTTATCACCCAGTCATTCCTGTGGAGTGTTAAAAACAGGAAAGTTCTCTCCCTGCACACCTCTTTGTACTGACGAATTTACATGACAGTAAGATATGTAAGTACTTCTCTACTTTGCCAATATACACAAGATTTTAAAAATTAAATGTTAAATAGAAAGGAAAAGTAACAAAGGGTTAAAAAAATTAGAAGACGGGTGGCAAACTGGCATGAAACTGGGTATCTCACAAAGACACTATGAAGTAGGTATTGTTTATCTTCATTGTACAAAGGAGGAAATTAAGGCTCAGAGCAGTGAACTTGTCTAGGGTCACAGAGCTAGAAAATGGGATTTGATCCCAAGTATATCTCACTTCAGAGTCCATGCTCTTGCTTTGTGACATTATACTACAGCACATGTATAAATTCAAAGCATGGTCACAACTGTTAGGGAAAGAATCGATACATTACGTAATCATCTCAAGGCAGTTTTGCTGTTCCTGTTGATAATTCTCCTACCCTGTTTTTATATTTTTAATTCTTGCTCTCTACACTCCTTATCATACTGTTGTTGTAACATCTTTTTATTTCTCCAATTGCATTTTCCTCCACTTTTCCCGGTTTTTCAAGTAGCGTAAAAATTGTTAAAAATTTATGATGTTAATAGGAGCTTAACACTAGAACTTGACTTAAATGATATATAGATAATCCCCTTTTTAAGTTACTGATTTAAAAAAATTAAGTTCTCCTCAGTGAGTCTCTAGAACGTGCCCTAGAAGCTCTACCGGTGTTGATTTTACGAGAGTCTACAAGAAGACCTGCAGCGCACAAGCGGGGGCAACCCCGCTGTCTGGTTCCTGGCAGCAGCTATTGATACTTCATTGTGTGTCCTTTGTTTCCATCTACATGTTTGTTTCAACCAGTACCCAAAAGAAGTTCAACTCCAATAAGAAAACAACTATCGTTCCTTCTTCTTATTGTTTAAATATGCAACGATCCGTCACCACATTCTCCTTTTCTAAATGTATGAAAAAGAAAAGAAGGAATATCATTTTGGAAGAAGCTCAGACTGCTGCTTGGGCAGACAACTATATTTACTGCCTGGGTCTCCAGAAGACGAGGAAGAGCCGGTGGAGAGGTGAGGGGGCAGCTGATGGTTATTGTGGGGAGTTTTCCTCCCAAAGAACACTAGAAAATCAAATTTCAAATTAAACAAGCATCGAGAGGGGTGACTTTCATATCTCAAATTCAGAAAAAACTTATTCTCTGAAGATTCTGAATTTCTTACTCCATGGTCCCTGGTCTCCAGCTGCTGTAGTAAAGCACACTGGGCACTGGTCTTGCCACACTTCAGTGTACCAGGACACAGGACAGCAGTGCCCAGAACTTTGGACATTTTTCTTAAATCAGTCAGGGAGGTACCTGCATGGTGGCCACTAACAATCACTGACAGCATTCTTAAGCTTACTCTTTGCTTTGTTAAAAAACGACAAAACTACGCAATGTGCCTAAAAAACAAAACAAAAGGATGGTGCAATGTGCATTATAACCAATTAAACCAATCATTTAAGGATACAATTAAGAAAGAGCTAGCTACCTTCCTGCTTTTAAACAATAAAAACCATAAACATGTTAATTGGAAAAAGAAATCATTTCCCTGGAACTACGTGTTCCTCAATGTAAAAGAAGCAGGGTTCTGCATAACACTGAAAAGGAAATGGCCTCTCCTAAAGTGAGGTGGGGGGAAGTAAAAAAATTAGAGGACATGAGAAAATCGACAGAACGAACCTGGCAGGATTTCACCGAAATGAGGACTGGCTTCGTAAGTCCCCTTACTCTATCAGTTACTGCCACCTCCCTGGAGTCCTATCAGTGAATGAATCTTCAGAAAGGGCTACCAAGAACAGCATTAAGCTTTCATTTCAAAGAACTTAGAGCGTGTAAGGTACGTGAGTGGAGAGAGAGCAGACACACGGCATGGGAAGCAGACACACACGCTCAGCCTGGTTGATGAGAGTATGAATTTGGCAGTTCTGCCCCTGTCCACAGACAGACTGACCTTCCTTGAGACTTTTCTGGTTGCTCCCTTCAAGGCATTCCTTTTCTTTTAGTGGCTCGAAATCGCCAGCAGCTAAAATCTCCGGGAAGCCCTGTTGCTGCTTCTTGGAGCTATCGATCATGGTGAGAGGCTTCTGGAGACAGGCAGCATCAAGCAAGAGAAAAACTCAGTCTGCCAAACAGCAGAGGCCAGCGCTCGGAATCCTCTGGTCCCGGGGTCTTGGGTGGCTCCTCACAATACCCCGATCACTGGGCAATTATGTCTTCAAGCAGCTGAAGGAGCCGTTACCCTTTAGTTGCCAGCTGGACCTGCGAATCGACTCCTGCTGCTGGAAGCCCGAAACTCTCTCCCACGTTGGGAGGCAGAGGCACGGAAGCACGATGATGCTGAAATCCCACCCCTTTTCCCAGCCAGCCCAGCTTCCCCCGCACTGGGGACTTCAATCTGCAGTTTGATGGTCCGCGTCATCTGACAAACACTGACTCAAGCAGTTAAAAATAAATCCTCTAGTTGTTAAAAGACAAGACTTTGCTGATACCTAAGAAGACAAATTGCTGCCTGTGGTCTCTCTCCGGCTCTCTATAAACACAGCCACAGGCTGTGGAAATACTTTCTATCAGCCAGCCAAGCACATCCATTACTCATTAAGTTCTCCAGCTAAACAAACGGCGGTCTAAAGCACCCGAAGGAAGAGGGTCTTATCTTAGCAGAGGCACCACACTGAATAAACATGTTACTAGCATATCTGGATAAAAACAGAAGCATGTCACCACCACACTGCTTTCGTGGTGTGCTTTTTGCCGTTGCCGGCTCTCCCAGCCACAGCCGGTTCTCTCTGTCACAGGGAATGACCGTAACTGCAGCTCTCTGCCTTCGCCAATGCAGACCCGGGCGGCAGTTTTCCTTTGTGCCACTAGTCGGCCGAGAGAGTTAACATCGCCATGATTGTGCTAAGGAAGAAAATCTCCTCCCCTGTATTAAAGGCAGACACTGAGAGCTTCTAGTTCATAACAGGTTCCACCAGCAAGCAGCCAAGTTTAATTTCACGTGAGCTATCAACGGGCACCGTTTCCCCAGGTCACCTGGCTGCCCACTAGGCACAGGGACGCTGCCTGAAGGAAATGTGCAGGTAAGGCAACTCCAGGCAAAGTGGAAATGCCTGCTTTCCTACACACCAAACATCTATCTGTCTACCGCTGTAGCCAAAAGAATCTGATTTTCATGGTTTGAAGTATGCTCCTTTGCAAAGAGGTCCCATAAAACCCATTAGAGGTTGTAAGCACAGGAGACTGAATCCTCCCTCCATGACAGATCTGCTTTTGCTTTGTTCACTTTTTAAATAATCAACATCTAACAGAGTGCCTGGAATATTAGGGAGTTCTCAACAAATACTTGTTGCATGACTAAGTGAATGAATGAAAGCAGAAGATAATACTCAGAGCTCTTCTTTTGATAATTACTCAGAGTTCTAAAGAAGTCCTAGGTCAGTGACCAAGAGTCACTAATTTTTAGATGAACAGCTATGTGTTCTTTAAAGGAAGCACATTTTCTCTTTAAAAGAAAATACACGCATACACTTTGAATGTGCATGTGACATGATCCTTTTGTGGGATAAAGAAAGGCTTACATTTTTACAGCCAGAAAAACCAATATTCTCTTCAACATATAACAGAGATGGGGACTGGATGAAGATTCTTTCCTTTGTCCCTGCTTCCAAGGCTGGTGTGCACTAAATCTGTGCTGTTCTAGAAAGATAGTTATCTATCCTTCTCCAGCATCTCTCAAGAATGGGATTACACAACACACGACATGCTTCTTGTCAACTGAAATTCCTTCTGAGGCGATTTAAGTCCATCGTTGGTAGTCTAAACCCCTGCAGGAACAAACTGCGACGACCTTAACACACTTCTCAAAAAACGCCCTCAAATGCTCTGCTACTACTTCTGATCCTAAGGCCTCCATTCTTCTAAATTAACTGTTCCTACACCTTTAAAGGAGTAAGAAAAAACCCCATCATTTTCCGTGGACATTCTTTGGGTCGGTGTGCCGAAAGTTTTACCAAGTTTATCTCATTTAACCCCTAATAGCCCTTTGTGATCACTATGATTATTTGTACATTCTAGACATTTTACAGACCAAGACCAAAGTTACAGAGCTTGTAAGCAGCAGATCTGGAATTCAAACAACATCTTAGTTCTCCAAAGCCCACATCTTTTTTCTATGGCATTGCAATGCCTGCTGTCTTCTAAAACATGCTCCATTTCTACGCTTTACTTTGATCTTGGGACAGGTTTAAGAGCAGAGACCATGACTTTCATTGCCTTCACATAATTCTACTCCTGGTGAGGGAAAAGGAAGGCAACATAATCACACTAGAGTGCTTTTATGAAAGCAATTTAACTTTTCCTGAAATAATAAACAATAGCAGCCAACTTTGTTTAGTGCTCTAAACAAAGTTGTAGTGCACAACACCGTCTAAGTGCTCTTCATATATTATCTCATTTATTCTGTTGACAGACCTGTGAGTTCAGTGTTGTTATCCTAATTTACAGATGAGAAAACTGAGGCACAGGAAAATCAAATATTTTGTCAGAGATCACATATCTCGTAAGTGGTGGCCAGGATTCCAACCAGGCAGCTTGGTTCCAGAGCCTACATTTTTAATTGTTTTGCAAAAAGAACAACAAAAACAATAAACCCCAACATTCTCCTTTTCAGGATGTTGTTTATAAAATTGTACCCAATTTTTTGGCCACAAGTTTAGAAACCTAAGTAAATCCAGAGCTACACCATCCATTTAAAAATTCTTTATTGGCCATGTGTATGTGTGTTTAGTATGTTAAAAAGTAATACAATTCTCTTTTAAGGATCCTCTGTAGTCTTATTATTTTTGTTTCTAATAAATATAAAAGATCTCAATAAGGAAACATTTTCTGGCTGTAGATTTGTATGAAAAGTCTTGCCTTTGTAGTTTTGAAAGGGAATAATAATTTCTCTAGTGGTGAATATGCCTAAAAGAACAATTTATTTTGCTATTTTAAAAATTCTGAAATAATTTCAAATTCAAAAAGCCTTTTTCCCCCGAACCATCTGCGAGAAGGCTCTGACACGATACCTCTTTACCCTAAGTGCTCTGGTTTATAATTCCTACAAACAAGGCTATTCTCCCACATAACCGCAATATGACCATCAATACCATGAAATTAACACTGATATATCATTGCCACCTAAACCACAGACTCCATTCAAGTTCTACCAGTTGTCCCGACAACATCCTTTATAGCAGAAGGACCCAAACCAGAATCACATATGGCACTGAGTTTTCAAGTCTCTTTAGTTTTCTTCCATCTTGAACAGTTAGTTCCTCAGTCTTTCTTGATATTTCTTTCCTTGACTTTTGAAGATTACAGACTGGTTACTCGGTAGAATTACTCTCAGTTTGAGTTCGTTTGATGTGTCTTCGTGATTACATACCAGTCGTGGCAGGAATATCTTTGGCAGGAATACCACAGAAGCAATGTAATGTGTTCTTTGCATCCCATCAGGTAGTGCACAAATTCAATTTGTCTCATAGCTGATGATGTTTATTTCAATTTATTAAAATGGTATTGGCCAGGTTTCTTCACTACGAAGTTAATTTTTCTCTTTGTAATTAATTATTTCATGGGGCTGAGCTATTTATTACTAGAATGACTCCAAATGATGATTTTGAAAATTCTATCATTCCTTCTACATTTATTAGTGGCACATCCTACTGTGAGAAAAAATTCTCTTTATTCAGTTTATGTTATCTGTTTATATCAGCATGGACTCACGACTCCTACTTCTTTCAATGGGTTATAACATGTTCCTATCATTATTTATTTTGATGCTCAAAAATAATTCAAATAATTCCAGGTTTGGCCAGTGGGAATCCCTTTGAGCCGGCTTCAGCGTCTTACTGTTCTGAGCACTTTGAGCACTTGCTTACTTTTCGGCATAAGATGTTCCAGGCTCACCTTTTACTTTTCCTGCTCTGTTGAGAAACCAAGCTAGGTGTGCTCAATGCTACTTGGGTGTCACTGTTCCCAGGCCTCTTCTGTAGTCAGAGGTAGGAAATATGTGTGAGTTTATGTCTCTGTGTGTGTAAACACAAACATATTTACGTCTCTATTAACAGATGTAAATACAGACCTGTATTTAAGTATGTACATCTGTATTTATGTATATTGAAAACCATGAGTTCACCCCAATGCCTCCAGTTCCAGTCCAACCCCACAGGGTCATTCTCAGTTTCTTTCTTTTCTATATTTGTAAACTCCTCCTCCTATAGTGAGAATCTTGTCCCATGGTCTCTGCCACCCCACTCATGGATACCCCGTCCACCCCATTACTGTCACTGCTGTGGCCAAACCCAAGGCAGATGTCTGCTCACCCACTGGCTCTGAAGCGTGGCACTGGACTGCTGCCCCCACTCCCACGGGGCAGCTGCCTTGCTCAGCCCCACATGTCTCTTGGATTGAATTAGGGCTGGAGGGAGGAAGGAGACCTGCCTTCTCTCCTGGTAGGAGAAGCCCACAGTTATCATGTGAACTGCTTTCCGGTAGGTCTGCCCTTGTTCCTTATGTGCTACATCATCTTCAGTGGCACTTGGCTCTGTTGTCACGAGTGGCGTTTAACGTCAAACGATAGGTGATTAAATTCACTTCCACAGTGTTTGTGTCTACACTCAAAAGAGCTGTTTTAGTATGAAAGAGAGTACCATAAATCAAGTCAATTTTCCCACTACCCCAAGCATAGATATTTAATAAGCGTGAGAAAAACTGTATGGCTTGGAGACTAGGACAATCCAAGAAAGGCCTCAGGGAATCAGAACAGAAACAAACATGGCTCAAGGGAACTACACAAAAACCTGGCAGAGTCAATAGACGTCTATAAAACTGCTGACAAGAAAGACTATCATTGTGATGGTGCTGTGCTTCAGTAAGGAAAAACCTGAGGATGTTACCAACTGGGCAATGTTCCGCCAACGTAAAAATATTCCAAAATAATGAATAAAATAAAAGTAATAAATAAAATAATTAGTCACAGAATGCAAAGAGACTGCTCAATACTAAGTACTGTCTGTACTTCTCCTGCAGCATTCTGGACCTTGGGATCGAGGAAGATGCCCTTTTCTTTTTGCCTTCCACCTCTGGGTGCTTTGGAACAGGTCCTCAGGTGAACATTCACTGAAGAAGATGCCGGCACTTTGGGGCTTCCTTCACACAGTCTGAGCACAGTATTACAACATTTATGGAGTCATAGTCAGTCAGATTGGACGTATTTAGGGAGAAAAATTTCAGTCCAGGTTACACCTAAATTTTTTTCCTAAGGGTGTCATATTTTCAGTAAAATACATATTTGATCCTTAATTTTCTCCTTTTTAACATTACAAATGCCACTATAAAACATATCTTTAGACAATTACTAAATGGTATGGTAAATTCCAATAATTTCATAATTATTAAGCCCAGTTTGATAATATTGATAATTTAAAATATTTTTTGTAAACAAGGACAAGTACAGAGTGCTATCTGTGAAATCAGACAGCATATCTTAAAAGTCCTTCATTTTTACCACGTTTAAATACATGGATATTGAATAGTACTGCAGATATAAAGAGATTATGGAAACGACTGTTTCATGAGGAGGGATACATTTTTCTAACACTTCTAAGATAAGATTTTGAAAGAATATCAGTGATTTGAGCAACTAAGTATTGTAGCATAACTGAACACTACAACAGGGCCAAACAGCCTGATAGTTGCGTTTGTGATCTGTGCTTATCATAATCTTTCATCCTAGAATGCAGAGGCACTGCCCTCCTGTGTTTGCCTTGTCCTCTCTGAAGATGTGAACGGCAACCCTGGCAAGGTTTTTCAGGACTGAATTTGGACCATTAACACTTGGCTGATTAACCTCTGCTTACACTGAGGGGAGAGAGCTTCCTCTGGGGCGGGGCAAGCAGTGGGTGAGGCGGAGGACATGTTTCCTAGCTCCTCCTCAGGCGGGTCCTCACGTGACAACAGCACCACTCAATCGCAGCATTCTGACGGCATCTCAGTTACTGGTGTCCTTTGTCTTCTCCCCCCAACCCCAGATCTTTAGTACGGATAATCAAGAGACGAGAGGATACACTTTATCAGCTTTGAGAAAGTCATCCAAATCCTTTCTCTACTTCTAAGCCTGAGAGTTACTTATAAATGTATAAACACAGACAACTGGCTGGAAGATTTACAACCAAGAGCCTTCCTTAGATTATATTTCTTCAAAGCAGACTTCCTTGAATTCTGAGTTATGGACTATAAGGGAGAATGAAATGACTACAGCTTTGAGGGTTTAGCATAGATGGGAGGAGTGACACGTTAAGAGGATGGAGTCCTAGCGAAGACTGGAAGGCACATCACCCAGTTACGACCAGCCTGATGCTGAGGTCAGCGCCTGTAACAAGGAGACTGACTACCATAGTGTTTCTCGACCTTTTTCACATCACAGCTCCTGACCCTTTTTAATATAATTTTTTAAATCACTTTCCATGAAATTTTAGCATCACAGATTTACTGTATGTATATATGTACTCTATGTGTATCTGTACATTATACATTAAAAAGATTTCTTTGCCTATACCCCAAGAGCCAATTTTCATTCCTGTTGAGAATGCTTAATTTACAAGAGGGAAAGCCAGTATTTCCTATTTTGTTGAGGAAAAAAATAATAAGATAATAAGAAAGAACTGTATGTAGGAAACCCTCAATGAGAAAATAACAAATGTTCACCGTCTGTGATCATGGTTTTTAGATCACAAGTAAATTTAGCAGGATCTTGAGGATCTTCCTGACCCTCAGCAGCTCTGAGGGAAACACGTATCGATATTTGTTTTGTTAAAAGAGAAAGTGCAGCTCAGCTACGAAATGATGCGTTTTCAAGTCGCTCTGCTGGTGAACTCATATCCTTAATCCTGGTTTTCTCACTCCAACATTCTTTTCACCAAAAGCAAAAGCCTGTGGGTTTTTTTTTTTTCCTGTTTACTAAACTGACATGTGATTTTCAGAGGCATGTATTTAAGAAAAATTGGTAATTTAATTTCAGCGGGATTTAAGATCACAGATGGATTTTATGAAGGTTAGAGCCAGGATGGTTTTGCAGAAGGAATACAACTTCAGGGTTAAACATAATTCGGTTGTGAGAGCTATGAGGTCTTGGAAAAGTGGCAACATCTTTGTGTCATGGCTGCCTCATCTACAGCAGTGCATTAACGATAACAACAGCAGTAGCTGTTTTCTGTGATTACAAAAATCAGGAAAAAATGCATATAAAATTCCTAGGACAGGCAAAACTGGCACTCCCCAGATGGTGGAGTCTGTCGGGGCTCATTTCTGGAATGATCTCCTTTGTCTGTCTCCCCCATGGCTGCTTGTCTGCTAGGCTTGCGGTTTCTCCGGCAAGACATATACACACAGACATAAGTGCAGACCACCACACTAACCACCACGCCACACGCATTCTGCTTTCCAACCCCACCGTCTGAGGCTGCAGCAGGGTGCAGATAAAGTCCATCATTTTCTGGTTTGGCACTTAACACCTTCTGGTGCCTTTCTACTACTTGAGATTTCATGTATTAGATTAAATCTGAAATTTTTATACTTGCAGAGAACCCTGCTGATACTTTTTCACTTAACTGGAATAATGAAATAGAAAAACCGCCCCAGGTGACTAATCACAGCCAAGTAGTCAGCCATAGGCTCTGAGAACTGGGTAGAACAAACCCAAGGACATACTTTCAGGAATCCAAGGATGGCTTCTTGGATGAGTTCTTTGTGGAAAATTTTTAAATTTCGTGTTTTCATTTTGTTAACCTTGAAAGAAGAATCAAGTGTTGCCATATAAGAATGCAAAGTAAAGAGAGCTGGACCTTGTGGTGATGACATATTCAGGCCTAGAGAAGGCAAAGTGATAGCAGCCTGCAGCGGTCTTAACAGAGAAGCGGGTGGGAGAAGCGAGGCACCGTGGGAGAAGCGAGGCACCGTGGCAGGGGGCAGCACAGGCTTGAGCCTAGGTGACAGCAGTGAGCACCACGGTCAGGCATCCAGCAGTCACATTTATGCAGAAATGCAGGTGTCACAGGAAATTAACACCGATTTGAATTTCATTAGCTTTGTAGATTTCTGTAAATAACGTACAAAAGTGTTCTTGTTTTGTAGTTGTGTAAGTGCTACTAAGCACAAGGAGTTTATACTTCTTTTACAGTTGTACCTAATTCCGCAACATTACACTAATAAACATTAAGTCATCTCCTAACTGTTCTTAAAGGGTCAGTACATTTCTTAAGTTTGTGAACCACTGCTTTACCGTATAACTCAAACGGGGAGAGGGGACCCATTTACTCTGCTGCTCACCTTCCACAACATTTTCCTGAGGTGAGAATTAAGCATTTGCCTTCGTTTATCTAATCCGACTGGGGATCCTATTTTGCCATCTTGGGAGTCACGACAAAAGGTGGAGATAACACCAAGCATGGCTTGAGAAATTAAGGAGGCAAGAGGACTATGCAATTTCAATATAAAATCATGTCATGCCCTCACCCCTGCTCCAAAATGTTTCCTTTATCTCTTATTGACTCTACTTTGAATTACCGGAGCCACTGTTCCAAAGCATCTCCATTTTCCTCAAGGCAACGCTACATAACCACCCTTTTACCTTTCTCAGCAAGTAACTTGGGATCCTAAGATTTATGAATATTGAGGTCTTCAGACATAAACTCCACTCCACCTTCCAACTCCCATCCCACCTACTGTCTTTGAGGAAAAAGCAATCTTTCTTCTTGCAGAGGGGAATCCAGACAGGACTGTAGTTCCCTCCCACCTACTTACAAAATTGTGATCAGTGAATGAACCTTCTCCGCGAGGATCCTTTGTGCCCACTGAGATTGCGCTGGCATCAACTGTCAACCCTAAACACCCACCAGTGCACACAGAAACACACGTGCCCTACTTTGCATTCAGGAGCTTCTTGCTTTCTAAACGGCAATTCCTAAATGAGTTTTCCTTCTGCAGTTAAAATACCCTTGATGTTAAGATTATATGCTCTACTCAGGATGAAATCATCTCTAATTTTGTAAGTTAGGCTTTGCTGGAAAAACAAAGATGTTTGTTTGTTTGTTTGTTTTAAAGGGAAGCAATGGGCTTAGCCTAGACCTCAGGTAGGTCCATAAAACCAAAGCTGTCTCACTCGTCCTCACAGTCTCAGTGCCTGGGACACAGCCTGCAGAAGTAATGGTGCCTGGGTAAATAACAGAATGTCACTCAACCGACCCACATTCATCCAGGCCTCTCCCTACCAGTGTAATTCCGCCCACATTTCGTATCTTGGCATTCAAAGCCACGGATGCTTTGTCTCCCACCTTCCTGAGGAGCATTATTAACCCCCGACATGTTGCCTATGCTTCAGCTAAATCAAGCTTCTTTTACCTCCTGATACACTCTGCGTTTTCCTTATCTTTGCTCAAGTTTTTTCTTCTGCCTGAAATTCTCTATTTCTGCCCATGGAAACTGTACCCAAGCAAGAACTAGCTCCAGTATCAATCTCTTTCAGAAGCTTTTCAGGATGTCTCTCAACACCCCCGAAGAGTCAGATCTGAACACTCATGATACCTGTCATGGGAGGACTCAGCCTTCTGTGAATAATAATGAAGATGATGACGACGCTGGTACTAACGTTTATATGTCACTTACTGTGTACTGAAGTGCTTTATTTATACATGATGCTAAGCACTTCACATACACCCACTCAGTTCACTATTCTCAATAACTCTATCTACTACTCTCTCCTTTTTATACTGGGGTACTGAGCGGTTAAGTAACTTTCTAGCTACACAGCTTTTAAGGAGTAGAAGATGGATTTGTAACCTAGGCAGTACGGATGCAGACTACTAGCTTTTCTCAGTGAGTTCTGTGAGAGAATTAGGCCCTAATATCCAAAGGTATCCACTGTATAAAATGAATTAACTTCTCTCCTATGTGTCTAGAATGGTACTAGCTATGTCATCCTCGGGATAATTAAGAAAACAGTCACTCTAATCACATGTATAGGGATTAATTTTCTCACAGAACCCTGGTTGAAAAAGAAGTTGTTTGAGCAATTTTTTTTTCAATTAGAAAAGTAAAAAATATTACATAGGTCTTAATCCTTGACAATCAAGTGTATTTACGAACAGCAAGTATCTTCATGTAAACAGTTCTGGTTGGAAGACCCAGAGGGCACTCCTCTGGGGGCGGGGATGCTTTTCACTGCTTCACTATGCTTTCTTTCAATGTGTCTGGATGCTCTTCATATTCCTGATATCCCTTCCCCATCTTAGTAAACCTTACAGTCTTCAAAAGCTGCAACTGCATCTCATTCATCTTTTTGTCTCCCATGAGAGCCATCTCAGTGTTTAAATCAGGTTCACATGGTCATGTTTTTCTTTAATTAAGTAAATTCTTACATTCAGTAGTCCAGGCTAGTTGATAAGCACCTTCCTTACAGGAAACTAAAAACTAAAGCTACCTGTTATATTTTTTTCGTTGTATCTGACAGGCATTTAAAAATCAAGATTACTGAGGCATAAAGACAATGAGATACACCCATTTAAGGTGTATAATTTGGTGAGTTTTGATGGAGGTACACACCTGTGAAACCATGGTCCCATGTGAGGTACAGAACATTTTCATCATTCCCAAAAGTTTCTTCTTGCCCCTTTGCAGTACATACTTCTGCTACACCCAGCTTCAGGTAATCACTGATCTACTCTCTATCATTATGGAGTAGTTTGCCTTTTCCAGAATTGCAAGTAGATGAAATCATACAGTATGTGGTCTTTTGTGTTTGAGTTCTTTCACTAAGCATAACGATTCTGAGAGTCATCCATGTTGTTGCATACATCAGTAGTTAGTTCCTTTCTATTACTGAGCAATAATTCATTGTATGGAGAGACCATATTTTGATTATCCATTCACCTGTTGATGGACATTTGGGTACTTTTCAGTTCTGAGCTACTGTGAATAATTCTGTCATGAACATTTTCGTATAAATCTTTGTGTATATAATTATACTCCTTTCTTTTGAATAAAGGCTTGGTCATATAGTAGGTATATGCTTAGCTTTTGAAACTATGGTTTCTTCAATAGAACTTTATTGGCAGCTTTATCTGTAATAGCCAGAAACTGCAAATGACCACCCATACATAGGTAAATGAATAAATAAATTTTGGTGTATCCATACAATAGAATACTAATCATCAAAAAAGAATAATAAACAAAGATATGGATAAATCTCAAAATAATTAGGCGGAAGGAATGAAGCCAGACAAGAAAAAGAGCACATGATTCTCTTTATAAAAAATTCTAGAAAATGCGAACTATATAGTGACAGAAAGCAAATCAGTGGTTGCTTGGAGACTGTGGTGGAAAGAAGAACGGTTACAACGGGGCATGAGGAAATTTTTAAGGGTGATGAAAATGTTCTTGATTATGGTGATATCAAAACTCCTCAAGCTGAATACTTTAAATATGTGCAATATATTGTATGTCAATTATACTTCAATAAATTTGTTTTTTTAAAGACAATGGCACTTGTGGAAACAGACAAATTCCTTGATGTGATAGGATAACTTTGAAACAGTCTCTACTGTTTACAAACTTTAATGCAGTAGAAGATTATTTTCCTGGGTGTCTGAACTCTTAAAACAACTGAGCAGCAGAATTGCTCTAAAGAATCTTAAGACAAAAAAACAACAACCTATTAAAGTAAAATAAAATAATTCCCATATATAATAACTGCGTTATTTCTCATGTGCATGCTAGTGGTGTGACCTGGAGCATTGTGACTGACAGGCCTGCATGATTTGGGTGGACTGATGTGTGTTACAGATGAGGATGGTGAAGGGGTAGTGATCCTGAACATAGAAAACATAAAATTCAAGTGACAAACATTTTACATGACAAAGGACATCTTTTAATGCTAAAAGCCGGATTCAACAATGAGGCTATAACAGCTGTGACTATGTAGAAAACAACATAATTACTGTTATAAAACAAAAAAGACAGGAGATGCAATGTGACATAGACAAAAACACACAAATAACAGGAGACTTTA
The DNA here is from genome assembly GCF_964374135.1 of Grampus griseus. Lineage (NCBI taxonomy): Eukaryota > Metazoa > Chordata > Mammalia > Artiodactyla > Delphinidae > Grampus > Grampus griseus. Next base: position 27,388,332 of record NC_139008.1, read on the forward strand.
ATCTCCCAAGCTCAGTACAAGACAGATGAAGTAGACAAAAAATAAGCAAGGATATACAAGGCCAAAACAGCATAATCAGTAAGGAGATCTTATTGCTATACAGTGAACTTCACACCCTGATGACAGAGAAGACACCTTCTCAAAAAACACGGACTATTCAAAAAATCATGTATTAGGTCACAAAGAAAACTCCAGTGAATTCCATAAAACAAAAAATATTATAAACGACACTCTGATATCAATGTAATAATGCTAAAAATTATTAATAAAATAAAAAACTAAAAAGTTTTGTCTACCTGGAAATTAATAACATCTTCTATTAACTCACAGAAAAGAGGAAAAATACAAACTGAACTGAAAGAATTTTTTTAAAAAAGATAGTTTTGGGGGGTATAATCAGAATCTGTGGCAAATATTTAAAGCAGTGAGCAGAGAAAATTTCAAATCCATAAACCATTATATCAGTACAAATGAAAGAATGAAAATAAACTATGTGCCTCAGAGAAAAAAGATTAAAAAAACAAAGAATAGAGTCCTAGAGACGCTTGGGATATCATAAGGTTATGCGCAGCTGGCGTTCCAGGAGGGCAGAGAGAATGAGGCAGAAAACATAACTGCAAATATAATGGCTGAAAACTCCCCAAATTTGATGAAATACATAAAGTACAGATTCAAGAAACCTGGCAAACTTTCAAGAAAGATAAATTCAAGCACATACAGAAATCAACAGGCTTCAGATACACAAGCAAGCCGTTACAGAGCATAATAGTAGAGAAAACTCCATTAATAACAGCAAAAAGACAAAAACTCAGGAGTAAACTTAACAAGAAATGCACAAAACTCCTGAAAAACACAAAAGTAGGCTTGAACACATAGATAATCCTTGTTCATGAATAGGATAAAATACCACATTATTAAAATGTTGGTTGTCTCTAAGTTAATTTACACATTTAATGCAATTTCAATAAAAATAGCAACAGGTTTTTAATTGAACTAGACAAGGTGATTCTTAAGTTCATATGGAAAAAATAAAAACACCCAAGGCAAACCAGGAAAACACAGGAAAAAAAAAAGTGTCACATAGGGGAGGAAGAAAGAGTCTGATTCGATAAAAATAAACTTGAAGTAGATCAGGGATGAAAATGTTAAAATAAAAAAAAATCAAACCATGTGTACTGTAAGTAAATACTGATGGGATCCTTGGACATAGGGGAAAGTTTTCTATGACCCCGTATCCAAATGCAATAAAAAGAAAAGACTGATAAATTCTGGCCACGTTAAAAACAGAACAAAAACACTGAAGAGGAAGGGCTAATCTCCTTAATACATAAATAACTCTGTAAAAATGAAAGAGTTTAAAAACCCAACAGAGAAATGAACAGATAATTCACACTCTTCTCCAAAAAAAGATTCTGAAATGGCCCTTATGCATATGAAAAGATGTTCGACCTTACTCATAATTAGAGAAGTGCAATTAAAATTATATCTGAACATCAGATGGCAAAAAAGTATGACAACACATTCTGTAGGTGTGGCTGTGGGGGAAATGTTTATTTCTCACACATTGCTGATTGGGGTGCAAACTGGTACAACCCCTCGAAAGAGGAACTTAGCAATATCTAACAAAACTACAAATGCGTTTACCTTTTGACTCAGCAATTCCACATGTAGGAAGTTACCTGAAGGATACACCTCCAACATTATAAAATGGTATATGCCAAAAGTTATTTACTATAGCAATTTGTTTGTTACTGCAAAATACTGGAAACAACTTAAATGCCCACACACAGGAGAATGGTTGAATAAACTATGGTACATCCACGCCACAGAATACTACACAGCTGTAAAAAGGACTAAGGAAGATCTCCATGAACTGATACCAGGAGACCTGCAGAATATGTGAAGTGGAAAAAAAAAAGCAAACTACAAAACAGTATCAATGTTACTTCTTGCATAAGGGAGAAGGGAGAACAATAAAATGTATAGTTATAGCTGCTTCAGGAGGAAAAAAATGAAAGGAAGGGTAAACTAGAAACTAATAAGATTAAGCCCCTTCCTTGGGTGGGGAAACAGGGAGGAAGAATTAGGGGATGGAAATGGGATGGGAGGGAGATGTAGGCAGCAACACTTTTCTGAGAACATCATTTTTGGTACAGTTTTTTTTTTTTTGCAGTACGCGGGCCTCTCTCACTGTTGTGGCCTCTCCCGTTGTGGAGCACAGGCTCTGGACACACAGGCTCAGCGGCCATGGCTCACAGGCCTAGCCGCTCCGCAGCATGTGGGATCTTCCTGGACCGGGGCATGAACCTGTGTCCCCTGCAGCGGCAGGCGGACTCTCAACCACTGCGCCACCAGGGAAGCCCCATTTTTGGTACAGTTTTGACTTTCAGAACCTTGTGAATATATCACACACTCAAAATATAAACTAATGAATCTACAAGGATGAAGGAATATCCAAATTGGGCCAGCACTAGCCCTGGGCCCAGGACTGCCCACAAGCAGATGACATCACCTCCAGGATGCCTAGGCCCTGCAGCCAGCCACCCTGTGACCCAAACCTGCCCACTAGCACCAGAACTCCTCAGGCTGTGCATCCAGCCATGCCAGGACCCAGCCCCACTCATCAGTGCCTGGCAGCCTCCATACAAGGCAGGGCCAAGCAAGCAACTGGGTCAGGGGCCAATCATCCCTACCATCATGCCCATAGTTGTTCGACCCGGCACAACAGAAGGGCCCATGCAGCCCACTTAGAGGGCATCCCTAGAGCATATAGCCACAAAGGACGTCTCTTACATAAGGACACTTTTCCAAGATCAGAAAATGTAACCAATCTACCAAATACATAGTAATAAATACAGAATTAGGCAAAAAGAGGCAACAGAGGAATGTGCTACAAATGAAGGAACAAGACAAAACTCCAGAAGAACTAAGCAAGATGGAGACAAACAACCTATCTGATAAAGAGTTCAGGGTAACGTTCATAAAGATGTTCAAAGAACTCAAGAGAAGAATGGATGAACACAATGAGAAGTTTAACGAAGAGTCAGAAAATATAAAGAACCAAACGGAGCTGAAGAACACAATAACTGAAATAAAAAATACACTAGAAGGAATCAACAGATTAGATGACACAGAGGAACAGATCAACAAGCTAGACGGCAGAGTAGTAGAAATCATGCAAACTGAACAGAGAAGAGGAAAAAAAAATGAAAACAGTTTAAGAGAACTCTGGGACATAGCAAATGTGCTAACGTTCACATTATAGGAGTCCCAGAAAGAAAAAATAGGGAGAAAGGGAAAGAGAATGTACTTGAAGACATAACAGCTGAAAACTTCCCTAACCTGGGAAAAGAAACAAGACATCCAGGTCCAGGAAACACAGACAATCCCAAATAAGATCAACCTAAAGAAGTCAATTCAAAGACACATTGCAATTAAAGTGGCAAAAATTAAATATGAAGAGAGAATATTAAAAGCAGAAAGGGAAAAGCCACTAGTTACATACAAGAGAGCTCCCAGAAGGCTAACAGCTGACTTCTCAGCAGAAACTCTATAGTCAAGGAGGGAGCAGCATGATATATTTAAACTGATGAAAGGGAAAAACCTACAACCAGGAATACTCCACCTGGCATGGCTATCATTCAGATTTGAAGGAGAGATCAAGAGTTTTACAGACAAGCAAAGCAAAGCCATGAAACTGGCTTTGCAGGAAAGGGACTTCTCTAAGCAGAAAAGGCCACAACTAGAAATATGAAAACTACAAAAGGAAAAATCTCATTGGTAAAGACAAATATAAAGGTAGAAGATTAGCCACTTAATAAAGATAGCTGGAAGGTTAAAAGACAAAAGTAGAAAATTACCTATATCCTCAGTAAGTAGTTAAGAGACATACAAAACAAAAAGGTGTAAAATATGAGGTCAAAAACATTAAATGTGGGTGGTGATGGGGGGAATAAAAATGCAGGGTTGTTAAAATGAGTTTGAACTTTAAAGAACAGCAGCTTAAAATAATTGTGTGTGTGTGTGTATATACATACATATAAAACTCACTGGTAACCACAAACAAAAATCTAAAACAGGTACACATACCAAAGAGAAAAGAATCTGAACATAACACTAAATAGTTATCAAATCACAAGGGAAGAGAACAAAATAAGAAAGGAACACAAAAGAACTACAAAAAAGAATACAAACCCCAAACAATTTTAAAAAATGGTGGGCTTCCCTGGTGGCGCAGTGGTTGGGAGTCCACTTGCCAATGCAGGGGACACGGGTTCGTGCCCTGGTCCGGGAAGACCCCACATGCCACGGAGCTGTGAGCCACGGCTGCTGAGCCTGTGTGTCCGGAGCCTGTGTTCCACAACGGGAGAGGCCACAACAGTGAGAGGCCCACGTACCACAAAAAAAAAAAAAAAAAAAGGCAAAAAGTACATACATCAATAATTACTTTAAATGTAAACGGGTTAAATGTTCCCATCAAAAGACACAGAAGGGCTGAATGGATACAAAAACAAGACGCATATATATATATATATATATATATATATATATATATATATATATATATATATGCTGCTTACAAGAGACTTCAGATCTAAAGACACACACAGGTTAATAGTGAGGGGATGGGAAATGGTATTCCATGTAAATGAAAATGAAGAGATAGTTGGGGTAGCCATACTTATATCAGAAAAAACAGACTTTAAAACAAAGACTGTAACAGGAGACAAAAAAGGACATTACATAATGATCAAGGGATCAATCCAAGAAGAATATATAACAATTGTAAAAATATATGCACCCAAAATAGGAGCACCTAAATATGTAAGACAAATATTAACAGACATAAAGGGAGAAAGTGACAGTAACGCAATTAATAGTAGGGGACTTTAACATCCCACTTACATCAATGAACAGATCATAAAGAGAATATCAATAAGGAAACACTAGCCTAAGAAACACATTAGACCAAATACACTTAATAGATATAGATACAGAACATTCCATCCAAAAGTGGCAGAATACACATTCTTTTCATGTGCACATGGAACATTTTCCAGGTTAGCTCATATGTTAAGCCACAAAACAAGCCTTGGTAAATTTAAGAAAACTGAAATCATATTAAGCATCTTTTCCGACCACAAACACATGAGACTAGAAATCAACTACAAGAAAAAACTGCAAAAAACCACTAACATATGCAGACTAAAAAATATGCTACTAAACAATCAATGGATCACTGAAGAAATCAAAGAGGAAATTTTAAAATAGCTGAAGACAAATGAAAATGAAAACATAACAATCCAAAATCTATGGGATGAGCAAAAGCAGTTCTAAGACGGAAGCTTATAGCAATATAAACCTACCTCAGGAAACAAGAAACATCTCAAATACACATCCTAACCTTATACCTAAAGGAACTAGAAAAAGAACAAACAAAACCCAAAGTTAGCAGAAGAAAAGAAATCATAAAGATCAGAGCAGAAATAAATGAAAAAGACAAAAAAAAAAAAAAAAGGGAAAAGATCAATGAAACTAAGAGCTGGTTCTTTGAAAAGATAAACAAAATTGATAAACCTTTATTCAGTCTCATAAAGAAAAAAAGAGAGATGGCCCAAATCAATAAAATCAGAAATGAAAAAGGAAAAATTATAACCAACACCACAGATATACAAAGGATCATAAGAGACTACTGTGAGCAATTACATGCCAATAAAATGTACATCTTAGAAGGAATGTATGTACAAATTCCTAGAAATATACCATCTCCCAAGACTGAAGAAAAAGAAAATATGAATAGGCCGATTACCAGAAATGAAAATAAGTCAGTAATAATAAAAACTCCCAACAAATAAAAGTCCAGGACAGATGGCTTCACAGGTGAATTCCACCGAACATTTAAAGAAGAGTTAACACCTACTGTCCTCAAACTATTCAAAAAAAAATGCAGAGGAAGGATTGCTTCTGAACTCTGTACCAGTTTGTACCAGACTGCTTCTATACCAGGCCAGAATCACCTCAATACCAAAACCAGATGAAGCTAACACACACACACACACACACACACACACACACACACACACACACACACACACAAAATTACAGGCCAATATCACTGATGAACACAAGTGCAAAAATCCTCAACAAAATATAAGCAAACTGAACTTAACAATACATTAAAAGGATCACACAACATGATCAAGTGGGATTTATTCCAGGGATGCAAGGATAGTTCAATGTTCACAAATCAATGTGATACACCACATTAAAAAATTGAAGAATAAAAATCATATGATCATCTCACCAGATGCAGAAAAAGCTTCTGACAAAATTCAACCTCCATTCATGATAAAAGCTCTCAACAAAGTGGGTATAGAGGGAACATACATCAACATCATAAAGGCCATATTTGACAAGCCCACAGCTAATCTCATATTCAAGGGTAAAATGCTGAAAGCATTTCCTCTAAGATCAGGAATCAGACAAGGATGCCCACTCTCACTGCTTTTATGGAACACAGTATTCAAAGTCCTAGCCACAGCAATCAGATAAGAAAAAGAAATAAAAGAAAACCAAATTGGAAAGGAAGAAGTAAAACCATCACTGTTTGCAGATGACATGATACTATATAAAGAAAATCCTAGAAATGCCATCAGAAAACTACTAGGGCTCATCAATGAATTTGATAAAGTTGCAGGATACCAAATTCATACAAGGAAATTGGCCACGTTTCTATATACTAACAACAAGCTATCAGAAAGAGAAATTAAGAAAACCATCCCATTTACAATTGTATCAAAAAGAATAAAACACCTAGGAATAAATCTAACTAAGGAGGTAAAAGATCTGTACTCAGAAAATTATAAAGAAATTGAAATAGAAAGAAATCAAAGATGACACAAATGGATGGAAAGATATACCATGCTCATGAATTAGAAAAAATAATACAGTTAAAATGACCATACTACCCAAGGCAATCTACAGATTCCATGCAATCCCTATCAAAATACCAATGGCATTTTTCACAGAACTAGGACAAATAATTCTAAAATTTGTATGGAAATGCAAAAGACCCTGAATAGCCAAAGCAATCTTAAGAAAGAACAAAACTGGAGGTATCACGCTCCCTATTTCAAACTGCACTACAAAGCTACAGTCACCAAAACATTATGGTACTGGCACAAAAACAAACACACAGATCAACGAAACAGAATGGAGAGCCCAGAAATGAACTCACATTTATATGGTCAATTAAGCTACCACAAAGGAGGCAAGAACATAGAATGGGGAAAAGACAGCCTCTTCAATAAATGATGGGGAAACTGGACAGGTACATGCAAAAGAATCAAACTGGACCACTTTCTTACACCATATACAAAAATTAACTCAAAATGGACAAAAGACTTAAATGTTAAGACCCAAAACCATAAAACTAGAAGAAAACATAGGCAGTCTGCTCTTTGACATGGGTCTTAGCAATATTTTTGGACATGTCTCCTCAGGCAAGGGCAACAAGAGCAAAGTAAACAAGTAGGATTACATCAAACTAAAAAGCTTTTACACAACAAAGGGAACTTTCAACAAAATGAAAAGGCTGCCTATGGAATGGGAGAAGATACTTGCAAATGATATCTCTAATAAGGGGTTAATATCCAAAATATACAAATAATTCATACAATCCAACATCAAAACAAACAACCCAAGTAAAACATGAGCAGAGGATCTGAGTAGACATTTTGCCAAAGAACATATATAGTGGCCAATAGACACATGGAAAGATACTCAACACGACTGATCATGAGGGAAATGCAAATCAAAACCGCAATGATGGGCTTCCCTGGTGGCGCAGTGGTTGAGAGTCCGCCTGCCGATGCAGGGGACACAGGTTTGTGACCCGGTCCAGGAAGATCCCACATGCCGCGGAGCAGCTGGGCCCGTGAGCCATGGCCGCTGAGCCTGCGCGTCCGGAGCCTGTGCTCCACAATGGGAGAGGCCACAGCAGGGAGAGGCCCGCGTACCGCAAAAAAAAAAAAAAAAAAAAAAAAAAAAAACGCAATGAGATATCACCTCTCATCTGTCCAGAATGGCTATTATCAAAAAGACAACAAATAACAAGTGTTGGTTAGGATGTGGAGAAAAGGGAACTCTAGTACTGTACACTGTTGGTGGGGATGTAAACTGGTGCAACCACTGCAGAAAAACAGTATGGCAGTTCCTCAAAAAATTAAAAATAGAACTACCATATGATCCAGCAATCCCACTCCTATGTATTTACCCAAAGAAAATGAAAGCACTAATTCAAAAAGATATATATATCCCTAAGTTCATTACAGCATTATCTACAATAATAAAGATATGGAAGCAACTTAAGTGCCCATCAATAGATGACTGTATAAACAAGATATGGCACACACACACAACACACACACACACACACACGAATATTATTCAGCCGTAAGAAAGTATGAAATATTGCCATTTGTGACAACATTGATAGACCTACAGGATATTATGCTAAGTGAAATAAGTCAGAGAAAGACAAATACTATATGATTTCATTATATGTGGAATCTAAAAATCAAAACAAATGAACAAACCACAACAAAACAGAAACACAGTCACAGATACAGAGAACAAACAGGTGGTTGCCAGAGGCGTAAGTGGGGGATGAGGGAAATAGGTAAGGGAGATTAAGAGGTACAAACTTCCCATTACAAAATAAATGAGTCACGGGTATGAAATGTAGAGTGTAGGGAATGGAATCAATAATTATGTAATATCTTCATAAGGTGACAGATGGTTGTTAGACTTATTGTGGTGATCATGTTGAAATGTATAGAAATACTGAATCACTACATTGTGCACCAGGAACTAACATAGTGTTGTAGGTCAATTGTACTTTGAAAACAAACTCACAGAAAAAGAGATCAGATTTGTGGTTACCAGAGGTGGGAGTGGGGGGATGGGGAATTGGGTGAAAGCCGTGAAAAGGTACAAACTTCGACTTAAAAGATACATAAGTACTAGGGTTGTAATGCACAACATGATACATATAATTAACACTGCTCTATGTTATATAGGACAGTTGTGGACTTCCCTGGTGGCACAGTGGTTAAGAATCCGCCTGCCAATGCAGGGGACACGGCTTCGTGCCCTGGTCCAGGAAGATCCCACATGCCGCAGAGCAACTAAGCCTGTGCACCACACCTACTGAGCCTGCACTCTAGAGCCCTCAAGCCACAACTACTGAGCCCGCACACCACAACTACTGAAGCCCACACGCCTATAGTCCATGCTCTTCAACAAGAGAAGCCACCGCAATGAGTAGCCCATGCACCGCAGCGAAGAGTAGCCCCCGCTTGCCACAACTAGAGAAAGCCCATGCGCAGCAAACGTGCAGCAATGAATACCCAATGCAACCATAAATATACAAATTAATTTTTTTAAAAAAGTTGTTAAGAGAGTAAATCCTTAGAGTTCTCAAGAGGAAATAATTTTTTTTCTATTTCTTTTATTTTGTATCTATATGAGATGACAGATATTCACTAAACTTACTGTGGTCATCATTTCATGATGTATATAAGTCAAATCATTATGCTGAACACCTTAAACTTACACTGTGAATTTATTTTTCACAGTGGTATGGGTTAGTAATTCTGAAACTACTTTATGTGGATTCAAGAATTAAACACATAATATATTGTGGATGGTGGGACGAGGGGTTCTTCACTGTCAGAGAAGAGCATTAAAAACATGGAAAGGGGGAAGGGTAGAATGAACCCTGTGATGCTGGGTTGAAACTGGAGATATCAGTAAGGATGCCTAATTTTTAATATACACAGTGACACAGACAGACAGGAATAGATATAGATGTATGTGTGTAAATGTGAATACACACATGTATTTCCTATTTCTGCCTACTGAGAGGATCTAGAAGCAATGAACAAACAGAACAAACAGTAGCAATGAATACAGTTCGCTCCCAGATCTTGGTTTATAAATACTGCACGAAAATGAACTGAACTTCCCAGGAGAAAGGGCTGATTCCAGGGCTAGGGCAAAGTACAAGCTGAGCCTGGAACATCTTTCTGTGCCAGGAACATCTTTCTGTGCCAGAAAGCAAATAAGTTCTCAAAGAATGAAGGGAACCTGTCAAAAGGTCACAGATACAGCAGAAACTAACACACCACTGTAAAGCAATTATACTCCAATAAAGATGTTAAAAAAAAAAAGGACGTAGAAGCCAGCTTGAAGGAATTCCCACTGGCTAAATCTAAGACAATCTGAGCAATAAAATAAATAGTAGTAAGAGAACTGCTCTTAATACATACTATTATTTACTAATAATTAGAATAAAATAAGATTCCATGATTCCACAATGATATAAATTAACAGTTAAAAGTGGCAAAAAAGAAAGCTTGTCTTTAAAGTAGAACGTTGTCTAATAAAATGTAAGGAATGATGAAATTAGAAAATCACCACTTAGCAATTACCAGCATAATAATTGTTTTAGGCAACAATTACCAATGGATACTAAAACTATTTAGTATAGGTGAGAGTTGGATGAGGTGAGAGTTTACATAATGTAAAAATATTTCCTTATAACATACTTATTAATTACAAAGGGAAAGCTGAGAAGACACAGCATCACTTCTGTGGTCTTCCTGCCAAAGGGGAACGACCTGATCTAATCACAAGAAGCCAAGAGATGAACCCAAATTTAATGTCATTCCACATAATAATTGACCTATACTCTTCAAAAACATTATAAAAGACAAAAAACAAAAAAGTATAAGATTACAGAAAAGATTCTATTTTAAAGGAGACTGAGAGACCAATTAAATGCAACATGTGATCCTGGACTGGATTGTGAAATGGGGAAAACATATTTTATTTCTTTTGCTACAAAGGATACTATTGGCATGATTTGAATAAGGTCTGGGATTGGTTAATAATGCTGTATCAACGTTAATTTCTGATTTAAATAACTGTACTGTGGTTAAATAAGAGACTATCTCTATTTTTAGGAAACACGCACTTAAGTGTTTACAGGTAAAAAAGCAACATGTCTGGGCTTCCCTGGTGGCGCAGTGGTTGAGAGTCCGCCTGCCGACGCAGGGACACGGGTTCGCGCCCCGGTCCGGGAAGATCCCACATGCTGCGGAGCGGCTAGGCCCGTGAGCCATGGCCGCTGAGCCTGCGCGTCCGGAGCCTGTGCTCCGCAGTCGGAGGGGCTACAACAGTGAGAGGCCTGCGTACCGCAAAAAAAAAAAAACAAGCAACATGTCTGCAACTTACTCTTAAATGTTCAGGGAAAAAACATTATGTATAGATATGGAAAGAGCATGATGAAGCAAATTAACATTTGAGGAATCTGGATGGAGGATATACAGGAATTCTTTGTATTAGTTTTTGTAACTTTCCTTAAGTCAGAAGTTACTTCAAAATAAAGTTTTAAAAAACTCATCCCACTGTACATATTAGAGCTGTGCATTTCAGTGTATGCAAAACATAACTTCAACTTTAAAAAATTTTAATGACAAACATTTTTCAAATAGATAAGAATGCTGTGAATACTGTCAAACACTGCCAATAAAAGTATAAATTGGTATCATGTTTCTAGGAAGCTCCAGGAAATATGTTAAAGAACCCAGAAAGAGGTCTAAACTCGTTGACCCTGCAAGTCAATATCTATGACTTTATTATACAAAAATATTCTGGAATATATATAGAAATAAAATGACTTATGTGCAATGCTATTCATCTTAGCATTAACCACAGCAGCAAAGTCCAGGACATGATCTTAAATGTTAAATAAAGGGTGATTAAATTATAGCAAATATATAATGATATATTGTATAGCCACTGAAATAATGGCTTCAAAATAAAAAATAATTATTGGATGTTTACAGTGAGCCGAAGAAGTAAAAAATGATTTCATTTTCAGAGGAATATTTTAACAACATGGAAAAATGTGCACTATGAGGGTGAGGGGAGAACAGGAGGCCATAAAAATGGACGCTCATTATGGTCCCCATTTTGTTATTCTAAAAATTATATGAATGAAAAAAAGATTAGGACAAAATACTCTGAGTGGTAGGACTTACAGTTTACTTACATGCTCTGCTTTTTATCCTTCAAATTTTAAAAATGGTCTAAAATGATTATGCACTATATTTATGATGAAAAAACTAAACCTTAACAAGATATTTCTTATATTAAAATATCTTGAATTGGTACTCCAAACTGTTTCCTCATAGTAACAGCCTGTATGTAATTCACTTCAACAAATCTTAAGGTATTGTAATTCTAGATAAGCAAATATAGACTTCTATAAAAAGAAGGAAGACAACTATTGAGAAAATACTTATTACAATTTTAAAGCATTTCTATAGATTTAAAATTGAAAAGAAATGAGTATTTTATTTCATCAGACCTCTCAGCAAATCATTATATTCTGACTCTTTGCAAAATAGGTATTTCCTTACCTCATATGATTCTGATATTGTTCTAGGAAATGACTCATACATTACACACTATCGTCATTCTCTATGATTTTTGGCAAATAAGTTATGCCTGACATTTCTTATAAAACATTAAGAATGAGGCCACTTGAAAAGAATTAACAAGATTAAATTAAAAAAAAGTTTCTACATTATCGAAGATTGCACCCAGTTTGGGCATCTGAGGAAAAGTCAGATGACACACTACCAACCCCAAAGCCACAATTCAGTAAAGCAGTCTAGTAATGCTCACTACAGAAAAACATTTTAATGAAGAGTCTATAAAAACAACAAGCACTCCAGAATTCTGAGCTACAAAATTAATTTACAACAAGAGGACTTTTACCATCTCACAAATTGAAATTTCGTTTACCATGTAAACATATTTTGATGAACCACTCAAATAGAGTAGATGACATTCTAGGCATAATATAAATGAGACTAAATTTCATTGTAACTCCTTTATTCCTATAAAATAGAAACGATTAAATAATAGTAATTATTAGAGACATTTATTGGGAACTCACTGTATATTAGACACTATGCTAGGGGGCTTCCCTGGTGGTACAGTGGATAAGAATCCACCTGCCAATGAAGGGGACACGGGTTCGAGCCCTGGTCCAGGAAGATCCCACATGCCACGGAGCAACTAAGCCCGTGCGCCACAACTACTGAGCCTGCACTCTAGAGCCCGCGAGCCACAACTACTGAAGCCCACGCGCCTAGAGCCCATGCTCCGTAACAAGAGAAGCCACCGCAATGAGAAACCCGTGCACCGCCAACAAAGAGTAGCCCCCGCTCACCGCAACTAGAGAAAGTCGGGCACGCAGCAACGAAGACCCAATGCAGCCAAAAATAAATAAGTAAATAATAAAAATTTTTTAAAAATTAAAAAAAAAGACTATGCTAAGAACTTTGTTTTATTTCATTTTATTTCCTCAACAACCCTAACAGATAAGGACGTTTATTTTACTTTCATCCCAATTTACAGATGACAAAACCATAACAGTGGTAAGGTAACTGGCTGGGATTCTTAACCTCAGAGCTGTCTGCGCCCAAATTCCCTGGTCTTAGCCAGGATACATCTGAAGACTTTACATGAGCTAATAAGGCATACCTTAACAAACGGAATTAAAATGTATTTTAACAATTTCAGAAGTGGTAGTGTATTATCGTATACAAAGATTTTAACCTATGGCAAAAAAAAAGGAAAAGCAAAAACAATTTAAGTGTCCAAGAGTGAGGATCTGGTTAACTGAACTACTATGTGATGCACTTACTTGAGTGGATATGAAATGACTAAACAAAATATTAAAAATTACCAAGAACAGTATGTGAAATTGAAAACGAACAAACCCGGGAAACAAATTTATATAAATGACATTTTAAAACCAAAATAGCCTACACAGTAAAGATTAAGGAGATACTAAAAAATTTAAGTGTTACCTGAGTAGTGGGAATATGTATTAACTTTTTTGTTTCTCCTCTTCTTTCTCACAAATTTACCATAAGTATATACCACTGCCATTTTGAGAACAAATAATCGAACTATTTTCAAAAGAGCTAAGTAACTCAGCAGCGCACATGCACGCACACACACACACACACACGAACCAAAGAAAATGCAAAACCAAGAATGAGAAGTGCAAACAATGACTGACAATGAAAACACTTAAAAACTGATATCAGCTTTTTAGTTATGTATGACCACAATGGTTTCTTTTCCAGTATTATGTTTGTTGTGGTTTAAATTTTCCCCCTATATACTATTTTTGGAAACATGAATTTTTTTTTTAACCTTAGAGAACACTACTTACATGCTAACCTAAGAAGAGTTAGGAAGTTTCAAAGAGAAGGGTAAGAACTTCTAACAAGGAAAAGATAAACAGGAAAGAAAACAGGAAATAGCAGGGCAAAGCATTGTCAAGGAGAATCATTTTCTTGGTCACAGTGTTAGATACTATTTATACACAGAATACAAATATAACTAAAAAATTTAAGAGAAAAATGAGAAGTGGGATACTAGATGTATTATGAACATTTTATATATACGTATACGTAAATTTATTTAATAAGGAAAGACAAGAAACCTTGGGAAATACCATGACAAAGTACATCTCTACTGTTTTTATTAAAGTACATACAATTTTCAAATGAACCAAGAAAACAAAGAATGGGAAACCAGAATATTCTAGAAATAATCTTAAAATAACAGGGCAAATTCTTGAACATGGAGAGCTGTAAAGCACTAAATTGTGTATAATTAAATACATACAGCTCAGAGTGATATTAATGTTCCCAGCAATCAACAATTCTTTTCAAAATGAGTCTCATTACCACTTCAGAACACTCATAATACCATATAACTTCATGAGCATCACACAACCTGAATATATTCTAGGGCCCAAGCAGGGACTTTTCATTTCCAGAGTGTGGTGCTAGTTCTGTGAGCCAGACGGGGAAAAAAAGCAGATTTCCTAAAGCATGTGCTAGCTCACTGACAGGAATTTTCAGTCACAAATGGCAATATATATACTTAAGCAATGAAACAAACAGTATACTGTTCAGCAATAACACAGAAGCCCTCTTTTTAACAGATAAGGAATATTTTCAAAAATATATGACGAAAATTAAACCAACTTTCTTGGGTTTCTTTGTATCTGGTTGATCTGTTTCCATAGCAAACAAACCCCAATAACACTTACCAACGGCTGTGGAATGAACTAAACTGTTGGACTGTTTCTTGAGAGGAGAGACTGTAGTTTTCCCCCTTTGCAGCCCTGGCATTTAGTACAAAGTCCAACACTTAATAAATATCTGCTATGTCAATAAACGATAATCATAAAACCAGTTAGGTCAAAATGCATCCACTGACAGCTATCTAGTATTGTTTTTTTTTAAATATCCATTATCTATACACACTTAAGTGACCATAACATACAGGCACCAATAAACTCACTCTTTTTAGAGGTTTCTAGCAGTTTCGGCAAAATAAATCCTAATCTGAACTGATGCAGAATGAAATGTCTTTCAAAGGGGTTTTCAACTTATGCTTCACAGAAACGTAAATTAACATGTAACTTCCCACCTCAATAACAATTAGTTAAGGGTTATTAGAAGTCTACAAAATCATCAGCAAAGCAAAACAGAAAGCAGTGTTTAGGTCATAAAGTCAGAGTATCTAAAATGAAATTTGAGAAATCATTTCACTGGCAACATTGTTAAAAATAAATTTATGGATAAGACCTCTACACTAAAAACTAGGAAACTTTGCTGAGAGAAAGGAAGGAAGGCCTATATAAATGGAGAGCTATCATATTGATGGACTGGAATTAACCTCAAATTAATCTATAGGCTCAACACAATCTCAATCATATTCCTGCTAGGTATTTTTTTTCTTTTAAAACAAGCTGATTCTAAAATAGAAATGGAAATGCAAAGGAACTAGAATATCCAGAGCAATACTGTAAAAGAAGAACAAAGCTGGAAGACTTACCCTACCTGATTTCACGACTGACTGTAAAGCTATAGTAATCAGGACAGTGTTTCTGGCATAAGGATTAAGAAACAGATCAATGGCACAGAATGGAGAGCCCACAAACAGATCTACCCTTAAATGATCACTGGATTTTAAACAAAGGTGCCAAAGCATCCCAATGGGAAAAGGGAGACTTCTTAACAAATGTTGTTTAAACAATCAGAAATCCATTGAAAACAGATGAGCCTTGACCCCTACTTCACACCAGACACAAAAGTCAATTTGAAGTGCATCACGGACATAAATGTAAAATCAAAAATGATAAAGCCTTTAAAAGAGCATAAAGGAGAATACTTCCATGGCCTGGGGGTAGGCAAAGGTTTCTCAGGATGCAGAAAGCAATCATCATAAAAAATGGATAAATTAGACTTCTTCAAAAATTAAAACTTTTGCTCATCAAAACACACTTTAAGAAAATGAAAGAGTAAGCCACGGAGTGGGAGAACATATGTGCAAAACACATTATTTGACAAGTATAAAGCATATATGAAGAACTCCAACAACCTCATAATAAAAATACAACCCAGTTTAAAAATGAACAGACGTGCTTCAGGCACTACTATTGTGTTTTAAGTAATATTCAGAATCGGGCCTGAGGTGGACTGATTATCATCCCATAGCACATCTGGGCAGGGAGGGTAGG
Source organism: Grampus griseus (assembly GCF_964374135.1). Lineage (NCBI taxonomy): Eukaryota > Metazoa > Chordata > Mammalia > Artiodactyla > Delphinidae > Grampus > Grampus griseus. The sequence goes on from NC_139008.1 coordinate 27,405,016, forward strand.
CAATAGATTGAGGTGAAGGAAAATGGAATGGAGAAATATGGATAATTTGTTCTCAAAATAAGGGCATTTTAAATAAATACTGAGCTCTACACTAATGACATATATGCTGATGTCTTTAGGGAGACAGGTACAGATGCCTGCAATTTATTTTGAAACATGTGAAAAAAAAAAGGTAAGACTGACTGATGGCTGGAGGGAGACACGAGTACACACGAGATAAAACAAGCATGGTGAACTATTAATGGTAGAACCCGGGTGGTGTATACTTGAGTGCTCACTGTACAATTCTTGGAAAAAAGCACAAGAGCTTTGGAAAAAGTCTTTCACACATACAGCCAATAAGCACATTAAAAAGTGCTCAGTATCATTAGATATTATAAAAATGCAAATTAAAACGACGACAAGACACCACTGCATACCCACCAGAATGGTTAAAATAAAAAAGACTAACTTTGCCAAACGTTGGTGAGGATGTGGCCCAGCCAGAACTCTCATACATTTTGGGGGTGCAAAATGTACAGCCCCTTTTGGAAAAGGTCTGCAGCTTTTTAGAAAATGAAACAAACATCCAGCAATTTTCTTCCCACATACAGAGCTACAGAAATAAATATCTGTACAAGAATATTCACAGCAGCTTTATTCATAATAGCCCCAAACTGGAAAACAGCTCAGGTGTCCTTTAAAAGGAAAATGGATAAACAAATTTTGTGGCACACAATGGAATACCACTAAGCAATAAAAAAGAATGAAGTATTGATACATACCATGAACCCCAAGTGCAAGAAACCTTACCCAAAAGAGTATATATTGTATGATTCCATTTATATACAACTCTCCAAAAGACAAACCTCACCTGTGGTGAACAAAACCAGAACAGTGGTTGTCTCCAAGGGGCTGGGGTGAAGACTGACTGGGAAGGGGCATGAAGAAACTTCTTGGAGTGATGGCAGTGTTCTGTGCCCTGACTGACATGGGTTTGGGGTACGTATGCAAAAACTCATGAATGGTGTACTTTAGATTTGTGCATTTCATTACACCTACATGATATGTATTTTGCCTTAGAAAATGTAAATCACTTTTGAACTTTTGATGCTCATTCTGAAGTGTTTAAAGTGTACTAATAACGACCACAACTTTTTTTGAAGTACACGAAAAATTTGATGGATTGGTAAATGAATAGAGGTCGTACAGAAAAAATGTTAATTACAGAATCTAGGTATTTATTAGATCGGGTATTTTGTGTATAATTCTTTCAACTTTTCAGTATGGTTGAATTTTTTCAAAATAAAATGTTGGCCGAAAAATAAATTAAAAACCCAGGATTTTAAAAAAATTTCTGTAATCAGAGAATAATATGTCATCCTATTCTTGTTAATTTTTAGATGATAAGATTGACATGCACACTTGGAAAGAGCCACTCTATTTTGCACAGAAAGCAAATATCACAATTTCTTCCTTCAAAGTTATTAGGCTCTACTTCTTACTTTCAAGGAAGGGGGAAGGAGAAATAGAAACAAAGTTGCAGAAAAACTGTGCCTCCTGTCTTTTAAAGTAAAACACTCAGAGAAGGTTAAACTACAAAATAGTACCTAAAAAACAGGGAACACTAAATATTTTATATAGCAAAGTATACCAGAACTGAGAAGATGCCCAAATTCAGGTTTAACACTCCAGGCAAAGATTGTTGACCGTTTCACTGCACAGAATGACTAACAGCAGTTGACTCTGAATCATCTAGTTGGATGAAAGCCATTCTATGGTGCAGGGCAAGAAGTAGGAGTGTTGGAAGATGGTGCAACACGAATAAGGTGCGGGTGAGAGGGGCAGAACATGTATAAGAGGAAGACAGAACAACCTGTACAAAAATATAGAGTCCCAGGAGTGAATAATGCACGGGAAAGAGCTAGAGGTTCAGCAGGGCTGGAATGCAGCATGCAGAACAGCACAAGAAAAGATCGGATAGCTAGGCAAGGTTTGGGCCATAAAAGGACTTAAAAGTCCATAAGGTGTCTGGACTGTATCCTAAAGGCAATGTGGAGTCACTCCACAGTGGGCAAGGGTGTCACACCTAAAGATATGAAGCATGAAGTGTGGTTGGGAGGAGGAACAGAGCAGCTTATTGCAATTTTCCAAGGCAGCAAAGATGGAGGAGGAGGAACAGAAGTCACTTTCCTACGGTTTCTCAGATAATCCTTCTATTAACCATGGGACCTATCCTCAGCTGGTAGTGCTGACTAGATTTTAGAGCAATATATCAAGCAATTAAATTATCTAAACTTTCAACCTACTAATACTATATACATCCTTATCTTAACGGAAACTCAGTATTAGGACAGAAAGATCAGTAATTATCAAGAAAACTATATTTCAAGTCAAGAGAGCAAGCAACAGTTTGATCTTTTTTAGCTTGGAAAGTAGTGCTAAAATCTCAATCCTGAAATTTGAAAAGAAAGGAAGACACAATTCGAAATATTGTTTTTCTTTGTCTTCAGTTTTTTTCTTTTTCATACAGAGCCAATCCTAAATCTCAATTTAAAAATGATTTGACTCTAAGAACACGAAAGATGCTCATAACTGAGCATCTGCATTGGAGTCATAAAGATCTGGATTCAGGGGCTCCCCTGGTGGTGCAGTGGTTGGGAGTCCGGCTGCTGATGCAGGGGACGTGGGTTCATGCCCCGGTCCAGGAAGATCCCACATGCCGCGGAGCGGCTGGGCCCGTGAGCCATGGCCGCTGAGCCTGCACGTCCGGAGCCTGTGCTCTGCAAGGGGAGAGGCCACAACAGTGAGAGGCCCGCATACCGCAAAAAAAAAAAAAAGATCTGGATTCAGACAAATCCCAACCTGCCATTTCCAGCCATGTAACTTTGGGTACGTTTCCAAATAATAAGGTAATGGTAAGGTAAGTTCCCTATTTGTAAAACAGGAAAGATAACTCTTACCTATCTTGCACAATTGCAGGGAGGATTAAATGAGGTAATGCAAGTAAAAGCACCAGAGCAGTGTCTACACTATAAGAAGCCGTCAACAAACATGGGTGCCCGTTCCATTCTTCTTCATACCTAGAGTTTCCAGTGAAAATAACTAAGAGAAAGAGAATAAAGGTTTGCTTTTTCAAGTACAACATAAATATGTGTGAACTATTTGGAAAATGGTTTTCACATGGGCTTTCTCTCTCAATACCCTCATTAAATTAAAATGTACCTTGGGCTTAGATCTCAAATAAATTGATAGATAATGCTTAAATATTGGGAAATGTATAAACAGAAGTCAAGGCTGTAATGACTACTGATTTCCCTGCAAATTAAAATATTTCTCTTCCTTGGGAAGTTGAACCCCCTCTTTAAAAAGTCTCTTCAAAATGGTCATGCCTGACTTGCTCCCAACTGAGTCCCAAGAAAATCTACCCAAATGATATAAAAATATAAAAAATGGTACACTATGAAATCTATTACCTATTTCAATAACAATAAATAATGTGCAAGGAATAATAATGAAAAAAAAGCAAAAGGATAAATGTGAGTGGGGGAGAAGAACAGAAGAGAACGAGTCTGTTCTGAGTATCCTTTTTACTTAACTCTTTGGATCATGGTAATTTTTTACATATTTTTAAAAATGAAATTAAATCAATAAAGATTGGGAACAAATTAAAAATGAATACAAGCAGAAACAAATGAACCTAATTATATATCAAACTGATAATATCACAAGAGAAAGAAAAGAATCCAAGAAACTTTTAAACACAGTCATGATTGTCCACCCTCCATGGGATACAGTCTAAGGACAAAAATAAACTACAAAGAAATTTTGAATTTCATGGGTTTATTGCCAGTAGTAGTATTGGAGTGTAATCCTGAAATCAGTTTGTATATTGTAGGATTGAGCTAATGAGTAAACAGATTGTTTTGGGAATCAAGGTTTTCATTTTGGAGAAAAGATATACAAATAAGAAATGGAGGAAAGAGAGGAAAAAGCCAATGGTGTTAGACTGAAATTAGGTTTAGGATTTTTATTTTTATTTTTTTAATTTTTTTTTTTTTTTTTTTTACAGTATGCGGGCCTCTCACTGTTGTGGCCTCTCCCGTTGCGGAGCACAGGCTCCGGACGCGCAGGCTCAGCGGCCATGGCTCACGGGCCCAGCCGCTCCGCGGCATGTGGGATCTTCCCGGACCAGGGCACGAACCCGTGTCCCCTGCATCGGCAGGCAGACTCTCAACCACTGCGCCACCAGGGAAGCCCTAGGATTTTTGGTTTTTAACTTTTAATTTTACTGTAATATCCATACAAAAAAGTGCACATTTCGTAAGTGTACAATTTGCTGAGTGTTTACAAATTGAACACACCCATGCAACCAGCATTAGGAAACCAAACATTTCTCGTACCCTAAGAGCTCCTGATTTCTGCTTCCCTTCTATTTTCTTCTCCTGCGATAAGGATAACTACTACTCTGATTTCTAACATCACAGACTACTTTTGCCTGTTTTCGTACTTTATATAATGGAATCATATAGCATGTCCTCTTTTGTGACTAGCTGCCTTTGCTCAATGTTATTTCTGTGAGATCCATGCATGTTCTTACATGTAACTGTAGTCTGCTCATTCTCGTGGCTATGTTCCACTGTGTGACATATCACTATTATAACATTCTACTGTACATGGGTATTTGGGGAGTTTCCAGTCTTTCCCTATAACAAGTAGTGCTGCTATGAGTATTCCAGTAGATTCAACCATGTGAAATTATAGATAGCACCTACAAAAAATGGCATTTCATATAATTCAAATTAATACATCATCTTCTGATGAACATATGTATATATTTCTGTTCAGTAAAACCTAGAAGTGAAATTGCTGATATTTAGAATTACGCAAAACCGTTTTCTAAAATGGTTTTATACCAGTTTACATATCCACCAATTGCTCTAAATCCTTGATGAACTGGTGTTTTCTTTCTTGTTGCAGCCATTCTAGTTGCTATGCATAATACGTCACTGTGGTTTTCATTTGCACGGCTCTGATGACTAATGAATATATATCCATATCCATGCACATCATCTGGATTTCTCTTTGGTGAAGTTTGTGTCAAGGCTTTTGTCCATGTATTTATACTGGTTTGTAGGAGACCTTTATATACTCTGGACAAGAATCTTTTGTTAAACGTATGTATTACGAATTATCTCTTCCCACTTTGTGGGTTGCCTTTTCTCTCTCAGTGATGTCTTTAGGTGCCCAAGAGTAATTCATTTAAATATAGTACAATCAGGACTTCCCTGGTGGCGCAGTGGTTAAGGATCCGCCTGCCAATGCTGGGGACATGGGTCTGATCTGTGGTCCAGGAAGATCCCACATGCTGCAGAGTAACTAAACCTGTGCACCACAACTACTGAGCCCACGCACCGTAACTACTGAAACCTGGGCGCTCTAGGGCCTGTTTGCCGCAACTACTGAGCCCATGTGCCTAGAGCCCATGCTCTGCAATAAGAGAAGCCACTGCAATGAGAAGCCGGCACACCGCCACGAAGAATAGCCCCTGCTCACCACAACTAGAGAGAAAGCCCATGCACAGTAATGAAGACCTAACGCAGCCAACAAATAAATTTTAAAAAAAAAGTTTAAAATAAAGAAATGTAGCACAATCTATCACGCTTTTCTTTTATGAACAGTGCTATTTGTGTTCTATTTAAGAATTTTTTGTTCACCCCAAGGTTATGGAGATGTTTTCCCCCAAAAGCTTTCTTTACCTTTCAGAGTTGAATTTTTTCTGTTTATGGTATAAATTGCAGGTAAATTTCTTTCCACTAGATATTTAACTAACCCAGAACCATTTATTTAAAAAGACCATCTTTTCCTCACTGCCTGCACAGGTCACCTTTGTAATGAATCAGGTGACAGAATGTTGTCTGATTTCTCTATTCTGTTCTATTGGTCAGGCTGTTTATCTGTCTAAACTGTTATACTATAGTGCTATAGTAGGTCTTGATATTTGGTGATATAAATCCTCTGGTTTTTTATCAATTTATTCATTTATTTAATTTTTGGCTGCATTGGGTCTTTCTCTAGTTGCAGTGAGTGGGGGCTACTCTTTGTTGCGGGGTGCAGGCTTCTCATTGTGGTGGCTTCTCTTGTTGCAGAGCACAGGCTCTAGGCACGCGGGCTTCAGTAGTTGTGGCACAGGGGCTTCAGTAGTTGTGGCTCGCGGGCTCTAGAGAGCAGGCTCAGTAGTTGTGGCGCACGGGCTTAGTTGCTCCGCAGCATGTGGGATCTTCCCGGATCAGGGCTCGAACCCGTGGCCCCTGCATTGGCAGGCGGATTCTTAACAACTGTGCCACCAGGGAAGCCCATTCCTCTGGTTTTATTCATCTTTTTCAAGACTATATGGCTATTCCTGGCTGTATTCATAATTTTAAAAAAATTTCCTAGCTCTGTCTATTGAAAAGGGCTAGAAGCAATGACAGCCAAGTTAACAAGAAGTATGCCTAGCTCTCAGATCTTGATTTCCTCACTAAAAGGAACCAGGGATCTTAGAAAAAGGGCTCATTTCAGGCAATGAAAAGTATAAAGAGATCCTGAAATATCCTGTGCCAGAAGGTAGGTAAGTGCTCAAAAATTAAGGGGGATAAGTCAAAGTGATACAAAAGCCACCTTTAACAGACTCTTTTTTAGCCAAATTTGGGCAATTTGTGTATCAAAAATCATGATAGTAGTGGATAGTACCTTTCCAATTTTAAAAAATAAACAATCTATAAGTCCATAGAGATATTTCCCTTAAAAAAGGTTCTTATTTCCAGAAAAATGCCAGCTAATAGAAAGAAGGAATGTTAGAGAGACATCCATTTCAAGTATCTTTATAATAACTTAGGCAAGAATGATCATCAAAACCATGGATGAAAGATGGCTGGGAAAGAGAATAGTCATATAGTCTCAAAATACTATCTCACACATTACTTTATAATTAATTATTAATTACAAAGAGGACAGGGTATATTTACATAGGAGAAATAGGAGTTGAGGGGGAACACTACCTTAACCAAGTGGTCAAACTGAGTATCACAAATAATGGAACAAACTGTCATGTACGTCCTGATGGGATCCACCAAGTACACAATTCCCACCAAAATGTCTAACCTGGACTGAGCACAAGGACCCAAACAGACAAATTTCCAAATTGAGGGTCACTTTGCCAAATAACTGACCTGGACTCCCCAAAAATGTCAAACGAAATATTTGAAGAAAAAAAAAAAAAGAAAGTGGTTGTGAATACAAAATGGTGCAGCCACTTTGGAAGACAGTTTCTTACAAAACTAAACATACTCTTACCATACAATCCAGTGATCACACTCCTTGGTATTTACCCAGAGGAGCTGAAAACTTATGTCTATACAAAAACCTACACACAAATGTTTATAGCAGCTTTCTCCATAACTGCCAAAACTTGGAAGCAACCGAGATGTCCTTCACTAGGTGATTGGATAAAGAAACTGTGGTACATTCAGACAATGGAATATCATTATTCAGTGCTAAAATGAATAATGCATAAATGTCCATTTATATTTTCATGGCCATCAAGCCACGAAAAGACATGGAGAAAACTTAAATGCATATTACCAAGTGAAAGAAGCCAGACTGAAATATTTTATGATTCCAATCACATGGCATTCTGGAAAAGACAAAACTATGGAGACTATGTTCGGGGAGGGGGGACAGAGAAAGAAGAGATGAACAGGCAGAGTACAGAGGATTTTTAGGGCAGTGAAACTATATGATTTTATAATGACGGATACATGTCATCATATATTTGTCTAAACATACAGAATATACAACACCAACAGTGAACCCCAAGGTTAACTATGGACTTCGGGTGACTTTGATGTCAGCATACGTTAAACCTTGGTAAAAATGTACCACTCTGGGTACACTTAGGGGAGGCTATGCATGTGGGGGGGTTATGGGTATATGGGAAATCTCTGCACCTTCCTCTCAATTCTGTTACAAATGTGAAACTGCTTTGAAAAAAATAAAGTCTTTTTTAAAAAAAAGTAGGGGAACTATTTTAGATTAGAGATTAAAGGGAGATGACAACTAAATGCAATAAATGATACTTGATTAGATCCTGTTTTTTTTAAAAAAAAGTGAAGAACATTATTGGGGAAAGTGGGGAAGTATGAACATGGGCTATATAGTAAATATACTTTTGTACCAATGTTACTTTTTGTGAGGGTGATAAATGCATTTTGGCAAAGTGAGAATGTATTTATTCTTAGAAGATGCATGCTGCCATATTTAAATACGCCTACAACTTACTAGTAAATGGTTCTTAAAAAGTTAATAAACTGCTCTAAGTTCAGGAGTTAAAAAGAACACATAAAAAGATTGCTACCCTATTTAGGAAACTAGAAGAGAAAAAATGTCCATTTATATTTTTCCATAGAAAAGATACAAATGATTTATAGCAAGTAGATCTTTCTTTTAGTCTTTTAATGTCAAATACTTTAATATGAAATAAATTGCCATTAACAGGATGATCTATTATTAGGTTCTCAATTTTACTAGCAAATCCGAAAATATATTTAAAAGATAAAAAGGACAAAATGACTATGTGGATATCTTCCACTAGAGGAATTTTTAAATTTTCCTTATTCATTTAGCTGAGTACCTTCAAAGGTACTAGGCTAGAATGTAGAGAGACACAAAACTGACTAGAGTTCTCTGTTCTAAACTATCAAGGTGCGTGTTGCTAAAGTAATTCTTCCTCACGTGGCAATGTCTGAGACAAGTATAAAGTGAAATATGAAGTGAGAGGGAAATACTGAACATGCCTGAGTTTTTCTTTATTTGTATGAACGTCCACGTGAAGAAACTTTCTACAGCACCCATTATACATGCTGGTTGAGTTGAAACGGGAGGTGATCCTGACAGATTCAATGAGGTTGATGGTGACTGCAGAATGTCTTAATCTTCAACAAGTTTTTTAGGTAAAACTATTCTGTTCAAGTAAAATCTTAAACATTTAAAATTTTAGCTTTATAAGTGGTTACATGCATACCTTTTGTTAACTATTTTCTTTATATAAAAGTTAAAAGCAATAGTTTACCTTAAAAATACTTTTAACTGTCTTTCTTCCAAATAAAACTTATCTTTCCTATTGTAATAGTGGTCTTTATAACCCTAGGCCTTACAGCCAACTCCATCTTTACAATTTTACTCCTTTTCAGCTGCTTATCTTTGCATTATTTAATCCCTCTGACCCTCAGTTTACAGGTTCTATAAGATGGGAACAATTAAAACCTACTTCATAAAGTAAAATGTCTTTACCTGTTCAGGGAAGAAAACCTCTCTTCACTGGCAGAATTTAGTACTTTAACTTGGCTATTTACCAATTTGGGTTCCAGGCCCACTGTGTGAGCAAGGGGGAAGAATGAAGAGATGTGCAGAAACACATGGAAGAACACACACAGTGCCCTTGGAGTAGGTGGATTAAAAAACTATGCACTGATTGGTTATATCATAAAAGGGAGTGAGAAAAAAGTGTTTTGTTTTCCTGAGAAGACACAGGGTACTAAAAAGGTCAGATTATAAGTGTTAGGTATTTAATTTACATGATTATATTTCTTAAAAAAGCAAAGGTAGGGAACAGCACTTTATATAAAGTGTACAGCTTAAAAATAAAAATTCTATTGGAAAAAGTTCTATGTTAGTATATTTAAACCACTTGACACATTAATTCAAATAATTATGTTTTCAAACATTTGGGACAAGAAAATGGAGTTGCATATATGAAACATTTGATAAAAAACCAAATATAGTATATTCTAAAGTATACCACATGAGTATATATTGATGATTCTAATTTTCAAAAAATAATGTCTTTTTTTTTTTTCAGTTATTCAGTAGTATCTTATTTATTTGGTTTCTATCTGTTATAATCAACAGGTCACCTGGACCAAATAAGAGTGAGAACCAACCCTGACAGCTCTTTAATGGGGCTGCACACCTGCTCCAGGCCTTGTCCTCTGGGTCTCTGGGGCCAGCTTTGACACGTCAGCCTCATTCACTCCACCCACTACCAGCGACTCCCATCTGTTCTCTGTCTCCTAACCCACTCAGGCTTCCCAGTGACTGAGACAGCCACACAAGGGCACAGACAGGCAGCGAGGGTGGCCCTGTGAACCGAGGTGGGAGCCTTCAGCCACTGAGCCCAAGGGTAAAGTAGGAAGTATGGACTCCGGGAAGCGGGACTACAGAGATTTTCATCAAATTGTGTTTCTATGATTCCCAGATGACCTCAGTGATAGTCTACTTTATTTCTATTACACCATTTACCACCATGATAAAACTCTTTATCAACATAAAGTCTCATTTGAAGCTCTGTTCCTCAACAAAGGATGAGGATCTGTGACGTGTTGGGAAGATTCAACTTGACATTTGCTTGGCTCTAAGTAGAACCCCTCCAATATCTATATAATTGTGAGCCATCAAATCACTATGATATTCCCCATTATATAGCATTTTGCCAAGTTGGATAAAATTCAAATACCGAGGAAAAGAGAGTTTTTCTTAATTTCAATATTATAAAGAGAAAATAATGTGAAGAATGAATTCTGCCAACCAATGAAAACTTCTCTCCTTGAGGCTCCAAAAGTTTTTTTAATAACTTTTTAAAAATTGAGGTATAATTGATTTACAACATTATATTAGTTTTCAGGTGTATAACACAGTGATTCAAAATGTTTATAGATTATACTCCATTTTTAGTTTTCATAAAATATTGGCTATATTCCCTGTACTGTCCAGTACATCCTTGTAGCATATCTGTTTTACACGTAGTAGTCTGTACCTTACTCTCCTACCCCATCTTGCCTCTCCCCACTTCCTTCTGCCTACTGATAACCACTGGTTTGTTCTCTCTATCTGTGAGTCTGTTTCTTTTTGTTATATTCACTAGTTTATCTTTTAGATTCCACATATAAGTGATAACATACAGTCTCTGTCTTTCTCTGTCTGACTTACCTCACTCAGCATAATACCCTCCAGGTCCATCCATGTTTGTACAAATGGCAAAATTTCATTCTTTTTTGTGGCTGAGTAGTATTTCATTGTGTGTGTGTGTGTGTGTGTGTGTGTGTGTGTGTGTGTGTATATCTTCTTTACCCATTCATCTATTGATGGACACTTAGGTTGCTTCCATATCTTTGCTATTGTAAATAATGCTGCTATGAACCCTGGGGTGCATGTAAAAAGATGAGTTCTTGAACGAAATGAATAACTATGTCATTGGCTCCAAGTGATCTAAGGTCTAACATGTTATCTTTTATGACAATCTTGCTGACCATTCTGTGCCAAGAGCAGAAGCTGGAAAGCTACTTGCCACGAGAACTAACCATAACTATCAGCCTTAGTCTTTAACCGAAAATTTGGTTTCATTCATTCACTGATCAAATAGGCAGGAGCACCTTGGGTGCCCAACAAGGTCTGAATATTTAGGTGGATCCCAAAGTTAAAATGACACTGCTGCTGTAGTCTAGTCAGAAAGCTAAGTTATCTGTATACAGAGAGGAAACATGCTTCAGGGGGAAGGCACAGGCCTTGTGTTAAAATCCCAACTCCGACTCCCATTTTCGGCTGTTATGGCATAACAGGACTGCTCTTAACCTGTCACTATAAGAAACTGGAAAAATGGACAAAATACACGAAACAATTGCTTTCCTACATTGGGAAGCAGGTAACACAGGACTGTGACCCTTAAGAGTAGGGAAACAGGGAGGGGGAAGGGTAAGCTGGGACGAAGTCAGAGAGTGGCATGGACATATATACACTACCAAATGTAAAACAGATAGCTAGTGGGAAGCAGCCGCATAGCACAGGGAGATCAGCTCGTGCTTTGTGTGACCACCTAGAGGGGTGGGATAGGGAGGGTGGGAGGGAGACGCAAAAGGGAGGAGATATGGGGATATATGCGTATGTATAGCTGATTCACTTTGTTATAAAGCAGAAACTAACACACCATTGTAAAGCAATTATACTCTAATAAAGATGTTTTTAAAAAAAAAAGAGTAGGGAAACAAATGAGATGAGCCTTACCACCGCCTTTCTGTCTGGAGGCAATTTCTAGACTGTAACTCAAACAGACTCGCTGAATGAAGACAGAGATGAGAGCTTAGGGGGGGCTACGGCAGCTAGAAGTTCCAGTGTAGAAAAGGAGCTCCAGCAGTCTGCATAAGGGTGCCTCTGAGTCTTTGCTGAGTGCTAAGCTATAAGTCTACAAAGTAAAATTTCATAAGGCTGGGCAAGAAACGACCAGGAAACTGTACGGAACAATTCCCAAAGTGCACACAAGGTTTGGGAATGTTTGAGCTCCAATCAGCCATAGTGAAAAGTCCTCCCTGAGCAGCTAGTGGGGCATTCAGTAAGATTCCAAAGGGGTTCAAGCCCTAGTAGTTAAGGTACCATCTGTGCAATGAATGCTACCCTAGATTTTTCCTAACAAAGCTTTAAAAAGGCCTTGTGGGTGATCCAAAAGTCTAGCCCTCTTACCAAACCAAAGCCTAACACTTAGGAAGACAACAAAGACAAAATCCAGCCACTCAGCAATATAACATTCACAATGTTATCTCCAACCAAAAAAATAGGAGACTACTTGCCAGGAGGCAGGAAAATGTCTTTAATAGTAGAAACATTTTGTCAATAAAAACAGACCCAGGAATGACAGAAAAAAAGGAACTATTAACACCTATTATAACTATGTGCAAGTATTTAAAGGAAAACATAAATGTAACGAAAAGAGAAATGGACAATGCAAAAAGAGCTAAAAATATCTAAGATAAACATTTTATTGGATAGCATTAGCAGCATATTACACTTGCATTAGAAAAGATCAGTAAACACCAGAAAAAAAAGAAGCATAGCTAATGAGATGTAAAAACAATAATGAAATACTAAAAAAAAGAAAAACAAAACAGGCAAGAAGAGAGAAATAAAGGAACAGAGGACAAAATGGACAAACATGACATACAACAAAATGACAGATTGAAACTCAATTGTGGTAGGTAGCCTCTAAGACATTCCCCAGTGACCCCAGCCTTCTGACGTTTATGGCCTTGAATAATCCTCTCCCCTTGAGTAATTTGCTTCTAATCAATAGAATAGGACAACGTTAAGGAAATGTTGCAAAAATTTTGTCTTGCTAGCATTCTTCTCTCTTACTGCCTTTGATAAAGTAAGCTGCCATGTTGGAGAGGCCCACGTGGCAAGGAACTGAGGGCAGCCTCCAGCCAGCAGCCAGCAAATAACTGAGGCCCTCAGTTCAACAGCCCTCAAAGTACTGAATCTTGCCAAGAACAATTTAACTAAGGTTAGAAGTGGATCATTCCTCAGTAGAACCTTCAAGTGAAACCTGAGCCTTGCAGGCTTGTGAGACAGAGGTACCAAGTTAAGTTGCTCCTGAATTCCTGATGCACAGAAACTGTCAGATGATAAATGCATCCTGTGTTAAGCTGCTAAGGTATGAAGTAGTTTGTTACACAGCAATAGGTAACTAATATACCAGACATATCAATAATTACCTTAAATATAAATGATCTAAACATCGCAACTGGAAGACAGAGATTGTCAAACTAGAGTAAAACAAGAAAAATCCAGCTCTATGCTGTCCATGAGAAATGTACTTTTAATATAAAGGTACAGATGGGTTAAAGGTAAAAGCTGGGAAAGACTATATCATGCAATGCTAAACATAAGAAACTTAGAGGGGCTATATTAATATCAACAAAGTAGACTTTAGGAGTGGGTCATTACCAAGAATGGAAGGACATTTCATAATGTAAAGGGATCAATTCATCAAGAACACATAAGAGAGCCTCAAAATACATGAAGCAAAAACAATACTGAAAGGAGAAACAAATCCACAACAGGAGATATCTCTCTGAGTAGTTGATAAAACAAGTAAAAAAAAAACCAGTAAGGGTTATACAAGACTTGAACAACCTTATAAACCAACTGGACCTAACTGAATTTACATAACATTCCACTATCAATGGTATAAAATTTCATGGTCATTTAAGAAATGTAATACATTTTTATGAGAGAGTATACTTTAAATAGTTTCAGTGTAACAGGTGATAAAAACAAAAACCAAAGTATTGTCTAAAACCCCTGGACTCTGAAATTCAGAGTTTAGGACTAAGTTCTTGGATTTCTTTAAATTTCAATTTTTTCAATCCTAATTTGATCTGATGGGAGTAAATTTAAATTCCTTTATTTGGAAAATCCTCCAAATTAAAATACTTGGGTGTCCAAATAAAATCTTCAAATTGTTGAAGGTGTTTGTATTTGTTTCTGTTGAGGGTGGAGAAGGCAGTCAAGCAAGCAGCTTCTCCACTTCTATGCAGAAATAAACAAAACAAGCACACAATTACACAACTAGAGATTTCACTACTGTATTAGCAAGTTATTTAACCAAATTCCCTTTCTTTGAAAAAGAGACTATTTTGCAGAAATAGTGAGCGATCGAAAAATCTACGTTTGAAAAATGTATAAGAAAAGTACTACTTTCTCCTAAGAGCATATCTAGTTAAAATATCGTTTTTTAATTCTTGGCTTGAGAAAAATGATAATATAACCATATATATCTTTTTCATTGTATATATTTTATACCTCAATCAAGAGCCACAAAATTCTTTAGTACATTCAATAACTATTCATGATCAATTACTAAGCAACTTTCTATTTCATTTTCATTTCCATTTTACTAAGAAGACCTCTCTTTTTTTTTTTTGGCCACACCATGTGGCTTGTGGGATCTTAGTTCCCCAACCAGGAATCGAACCTGGGTCCCCTGCAGTGGAAGCACAGATTCCTAACCACTGGACCATCAGGGAATTCCCACTAAGGAGACCTCTTAAACATCCTGGGTTTGTGACAGGTTACTAAAATGTGATAAAATAAGTTTTCTTTTTACTAGTAATTTTAAGAGGCTTGGTTGAGATCATATATTAATTTACTTCCTGTGTTTCATTTTAAAATTTGTTCAAAACATATTACAATCCTATGACAGAATCAGATATCAAAATCATAAGAAATTTTTGACTGTGTACAATTCTTTTATTTAATAGTTAAAACTTTGTACATTCATACAAAGGATTAACTCACTGAAGAGAAACATGCACAGAAGGAAAATAACCATACAAAATCCCCCAATAAACCTGATCCTTCAAATGTGGAATGCTGCTCATCCCTGGAATTTCATACATGCCACTCAGGCTTCAGACTGGGATAACCATGAGGCTATACAGCATTTAAGGCCAACTATAAACCAAATAACCCTAATTACCCATTTCCTTAAGTTGTCCAGCCTTCAAATCTCTTGGGTTCTGCCCTTCTCATTTATTTTTAACATTATATTCTTTTTTTAAAGAAATGTATAATAATATACAAAATATTTTGAGAATTCAGATTAATTGAAAATCAATTTATAGATCTGCTCCCCCCACCCCATGACCTTAAAGCATCATATGAACAACTGTCATCACAGCAAGATATCACAGAATATTCTACAACACTAGATCCGTTTCTGTTTTCACACATTCCAAAGGTCACTTTGAAACAAGTCATCATAGGCATGTACATATTTTAATATGTATATTTGTTTTTTAAAAGGTCGTTTCTGATTTTAATGAATTTGTTAAATAATGGGGTTCATAAATGAAAGAATTTTAGTTTAGAGATGTGATTAGGGCATAGATTTCCTGGAATCAAAATGAAAAAGAAAAAAATTTAAAAGACGACTCAGAGCAAGAAGTCTCTTTAAACATAACAAATAACAGTTTTATTACTTCAAAATACCAAAAGTCTTCTGTATAGTACTTATCATATACATCAGATGCCTTAGAAGAGTCTCAGCAACCATATCTACTATCTTAATCTCTTCAGAACAAGTACATAAAGAGAAAAATCTATAAATCAGTCCTTGATGACAGAGGGTTTGTTTAGGGGTTTACCAAATGGAATGACCCTGCTGGAATTCCTTCAAGCGGCCTGTGAAAATGTCAGAACAGAGTCTGTTTTGGAGGTCATAGTCCCTAGAGAGCTCTGAGTTTTGGCCTGTTTGTCTTTTCACATGCTTTAATATTTGAAAATCATTCCTTGTAGACACTGACTGATGCCCAGGGAATGCTAGGATTGTGGGAACTGGCAGTACCAACAAGAGAGACAAACTTCATGGGAAATCGGTGCCTACTACATTTGCCCTCTCAGCTCCCATAGGGTAAGTGCTCTTCAAATGTTATGTAGGTCCATGGCGAGACATTAAAAAACTGCATGTCATTTTGACGTTTTTAAAAAGAAATACTTGTGGAAATGGGGGCAAAAATTACTGGGACTATTGAAAGAAACATTAAGGTATAAAACACCACGATGGAACCCTGAAAAACTATATTCGCTAAGTATTAATTTAAATATTGAATTCTCAAAATATATATAACAAATAATTATAAAGTGCTAATCATATGCCCACATTGTTCTAAATACTTATATGAACTCATTTAATCCTCACAACAACCCCCATGAAGCAGGTACTATATGATCCGCATTTTGCAGAGGAGGAAACTGAGGCGAAGAGAGGACGACTAATTTGTCTAAGTTCACATAACTAGTAATAGTACAGCCAGATGGGACGGCTCCAGAGTTGGTGCCCTTAACCACTGTGCATACTTAACTGCTGCCTATTTCATGGTATTTTACATCAAGCATGCAGTGCTGGGTGCCCATGGCATGTACTGAGGACTTTACGCTGTGTCGTGTACATGTAGTTACCATCAGTGCTTTATTTCACTTAAGCCTCCCAATAACCTAGGAGGTACATCTAGCATGGCCCCTATTTACAGATGACAGACACAGGCTTGTGTGGCCTCACACCACACGTCTAGTGCCACGGAGCAGGTTCTAGGCTTGTCTCTGCACTCACTTTCTTTACAATTAGGTTCTTCTTCCTCCCAGTTATCTGGGAGAACCATCTCTAAATTAATTTTCTTTACTTGAGAGAATTACTTTCAAAGATCTATGCATGCAACAATTTTATGAGAATATCTTACATTTTGAACTGCCAACACTGTATTAGAGGTATAAGGTCTAAGAATTAGTTAGGGTAAGAGACACAATGATCATTCAATAAATGTTTTCTAATAATAAAAAGTAAACCCATTTCCACTCTTGAAATACTGATTTCTTTTAAAACTTTGGGAAAGCTGAGCATTCTGATATGGTAAACTTTTCTTTTATATAGTACATGATGGCTGTCTGATCAAGAACTCTAATCGATACACTTCTTAACTTCTATGTCGGGAACAGCGATTGTCAAAGAGCATCTCCTATTTTGTAGCTATGAATCCAAAATCTGCAGAGAGTGCTGACAAATTCTAACATCTGTCAGTTTTTAAACTTAACCTACAAGAACCAAAGGCAAGTTGTGAATCAGACTTTTTGCTTTTCTTGTTCTATCTTTACTAAACATAGAGGTCACACATCAAAAATTTAAGTTGGTGAAACAGATACCCAACTATTAGCATTTTCTTAATGAAAACAACATAAACAACCAGAAAAGGACATGAATAATTTGGGATTAAAAAAAAAAGTTACAATAGTGTCTTTTAACTGAGTCTGATCCTGTTATAAAAACGTTAACACATACCTGCCAACCCTTGAAAACCAGGAACAGAAGATACTGCGTATTCTAAGTTAGATATGTTTTTTTGAGGATAACACAAATTGAGTCAATTTCTTTTCACTTTTAAATATGGGGGGAAGTCTGACTAATTGAGAGAGCTGGCATGTATGTTTACTAATACATCTGTGAGGAACGTATTAAACAGCGACATTAATTCATATCTATGGAAAATTCCATCCGTTAACTGAGATGGAAGTTATCTTCCATTCTTTCTGTTTCTGCTGCCCAATGAACAGTACAAGGCAAAAGTGATAATGCGCTAGCTATAAGAACACATGATGTAATGAGAAAGGGCAGCCAGAGAAAGACACATGGGCTGAAAGCTACCATACGGATATTACAATGGGCATAACTGTGACACAGAGAGCTCGAGACTTACCCATGCTCACAGACTGAGTCAGCAGAGGAGACTGGAGTCCTGACTCCCAAAAGACTATACTTCCTGTTAATAATAGTGAGGGCAGCAGGTGAGGGTAGCCAGCAGTATGGATTAATTTAAAGGGGTTAGAAAAACACTGGGTATGATATTTGCTAATTAGTTTGGGCGATTATTAACTATAAACCAAAGAGAAAGTTCCAGTTCATTTGTAACTCCAACATATCTGTCCTTCTGCTTTCTGTCACAATAGTACTTTATCACTGATGTCTTAAAATAACAAAGAAAAAATCATGGGTCACTTTTTTTTCAATACACTCTGTGTATTTATCAGGTTTTTTTAGAGTTATGGCAGAGAGCAGGTGTCCCTTATCAACCCTTTCTCTTCCTTTGTAGCTAGAAGAGGTCACTGTGGTTGGGTTAGAGGCAGACATAAGAAGAGCCCTGACTTAATTTTACAAAGTCTCCCGAACCACCACAAGGTCTGATTATAAACTAACTATTCAATTCCAAATAGCCTTGAAGGGCCTAAGTAGCTAAGGGGTTACAGTTGAGTAATATTTACTAACTAAGCATTTATACCACATATGGTATTTTAAAAATTGCTGAGGAACAGGAAAGACTGTTTCTTAATAAATTAGTTTCAGTTTATTCACTGGTCCAGTGCCAAATATACAACACATGGTGGTCTCTAGTTTTATGAAAATCACATCAATCTATACAAAAAAAAAGTATTTCTATGACTCTAGTAACTCTCAAAAAGTCTTGTAAAAATTTTAGGTAAACATTTTTGTAAGTTTAAGATGATGAGGTCTCATGCTGGATTAAACTAATTACTATTATGTTCTAAACCTTACTTTAAGTAAATGTTAATTGCTGACGCTCCACGGGCATTTTTGCAAGAGTACACAATTTAAAGACTGGATGAATAACTCAAAATGAGGCTTCAAGGGTGCTATAACTGGGGCCTATGGCCTTGCTGATGCACTTCGGAAACTGTTATAAGCTTCACACACCCCCTCAGCAAAAGCTAAAGCACTCCTAAGTTAGTGTTCTGACACTGCCGGCTACAAACGCGAGAGGCTGTGAGTTCATGTCCAGCCCCCGCCTTCCCTCTGTCCACATACACACTGCCTGGGTGTGTCCAGCAATGCACTGAGTAAATGAAATTCTCAGTAACAGCAAAA
The DNA here is from genome assembly GCF_964374135.1 of Grampus griseus. Taxonomy (NCBI): domain Eukaryota; kingdom Metazoa; phylum Chordata; class Mammalia; order Artiodactyla; family Delphinidae; genus Grampus; species Grampus griseus. The sequence goes on from NC_139008.1 coordinate 27,424,292, forward strand.
CTATCGAAATAAGAAACCGATAGTAGAAAAAAGAAGGTGGACAGGGTTACAGGTGCTTATTTACACTGTGGAACAAAACATGCTATTTAATAGGAGACTTTATAGAGACCACTGTGAAAGAGAGTACCTCACCCTTAAGCTACTTACATGGCTTCCTTTTCATTTTGAAGGGTTCAAGAAGCTGTCACAACAAAAAGTATGAGAGTTGGCACAACTAATCAAGAAATCCATTTGCAGCTGCCAGGAAATTCATAGCTAACTTTAAACTTTTAATTGTGTTTAGTATAAGTCCTAAAGCCTAATTTAAAAAATGTATTAGAAACTAAGGAAAATTAGTCAAGGAGTATATATTTCTCTTCTCAGTCTAAGCACTCCTCAGTAACTCCTGAGAGCAGGAAAAGAAACTGTCTAAATGTATCAGAATGTTTATTAGTATCCTTGAGAATTATTTTAAATATTCAAGAACCTAAATACATTAATAATAAAGCCAATGACAAGGCAATTTTACAGAGAAGTATTCATTTCTACTACGTTCAGTTACAGAAAGGGAAAGCAAGAATCCCACAGTTCCACGTCTTGGCTATTTAGCATCTATTTATTTCCTTCCCATTTATGACACTATGAGAATTTCGTGTCTGGCTGTTTGCTCCAGAGAAAAATAGAACTATCCTCTCTTTCCCTCACCAACCTCTATTAGTCCATATTAGCTCGTGCACACTCTAAGGAACAGGGTTTTACTCAAGACAAATGCTCAACACCTTTGTACCATTCCCAACACCTGGACTGACAGTTAGTCTAACAGGTTAATGAGGAGCGGGTAAATGTTTTCAAAGTAAAACCCCAAAAAAAGACCAGCTGCAAACACATACAATTTATTTTCTATGGTACAAGGCGAGCAGTTTCCTTTGGCTGGGCTCCATGGCTAGGCAAAGTTCGTCTGACCTGTACTGAATCCAATGCAAAGAGCCACCTTGATTCCCTTGTGTGCAACAAACTTTGGAATACATTATTTTCTCTCTAGTAAGTGGTCACCTGGAACAGAACAAGAGAAGTCTAAAACTGTTCAGTGACCCATTCAACAGATGGAAAATCTTTAAAAAAGTTTTCAAGATGGGACTATAAGCTCAAAAACCTAACAAGTGCAGTAACCAATGATATCGAAGTTTAAAATATGAATAACAAGTCTCTCCTCTTTATGGAGGCCTAAAACACACTGACTATTTCACAATACATATAGCTTCAAAAAGCCTGCTAATACAGGAAGAGAAAGGTGGCAGATACTCATTTTCCATCTACATGATACTACTAACAGCTAGCCTGTGGTATGTCCGTGGCCATGTTAACATGACTGAGCCTCATCTTCAGAGATGTGCAAAAAAGTATTAAAATACCGAACTGTTTCATAAAGAGAGAATCTATGTCAACTTATTGGCTTACTCTGTGATAATGCTGGCAATGACCTAAAAGCTTAAGTTCGCCAACCAGCGTACTTAATTATCAGTCTTGCAAATGACCTCATGAATGAAAAGTTTCTTCCTCATGGTCTCATCTAAGTATGGGCAGAAAGAGCTGTAACTCTTTCAGGTATGTTGTTTCCATCTACTTTGCCTTTCCCTGCTTTTATAAAGTTATATTCACCTTATAGCACCTGAGCTTTTCCTTTTTAAACAATAAAAGGACTAACTCTCCCTCTGACGGATTTCCCTTTTATTCCCGGTGTTAATAATGAAAACGTTAACGTTGAAGCATGAAAATGGATCTGTTACGTGCATAAAATGTCAAAACAAAGCTCAATTTTCCTGTGTATGCATTGTTTTAGTAAAGGTACATTATTTAGTAAAAGTACACCCACTTTCCTTTATGAAGGACTATCTTGTTGGGAAGAGTCCATTGCCTAAATGGTTGCCTTACTATTGAGGTGCCACTAACTATAGAAATATTTTGGCCATGTTCAGGGGTAAAAGGAAAGCCCTAGCTTATCTTTACTAAACATCTTTCATACTTACTCCAGTAGTGGGAATATTCTGTCACTCCACTACCACTGCCAATAGAAGTATTAACAAAAAATAAGGGAAGATCCTAGAATTGTTACTGTACTTAAATATCAACTTCATTTTCCTTGTAAAGTTTAATTATAAACTATTTGGTGACATAATCCTTTTATACACCAATCCCAAATTGAAATATCTTCATTTCCTTCCCCAAAGAAAGTAATTCTGATAAGTGAAATTCAAAGGCTTAGCAACAACAATAAAACACAATCACCAAGAAACTATGTTCAATTATTTCATAATATCTAAACAGTACTTTGTGTTAATTTTGAGGCTAAAATCTACTTTTTCTACATGATATGATTTAAACATGGTATTAAGAAGACCTGAAGATGAAGAATAAACATTAAAAAATCACTAAGGTAAGAAAGTTATGGTTCTTCCATCTATAGATGGCTTGATGTGGTTCTTTCTACTCCACTCACATTCCTGTATCAAAAACCTAGATTTCTGAGAGCTGTACAATTCCATTTACTCCTTGGAATGTAAACACAAATTAGGCTAATATATCATAAGCCTGAAATTAAAGTGTAATATGCCTGAATATAAGGTAAGGCTTTTAACTTCCTGAAGTCACTAATTAGAAAAGAGGAGACGGTCTCATATTTGAGTCCTCACACAGTATCTCGTATCATGAGATGCTCTTGCATTTACTTAATATTGAACAAAAAGGTACTTGAGGAAAACGCATTAGCTTAAAAATCAACCTCACTCGAAGCTAGTTTTAGGATGTTTATAGAAACGTCTTAAGAGAAACAAGGGGGGGAAAAAAAAGAAGAAAAGAACCAACACATTAATTATTCCCAGATAGTAACCTTAAAATTTAAAGTGTTGGATATTGTTACAAAGAAGATTTTGAAACACTGCTTTTAAAAAAGTAGTCAAGAGGGCAGATAGCAGAAGCAAGAAGAACTACAATTCTGCAGGCTGTGGAAGGAAAACCACTTCACAGAAAGACAGACAAAATGAAAAGGCAGAGGACTTTGCACCAGATGAAGGAACAAGATAAAACCCCAGAAAAACAACTAAATGAAGTGGAGATAGGCGACCTTCCAGAAAAAGAATTCAGAATAATGATAGTGAAGATGATCCAGGACCTTGGAAATAGAACGGAGGCAAAGATCAAGAAGATGCAAGAAATGTTTAACAAAGACCTAGAAGAATTAAAGAACAAACACCTAGAAGAATTAAAGAACAAACAGAGATGAACAATACAATAAGTGAAATGAAAAATACACTAGAAGGAATCAATAACAGAATAACTGAGGCAGAAGAACGGATAAGTGACCTGGAAGACAGAATGGTGGAATTCACGGCTGCAGAACAGAATAAAGAAAAAAGAATGAAAAGAAATGAAGACAGCCTAAGAGACCTCTGGGACAACATTAAATGCAACAACATTTGCATTATAGGGGTCCCAGAAGGAGAAGAGAGAGAGAAAGGACCCAAGAAAATATTTGAAGAGATCAGAGTCGAAAACTTCCCTAACATGGGAAAGGAAATAGCCACCCAAGTCCAGGAAGCACAGAGAGTCCCAGGCAGGATAAACCCAAGGAGAAACACACTGAGATACATAGTAATCAAACTGACAAAAATTAAAGACAAAGAAAAATTATTGAAAGCAACAAGGGAAAAACGACAAATAACATAAAAGGGAACTCCCATAAGGTTAACAGTATAGGATTTCCTTAAAAAACTAAAAATAGGGCTTCCCTGGTGCCGCAGTGGTTGAGAGTCCACCTGCCGATGCAGGGGACACGGGTTCGTGCCCTGGTCTGGGAAGATCCCACATGCTGTGGAGCGGCTAGGCCCGTGAGCCATGGCCGCTGAGCCTGCGCGTCCAGAGCCTGTGCACTGCAATGGGAGAGGCCACAACAGTGAGAGGCCCACGTACCGCAAAAAACCCAAAAAAACCCAAAAACTAAAAATAGAATTACCATATGACTCAGCAATCCTACTACTGGGCATATACCCAGAAAAAACCATAATTCAAAAAGACACATGCACCCCAATGTTCATTGCAGCACTATTTACAATAACCAGGTCATGGAAGCAACCTAAATGCCCATCGACAGATGAATGAAGATGTGGTACATATATACAATGGAATATTACTCAGCCATAAAAAGGAACGAAATTGGGTCATTTGTAGAGACGTGGAAGGATCTAGAGACCATCATACAGAGTGAAGCAAGTCAGAAAGAGAAAAATAAATATATATTAACGCATATATATGGAACCTAGAAAAATGGTACAGATGAACCAGTTTGCAGGTCAGAAATAGAGACACAGATGTAGAGAACAAACGTATGGACACCAAGGGGGGAAGTGGAGGGGGGATGGTGGTGGTGGGATGAATTGGGAGAGTGGGATTGACATATATACACTAATATGTATAAAATAGATAACTAATAAGAACCTGCTGTATAAAAAAATAAATTAAATTAAATTCAAAAATTCAAAAAAAAAATTAAACTAAAAAAGTAGTCATATACTGTTCTCTCAGAAAGCACACAAGTAAGAGTAGTTAATTCTGGAGAAGTAACTGGGTAGCTGAGGGACAAGACTGGGAGGGTGACCTACTTTTCACTGTGTACCCATTTGTACCCCCTACATTTCAAGCCAGATAAGTGTATTACCTATTCAAAAAACAAAAAAAAGAAGTGATTAAATTCTATAACAGAAATTATAGCCTCATAAAATGTTACGACCAATCACAAATCAAACATGAGTGATGATGACTACCACACTGTAAGACACACAAAAAACCAAAAACAGCCCCACTGTTTTGTGAATGGTACTTGTGGTTTAGACATAAAATCTTCAGTGTCAGATCGTGCATGCATCTAAAAACTGCTGTAACTTAAACAAGAGAGACAGAAATGAAGATACGCCCTGGATTTTAGTGCTAGCTGGATGATGCAGAGGTTTTCTACTGATGATAAAAACACCACACAGATACACAGGCAGAGTTTGGGCAAGATAATTTTATGAAATATGAGTGTGGATAAAGCAATCCTTTTATTTTATTGCACTGCTTCATAATATGTGGTTTTAATTACATACGTGTAACTAAATTAATAAATTCTAACTTTTACCATTCATCTACCTCCCTCTAAAAGTTTATAAGGGGAGGACTACCTCATATTTGGGCTTACCTTATGTTCAGGCATACATATTCAAAAGAACATTCTTGCAAGAGAATGTGGCAAGCTATATCAAGTAAAACTACCACAAAGCGTAAGCTTTCCCCTTACACGTCCCTCCTCTGCTACGTAGGACCATTTTCTTGAGCAACTGTATATTACTGCAATTTTATACCAGTTCAACTCTTATTTTGGTCTTTTTTTTTTTTTGAGGGAAATAATTTGAATATCATACTGGTCCAAGTATACTGTGTAAATCTGATCAATTTAGTCATGTTTCAGTTAATGTGGTTATACCCTCTCAGCCACTGCCTAAGATAAAGCTAGGCTCCTAACTGATGGAAGGTTCTAAAGCCATCACCAGCCAAACACAGCCTCCTGAAGGCTTTGACAGCTCTGAGCAAGATGTTGCTTTATACCAATCGCACTGGACAAGGGCTGTGCCCAACAAGCATCAGACACAAGTATCAGATATCTTGTTGGAAAGGAGAACAAGTACACCCCAAAGACATGCACTGAAGAACTGAGAATAGCAGCGTAAGTCTTCAATCCATTTCCCTGAATAAGATAAGGCCATTATTTGAAAAGGATCAGGAAACACTTAGAACCCAGAAGATAAGTAACAAGATACGTAAGGAAGTGCTCTACAGGGAAAGTTTTATTTCTTCTGGCTTTTAAAACTGAAATTAAAAAAACACATTTGGGATTGTAAGACTCATCAGAACTGTGGAAAGCATGGCAAATCCAGTTGAAATTCTTAATTCTTTCCCTGTAATATGTATGCTTGGTGTGTTTGTAAATTTTAATACTTTGTTAGTTTTTATGTTTTAAGTATTAAAAATAGACGTATATCATCTATCTCTACTCATTTTTGTTAAAAACTGACAGTACTGTTTTCTGGAGACTCTGGGATGCTTCTGATTAATCAGGAGAATTTCCTGAATAGATAACAAATGAACAGAAGATATTCATTCTGTATACAAGTATGAGCCAGCCGAAGACTGAGAATATGGCCACATCCTATACTCATTAATACAAAAAATACTCAGACAAGAAATTCTTGCTTGGTGAGACCCGGAGCTGCGGACGGGCGGGCGGCCCAGCGAGCCGGCGACAGAGCGGCGGGCGTGGGGTTCGGGAGCCGAGCGCTGGCCCCGCGTCAAGTCGGGCCGAGCCGCGCCGCAGCCGCCGCCGCCGCCGCCGCCCCCCGCCCGCAGCCAGCGACCCGCCGCGGGCGCGCCCCCGCTCTGCGCTGTCTCCGATGGCGTCCGCCTCCGGGGCCATGGCGAAGCATGAGCAGATCCTGGTCCTCGACCCGCCCACAGACCTCAAGTTTAAAGGCCCCTTCACAGATGTAGTCACTACAAATCTTAAGTTGCGAAATCCATCGGATAGAAAGGTGTGTTTCAAAGTGAAGACTACAGCACCTCGTCGATACTGTGTGAGGCCCAACAGTGGAATTATTGACCCAGGGTTGACTGTGACTGTTTCAGTAATGCTGCAGCCTTTTGACTATGACCCCAATGAGAAGAGTAAACACAAGTTTATGGTACAGACCATCTTTGCTCCACCAAACATTTCAGATATGGAAGCCGTGTGGAAAGAGGCAAAACCCGATGAATTGATGGATTCTAAATTGAGATGTGTATTTGAAATGCCCAATGAAAATGATAAATTGAACGACATTGAACCCAGCAAAGCCGTTCCCCTGAACGCTGCGAAGCAGGACGGGCCCGTGCCAAAGCCACACAGTGTTTCCCTCAATGATACTGAGACGAGGAAGCTCATGGAAGAGTGCAAGAGGCTCCAGGGAGAGATGATGAAGCTATCGGAAGAAAACCGACACCTGAGAGATGAAGGCTTAAGGCTCAGAAAGGTAGCACATTCGGATAAACCTGGATCCACCTCAGCTGCATCGTTCAGAGATAATGTCACCAGTCCTCTTCCTTCACTTCTTGTTGTAATTGCAGCCATTTTCATTGGATTCTTTCTAGGGAAATTCATCTTGTAGAGTGAAGCATGCAGAGTGCTATTTCTTTTTTTTTCTCTTGACCAGAAAAAGATTTGTTTACCTACCATCTCACTGGTAGTGTGGCCCACAGTGACCATTCTTTGTGTGTACAGCGTCATATAGGCCTCGCCTGTAACAGTCTCACGGTTAGAAACACAGTAAGAGCAGAGTGTTGGGCTCCCGGACAGCGTGAACGTCACCAGACCATCCCTAGCAGGTGTCATTGCACATTCAGTCCTTTATGAAATTCATAAATAAAGAATTGTTCTTTCTTTGTGGTTTTAATAAGAGTTCAAGAATTGTTCAGAGTCTTGTAAATGTTATTTTAATAATCCCTTTAAATTTTATCTGTTGCTGTTACCTCTTGAAATATGATTTATTTAGATTGCTAATCCCACTCATTCAGGAAATGCCAAGAGGTATTCTGTGGGGAAATGGTGCCTCTTACAGTGTAAATTTTCTCCTTTACCTTTGCTAATATCATGGCAGAATTTTTCTTATCCCTTGTGAGGCAGTTGTTGACTGAGTTTTTCATCCTTCCAACCCTGTCCCATGGTATTTAACACAAAAATAATAAAACTGTTAACAGATTCTTGCTCGAAAAAAAAAAAAAAAAAAAAAAAAAAAAAAAAAAAAAAAGAAATTCTTGCTTTCTTAGTGATCATTAAGATAGCTCAAATTTTGCCAATTCTGAAATTAAGGTGCAACACATTGGAGACGGGGAATATGGCAGAAGAATCTAGTCAAATCCACCATCTATTTTCCCTGGAGTCAACATAGGAAGCTGCTTTCCAGTACCATGCTAGCATGAAATCTTCTGCTTGTGCTAAAATGGTTGAACCTAAAGCTTATTTCCAAAGATAACTTTGCTACTCATTGGGGAAATAATGGAAGAACTGGATAGAAAGTGAAACTCTGCCTGTTCCTCAAAACCAGCCAGCACCCCCTGAGGTTCTCTCCTTCGTAACAGGCTGCCCAATGGAACGGACCAAAAAGTTACTACCAAAGAGGGATACGTTTAGCTCACAAAGAGGTAAGCTCCCACCACACACGCTGAACTCACCATTTTTCCTTTCGTTCAGAGGGGGCAGGTGCTGACTGGACTGCAAGGAGAGTTCCTGGAATTCGTGGGCAACGGCTTCACTTTGAGGACTTGGAGCAAGATGGGCTAAAGGTCCCAACTCATCCTCGGTGTCCACTGCCCCTGTGTGATCCATTGTGTCCCAGCCACCGGCAGCAGAGGGTACGAGACGCCTCTTAACTGTGGCCTGTTGAAGAGACTGTCAAAATAAAGAATGTGTAAATAGATGGTACTTTTATTTTTCTCTTATCTGCACGAAAGTATTAAAATGGGAACCCTGGGTTCTAGTTCAGTTGCACTGCTATGTGGCAACTGCCATTCGTTTACCCTCTCTGCATTCAGGTTCCTTGTCTAACACACAGGAATATACCTCCCATCTAAAAAAGTGCTTACTAGATAAATAAAAGTTGAAAGGTATTTTGTATAACTTTTTATACTATGGATCAAAGAAAGTTATAGTTATCGGCGTCATTACTTCAAGATTTTAATGCATCCTAAAATGAGATAAAAGTCAACTAAGGCTGATGAAAATAAAAAAGCAGTCTGGTTTGAAAAATCTATCTCAACTCCTACAAATCAAACAACTTTACACGAAGTCAACATTCCCAGCAACCAGCAATGTTTCAGATAATGAATCCTCTGTCAGCCTCGGTCTCAGAGTGAGAACAGAGAACAAAACTTTCAGCCAACCCACAATGGACATACAGTTCACAACAAAGAGACAAAACTTTATTTTAAGCCACTGAGATTTGGGCTTGTTTACTATCACAGCATAACCTGGCCCATTCTGACTGATACAGAAATTAGTAACAGAAGTACCAAAGACACAATAAAAACCCTAAATATGTGACATTGGCTTATGTGGGGATGAGCAGTGGGCAATAAGAAAACTGTTATGGAAAGCTGAAAGCTAAAAGGATGGTGGTCCATATTATGCAACGGCAAAGCATCTGATAGGCTACCTGCTTAGCAGCATCCCACATCACAGTGTGTTCATCCATTCACCTATTGATGGATATTTGAGTTGTTTTCAGCTTTTGACTATTACATATAAAGATGCTATGAACATTCTTGTATGAGTATTTATATGTATGTATGCTTCCACCTCTCTTGGGTAAATACCTAGGAGGGAAGTGGTTGGATTGTTTGGCAGCTGCATGCATAAATTTTAAAGAAACTAACAAACTATCCTCTAAAATGGCTGTGCCCTTGTGCTTTCCTACCAGCAGTGAATGAGAATTCTACTTGTTCTACATCCTTGCCAACATTTGATTATGGTCAATTTTTAAAATTTTAGTTATTTTAATGGGTGATAATTTTAGTTATTTTAATGGGTGATTTTAGTTATTTTAATGAGTGATATCTCATGGTTTTATGTATGTATGTATGTATGTATGTATTTATTTTGGGCGGCATTGGGTCCTCGTTGCTGCGCACAGGCTTTCTCTAGTTGCGGCGAGCGGGGGCTACTCCTCGTTGCGGTGCGCCGGCCTCTCATCGCAGTGGCTTCTCTTTATTGCAGAGCATGGGGTCTAGGCGCACGGGCTTCAGTAGTTATGGCATGCAGGCTCAGTAGTTGTGGCACACGGGTTTAGCTGGTCTGCAGCATGGGGGATCTTCCTGGACCAGGGCTCGAACCCGTGTCCCCTGCATTGGCAGGCAGATTCCTAACCACTGCGCCACCAGGGAAGTCCCGATATCTCGTGGTTTTAATTTGCATTTCCCTAACGATGTTGAGCATGTTTTAATGTGCTTATTTGCCATTTGTATATGTTCTTCGGTTAATATCTGATCAAATATTTTGTTGATTTTTTTAAATAGGTGGTTTATTTTCTTATTACTGTTTCGAGAGTTCCTTACATATTCTGGACAAAAGCTCTTTGTCAGATGTGTGATTTGTAAGCACAGGCAGACCTTGTTTTATTGTGCTTCACTTTATTGCACTTCGCAGATACTGCATTTTTTAAAAATTGAAGGTTGAGGCAACCCTGCATTGTTCAAGGCTATCAGCACCATTTTTCCAATAGCATATGCTCATTTCTTGGCTCTGCATAATTCTTGAAACATTTCAAACTTTTTCATCATTATTAAATTGGTTATGGTGACCTATGATCAGTGATCTTCGATGTTACTGTTATAACTGTTTGGGGGTGCCATAAACCACGCCCATATGAGATAACCAACTTCATTGATAAATGTTGCGTGTTCTGACTGCTCCACCAACCGGCCATTGCCTGTCTCCTCCTTCTCCTTGGGCCTCCCTATTCCCTAGGACAGAACAATATTGAAATTAGGCGAATTAATAACCCTACGATGGCTCCTAACCCTACAAGTGAAAGGAAGAGTCACACGTCTCTCACTTCAAATCAAAAGCTAGATATGATCAAGCTTAGTGAGGAAGGCCGAAAGCCGAGACAGGCTGAAAGTGAGGCCTCTTAGTCAAAGTTAGTTTAGTTGAGAAAGCAAAGGAAGAGCTCTTGAAGGAAATTAAAAATGCTACTCCAGTGAGCACATGAATGATAAGAAGGCAAAACAGCCTTATTGCTGATATGGAAAAAGTTTTAGTGGTCTGGATAGAAGATCAAACCAGTCACAACATTTCTTTAAGCCAGAGACTAAGCCAGAGCAAGGCCCTAACTCTCTTCAATTCTATGAAGGCTATGAGAGGTAAGGAGGCTGCAGAAGAAAAGTTTGATGCTAGCAGAGGTTGGTTCATGAGATTTACGGAAAGAAGCCATCTCCACAACATAAAAGTGCAAGGTGAAGCAGCAAGTGCTGAGGTAGAAGCTGTAGCAAGTTATCCAGAAGATCTAGCTGAGATAATTAATGAAGGTGGCTACAGTGAATAACAGATTTTCAGTGTAGACAAAACAGCCTTATATTGGGAGGATACTTTCATAGCTAGAGACTTTCATAGCCAGAGAGAGTAAGTCAAACTCCTGGCTTCAAAGCTTCAAAGGACAGGCTGACTCTCTTGTTAGGGACTAACGCAGCTGGTGACTTTAAGTTGAAGCCAGTGCTCATTCACTACTCTGAAAATCCTAGGGCCCTTAAGAATGATGCTAAATCTACTCTGCCTGTGCCCTGTAGATGGAGCAAAACGGCCTAGATGATAGTCATCTGTTTACAACACGGTTTATTGAATATTTTAAGCCCACTGTTGAGACCTACTGCTGAGAAAAAGATTCCTTTCAAAATATTACTGCTCATTGACAGGGGACCTGGGTCACCTCAGAGCTCTCATGGAGATTTACAATAAGATTCATGTTGTTTTTATGCCTGCTAACACAACATCCATTCTGCAGCCCATGGATCAAGAAGTAATTTCAACTTTCAAGTCTTACTATTTAAGAAATAACATGTTGTAAGTCTATAGCTGCCATACATAGTGATTCTTTCAATGGATCTGGACAAAAAGTAAATCGAAAACCTCCTGGAAAGGATTCACCATTATAGATGCCATTAAGAACATTTGCGATTCATGAGAAGAAGTCAAAGTATCAACATTAAGAGGAATGTGGAAGAAGTTGATTCCAACACTCTTAGATGACTTTGAGGGGTTCAAGACTTCAGCAGAAGAAGTAACTGCAGATGTGGTGCAAAGAGCAAGAGAACTAGAATTGGAAGTGGAGCCTGAAGATGTGACTGAATTGCTGCAATCTCATGATAAAGGAGTTGCTTCTTTTGAATGGTTTCTTGAGATGGAATTTAATCCTGGTGACGATGCTGTGAAAATTGTTGAAATGACAACAAAATATTTACTTTATTTACATAAACTTAATTGGTAAACCAGTGGCAGGATTTGAGAGGACTGAATCCAATTTTGAAAGTTTTCCTGAGTAAAATGTTATCAAACAGCAATGTGTGCTACAGAGAAATTGTTCATGAAAGGAAGAGTAATTTGATGCAGCAAACCTCATTGTTGTCTTATTTTAAGAAATTGCCACAGCCACCCCTATCCTGATCAGTCAGCAGCCATGAACACTGAGGCAAGACCCTCCACCAGCAAAAAGATTACAACTCACTGAAGACTCAGATGATGGTTAGCAATTTTTAGCAGTATTTTTAATTAAGATACATAAATTGTTTTTTAGGCATAATGCTATTGCACACGTAATGGACTACAGTATGGTGTACTTTTATTGCCCTGGGAAACCCCAAAATTTGTGTGACTCACTTAATTGTGAAATTTGCTTTACTGCAGTGGTCTGGAACCAAACCTGCAATTATCTTTGAGGTACGCCTGGACTTTCGCCCGGTCTATGGCTTACCTTTTTGTGCTCTTAATAGTGTTTTGTAAAGAGCAGATGTTTTTAATTTGAGGAAGTCCAATTTATCAATTTTTTTCTTTTATGGATCATGCTTTTAGTGTTGTAGCTAAGAAATCTTTGATTAACCCAAGGTTACAGAGATGATCTCCTATGGGTTTTTTTTAGATATTTTATAGTTTAATATTTTACATTTAAGTCTATGATCCACTTTGAGTTAATTTTTGTATCTGCTGCGAGATATGAATCAAAGTTTTCTGTTTTTTGCATTAAAAAACTGATTGTTCCAGCACCATTTGTGGAAAACGTTATCTTTTCTCCACTAATTTGTCTTTGCACCTCTGTTGCAAGCCAGCTGACCATGTATATGTGGATCTATTTATTGACTCTTTATATAGTTCCCAGAAAGAACCACAAAGGAGGAGACTCTAAATTCTGTGTATAAACTCTGCCCAAGTCTCTGGCTGACCCCTAAACTATGCACATGCAGGACAGGTTCCCAACTCCTTTTACTAAAGCAAAAATAACAGAACTGAGATCTCAGCTGCTGCTCACCATTGGAAAGACAGAGTTTGCAAAGGTGAGTTCAGCAAAGTTAACTGCCTGCTAAAATAAAATAATACTCTAAGAGGGAAACTTCCAGAATCTCCACAACTGCCCATCCAGAATTCCATATCCAACAAAAATACCCTTTAATAATGAAGGCAAAATTGTCACCAGCAGACACACACTAGAAGAAATGCTAAAAGAATTTCTTCAGGCTGAAGGAAAGTAATACCACATATTACTTGGGTCTCAGTAATAAAAAGCATCAGAAATGGTAAACATATAGATAAATACCAAAGACTAGTTCTTCCTCTTGATTTCTTTAACATTACCATTCCAAGTAAAAATTATAGCACTGTGTTATGGGGTTTATAATGTATGTAGATGTAATATATATGACAATTATAGCATAAAGGATGGGGGAGGGGTAACCGTATTACTACATTCTTATAAATACTTCTATACATTATAAGGAAGTTGTACCATTTTAACTTGAAGTAGACTGAGAAATTAAGGTTGTACGTTGTAATTCCTAGAACAATCATTTAAAAAAAGACATAGTTTTAGCTAAAAAGCCAATAGGGGTATTAAAAAGGAATTCTAAAAATACTCATTCAACTTAAAAAGAAGGAATAGAGAAACAAAAAAGAGATGGGACAAATAAAAGCAAATAGTAAAATAGTAGACCTAAATCCAACCTTATCAATAATGATATTAAATGTAAATGGACTAAACATTATGATTAAAAGAAAGATTGACAGAATGGATTTTTCAAAGTCTAAAAATGTATGTCTATAAGTGACATGCTTTAAATATGAAGACGTAAAGAGATAGAAAAAGACAGGTCACACAACAAGATGCCCAGCAAGGCTGGAATGACTACATTAACATCAATCAAAGTAGACCTCAAAGGATGTGTTAGGTAGGTGAATTTGCATGTAAAATGACTTATTTTGCTATGAAATATTAAAATATGACTCCTAGATTTTTTCAAAATTATGAATTTTCATTTCAAATTATTTATTCATATAAAATAAAATCTGTTAATAACAAATTAATTCTAAGATACAATACCATAATGCCATTTTAATGGCAAGATGTACAAACTGTGAACATTAGTGCTAATGATTTGGAAGATCCTTTAGGCATACAATTTAAAAATATTTTCATGCACTATTATCTGCACTTCATATCGAAGAATTTTTTTCAACCTATTATTCCTTGACATTATGCTCACCTCAAACTCCCACACATCCCTCCAAATTAAGAACATTATAAGCTAAGAAAATCTTTACAAAATGTAGCAAAAGAAAAAGTGTTCAAAATTTTTAACTTAATATTCATGAACATTTTTTTTTTTTTTTTTTTTTGCGGTATGCAGGCTTCTCACTGTTGTGGCCTCTCCCGTTGCGGAGCACAGGCTCCGGACGCGCAGGCTCAGCGGCCATGGCTCACGGGCCTACCCGCTCCGCGGCATGTGGGATCTTCCCGGACCGGGGCACGAACCCGTGTCCCCTGCATCGGCAGGCGGACTCTCAACCACTGCGCCACCAGGGAAGCCCTCATGAACATTTTTAACGGAGTACATACACTCTTTCTATTCTGAAATTCTACTACCAAATTTGCAAGCTGTCATCTAATATCTACTTAAATGCTTGATAATTTTGTTTTGAAATTGAAATTCAACATCAAACATAAAGAAACACTTTCTGTCCAACAGTCTCTAATTGAGATGTTAAAGAAATGGCATTAGAATGAATTCTTTCATTGGGTCATAATCTAGTTATGAAAGTAAAGCAGTCATTCAGCTTTAATAATACAAACTGTGATAAAATATTAATTTGTCTAGAACTGACAGAATGAATGACTATGGAGTTAATATGTGACACGTCCCAATAATATAACTTCATTCCAAAATGAAACTAATCCAACATTTATCCAATGCTAGGTCAAGGCACAGTACAACACTAGTATAAGATCAACCTGGGATATGGCTTCTGCTCTCAAAAAACAAATCACTTCATTGTCAGATACTACACCAGACAGAGAAAATAACACAGGAAAAAACAAGAGGCATCACACTTTCATTTGTCCATCTATTGATTCACTCGTATCTTTTTTTCTCAGTGGAGTCAAAATAACTGACTTATATGTAACTGACTTATATATATATAATGATCTTATATATTATTTTTTTTTGCGGTACGCGGGCCTCTCACTGCTGTGGGCTCTCCCGTTGCGGAGCACAGTCTCCGGACGCGCAGGCTCAGTGGCCATGGCTCACGTGCCCAGCCGCTCCGCAGCATATGGGATCTTCCCGGACTGGGGCACGAACCCGTGTCCCCTGCATCGGCAGGCGGACTCTCAACCACTGCATCACCAGGGAAGCCCCTGATCTTATGTTTAAAAAGATGCTGGGCTAAGGTAGTTCCCAAATCAGTGCTAACGTTTGTTTTGAACCAAGTGAAGTCCAAAGCCAAATCTCTTTCCACTGTACCTTACGGCTCGTAATGACTAATTCGTGTGAAACATTAATAAGTAAAGTAGTATATAATCATTGCTATATAAAAGAAATGCTAAAAAATAAAGGAGTTCAAAGAATATCAATATCAAACTTAAGAAGTTTAATATATAATCAGTCAAATGCAGACAGGCAGAATATCCAAATACACTCAACAAAAAATGTTTTAGCAACAGCAAAACTGTTGTCCCTGCCCTTAAAGCGCCCCTGAATTACAAATATTAGGGAAACACCTGGCTAACAGCCCGCAAAAATTTATTTGCATTCAAACAAGATAAAACTTGGATCAAGAAGTTCAAAGACAAAGCTGACCACACACAAAAAGTAATTTCTGCATTAGAAGAGTATTTACTATTAAGTCCCATGATTAAACAAACTGAAAATTTTATATCAAACGCACTTTTGAGAAACAGAATTTTTTGTCATTGGGTTGGGTAAATTAGTGATATCAACCTTAATTGATTATTTTATGCTATCAATTCTCCCTTCAAAGCTCCTGGTGGCAATTTGTTAAACATATAATGTTAGAGCTCAAAATTTATTTATGAATATAAGAACAAAACTCCTGTCAACTGTATATGCAAAGATATTTTCTAAATATTATACAGCTGTTTCTGTACTGTGTTCTAAATAAAATTTCTTAATGGTATCAAGAATTCAGGATCAAGTCTGTTTACATTTTTGTATAAGTAACATTCTCCTCCCAGTTTTATAACTGGGGGAAAAAAACAATCACAAAAAGGAACACTTCATCCAATTTGTCCATATTCACTCGTAACAATTAGGATGGAACCAGAAAATCAGAGTTCTAAAAGCACATGTTTATACACAAATATTATTTTACTACATACTGTTTTCATTAACTATTATTATTATGAAAAGTATTTTTGTTCCCCTATTTTTTCTAATTTAATTCCTGTTTTGATTACTTGAATGCACTTATATGTTCAAAGACTATGGAAGTTCATAGAATAACAGAACATTTTAGCTGAAAGGTATCTTAGAATCTATGCCTAGTAGGTGCTTCTCAACCCTCCTCACAATATGATAATCGTTTGAAGAACTTAAAAAAAAAATTCCTAATGGGTAGGGGTAAAGGAGAGTCTCTCCATAGATTTTGATACAGTTACTTGAAAAGAATGATTCTAATGTGTAGCCAGTGCTGAGAATCACTGACCTAGTGGAACCCCCTTATTTTATAGAGAGGACAAATCATTTGCCCAATGAGTGAGAAGAGAGGTCAGAACCAAATTATTATAGCAAGTGTGAAAACAACACAATATAAGTAGGTACAAAGTGCTGTGGAAACCAAAAGAATTAAATGTCTAATTGTATTTGGGTAAGTTAGGAAAGTCTCCCAGGATGAAAAGGACTTTGCAGACACAGAAGTTTTTCTTATTAGTAAAAGTACAGTGGCATGAACAGCTATCATCCAATAGCAAAACGTCTGATGGGGCCAGTGTAGAAAGAGCATAACATGGAGAAGCAGAAGACAAGGCTGGTGCAGTGAGTTAAAGCACAGTTGTGAAGAAGTGTTAAGAAACAGTGATATGATCAGATTTGTATTTTAGAAAGATCATTCTGGCAGAGGTATGTTACCGATAAAAATCTCATGTTGAATAACCAATGTTGGCAAGGATGTGGAGAAAAGGGAACCCTCCTACACTGTTGGTGGGAGTGTAAATTGGTGCAGCCACTATGGAAAACAGTATGGAGGTTCCTCAAAAAACTAAAAACAGAGCTACCATATGATCCAGCAATCCCACTCCTGGGTATATATCTGAAGAAAACAAAAACACTTATTTGAAAAGATACATGCACCCCAATGTTCATAGCGGCACTATTTACAATAG
Source organism: Grampus griseus (assembly GCF_964374135.1). Taxonomy (NCBI): domain Eukaryota; kingdom Metazoa; phylum Chordata; class Mammalia; order Artiodactyla; family Delphinidae; genus Grampus; species Grampus griseus. The sequence continues at coordinate 27,441,769 of NC_139008.1, forward strand.
CCACGGTACGGAAGCAACCTAAGGGTCCATCAACAGACAAATGGATAAAGATGCGGTATATATACACAATGGAATACTACTCAGCCACAAAAAAGAATGAAATAATGCCATTTCCAATAACATGGATGGACCTGGAGGGTATTATGTTTAGTGAAATAAGTCAGACAGAGAAAGACAAATGCTGTATGTTATCACTTATATGTGGAATCTAAAAAATAAAACAAGTGAATACAACAAAACTGAAATAGACTCACAGATACAGGTTACAAGCGGGGAGAAGGAAGAGGGGGAGGGACAAGATAGGGGTAGGGGATTAAAAGGTACAAACTACTCTGTATAAAATAAATTAGAAGGATATATTGTACAGCATAGGGAATATAGCCAATATTTTATAATAACTATAAATGGAGTACAATCTATAAATATTTTGAATCACTATGTTGTACACCTGAAACTAATATTGTAAACCAACTATACCTCAATAAAAAAGTTAATAAATAAAATATGGTTACTGATTAGTCCAAGCTGTTATTGGGTTGGCTAAAAAGTTCCTTTGGTTTTTAAGTAAAAATAAAAGACACATTTTTCACTTTCACCAAGAACTTTATTGAACAACGTATTCACTGTTCTGTTCCACTACCTTCGGCCATTTTTCAGGCAACTTCGTAAATCCATCTTCCCAAAACTTTTTATCTTTTTGAGCAAAGAACTGTTCCAGGTGCCTTTTACAGTCTTCCAGGGAATTGCAATTTTTTCCATTAAGAGAATTTTGTAAAGACCGAAATAAATGGAAGTCCGAAGGTACAGTGTCTGGTGAATATGGCGGATGAATCAGAACTTCCCAGCCAAGCTGTAACAGTTTTTGCCTGGTCATCAAAGAAACATGCGGTCTCACATTATCCTGATGGAAGATTATGCGTTTTCTGTTGACTAATTCCAGGCGCTTTTTGTCGAGTGCTGCTTTCAGTTGGTCTAAGTGGGAGCAGTACTTGTTGGAATTAATCGTTTGGTTTTCCGGAAGGAGCTCATAATAGAGGGCTCCCTTCCAACCCCACTGTACATACACAACATCACCTTCTTTGGACGAAGACCAGCCTTTGGTGTGGTTGGTGGTGGTTCATTTCGCTTGCCCCACGATCTCTTCCGTTCCAAATTGTTGTACAGTATCCACTTTTCATCACCCGTCACAATTTGTTTTAAAAATGGAACGTTTTCGTTACGTTTCAGCAGAGAATTGCATGCCGAAATACAGTAAAGGTTTTTTTTGCTTAACTTATGTAGAACCCAAACATCAAAGCGATTCACGTAACCAAGCTGGTGCAAATGATTTTCAACGCTTGAGTTGGGTATTTTGAGTATGTCGGCTATCTCCCACGTGGTATAACATTGATCGTTCTCAATGACTCAATTTGATCGCTATCAACTTCGACCGTGGAGCATTGTCCAGCAAGAAATCTCCAGTACAAAACTTCACAAACCACTTTTGACACGTTCAATCAGTCACAGTACCTTCTCCATACACTGCACAAATCTTTTTTTTTGCGTTTCAGCTACGTTTTTACCCTTCCTGAAATAATAAAGCATAACATGCCGAAACCGTTGTTTTTCTTCCATCTTCAATATTAAAATGGCTACACAAAAACCAATTTTGATAAGTTTTTTTTTTTTTTTTTTTTTTGCGTTATGCGGGCCTCTCACTGTTGTGGCCCCTCCCGTTGGGGAGCACAGGCTCCGGACGCGCAGGCTCAGCGGCCATGGCTCACGGGCCCAGCCGCTCCGCGGCATGTGGGATCTTCCCGGACCGGGGCACGAACCCGTGTCCCCTGCATCGGCAGGCGGACTCTCAACCACTGCGCCACCAGGGAAGCCCGATAAGTTTTTTTTAAATGCACGCTGATATGACAGCCGTCACATACAATCTAACAAAATTGTTTCAAATGAAGTTAAAGACAACTAAGCGCTACTAGAGCCAGCTCAACAGAAAAAGAAACCGAACGAACTTTTTGGCCAACATTTTTAAGAATCTCACTCATGCTGAAAAGCTGACCGACTAAGTTAAGATAGTGGAAATGCAGAAAGGGGAATAAATTCAAAAAATAATTCAGAGACAACATTTCAAGGCTTAATGACTGGCTCAGTTGAAAGGTAAAGGAGAATAAAGAATTGAAGGTGGCTGACCTGGGCAGCTGGAAAAGCTGGCAGGCAGGGATGAGTAGTGGGGAAGATGAGTGTTCACTGTGAGAGACTACAGGCCCTTCAGAGGGAGCTCTGAGAAAGGTTGTGACTGACGCGACAGCTATTTGGTTTGAAGCAAATCACTTAACCTCTCAGGAATCTGGTTTCCTAATTCAAAAAAATGGAAATGACAAATGAAAAGAAGAAAAGGGAAGAACATTTCTATGTACTCAGTTTGGCACTAAGTTTTTTACTCTATGCTTTCCTTACCTTTGCCCTAATGACCTCCCTGTGGGCAGGTATTACTCTCATTCTACAGGTGAGAAAACCAAGGCTTGGAAAGATTAAACAAAAGTGAGAGATTAGCGCAAAAGCCAGGATTCCAACTTCAGAGCCCGTAGTCCTTCTAAAATAATACATTTATGTGCCAAAGCTCAAATGAGTTGGAGCAAATGACTGGGAGGGACAGATGTTACTGGGGTAGGAGGAAGTGGTGCAGAGGGGAGAGGCAGCTGTGGAAGGCTCCGTGGGCGCGACTCTTCACACACGCACTGGGGGCCCACGGCCAGCTCAGTCACACCTCCGTGTAAAGACCCTGTCCATCAGGCAGTTACGACAGTAAGATGAAGAAAACACTCTCCTCGAGCAAACACTCAAGGTGCAGCTGGAATTAAACTCCAGATTGGAAGAAGATGAAATCTAAAATTGTAGATGTACTGCACATAAACAGGACACGTTTTTGACATCAGGTTATCAAATCAGGTTTCAAATAAACAACTTAGAAGCAGGGTTTTTATTTGTAGCGGTTGGATTTTTACGTGTAGCCATTAAATACATAGCCGAAATGTACTATAAATATACAGAACACGGACAATACACTACATAGAAGAAGTTATATAACTGCTCTTCTGTGCTTGAAGTGGCTGTTATAGCTCTAAACATGCCAATGTGATGGTTTATTTTTTTTTAACTTGCTTGCTGCAGACATGTTTCAAACGAACGTAACATGGAGCAAAATGCATACCTAACACTCTCCACAGTGAGACATTCTGAAGTATTGTAACTAACATTTACGTAAAGAATGTTTCTGAAATATTCATTGTAATCCATCTATAAATAAAAATTTGAATTAGCAAAAGTTTAAAACACATGTGGCTTTTAAATTACTATCTAAAAAGACACAAAGAACTAGAAAATTTTATTTGTTCCCCAAGTAAAACACCCAAAACCCAAGTCTTTTTAGCTTGAACAACTGCATTTTTCCAAGTTTATTCAAAATGAGTGATTCTCAGAGAATAAGCACTGATTGGAGGATTAATTTTAAGCTGAGATGATTTCCATATTTATCAAATACTGGGTTAAAAAACTAGTTTTGTTGAACCATAAATTAGCCTTTGATCTAAATGCTAAGAAGTAAATATTTATAAACAGATTAAACAAATGTTTACTTAACAGATAAAAACTATACTGTACTCCTATTTCTAAGTTCTCTAAGGCAGGGAGAGGAGGTAGAAGGGAAGAGGAGGAAGGGAAGAAGGAAAGAGAAAAACAGAGAAAGAAAGGGGAAGAGAAAGGGCCATTAAAAGAAGGGCAGTCTCTTCTTGCTGTTTTCTAGCTCTCTACACTTCTTGGTATTAGAAATCAGTAAATTTGAATTTAAATTTAAACAAAGTATTGTAAAATACATGAAGAAAGATGAAGTTTAATTTACTTGTCCAAGCTATCTTGACTAGTTAAGTAGCAGAGCTGGGACTATGAGTCCTCCTCTGTACGAGTCCCCCTAACTTATAATCTAGTTCTTTGGTTCCTAATTAATCCCAAGAGAAACCCTCTTGTCTGAGGCAACCATGCCAGATAGTTAAGTTGGTAAACTGAAAAACTCAGTTAATAGAGGAGTCATTACAACTGATACACATAAATCTTAAGACATTTTCTTTTAAGTTAGAATGCAGAAATGTCCATGTGTTTGCCAGTATTCCAACACAGGGTCAAGGCCATCTCTTTGCAGATGTGTCAGCTCTCTGGCACAAATCACCACTATCTATGACTCCTAGTTTCCATTCCTTTAAAGTAGAACAAAAATTTAAAGGATTTTGAGCACAGCATGTGTCTATATTTTTACAATTCTGAACCCAATTTATTTAGTTTCTCGCCCACACCCAATTCAATAGTATTAAGTAACATGGCTTTGTGGTCCCAGACACTTAACATTTTTGCATTCATAGTTCATCAGTTTACATAATATTTAAACTGCATAATTATGATTACTACCATTACTGGCATAAACATATTTAGGAATAAACACAGCTGACTTTTGGTTAGTTAGTGAGAGCAGAAATGCATCACCACACTTCAGTGTCACCTCCTCATCACGCCCATTCAGTGTGTCCTGGGACAAAGGGGTTGGAGAAGGCTGGTCATCCCTCAAGCCAACCAAGTTTAGGATGGATAAGACAGGTTCCACCCCGAAACATTTTAAAATTGATGTTGATGCCAAGGGCACTTCAAATTGGAAACCTGATCTTTTTAAGTTTTCTGGAGTCTGTTAATACAAATTACTTCATAGATATTATTTCATTACTGTCTTAACTTCATGCAAAATGCGTTAATATTGTACTCTGAGACAACAGTTCAGAGTACATACCAAATAAATGTTAATATTCAGAGTTTTATAACAGTACTCTAGCAGATAGTACAATTATACTTAAGTTTCTAATGCCGTTAGTTAAATACGAAATAATCTATTCTCAGTGTATCACAGTCCTTTCAAAATACTTGTGAATTCTTCTCTCCATTAAACGCACTTTGGCATACATGACAAAACAGCAATTTCAATCAGCTGTGAAACAACAGTTGTGGATAAGTGTTTTGTTGTTGTTGTTAATTGAGATATAATTCACATAACATAAAATTCACCATTTTAATGTGTAGAATTCAGTGATTTTTAGTACAGTCACAAGGTATGCAACCATCACTATCTAATTCCAGAACATTTCATCATATCTAAAAGAAATCCCACCCCCATTAGTAGTCACTTGCCAGCCAGGAAGTGACTACCCACCCCCAGCCCTTGCTACCACTCACCTACTTTATTGTCTCTATGTATTTGCCTATTCTAGACATTTCATTCAAATAGTTTTACTTCCTTTCTAATCTGGATGACTTTTATTTCTTTTCTTGCATTATTTCCCTGGCTAGACACTCTGTACAATGTTGAATAGAAGTGGCAAGAGTGGATATCCTTTCTTGTTTCTAATCCAAGTGGGAAAGCTTTCAGTCTTTCACCATTAGTACGATGCTAGCTGTAGGTGTTTCACAGATGCCCTTTATCAGGCTGGGAAAGTTCTCTTTTATTCCTAATATTTTGGGTGTTTTTATCACAAAAGGGTGTTGGATTTTGTCAAATGCTTTTTCTGTATTCATTGAGATAATTGTGGGTTTCCCGCCTCTTTATTCTGCTATATAGTGTATTACATTAATTGATTTTTAGGTGTTAAATCAATTTTGCATTCTTGTGATAAATCCCACTTGGCCATGGTATATAATCCTTTTTATAAGCTGCTGGATTTGGGTTGTTAGTGTTTTGTTGAAGATTTTTACATTATATTTAGAAGGCATATAGTCTAATTTTCTTTTCATGTGCTGTCTTTAACTGGTTTTGGTATCAATATAATACTGGTCTCAAAGAATGAGTTGAATGTTTTCTTGTCTTCTATTTTTTGGAGGAGTTTACAAAGAATTGGAGTTAATTCTTCTTTAAATTGGTGGAGCCATCTGGTTCTGGGCTTTTCTTTTTGGGAAGTTGTATGATTACTCATTCAATTTCTTTGCTATAGGTCTATTTCAGATTTTCTGATTCTTCTTGAGTCAGTTTTGGTAGTTTGCATCTTTCTAGAAATTGGTCCATTTCATCTGGGTTGTCTAATTTGTTGACATGCAACTGTTCATAGTATCCCCTTATAATTCTTTTTATTTCTATAACATTAGTAGTAATGTCCCCACTTTCATTCCTGATTTTGGTAATTTGAATCTTTTCTCTTTTTTTCTTAGTCTAACTAAAGCTTTGTCCCCTTTTTTTAATCTATTCAAAAAACCTACTTTTGGGGCTTCCCTGATGGCGCAGTGGTTGGGGGTCCGCCTGCCGATGCAGGGGACACGGGTTTGTGCCCCAGTCCAGGAGAATCCCACATGCTGTGGAGCAGCTGGGCCCGTGGGCCATGGCCGCTGGGCCTGTGCGTCCGGAGCCTGTGCTCCGCAACGGGAGAGGCCACAGCAGTGAGAGGCCCGCGTACCGCAAAAAAACAAAAACAAAAACCTACTTTTGGCTTCACTGATTTTCTCTGTTTTTTTTAATTATTTAGTTCTGCTCTAATCTTTATTATTTCCTTCCTTCTGCTTGCCTTGGGTCTAGTTTGTTCTTCTCTTCTAGTTTTGTTAAGGTGGCAAGTTAGGTTATTGATTTCAGTTTTTTGGAAAAGATATTCTTAAATTTCCAAACTTTTCACAAAGTGATACAATACACATCTTAATGCACAGTATCCACATTATCCTTACAATGTGTGGTATTCATAAATTTCAAAAAGCACTTATTATGTTCAAACTAGTTAAGCTTAAACGTTCCCAGAAGCATTTCTACAACACCAGAGTATAAGAGGACGAAAATCGCTTCAGATATCAGAACCACCATACCCTGTGCACACGTCGCCGCCTTCTGAACATACCCAATGATGAAAATGTCTCATTCCTCCACAGGCAGTCCTTTTCATCTCAGAGAACTCTACCACAATGCCCTTCCTCACACTGAAAGGAAACCATCAACTGCAGTAGGTTGTAGTTTCAAAAAGAAGACATGACACTATCTTCAACCCTACATATTCTTCTTACAAGGTGACTTCGGCATTCTTCTCATCAAAAGGTGGGGACTAAGCTGCCTCTGCTTGAATTTGTGCTAGTCTGTGCTACAGGGTAAGGGATGTTACATGACTTACAAGATTAGGTCATAATAGGTCTGCCTAGGTCTCTTGGAATATTCATCTTTGGAGCTGCTGAGATGCCACATAAGCCATCTGACTGCCCTGAGGCTGCTATACAGTGAGAAAACCAAAACTAGCCCACGACTAAGCTGAAGTGAAGAGACAGACAGAGAAGCCCAGCCAATCACCAGCCACGTCAGCACCTTCCCTTGCTGTTGCAGTTTCAGCCACTGTCTGACTGCAACCACAACAGAAACCAAGCCAGAACTGCCCAGCTGAACCCTCCTCAAATCCCTGATCCACAGAGGTCATAGAAGATAATAAGTAATTGTTGTGGGTTTCAGCCACTAAGTTTTGGGGTGATGTGCTACACAACAATAGTAACTGGAATATTGACTCTAGGCAACATGTACTCCTTAATCCCAGAGTCTACACCTGGGATCATGAAGACTAAGTCCAATTAATTTTTCAACACTGGAAATACTAAAGAAAATCATAGTTGATTCTCAGTCTTCTGTGAGCTTATTAAATCACTTGACAATTTTATTTTAAATCATGGTTTCACTTTTCACAGTTCTGGTCATACTAGCCTGGATTAGTTAAGAGACAGTTTATCTACATTTTCTTAATTATGAGACCCAGAACTATATCCAGTCCTCCAATGACGGTATACATGAGCTGTTGAGAAATGTAGGAAGACTGTGCCACTCACTAGCAAGGCTTTTATTAATTTGGTGTGAGTTCCTATGTATAAACTTTGAATAAAATCCTTTTCCACAGGAAATGGTATAGTACAGGATATCAGTTAAGAGTTAAGGTTTTGGAATTAGACAAAGACGGAGACAAAATTCAGCACTATCACTAAGAAGCTATATGACCTTCAGTAAAGTGTATAACCTCAATAAAGCTTAATTCTTCATTTATAAATTGGAGTCATAGTACCCAACTCATGGGATTATGACAAAGGTTAAACGTAAGCACACGAGTAGCTGCTGTTGTAATGTTTTCTCCAATCACAATGCTCCTCATCCTCTTCCTGTTGAACTGATTTTTTGTCTGTTTTGATCCAAGGTCAGGGCCTCACACTGATCTCTATTAAAGTAGCTCTTACTATATACAGCCCATTGCTTCACTCACTTATGATCTTTTACACAAATAACCGTTTATAGAAGATGTAGTGGAAGAAAAAACCCCATTGATGATAGCAACAAAAAGATAAAATATCTAGAAATAAATGTAACTGGGAATGTAGAAAATCTTTATAAGGAAAATGTTAAAACATGACTGAAGAACTCCAGAGAAGACTTGAAGAACTAGAGTGTATTATATTATTGGATAGGAAGACTCAGCATCACAAAGATGTCTGTTCTGCCTAATTCAACTTATAAAATTTAAATGATTGAAATAAAAATACAAAAAAGATTATTTTTCCTTTGGAAGTGGGGTGGGGAACCTAGACAAGTTAATTCTAAAGCCCTTATGGAAAAGAAAAAAACAAAACAAAACAAGCAGAAGTTGTCTGGAAAACCAATGAAAAAGAGGAGTGCTACTAGATCTAGCATATATTAAAATATATTATAATACCTCAATGATTAAAACAGTATGATATTAGTATACAAAGTGAGAGACAGGAAGACAAATGATACAGAAGAGAATGTCTAAAAGTTAGATACATATATGCATAGAAATTTATTATATAATGAAGTTGGAATTGCAAATTAGAGTTAAAAACACGGACTTTTTGAAGAAAGGTACTGGGATAACTGAAAAAGTTATCTTTTGGGGGAAAAAAAGTTAGAACCAAACCTAACACAGTTCAGCAGGATAAATGGCTCATGAATCAGAGATTTAAAGGTTAAAATATGAGACGAAAAAGGTTATAGAAGAAAATATGGGAAGTCCTCCATAGCCTTGGAGTTGGGAAAACCTTTCCATCACTCCAACTCCTAAAGCCATAAAAAAAGACGGATAAATTATATATGCATATGTATTTATATGTATATTCATATAAACTTTACATGCCAAGAAAACCATAAACAAGATGAAAAGTGACTTACCAGGAAGTCTGTATTTGCAACTTACAATACACAGAAATAAGCTCCTACAAACAGAAAAGGAAAAGATCGATAATCGAGATTTTTAAATGAGCAAAGAATATGAATAAAGCTCAGAGAAAAGGAATGTTCTTTTAAAATATGACAAGATGCCCAACCCTCCTCACAAAGAAAGAAATGTTAAAATTACCACGAGAAACCGATTTCATTTAGATTGGTAAAATTCTGAAAGTTTAAGAACACAGATTGGCAAGACTGGGCCTCACCTCATAAATTAGAGGAATATAAAATGGTACAAGCTTTACGGATAAAAATTTGTCAACATCTATTAAAATTACAAATGCACTAACTCTTTCACCTAGCAATTTATCGTCTGGGAATTTACATGTTCAAAATGAAACTGTAGGTGGGACTTCTAGAATGGCAGAGAAAAGCGCTCAGCAAATCCTGTCTCTAACGGCAATGATAAAACAAGACAAAATTGCCAAAAACAACCTTTTCAAAACTCCAGAAATTGATGAAAGGCATATACCAAACGGAGAAACATTTATTCAATAAAAAAACTACTGAATCATTTAAAAAAATATATTCTGTGGCATTTTGCAAATCACATCTATTTGGTAAGGAGCTGACTGCATCCAGAATATAAAGGATTTAACATTCAAAATAAAAGACAAAAAAATTCCAATTTAAAAATGGGCAAAATATTTGAATAAGCATTTCACGAAAGATATACAAATGCCTGATAAACACATGAAAAGATGATCAGTATCATCAGTCACTAGGGAAAATGCAATTAAAACCACAATGAGATACCACTTGACACTAGAATGGCTACAGTAAAAAAGACAGACAATAAAAAATGTTGGCAAGGACGTGGATGGAGAAACAGGAACCTTCACACAGTGCTGGTGAGAATGTAAAATGATACAGCTACTTTGGAAAACCATTTCATTTGGTATTTCCTTAAAGTGTTAAATATAATTTTACCATGGGGGCTTCCCTGGTGGCGCAGTGGTTGGGAGTCCGCCTGCCGATGCAGGGGACACGGGTTCGTGCCCCGGTCCGGGAAGATCCCACATGCCGCGGAGCGGCTGCGCCCGTGAGCCATGGCCGCTGAGCCTGCGCGTCCAGAGCCTGTGCTCCGCAACGGGAGAGGCCACAACAGTGAGAGGCCCGCGTACCGCAAAAAAAAAAAAGGTAATTTTACCATGATCCAGCAATTCCACTCCTCATTATCTAACCAAGAGAAATGAAAACATAAAATCCACACAAAGATTTGTAAACAAACGTTTATAGCAGCATTATGCATAATAGCTCAAAACTATAAACAACTTAAATGTCCATTAATTAGTGAATGGATTAACAAAATGTGGTATATCCCAATGGAATATTATTCGGCCACCAAAAAAAAGGAAAGAAATACTGATATAACAAAACCAAAAAACATTATGCTAAGTGGAAGAAGCCAAATGTCAAAGAACACATGTTGTATGATTCCATTTATATGAAATTTCCAGAAAAAACAAATCTGTAGAGGCAGAAAACAGATTAGTGGTTTTCTAGGGTTGGAGATGGGAATAGGGATTAACTGTAAATGGTCAAAGATTTCTTTTTGGTGTGATGAAATGTAAAATCAGATTGTAGTGATGGTTGCCCAACTCTGTAAATTTACCAAAAACCATTAAAGTTTACACTTTTACACGAGTGAATCCTATGGTATGTAAATGATGCCTCAATAAGGCTGCTTTCAAAAAGTATTGTAATGTGTGTGTGAATGCTTATAGGAGCTTTATTGATAATTGCCAAAAACTGGAAACAACCCAAACATCCTTCAGTTTGAATGGAATAAAACACTGTGGTGCATGTGTATCACAGAACACCACCGAGCAATAACAGGGATGAGCCACTGACAACTGCAACAATTCAGGCAGAATTCAGGCAGAATCTCAGATGTGTTATGCTAAGTCAAAGAGGCCACCCTCAGAGGGCTTCAGTACAGGGACGCTGCAAGAAAGCCAAAGCTACCGGTACAGAGAATGGATCCCTGGCTGCCAGGAGTGGGGCTGATACCAAAGAGGAAAACAAGGGAGTTTCAGGGGGATGGAACTGTTCTGTATCTTGACTGTGGGTGTGGTTACACGACCCTATATATTTGTCAAAAATCAGAACTGTACGTCAGAAACATTGACATATGTGTATATTAAAAATAAATTTAGTGATGCTGTATAAGATTATTCATTGCAGCATGATTTTTAATAGCAACCAATCAGAAACAACTCCAGTCAAGAGCAACAGGAAACGGGTTAAATAAATTACTGTACATCCATACAATATAATACGACACAGTTGTAAGAAAGAATGAGAAGCTCTCCGGGTAATAGAGATGTGGAAAGATATTTGATTTATTGGTAAGTGAAACAGTGAATTAGAAAGAGAGAAAAAGAATATAAACACATTCATTTTTGCTAAAAAGAAACTCTGAATGAAGACACAAGAAAGCAGTAGAGCCGTTTTCAACTATGTGAGTGAGTGTGAATGGGGTGCGCAATGCGGTGGCTGCTGCCAGAGGTGAGAGTGGTTTTTAGTATTGTTTTATTATTATCTTTGAACATGTGAATGTAAAAAGGAAACAAATCAAAACAAAGAATTTTGTGAATATTGTTCCATCCTCCAATATATACATCCTCTCATCGCTGTGTCAACCGAAATTTGTTTGCCTTTTGTATATTCTTCTTAGTCAGTGATTAAAATATTGAATTGAAGAGAACTAGGGAAGTCCTTGCAATAAACTAATAAAAATCTTTCTTAAATTAATGTTAATCCATTACCACGCACGATCCCGACTTCATGAGTTGCAATGAAGCTTAACTGTGGGCGAGTTATTTAACTTCCCTAAACTTCTTTGTAAAATGGGTGTAAACGATATCTCCCTTGCGGGGTGCAAATTAAACGAGGCAATATATGTCAAGTGCTTGGAATCGTGCTTGGCACTGAGCAGGCATTCAATAATTGCTCATTGCCTTCGTTTTTAGTTATGGTTGCTTCCTGGCTGATGCATTCATCTAACCGTCACAGCATTCAGCTCGTATTTCATGAGAGACCTTGTCACACAAGACCTGTGGTGGTGAAAGCTTTCTTCTGTTTGCTGGGCTGCCTGGGTTCAAATTCCAGCTCCGAAATTTTCTAGCTGGTGGGCAAACCACTTAAACTTCCAAAGCCACAGGATCTTTAGTTTAAAATGGGGGTGGCAACGGTACTTCTTTCACCGGATTCAAGGGAGAACTGAATGGAGTTGAGGTGCAGAGCAGAGCTTTGAGCACATAGTAAGTAGTCAATAAATATTAGAAATTGGTACTATTATTTTGTCTACCACATTCCTGGTTCCCTACTATGTGAAATAACGTAAGAAATATTGCAATTATTATCTGAATTTCGTAAGAACTTCATGCTAAATCTCATTTCTAGCTTCTCTTGACTTCCTAATTATACTTCAAACTTCCAAATAAAAAGTTTATTCCTACCAACTCTTCTGACGCACATACACACACAAACATTCTGATGAATAAATGATAATAGGGTTTTTAAATTTCCCTAACACAGGCATAATACAGGCTAGCTCTAAAAGTAACAGAGGTTGAAATCAATATTCATATTTTGTATTGTTTTCTCTAATATTTGAGATTTACCAGGTTCTGGATTTCTAGATACTTGGCAATATAACATGGCTGTATATATATACACCAATTTTTTTCTGAAAGAAAAAATGAAACAAAACTAGGTACCCAAACTAATCTTGGTGATTACAAGAATTTGCCAGAGTCGTCGTTTTCTTTTAAGTACCATCAGTAAAATAAAAGCTGTCTATGTACTTTTATTCCTTATAACACTGTTATCTCTTTAGCTGTTTCCTAAAGTAGCCAGAAAAGTTCAGGATTTAGAATTTAGTCCTTGAAAGTAATTGTTTAGGGCTACAATTTCTGTACTGGAAATGACTAAACCAATGCAGGGGAAGGAGCTTGGGTTTCTGTGTTCCGCAAGCCCTTTGTTTTTCAAGCAGCATTATTTTAATTATTTCCTATAAATATATCACTGTCCTTAAGAAAAATATTTTTCAGATAAAGATTAAAAATCTTTAATCATCACTTGGAAATGACCTCAGCATATTACAAACCTTCTAAAACAGATTTAGTGCATGAAAACCCATTTGCCAAATAAGAAAAGCAACTATTATATGGAATTTCATTAATCAAATTATTTTAAGAAGAAAAAGACTTTAAGAGTTTTTATCAGATGAGCGGCAACAGAGTATTTTCAGAAAATTGTGGGAGATATGGTAAAAAATCAAAACAACAACAACAACAAAAAACCTGCCATCTGGAGAGAACTGAGGTGTTAGCCAGAGAGGGAGTCTGCTTACCCTCACCCACCCCTACTGCTGCCCTCAACTCCTCTGAGGTTCCCCCTCCAAGCTGCCCCTGTTGGCTGACATAACCATTCTTTCTTTGCCAGGCCAGGATTTCCATTAAACCTTGGGTAGGAATTAAGATTTCCTTTCGAATCCAAGAGAGACCCGGAACCCCAAGTATTTATCCCCAGTGGAATTCTGACCATGAAGCAAAGATGGCCTTTCTGGAAGGGCTGGGCAGAGGGTAACAGGTACGGCTGTTACATACACCTGCCCCCAGGTAGAGGCAGCTGCCCTCGCCTACTTATCTGAGGTAGACAGCAGTGAACAGACACCCCTGTTAGCACGACATATAGTCTCTTTCTCCTTAGCACACTGCATGGTTAAAGACTGTCAACCTTAAATGGTCCTGGAGGCTGCAGGTAAGTGATTCTAGAGAGGTCTTTATCTGAACTGCTAAGGGGATTCCAGTAAGTACCAAAATACAAAACAAAAGGCAGATTTCTCAGTTTTGAACAACTCAAGCCCATGCACACCAGCAAAGTACTCAAAGAACACACGGTGGGGGGGGGGGAGAAAAAACACGGAAAAGTGTAGTTATTTTTTAAATATTTATAGAGAAAAACTGAAAATAATCTATTGACCATCAGTAGGTTAAATAAATATTGGTACATTCATTTCACTGAAATTATGCTATAACAAAATAAAAACCACATAGAGCTATACAAACTGAAAAGGGAAAATGTCTATGATATATATATATATATATATAAAATTAAGTAGAAAAACGTGGCTACTGAACAGAATGGATTATGTGTGCAGATAACACACACACAGAGCAGTCAAGAGAAAGAATGGGGCAGGTAAGGAGAGTGGCATGTAGGCTGCAGCCAAGGGCAGGCAGGGAGAGTGTGTGTAAGGCGGGCTGAATGCCAAAGAAACAGAGAAGGTGAGAGGAGAAGAGATGGGGCAGGAGACAAAGAAGGAGAAGAAATGGGCAGGAGGCAAAGAGAGACCAAGTGATGCACAGGGACAGACATGGAAGTATACACTCTAAATGGCTATTGCTCTGAGTGTCCCATACAGTGGCCACTAGCCACATGTGTCTATTTAAATTTAAAATCGTTAAAATTCAATAAAACTAAAAATTCAGTTCTGCAGTCACACCAGTCACATTTCAGGTGCTCAGCAGCCACATGTGATTCAGGGCTACTGTCCTGGCAGCACAGGACAGAACGTCCCCATCACTGCACAAAGTTCTACTGGGTAGTGCTGTTCTATACGCTTTGGTATTGTGTAAATTTTTTAATAGTGAGTGTGTTGTACTTTTCTAGTCTGCGAAGAAAATAAAGATATTTCCACTTTGGGAAAAAAACATGTTTTGGGTTTTTTTTCTCATTCTGTACCTCTTTTAATAGTTATTTTTCAAACACCACAGAAGCACCAGAGGTTTCATAAGGGCTTAATGACCTTTATTCTGCCCATTTTCTCCAAGTTATTTGATTCTTACTAATTCAGTTCTACTTAACAAGAGTTCAGATGCCACCAAAAGAAGGAAGACAACGACATATATTTGGAACATCGTGACATTGCTCTCGTTCTCTAAAATCTAAAAAAGGTTATGTTACTCATTCTTAGTAGAAGCAAGCACAGTTGACAGAAAACCCTCTGCAGTTTAGACAAACATTTTAAATTGAAGGTTTTCTTCAAAAGAATAATAGCACTTAAAAATAGTATTCTTTTTTTTTTCTGATTCAATTCAGTACAAAGTAGAGAAGAAAAAAGAAAACCAGCCTGAAGCTTAAAAAAAAAAAAAAGTGCCACTTTAACTGAAAAAGAGAATGACAATGCTAAGAATCAGTTTTCAACTGAAGGCTGTAACATCAAAGTGGTGAATGTTCATAATAACCAGTTCCTCAGGGCTTTCTCATGTGATAGAAGTTTGAAGCATCTGGTGAGGTTTTAAGCAGGTAACATTTTTAAAGAAAAGTTAATAGAAAGGTCTCCAGAAAAAAACATAAGGCACATAGACAAGTTTGTGGGGAATGCACAGGTAATACCATTTTGAGACTCTGAGTGCCCTCTGAAAAACCAGACTGCTGCTAGAAGATTGCAGCCCCAGTCCCTGCTGGGATCCCCGTCAGTGTCCAGTAACCCACTGGGTCCCACGGCAGATCTAATCTGTGCCCTGAAAGTTCTCCTCAAAACCCTCCACAGATCACCATCCACCTACTTTCCTAACGCAACCACCCACTAGCCTATCACCAGACCTTAAATTCCAATCATAACCATCTATTCAAGGTTCTTACCACAGGGTCATGCATAATACATAAAGATATAAAGCCACAGTAATTAAGACAGTGTAGAAGTGACACATGGCTATACTAAGGACCAGTGGAGCAGAGCCCATGCATAGTGAGCGATCTGGATACAAACAAACAATCTGGATACAGAAGACAAAGTGGTGTAACAAACCAGTGGGGGAGAAGACGGACTCTGCAATCAGAGACGCTGGCCCGTGCAACTAGTTTATATTCACATGGAAAATTGTTCCCTATCTCATACCCACACACAAATAAATTCCATGTGGATTAGACTTATGCCGAAGAGCAGAACTCTTCTTTTGGAAGAAAATACGGTAGGATCTCTTTACGACCCCAAAGTACTCAGAGTACAGAGGAATTTATTAAACATGGTATAAAAAGTACCAACCATACATGAACAGACGAATAAGTATGACTTGATTAAAATGTAAAACTTGTACCCAACAAAGCACACCATAAAGAAAGTGGAAAGATAAGCCACTGGGAGAACATATTTGAAATGCAAAGTATCAACTAAGATAAATAGCCAGAATATATAAAGTACTAAAGATATACAAGGCGGAAAAAATCAAACCAATAAAAAAAACACAAGTCACAAAAGAGAAAAAAAGAAACATACAAGTCACAAAAGAGGCAACTGAAACAGCCAAATAAACGTAAGAAATGATGCTCAAACACACCAGAAATCAAGGAAATGCACTATTTCAAATTAGCAAAAATGTCAAAGTCTGGCAATGCCAAGGCTTGGCAAGGATACAGAGCAACAGGAACTCTCAGACAGTGCTGTTAGGGGCTGAAATTTGTACAACTACACTGGGGAATTATCTGGCAACATCTAGTGAAGTCAAGGATGCACATGCCCTATGCACCAGCAATGCTACCTCTAGGTACAAACCCTAGAGAAGGTCTTAAACATGCTCAAGAAGACATGTTCACAGTAACACTGTTTAATAGCAAAGCATGAAAATAACCAAAACTTCCACTGACAGAGAAGGAATAAACTATAGTACAATCCTGGAATACCACAGAGCAAAAAGGAAGAATTACTGCTACACACTTCTACACAGATACAGCTCATACATAATGTTAAATGAAAACTCAAGTTGCGGAAATATATACACAAGATCCACAAACTACATACACTGTTTATTAACACATATGCATGTAATGTTAAGTAGAAAGCCAAGCATGGGAATGACACACACCCATTTCAGGATGATGGTTCTCTGCATAAGGAAGATGGGGAAATGTCAGCTGGGAGGGTACACAGGAAGCATCAAATGCGATACACGTGCAATATTTTATTTTATATCGTCTTAAGCTTTTAATGTAAAGCAAAGGTAGCAAAATGTTGAAATTTGACTAAGTTGTTTAAAGATTATATTATTCTCTACACTGTTCTGTATTCATGAAATATTTCAAAAGCATGAAGTAACTTGTATTTTAAAGAAAGAGAAAAAGCAGCAGAGGCTGAAATTTATCAAAATGGTTGTCTTCTGATATTGAGCCCCTGGCTATGGATAACTTTTCTTCTTTCCTTCTTAGTTTTCCATATTTTCTAATTTTCTTCCCATAAGGTCAACCCAGATACTTCTAGTCCAATTTATTCTCTCCCTTCTTACTCCCCAAACCAACACCGTACTTTGTTGCTCCTTTGGTACAGACTTGGTATTGTAGTATGCACTGTCTCCTGCACTGGAATATGGGTTCTTGGAGGGTCCATCACATGCATTCTCATTTTTACAAAAATTATGTACTGAATGCCTACAATGCACCAGATACCATGCCAGGAGCTACGGAAGGATAAATGAACAAAACCTACGCTGTTCCTTCCTCCATAGAGTTTATAGTCTCAAAGAATAGAAACATTAAACATAGAAAAAAACTATTGATGTATAATTAAAAACTGCGAGTAATACTATGAAGGAAAAGAATAGGCGCCACGGGACCACATAATAGAAAGGCCTAATGTAATTTACACTGGATATAGGAGAAATAGCAGTATGCCAGGAAGGGAGGGGTGGAAGGGCCTCCAGACCCACTAGTGTCTTTCCTACTAGCCTGAAGCAATGATGGCGGGGGTTGCTTCTGACCCATAGCTGTGCCCCCTACTTTCATGGTGCTTTAACAAATGCTTCTTGGTTGGTTCTAAGAAGCCTCTGAGCAATCAGGAGATTCTGTGCCTATAGCTCTAACGCAAGAAAGAAGTCCTTGGGGGATGGCCCAAAAGGCAAAAGAAGCAGTCGTCCAAAGAGGCAGAACAGAGTCTGAGCCCACTGTGTGGTAGCTCAGTTCCTCAGAAAGCACCTGCCATATATTCTCTCATCCTCCTGTCCTGAAAGAGCTAACCTTTCTCTTCAACCTTCCAGCCACCCATCCCCTTCCCTGCCCAGTACCTTCATCCCCTAGTTACTCAATTCAATACATTTAAGTGGACCTACGTGTGCCAAGCTAGGTTTATGAAGGTCCACACAAGCATAGCCTCTGCCTCAAAGAGCTTTCCTTCTAGACCAGTGGATCGACTGGGGGTGACTGTGTCCCCCGGAGGACATTTAACAATGCCTGAAGACATTTCTGGTGGTCACGTGGGGCGGAAGGGAGAGGGTGCTACTGGAATCCAGGGGGTAGAGTCCAGGGATGCTGCTAAACAGCCTATATGAGGCTCGAGGACAGCCCCTCCACAACAAAGAATTATCTGGCCCAAATGTCAGTAATCCCCAGGTAGAGAGACCTGGTGCAGGTTACTTAGAACCACGTCTATAAGTTGACTGCTAAAGCAGGGCAAATGTCAGAGAACGATGGCCAGAGGCCAAGCAGGTCGAGTGTCAGAGGCCTAGGAGAATATTAAACACCAGGTGTTAAAAAAAAAAAAAAAAAGTCAATAGTGCCGAGGTTAGACAGGTGTATTTTTACAAAATGTCAATAGTGTTGAGGTTGAGAAACCTGCTCCAGAGAATTAGCAGCATTATTACATCACAATGCAACAGGAGTACAAGGTGTACAAGTGTACACCTTGTGTACAAGGTGTACAAGGAGTACAAGTACAAGGAGTACAAGTACAAGTGTACACCTTGTGTACAAGGTGTACAAGGAGTACAAGTACGAAGGTGAGGAGGTATCTAGTATAGAACCAGGGGTAAGAAAGATTTCCTTGAAAGTGACATCTAATTCAAAACCTGAAAAACAGAGTTAAGTATGGGATGAAAGGACAGAAGCAGGATAAAGCAGCTTCCAGACAGAAGGTACAGCCAGTAGGCAAGGGACCATGGAATAGAAGAAAAATGTTCATTTGATGGGAACATGGGGAGTGGCTATGGAAGGGCTGAGGAGATAAACGGGCCCAGATCATACTGAGCTTGCGTGACGGGTTAAGAAATGCAGACGTTATCTTTAGGGCAATAAGAAGCCACCGAAAGGATTTACAGAGGAGGGATATGGACAAAACTTGCTTTAGGACAACCGCCCCAGAGAATGAACTGCTAGGGAACCGAGTAGGAGGGGCTCCTGTGGTTCAGGTGACAGAGGCGTGGCTTTGACCGCATGGTGGTTCTGAGGGCGGAGGGAGGCACTAGGGATGCTCACACACAGGCTGTGATGTGCACCTATCACAGTCCTCGAACTAGCCATTCCAGAGCCCTCAAATTCCAAAGTTAAGTTTTCTGCAATTCATCTGTGGCCCAACCTACCCAGAATTATGTGGCAGCAACACCAGAACCTGAACTGACTTGAAGCTATTTATAGTACATTTATCCTATTTAATGTGAATGTTTCAAGGCAGAGGATTAATGTTTGACTGCAGGATGCTGCCCCAGACCTCACTGGGTAGCATATTCACTTTTTAAAATTCAAAGAAGTCTGTATTCCAAATGCAGCTGGACCCAAGGGTTTAAGATAAGGGATTGTGGACCTCTATACAAGGTGCTGAATAAACTTTTGTCAAACTACATGAAATTAGGCAAAGTAGGTTACTGAATTATTATTTGTTCAAAGTATTTTTCTAAAAACAGTATGAAACTTCCAGATACCACATATATACATACACATAATTTGGCATGTGATCCTAGCAGAGTCACAGTAGTGGGATTTGGGGAAAGAACTTAAAAAAATTATTTCACAAAAACTTATTTACTTCACAATTCCTCCTCCTGGGATTGCTGCACAGAAGGAAGAGTAGGTATTATCAGTAGCAAGAACCAGATCTCCCTTTTAGTAGAATAATTCCAAGTAAAGCCAGTTGGAAGTTAAAAGAGACTTGAGGTCGCCTTCCTAATCGCCGTTAGCACAGCCGCAAACACATCAGTAACTTGCCTGACGCTTGCTTGATAAAGGAGACCTGGCTGTTTTGTACTTGGGCTGAGTACTGCAAATACGAACAGCTGTGTCAAGTGGTCAGAGGCCACGGCTGCAGGGGCAAGGAGGCACTCACTCTCGTTCATTCATTCCTTCATTCAACACACGTCTGTGAAGAGGTTTCTGTGTGCCCGGCACTGTTTGTTCTAGATGCTGGGGATACAGCGTTCATGAGACCCCTCAGAGGTTATGGATTCTACAGGGGCACACGGACATGAAGCATACAATTACAATCAGGTGTAAAAAGTTATGATGGGAAAGCATAATGACAATATACAGCAGAGGGACCAAATGTAGTAGGAAAAAAAGAATCTAGAAAGACCTCTCTGAGCAAGTGATATTGAAGCTAAGACCTAAAGGATAATTAAAAATTATCTAAAGGGATCTAAAGAGAGTAAGAAATTGAACTGAAGCAAACCAGAAAATTGGAGAAAACCAGAGAATAGAAGACAATAATGCCTGAACTCAGAGACTGCAGCCTCGAGTGTAGGCTCGAAAGAAGCTATTACCCTGAAGAAATCCTACTGGAAATTGGACTACATTTTCTGATGTTCCGGAAGGTACTTTGCACTTAAAGATAGAATAAATGTGGGAAGTGGGGTTTAAAATACTTAAACATTTATTTTATGCTTATTTAGACTAAAGGAAAACAACCCTTCTATGTAATAAAATACACCTAAAATGCACTTCCAACAGATAAATTGAATAGTTGTATATTGGAACATTTAGAACACTTACAGTGAGTTTGAATAATAAATTAGGTCATCAGCAATATGCTGCCAACTCTGTAAAGCACTATGGTCTGGCACGGTATTTTAAAATAATAAATTTACCAGAAACATAATTGAGATATTCAGATGTCAACTGAGAAGGCTTTGGCAACGTTAAAGGTTCCAACCACAAATACATCAGTGTAAGTCATGTTATATTCTGAACCTATGACAGTTTGAAAAGCAACTGCTTGTATTCTACCCCAAAGACCCGAAGGAACCAGCCATCAATAGTAGCTATTTTTATTGAGAGACTCATTACTCCAGGCCAGAGTACCAGAGTTTTAAAAACTAGTGTTAGTACATTTTCGTTCTATCTGTGTAATACTTTTTATCCTAAAAAAAATTCAAGAGATTTACTAAACCAAAGGCACTCACATTTGACTAGATACACCTGGGAGAATTTGGGGAAAAAAATCAAGCTTGATGTAAGAGGAGGCAATAATAACTCACAACTGTTACTCAGTATCTTTGTGGGTATTTTTTTTTTAAACCATCTCCTCCCCAGTTTTTGTTAGGGTCATCTACTGACCACCCAGACACTCCTAAATTCCTTGCTGACTGGGCCTGATTTGTATTTTTTCTTTCTATGTAATCTCTGCCATCATGCTAGAGGAGCTGGAATTCCCTCTAATTATCCACTGTCCCAGTAATTCAATTTCCTCAACAACAGGAACCTTCCCATTCTCTCCAACCTCCCACAAGAACAATCACATCCTAGACCCATCTTAGAACCTGAATTCTGGAACAACCTCCTGTGATGACACTGTTTCCTCGTGCCTCCTGTACCTGTCCCATCACCCCTCCTTTCATCCATCCATCCATCCATCCAACCATTCATTCATTCTACATTCAACTACTGTTCACTAAATATCTGCCTTTTGCCAAGTTCTGTTCTAGGTACAGGTGGAAAAGCAGTATTAAAAATTAAAATATAACAACCCATATAGAAATCTTTGCCATCATGGAATATACAAATAAGTAAATAAGTAAAATATGTGCTGTCAAGTAGTGATAAATGCTGTAGAGGAAAACAGAAAGGCAGGGAAAGGGGTGTGAGTGCTTGGCAAGAGGACACCGTTTCCAACAGGGTGGTCAGAGATGCCCCAAGAAAGAGACAGCTGAATGACCTAGCCCTGAAGGAGGTGAGGGTCAGGCTACAAAGCGTGCCCTGAGTAAGATGGGGATGAGAACACCGGCTTCTACTGTAAAACCACAGCTCTGGCTGCTGGGCTGAGAGCAGACCCGGGAGGAGTGAGAGGAGAAGCAGACCTGGATGCCACCTGGCCTTGTTGCAGCTCTTTCACGTGGTGCTGGTTGTCCCTCCCACAGCCCTGGCGCTACTGGGCTGGAGGCAAGGTGGCATCACCCTGGTCATCACTGTGGTTTCCAAACCATTCTCTCCCTCCTCCCTAAGTCTCTCGGCTTTGAATGTCATATCATGAGACTCTGTCGCGACTACCATGGCTGCTGTCCAACAATTCATCTTTCCTCAGCCACCTGTCCCCACGATCATTCGCCAAACCAGGACTTAGCCTCTGGCATCACAATTTCTGGCACCTACCCTCTGACTACCACCTCTCAGATTCCCAGCTCACTTTCTTTCAAATGCTGGATCCAACAATCCGTTCACCTCCTGGGGCCTCCACGCCACTGACCCCACCACCATTTTACTGCCCCTCATACCTTGATGGTCTCTCCCCTCCTCTACGTCACGGTCGGGCACTCAGCTCCACTACTTCTTTGCGCCTGCTCGGCAGACCCTCAGTGCTGCTTAAACCCATGCCACACCCACTCCACACTTGCCCCTGAACAGGGAAAAACCGATGGGCGGGAGGGAAGCCGAAAGCCAGTGGAGCAGCGCCCTTGGGCAGGTGAGAGGATGGCATCCTGTACAGAAGGAATGCCTTCGACGTGAGTGGAGAACTGCACGCACGGTGAGGGGGGAAGGCTGGGTGCGGGGCACACATCTGACGGGTGCAGGTTCGGCAGGAAAAGGTTGAGGATGTTCTCTTATGGCTGCTTCTCAGTGAATGGGAGTGAGGCCATTAAGTGACTGTGAGGCAAGGAAAGAGGTGTTAGAGGATTGAGAAAAGGAGCAACTAGCAGAGTGAGAGAACGAACACATGTGGCACATCCCTGAGGCTGCAGCTCCTCCCTCTGCTAAGTTAACCAGCCCCTCTGCCCTCATTTGCCTCTGCATCCAGCCCAGAACTGGGTGCAGGGCAGCAGAGGGATAGAGCCACTTCAACAATTATAATATCCAAGTCAGAGTTTCCCCATGTAGATCCCTAAAACCAAGCACTGCTGAACAAATTCAGAAAACGAAATGAGTCCATCACAAACTCATGATAATTCATTTCAACTGGATTCATGTTTTTCAGTAAATACTGTATTCACCTCTGGTAAGGCCCATCCCAAAGCCCAAGACAGGTGGTGGTTTTCTACTTTCTTCAAGTCCCTAGCTTCACGCCCCCCACCCCCGCCCCCATCACTCAGCAGATGAACCTGGCTTCTATTCTACTGAAGGCAAAGGCCACTTGATGGACGTGAGCTTCTTTAAAATTTCCTTTCCCTATGACTGAAAATCTGTGCATGTTTAACCTCTACCTGTCCTTCCCCCTGGCTCCTGAATGTTCTTTCCTTCATGCTATGGCTAAACCACCTCTCTCTCTACCACTCCCATCTCCAAGCTACTGAGCTTTATTCAGTTACCCTACCTTTCTTGCATCTTGAATTTGTTAAATGTATAGGTTATGAAAAGAAAAAAGTATTCCAGATGAAAGAAACAAAATAAACAAGTTATACAGGCAGGAGAGAGTACGGAATGCTTATGAAAACAGTGCTAAAACCAGTCTTATTACATAGTGGGGTGTGTTGGAAAGTGGTAGAAAACAAAGTTAGATGGATAGGGTGAGACAAGATTACAGAGTATCTTACCACAGAGTGTCAGGCTGATGATTTCTAAACGAGAAAATGCTCATGATGAAAGTAGGATTTAAGGGAGATAAGACCCACAGCATGGGACGGGATGGTTTGGGATGGGAAAGGAGGGATTTACACTTGGACCAGAAATAGGATGGGGGTTGGAGGAAAGGAGGGCGAAAGGCAAGAGCGTGAGGCAAACATCCTGACGAGCATGGTGAGAGCCTAGTCAAATTCGGAGGCAGTGAGAAAGATGAAAGGAAAAGAAAAAAGACATTTCTCAGAGAGAAATGAACAGAACCTGGTGACTGACTGCATACTGTGGAACAATTTCAACCCGAATTCCAGGAGAGGGGCTGTGTAACTGTCACAAGATGGAAGACGCGGTGCTACACTGGTGAAGTTCTTAGAATGACAGCATTTGGAAGCTGGTTTGGAGGCTGGGAGGGGCCAGGACTTCTGAGATCATGGGATTCAGCTCCCTCACTTTACACGTGAGGAAGCAGAGGCCCAAGGAAGTGAAGTGATTTGTCTGAAGTCACAAAACTAGTCAGTCGCTGACAGAGTGGGGACTGGACCCCTGTCTCCTGTCTGCCTCCGGAGCTCCTTCCACGACAGCCCTTCCTATTTGCCCACTGAGACCCTTGGTGCCACACTTCACTGACAAACACTACACGATGGAACTAGCCACCTGGCTCTGGCCTCTGCAAATATCCAACCAGAGCTTCAAAGCTGCTGGACTGACTCCATCCAGGACCTTCCTGAAGATAAGCCTGCCTTGTCCTTTCGTGGGGAGCCCAGCTCAGGCACTGTTTTTAACTTTGTAGTAAGTCTCAGGGCAACAGAGTAACTAAGACACAAGCCCTACTCTAAGGGTCATTAAAATGATTTTGAGAGTAAAGGGCAAACCATACTGACCCTTATTGTTTCCTTCTTCCCCTCCTATTCTGATTCAGTAACAGAATTTCAGACCCTGTTTGCCTCATCCGTGATGGAAATCTTGTATGATTCCTTGGCAAAGACCAGAATTTATGTTTGTTATTCCTCATACTGTCAGTGCATAGAACTCTGCTGATAACAAAATGTAGCCATAATATTTCTAGCAAGCCTTCTACATATTTTCCCAGACAATTGGTAAAACTGGAGTTTCTAGGTAATTTGCTAGTGAACTTTGAGCCTTGACAGAAGTTAACATGAATAGAGCTTCCAGTGTTTTATGTAAACCAAGCACAATTACTACAAAAATACAGACAAGTTGGCTATCTCATTTCTTCTGTGTCAAGAAGAACTTTCACAAGCTACCACGGACTTCAGCAAGCAGATACTTATCCATACTAAAGCAGATATTTAGAGAGGACTGCCTGAACTAACTGAAGTCAACAGACAAAGCGGAATAATTTTACAGCAGAATTATTTAGTATTGTTTATTTTTCTCCTCTTGCTATTGCACAGAGTGCAACGAAAAAATTTTTAAAAAGAAATTTAAAAAACAATAAAATACGCCAAATCCTTCTTTGGGAAAACTGACAATTCTGTGTTTTCAAGGACAGATTTTCAAAGTACTAGTCCCTGCAGTGATGACAGTATTGGGATTAAAATGTACACAATTCAGGTATCAAACATGACCCCTTGGTTTGTTTATGCTTTCTTCTGACTATTTCCTCATACTATTCGTTTTGGAATTTATTTTTTTACCACATGCTTTGAGCATCTCAAAAGCTTAAACTGAGTACATCTGTTTGCTTCGCAGCTTCAAGACATGCCCTTTGTGACTAAGTGGCAGGTGCTGTTCAGTTTATTTTCATGCACGTAAACGAAGCCCTTGAACTTGGAGTGAGGAAAAGCACTCAGCTTAAAGTTTAGAAAGGAAGGAACTACAGAACAGCTTCCTTTAGAACAGCCTGCTTTTTCAGCTTCCTGTATGAAAATAGTATTGTATTTTTATAGAAATTGCAAAGAAACAATGAAGAAATTATATTTAAGCCTTTAGACAGTTAAGCTGCAAATCCTTTAAACAATTTCTTCCAATAATTTTGATATTTAAATCAAGCCAGGAACAGAAAAAGAAACTAATAAAATAGAAATGTGGTACACAGTTCTACAGTCCATTAAAATGTATTATACATATTTCAGATTACTGTAAGGACTTCACATTTTCTTATAGTAAAGAACAGACATTAAGACTCTTGGCTTTAAAAGTCCCAAATATCAAGCTACTGTAGTACTTGGTAGAGATGACGGGACAAAGCTGTGCTTTGTTGGTGTAGTTGCTGCTATTGTTGTTATGAAACTTTTGACTGAAACACACAAGCACACATACACACACCAAGTTTATTATTAAACACAGCTTTTCAGACTCTAACTGAAGGAGAGATAATTGAGTATTCTCTTTAAAAATAAAAATAAACGCGTTCAAAATCTTGAATCTTAGGGGAGACAGAAGTAGCCCCCCCGCCTCAGGGTACAGGCCTTAAATGTTGTCTCCCAAACTTCTAAGAAGTGGCCAAGTCACCCACGGTGCCTTGCTTCCGTGGCCGTCTCTCTCACACGGATTTCAACAGTCAACGTACACAGCCAGAAAGCCGTTCACGCAGTCCATCAGCTCTAAGTTCCCTCCGTGCGTAACTCAGTGTTACTACTGTGCATTTAGGAATTTTTATCAAGGGCTGTTAAATGAACTCAAGCTTATAATGAAATTCAACCTCCCATCCTCACAGTATTCTTTTCTGAATATTAACCTTTCATCATATTCAAATATTCAAGATTCAAGTGTGTTAAGAGAATTCCAAACACTTGGACTATGTACAAAAGAGCAATACAGACATGCGACACTATAGATACTATGGTTCCCTGGATATCCTTTAACCTGCCCCAGTCCTACCCCTTCATAGCACCCAACGTCAGGGTCAGCAGTTATTTCAAATCCAGGGCTCAGAGAAGCATATGGCCCTCGTCAAGGAGACTGAAGCCAGTGGACAGCAGCTGGACTCACTGTAAGCTTCCACTCGGGAAGCACTGCAGCTCACTGCTGTGCCCTGGACCCCCTGAAGTAAAGGGCTGCCTGGAGGAGAGGCAGTGGTGGCAGATGTTTGGAATGAGAGCTCAGGGCATCCTGTCTCTGCCTGGAATCAGACACTTGGAGAGGACAACAAAGGAAAGTGTGTCTTGTAGAGTTCCCCAAGTCCCCTGCTATGCCCTCTCCTTGGTGTACTTTGCCACTAACCTTCCTGCACCTTCCTCTCCAGTAACTGCACCCCATGTGCAATACACTTACCTGTTTACCTTTGTCTTTTCACCTGCCCGTAAGATTCTAAGGTCACTGAGGTGAGGAGCTCTCATCTTTACATCTCTGTGTTTATCCCTTGTTTCTAGCAGAGCAGATGGTGCAAGGCAGTTTGCTCTTGAACTTTTTGTCGGGGAGTTGTTAGAGACCAAAACAAAGTCCGACTTCTGGCAATGTTCACCCCCTCCTCAACTGCACCCACCTCCTATTCTATACTTAGCACTCATTCCTATATCTGATCAAAAACTACTATCAGCAAAGGATACAATAAGTCCCTTCATTCTAAAAGAAAGATGACAGATATGTGGTTGACCTCTCAAGCGGCCCTGCAAAATGATGGAATTTCAATTACCCAGATGTGAATGGGAGACAGAATCTAGGCGGCAGCTCTGGAATCACATCATGGGGCCAACTGCTCCCCTCTTACATCCAGCAGGTCCACCACAGAGAAAAGTTTTTCCGTTTTTTTCTTTTTTTCTGAGTCATCGGTAACTTTGGTTCTGCCTAACTACTATCTCTACCCTCTGTGCTCTCTCTGGTAACTATGCCTATACCCCCTTGAAGAGTAAGTGGGCCACATAAGTAACTATACAAGCAGACCTCGGAGGTACTGCAGGTTCAGTTCCAGACTACCATGATAAAGCGAATATCGCCATAAAGCGAGCCTCACGAATCTTCTGGTTCCCCAGTATATACAAAATTTATGTTTTATTAAGTACATACTAACATTATGTCTAAAAAAATGTATATACCTTAATTTAAAAAATATTTTATTGCTAAAAAATGCTAACCATCATTTCAGCCTTCAGTGAGTCATAATAACATCAAAGATGATTGATCACAGATCACCGTAACAAATATAATAATAATGAAAAACTGTGAAATATTATGAGAATTACCAAAATGCGACACAGACACTACGTAAGCAAAGGCTGTTGAAAAAATTGCACCAATAGACTTGCTCGACGCAGGGTGGCCACAAACCTTCGGTTTGTAAAAAAATGCATTATCTGCGAAGTGCAATGAAGTGAAGTGCAGTAAAACAAGAGATGCCTGTACTTTAATTAATATACTGAACATGTGCACAGACAGCCATATAGCACAGTTCAGTGTGCACTCGCTTTCTGTCAGATTTTCCCATTTTCATTCTCAGCTTAGTTGGACACTGCCTGAGGATAGGAGCTATGCACACTTCCCCACATGGAGTCCCAGCCCAGTGCGGAGCACTCGGTCACTACTCAACGGGACACTACGGACAAGCAAGCGTAGACACAGAACCTTCAGTAACAAAAAGCATTCAAAATTGCCAGACAGCTAGCATGAACATTGATAATGTTGACGCTGTTAAACAGCAATTCACGTTTACCTAGAGCTTACTAAACGCCAAACTCTGAACTATGCCCTATTCACAAATAGTCTCTCGTTTCATCCTCACAAGGTCTAGAGAGGTTAAATACCTTGGAGTTGCACAGTCAAGTGGGGCAGCTGGCTGGCTGACTCCAGAGTCTACATTCAACTGGCTCATGAATTCAAAAATTTAAGACTCCCCAAATATTTACTAACAGTATGTATAGTGATTAAAAACAAACAAACAACTCTTCACCTCTTAGCCTCTATCCAGGCAGTTCTTTGTGGGAACACAATCCTCATCCCACCTCCCTGTCTACCAGGAAATTCCACACATCCTTAAAGTTACCTCAGGTACTCCCTTCAGCAGCCCTCCCGTTGCACCTTGCACACACCAACGTTCTGTCAATGGTCCTGCTCTGGTCCATGTGGCTGTTTACTATTTCCCTACAAGAATCTGAGCTTCTCAAGGCTGAGAACCTTGTCCTTCCAGCTGTGTACCCGGGTCTCCCACACAGTACCTTCCACACAGCAAGTGTGTGGTCAATATTTGTTCTTGAAATAGTTGTAGGAGTAGCATTAAGATTCTTAGTTTTCAACATCTATCTTTCACAGCAGATCTGTATAGAGATCTACATCATAAATTTCAACTCAATAATTTAAATGTGATTCCATAGCAACTAGGCAAAGTACATCTTACAATACTGGGAAAAGCAAGTTCTAACTTGAGGTTCAACTCACTGAAATACTTAAGTCATCTGCTTTTGTTCTTAGTATGAAGAGAGAGAATGACAGCTTTTAACTTTCCGTAACTTCCTCTCTAGGAACACTCTAGCTTTACCACTAATAATAAATCAAAACAATTTTTCAAACATAACTAGACTATAATTTCCATAAACAAAGGGACAGAATCTTATTACTTCATAAATCTAAAATATCTATTCAAGAACAGTACACCTAATCAGGCCAGAGCTGTATTTCAGACTCCCACAGACCAAAAGATACAAATTGTGACATTTTATTTTTAAAGTAACAAATGCCACTCCTTTCTGACAACTGACTTTTTATAAGATATGTCATGGACAATTCTATATATAAGAAAGAGATTATGGAGAGACCTCTATGGCCTAATTTAAAACATGGCCGGGGCTTCCCTGGTGGCGCAGTGGTTGAGAGTCCGCCTGCCGATGCAGGGGACACGGGTTCGTGCCCCGGTCTGGGAAGATCCCACATGCCGCGGAGCGGCTGGCCCCGTGAGCCATGGCCGCTGAGCCTGCGCGTCCAGAGCCTGTGCTCCGCAAAGGGAGAGGCCACAGCAGTGAGCGGCCCGCGTACTGCAAAACAAACAAACAAAAACCGAGTACTGCAAAACAAACAAGAAACAAAAGAAAACAAAAAAGCATGGCCTAAATGAGGCAATGGGGTGTGGTGGCGGTGGAATAAGACATCCTCTGAAGGCCTCTACCAGCTCAGTCATTTTAACTCAAAGGAAAGGAGAAATGGGTTCAATTTTTCATTCTTAATTAGGCTGCTTACTTTCTGAAAGTTTGCTGATTTCCATAATATCAAATTTCAATGTCTGGGCATTCATTCACATCTTATTTTTTCTTTTTTAAAAAAAATACAAGGTCTCCTTCCTCCTAGCCACTACCTTCACTCCTAATTATCTGACCAACAAAAAGCATTGCTGCTACCTTGACAGTCCTAAGTCCTTAAAAGGATAAGATGTTAAAAGGATAACAACGTAGAAATGTAAATACACCTCAGCTCAAAGGCGGGCTAACTATACTCAGCTATAATTTCTTCAGCATGGAAGCCATAAAACATAGTGATTACCTACCCTAACTAGGAAAGCTGTCCAGTGAATGGGACAGCTACCCAGGGAAAATGGACTGTGGTACCTAAGTCCATGAGTTAATTAAATCTTAAAGGAAAAGCTCTCATCTGAAATTTACTAAGTCTCTCATAGCTTACATTTAAAAACCTGTCTTTTTCAAACTTCACCACTGGAAATAACTGTGTGTTAACAAAAACAATTTTCATTTTTTTGGTTTTGATTCTTTTTGACAAATGGGATGCTCTTTGGTTTGTAAGGTGAAAGCCCAACAATTTCGTTAATGAAGACTTCAAGTAACACTGACACATTTAAGAGCTAAGATTCAGCTAGATGAATAGACTAACAGAACTGCACTATATTGTCCTGCTGAGTGAAAAATATAGAGACATCCATCTACTCCATGAGCTTCATTCATCACATTCACTCGTCAGGTTGCTGCTGCATCTGATGAACATGAACTTCAGGAATAAGTTAGGAGACTGTGTCATGTAGCTCTGTGAAGTCTCTATCAGAATCTCTAAGAAATGGTGAAAAGGGAAGAATGAGAAAATATGCTCAGCCCAGATAATTCAAACAAATTAGGCCTTTACAGGTTCCTCCTGATCTGAATAAACAATGTTCAGTACCCATCAATAGATGAATGGATAAAGAAGATGGGGGTGTACACACACACACACACACACACACACACACACACACACACACACACAAAATGGACTACTACTCAGCCATAAAAAAGAATGAAATTTTGCCATTTGCAGCAATATGGATGGACTTGGAGTGCATTATGCTAAGTGAAATAAGTCAGAGAGAGAGACAAGTATCATATGATATCACTTATATGTGGAATCTAAAAAATACAACAAACTGGTAAATAAAACAAAAAAGAAGCAGACTCACCTATACAGAGAACAAACTAGTGGTTACCAGTGCGGAGAGGGAGGGGGGGAGGGGCAGCATAGTGGTAGGGGGTTAAAAAAAGGGTTATTATGGGATTATATGAAATCATGTGTGAAACTTTTGAAAACTGTAAAGCACTACAGAATTTAAAGAATCCTTCATTCAATAAAATAAAAAATAGACTAAAAAAACCAACCAAATAAACAAAAACAGACAATCTTTAGTCTTTCTGGCTAAACTTTGGTTCAGGACCTCGCTGTTCTATACCACGTCAAAATTCATTTGTAATCTGTTCTGTTTTTCTCCCCCATTCTGGTTCGAGAACACTCTTTGAAAAGAAATTGTCATCCATTAACTAGGTAGATTATAAGTTAAATAATACATATGTCACGTCATCATGCGATTTCATTGTTTTTTCTTCCAATAATAATCATGGTTTCTATGCCTCAGCATCCAGAAACTAGACAGAACAGAAGTTCTGAAGGGAAGTTAAGTATCACCTGATTGACAGCAGCAGTACTTTAATCCTCTTTCCTATTCCATAGTACGGAAAAGGGGAGCAGGGACCAGTGCCCTTTCAAACTGCTACTCTTTCCATCTCAATTTCAATTTCAGCACCTAAGTCACTGCAGCTTTGCTGGACTGGCTTTGTGAAGGTATTGCAGACTGCAGCTGCAGCCAGCGGGCCTATGTATGTGCCTAATGCAGAAGTATAGTTTCTTGCTATTGCTGTAAGATTCCGTTCTCCTACCTGAAGCAGCGGAAATGGGAATTCATGGATGTATCCCAGGGTTCCGCTAAAGCCCCTGGATCGAAAAAGCACAGAGCAATAGGGTGTCAGTAATACTAAGGGTGTTGATGACACTAAGAAAACCCCTGAGCTCATTCTTGTAGCTCAAATGTTTCCTTAGTAAAAACAAAGAACAAAAACAAAAAAATGAGATGAGGCTTGAACATGGAAGAAGAAATACTTTTGTCAGATAAATAGTGTATTCTTATCGTTCTCTGAATGTAATGCACCAAACTCAAGGCTTCCTTCCAAACACAATTTCCCTGAGCACCTTTAATCAGGCTTTTTGCTGGGTGCTGGGATATGGACATGATCAATTCCCTGACTTTAAAGTTTGTTAGGAAGACAGACAAGAAAGCAGAACAATCACAACATGCTGTGGTAAAGAACATTAGATGAGACAAGATGTGATGGGAGCATGGGAGGGAGGCATTTTAACACAACTGGGCAAGAGGATCAGCAAAGGGATTCCAGAGGAAAAAGGAATGGAGCTAAATCCTAAAAAGTAAGAGAGGGGAAGGACAGCAATGTGAGGAAGGAGGGACATTCCAGCAAAGGGAGATTATTTGCAAATGATCTCTCTACACCAAGACTTCTTACCACTCAATGGGAAGTCCGCAATTAGAGGAAAATGCACATTCCAAAGTACCTATCATGAGAGAAAAGCGAGCACCCTCCCCTCGCCCCCCCCCCACAATGTTATATAAACTTCAAGACTTGAGAGAGAGAGAGAGAGAGAGAGAGAGAGAGAGAGAGGGAGAGAGGGAGAGAGGGAGAGAGGGAGAGAGGGAGGGAGGGAGGGAGGGAGGGAGGGAGGGAGCCTGCGCCAACACTTGTTTTAGAACATACTGTTTGCTGGTCACATCGTTACAAAGTTTGAGGTCAAACAAAACTAAGAGCTAATCTTTGATGGTTTTAAAGTGATTATCAATGCATGGACATTCAGTTACGTTTGTTCAATTAGAAAAAAATTATAATTCTAAAAGTAGATTAAAAAAACGAAATGATGCCATTTGCAGCAACACGGATGCAACTAGAATTATCATACTAAGTGAAGAAAGTCAGAAAGAGAAAGACAAATACCATATGACATCACTTATATGTGGAATCTAAAATATGGCCCAGGACTTCCCTGGTGGCGCTGTGGTTAAGAATCCGCCTGCCAATGCAGAGGACATGGGTTTGAGCCCTGGTCCGGGAAGATTCCACATGCCATGGAACAACTAAGCCCGTGTGCCACAACTACTAAGCCTGCGCTCTAGAGCCTGCGAGCCACAACTACTGAGCCCACGAGCCACAACTACTGAAGCCCATGCTCCTAGAGCCCATGCTCTGCAACAAGAGAAGCCACCACAATGAGAAGCCTGCGCACCACAACAGAGAGTAGCCCCCGCTCTCTGCAACTAGAGAAAGAAAGCCCGCGTGCAGCAACGAAGACCCAACTCAGCCAAAAATAAATAAATTTATAAAAAAATAAAATAAAATATGGCCCAAATGAACCTATCTACGTAACAAAAACAGACTCACTGACACAGAGAACAGACTTGTAGTTGCCAAGGGGGAGGGTGGATGGGGGAGGAAAGGACTGGGAGTCTGAGGTTAGTAGATGCAAACTATTACATATAGAATAGATAAACAACAAGGTCCTACTGGGAACTATACTCAATATCGTGGGATAAACCATGATGGAAAAGAAGATAAAAAAGAATGTACCTATGTGTATGACAGAGTCACTTTGCTGTACAGCAGAAATTAACATATTTTAAATCAACTATACTTCGATAAAAAAATTAATAAAAAATAAATAAAAGTAGAGTGCATGAGGTGGAATCACTTTAGGAAACAACAACTCTAAGTAGCTTATCTTCATATTACTCTTAATTATTTCCTCTAGTCCTTGAGAAGAGGAAAATGGGTCCCCTACCCAAAGTAGTATTAAACATCTGAGTGATAACCCACACATTTTCTCATTTAAAGCACACCAGAAGAAAAGTACCATTAAGCTAAACTCGTGGTTACACAGGAGCAAAGGAAGGAGGGTGCGTTAGAACTCAGGTTTTCTGACCCAGGAGTCTGGGTTCTGGTCTTGACACCATCACAGCTTGCTGCTTCATCCCATCGCTGTTTTCTCCTCTACAGACTTAAAGGATGGAAAATTTGATAATTTTGAGAAGCAAACAGTTAAAGGAGTAGCTTGCTCTCTCAACCATATTTTTTTTTTAAAGGCTCAGGTTCACATTGCTCCTTTTTTTTTTTAAGAAAAAATAAAATAATACACGTAATTCTCGGCCCTCATGGCCATTTGAAAATAACTCCTCTACTTTTTTCCCTTTTGTTTCTTCTCTACAATTGATCACCAACCCTACTAGTGCCTCCCAGCAAACATCTGTTATGTATTTTTCACAATCCCTAAATATAGTACCTTGATTCAGACTGGAGGGGAACTCAACCTTGTAATATGGACCCTGAGATGTTACTACATCATGTTGGTTTCACTCCATTTATAAAATAATTATAGAATTAAGGCTTTTTAATGATAAAAGTACTTTTTTTTTTTTTTGCGGTATGAGGGCCTCTCACTGTTGTGGCCTCTCACGTTGCAGAGCACAGGTTCCAGACGCGCAGGCTTAGCGGCCATGGCTCACCGGCCCAGTCGCTCCGCGGCATGTGGGATCTTCCCGGACCGGGGCACGAACCCGTGTCCCCTGCATCGGCAGGCGGACTCGCAACCACTGCGCCACCAGGGAAGCCCGATAAAAGTACTTTTTAAAAAAGTTATAATGTGTTAAACAAGGAATAGTTTGTTAGAGAAATATTCATTACTAAGTGAGACTAAGTTTGCAGTGAGATACTGATGTAAATCTTTATAACAATCCCCCCACATTCCACCCCCAGATTTTCCTCCTATTCAACATACTCTTGTCAGCAAAACCTGCCACCACTGTTACAGCTAGAGTTACCACGACCACCACAAACAGTCTTAATAGAAATAAAAAGCAGATCTGTCAATTAAACCCAAGGGAACATTAGGTGTATGCAGAGTTAACTCCTGGAATATTCTAACTCATTTTTCAGAATACAGCAACCAAGAGGGAGATCTGCAACCATTGTAAAATAAACTAATACTCTGGATTTGGTCTCATAGATTTATCCTAGACCTCAACAAAATAAGATCCCTTAGACATCCAATTCTCCAAAGAGGTCCTGTTACGCACTCTTTACAGTCTCACCCCCTCCTTATGTGGTCTCACTGCACTTGTACTTGCCTCTATCACAGCATTTATGACACTAAGAAAATGGGTATAAGGCTATGAATTTTAACTGTTGTCTCAACTTCTCTGAGCCTCTATATCCTCATTTACCTTGGGGAGGAAACAATTTAAATCAAGATCTTTAAAGAACCATATTGTACAAAATTAGAAAAATTTAGCAAAAAGAAAAATAATTAAAATTACACACACACACAGAGTAAGGAGAAGAAAGGAAATAATGAGGATCAGAGAAGAAAACCAAATTTTTAAAAAGAGAAACAAAGGAAACACAAGCTGGTTCTTTGAGAAGGTGAATAAATTTGATAAACCTCCAAATGGACTGATCAGGAAAAAAGACAGACACAAATTACATACCAATATAAGGAATGACAGAGGTGATATCACTATACATCCTACAGATATGAAAAAGATAATAAGGGACTGTAATGAAAAACTTTATGGCAATAAATTCAACAACTTAGATGAAATGGACAAAATCTTTTAAAAATACAAAATACTGGGACTTCCCTGGTGGCACAGAGGTTAAGAATCCACCTGCCAATGCAGGGTACACGGATTCAAGCCCTGCTCCAGGAAGATCCCACATGCTGCGGAGCAACTAAGCTCGTGCGCCATAACTACTGAGCCTGTGCTCTAGAACCTGCGAGCCGCAACTACTGAGCCCACGAGCCACAACTACTGAAGCCTACGCGACCTAGAGCCCGTACTCTGCAACAAGAGAAGCCACCGCAACAAGAAGCCAGCGCACCGCCACGAAGAGTAGCCCCCGCTTGCCGCAACAGAGAAAGCCCACGTGCGGCAATGAAGACCCAATGCAGCCAAAAATAAATTAATAAAGAAAAAGAAAAAATACTGAAACCCAGTCAAAAAGAAATAGATAACCTGAATAGCCCTAGACCTATTTTTTTTTTGCCCTACATCTATTTTAAAAATTGAATTTTTAAAAATCCTCCCGCAAAGAAAACTCTGGAACCAGATGGTCTTATTAGTGAATTCTAAAAAACATTTAAAGAAAAAAAGATTACCAATTCTTTCAGAAAATTGAACAGGAAGAAATAATTCCCAATTTATTCTATGAAGCCAGAATTAACCAGATACTGAAGTTAGGCAGACATTACAAGAAGCTATTATGTCCCTCATGAACACAATGCAAAAATTTCAAACAAAATTTTAGCAAATCAAACCCAACAATATATAAAAAGAATAATATATCATGACCAAGTGGGGTTTATCCCAGGAATGCAAGGCTGGTTTACCATTTGAAATATATTTAATGTAATTTACCATATTAACAAACAAAAACTATACAATTATCCCAATAAGTGCAAAAACATATCTAACAAAATCCATTCCTGAAAAAGCTCTTAGTAAACTAAATACAGGGGAGAATTTCCTCAATCTGATAAAGGGAATCCACAAAAAAATCTACAGCTAACATCACACTTAATGGTGAATGACTGAACGATTTCCCTCTAAGATGACGAATGACATAATTATTTACATAGAAAATGCAACAGACTCTACAAAAAAGCTACTGGAATAAGTGAGTTTAGCAAAGTTGGAGGATATAAGGTCTATATACAAAACTGAATTGTATTTCTATAAATTGTATTGTACTTCTGAATTGTAATGAACAATTTTATATTGAAATTTTTAAAAACACCACTGATAATAAGGCCAAAAGATATGAAACAGGCTAAATCTGGCAAAAGATGTGCAGGATCTGTACTTTAAAACATTGCTGAGAGAAATTAAAAACATAAATAAAGGGTTGGAAGACTCAACACTGTTATAAGAAGTCAATTCTCTCCCAAATTGACATACAGATTCAATATAATCCCAAACAAAATCTCAGCAGGCTGTTTTGTATAAATTGATAAGCTGATTCTAAACTTCACATGGATATGTGAAGGACCTGGAATAGCCAAAACAACTCTGAAAAAAAAAGAACAAAGTTGGAGGACTAACACTACCAAATTTTAAGACTTAGTATAATATAAGGCTACAGTAGTGATTAAGACAGTGTGACAGGGCTTCCCTGGGGGCGCAGTGGTTGAGAGTCCGCCTGCCGATGCAGGGGACACGGGTTCGTGCCCCGGTCCGGGAAGATCCCACATGCCGCGGAGCGGCTGGGCCCGTGAGCCATGGCCGCTGAGCCTGCGCGTCCGGAGCCTGTGCTCCGCAATGGGAGAGGCCACAACAGTGAGAGGCCCATGTACCGCAAAAAAAAAAAAAAAAAAAAAAAAGACAGTGTGATAGTAGCATAAAGACAGACAATGAATGGAACAAAACAGACTCCAAAATAGACCCACAAGTGATTTTTGACTAAGGTGCAAAGGCAATTCAGTGAAGAGAGAATGGTCATTTCAACAAATGGTGCTGGAACAACTAGATATCCATATGCAAAAAATATGTACTCTGATCACACCTTGTACCATGTGCAAAAATCAAGTCAGAATGGACCGTACGCCTACATGTAAAGCCTCAAACTGTGAAACTTCTACAAGAAAACAGGAGATAATCTCTACGATCTAGGATTAAGTAAAGATTTCTTAAATATGATACCAAAAGCATAACCCTTAAAAGGACAAATTGATAAACTGAACATCAAACTTAAGAATTCCTGCTCTTTGAAAGACACTGTTAAGAGAATTAAAAGTCAAGTCAGGGGCTTCCCTGGTGGCGCAGTGGTTGAGAGTCTGCCTGCTGATGCAGGGGACACGGGTTCGTGCCCTGGTCCGGGAAGATCCCACATGCCACGGAGCGGCTAGGCCCGTGAGCCATGGCCGCTGAGCCTGCGCGTCCAGAGCCTGTGCTCCGCAACGGGAGAGGCCACAACAGTGAGAGGCCCGCGTACCACAAAAAAAAAAAAAAAAAAAAAAAAGTCAAGTCGGTTTGGGAGAAAATATTTTCAGATCATTTATCTGATAAAGAAATCTATATCCAGAATATATAGAGAACTCTCAAGACTCAATAATAAGAAAACAAAAGATACAATAAACACATGGATAACAGATCTGATATTTCACAGAGAAATGGCAAATAAGCACATGAAAATATGCTCAACACATTAGTCGTTAGGAAAATGCAAATTAAAAGCACAATGAGATGATACCGAGGCACACTTATTAGAATGGCCAGAATTAAAAAGACTGACCATACCAACTGCTGACAGAAATGTGGAGCAACTGGAACTCTCATGCACTGCTGGTGAGAAATGTAAAAGGACACAACTACTTGAAAAATAATTTGGCAGTTTTTAAAAAGTTAAAACATACACCTACCATATGATCCAGCCATCCCACTCCTAGGTATCTGCCTAAGAGAGAAGAAAGCATATGTCCATACAAAGACTTGTATATAAACTTTCAGATCAGTTTTATTTAAAATAGTCAGTACTGGAAACACCCAAATGGCCATCAACAGTGAATAGATACATACACAAATTGTGGAATACCCATTATTTCTCAGGAATAAAAAGGGAAAAACTACTGATACACTCAACAACATGGATGAATCTCAAAACAGTTATGCCAGGCAAAAAAGAGTACAGAGTACATGAATGCATTTATATAAAACCCTAGAACAGGCAAACTAATCTAAGCAACAGAAAGTAGATCAGTGGCTGCATGGAGGTGGGGGCAGAGAGGCGTGAGGGTAGGATTACCAAGGGGTACAAAGAAACTTTTGCAGGTGATGTGTATTTTCATTACCCTTACTGTGGTGATGGTTTCAAGGGTGTATACTTGTGTCAGAATAGATTAAATTGTACACTTTAAACACAGGCCATTTATTGCAGGTCAATTATACCTCAATAAAGCTGGGGGAAAAGTAACTGCTTATATTTTACAATATCCATTTTAAACTGTCCTTTTTTATATTAGCACACTGAAAATCTTTCACTGTAGTGAAGCAATTGAGATAACTGCCTCAAACACCTTTTCTTTTGACCTTTACTCTATATAAACACAACTGTAAAAGTAAATTACTATTGGATGGAAAAGTGAACAGACTGGTCTCCCTGGACTACACAGCAGTCTGTTTACTGGCTTCAAACAAAGCCCGAATGTTTAGCTAAATTACCAGTACTGAATGCTTGGTCACTTAATTCTGAAAATACTATAACCACAACCCACCCTAGAGCAATTCATTAATTCAAATAAACATTTATTGCACATGTACTCTGTCTGGCATTGTTGTACATGGTAGATTTCAGGCAGCCCAGTCAGTACCAAATTACAAAGCCATTCTGCATCTAGCCTGGGAATGTTCTGTAAGGTTTTAGTCATTGCATTTAAATAATACAACTAAAGAATATCAATGGAAATAGGATAATTCTTCTAATATGGTCAAAGTTAAAATAATAAATGCCAGTGATAAGATGATTAAAGAATTGTACGCTGGCAGCTTAAAATTACAGAACAAAGGTATATCTTGAAACCTAAGTGAATTCAGGA
The DNA here is from genome assembly GCF_964374135.1 of Grampus griseus. Lineage (NCBI taxonomy): Eukaryota > Metazoa > Chordata > Mammalia > Artiodactyla > Delphinidae > Grampus > Grampus griseus. The sequence continues at coordinate 27,481,634 of NC_139008.1, forward strand.
CAAATACTAAAAAAAAAGTACTTCCATGCACAGTCAGAGTGGAGCTTGTCATCTTCAAGAGGTCCTGCCAGCTTGGAAGTATAAAAAGATGTGAAAAACAGGTAGACAGACCCATAATTAATTAATTAATTAATTAACTATATATAACAACTAGGCAACTTTAAGTAAATTTCCTATTAGTATCAGAGATGACATTCTACCACAGCACATTCTCTATTGTTTAGAGAATTCCATGCCTATTGGACCAAGGATGGTAATTACGTCTGATGGAAAATATAAGCTTATTTATTCATCATAAATAAAATGCAGTAAGTCCACGTCTCTTGCCACTAATATATAGGAAAATTTGACACTTTATCAAGGGTATCCATTTGAAAACCTATACCGTCTTTTTTCCCCTCCAGTAGTACTTCTCTTCTAGGATTTTTTAAGAAAAGAATCCAATGAACTCATGCAATGGACAAAAAAAATCAGTAATTATCCCTTGTTAGAGAAAACTGTTGATGCATTGTGCTTCAGATTCCCTTAGACATTGTTATTCCTTTCCTAAAACTTGCAGGCTGCCTTTGAACTATCATGTTTTCTGTTCTCAAAGGAACAATTTTACCAAACGATAAGCTTTTAGTGAATTTTGACTGACACAATGATTCCCTGTCACATGTTCTAAACACATCATACCCAAATTCATATCCACATTAAACACTGCTAATCTCCTAAATATTCGGTAACCACGGCATTCCAGACCACAGGTTCTGCGGGCATAGCTTGTGAATATTCTCATTCCCATAGAGAAGCAATAACCATTAAAACAAAAGATGAAAAACAAACCAGAGTATTCAGTCATTTTAACTTCTGGTTTTTGTTTTTCAGATTTGTAAAAATGAAAATGATTTTGTTTTAGGTAAAATGGTAGGAAATATGTCCAAAAAGTAGAGACATTCAACAGCTGTTAACATAAACTTCCCATTATGGAACTTTTCCATCTCTCCTCCAATATTTACTTTAATTAAAATGGTGAAATGACACCTGTTGCGGTTGGAGTTCCACTCAAGCTGAGAACCAAATCTGTGTTTCTTCACAACACCTCCACTGTCCATTAATGCCCTGTTACATTCCCTTTTGGAGGAAAGTATTGTTCCGTCACCTAACATCTACCAACAATTTATAACGTGCCAGGCACTGTGCTAGCCACTTCAGAGGCAGAATTTCCACGAGCCCACACAACAATTCTGTGATGGAGCATTTCACAGCTTGGTAGAGTGTTGATGACCTGAAGAACCTGCCCAAGGTCACAGAGCTATTTCCCTTGACAAACAGCACAGATGAAATCTTACACTCCTCAGCAGTGAGTCTCCCAAGCCAGGCCCCAAGCGGGAGCACACCTGTCTGAGGACGTGGACTGTTGGAACTGTGAGCACTTCGTGTTTGTTTTTTCTCAGTGTGGTTACTATTCTCTAATTCACTTTAATCAGACTGTAAGTTTTAACACGGAAGAGAAACGTCGTGACAGGACTAGGTGTATATGACAATTTCTCTCCCACGCTTTGGTATCGTAATCTTGTCGTCAGGCAAGGTCTCTTTTCTAAGACGACAAGACTGCCGTAGAGCTACGGGGTAGAGTAGCTAGCAGTGTGATTATTACTTCTGACCACGTGTAAAGTGGTGCTGAACATTTAAAACAATTCTGATTTAAAAACGTATCCGTGTTTTTCATATAAGTAAATAATACAGCAGAAAGTTATAAATAGGATACACGAATGAGTACTTTATCCTTCATTCCTCCCCAGGCTTGACCTTTGATTCACGACAGCCTGAACAGCGGTTGCAAATGGTGTTCCTGGAGCCCCTTTGGGGCACCAGTCCAGCCTTCCGCTGCCCTCTGGAGATGAGCTGTTCTACGTACGAGAGTTTCATGGACAACACACTTGTAAAAGAAGTTTACAAACCACGCACTTCCACCCTTATAGCATTTCTGCACACTATTTTACTATCTCTGAGATGAAGAATAAAACTGACTTAAATTCAAGCGTTACGAACACAGGAGCAAGAACTGGTTGAAGACCTTCTGCATTCTCTGTCTAGTAAGAAAGACTATTCAGTGAGAGCATAAGCAAGATCTATCACTACTTAAACTACAGAAACCACTGCTGAAGTACATTAGAAATGTCTGTTTACATACAGAATACGTATTCATTACTTAGAATCACTTACCAGATTCTTTACAACCGCTAGGCAACACGTTAGCCTAAATTCCACACACTTGATCAGAGGTGCATTTCAATTGTACATACTTTCCATAACCCAGGCAAATTTTTCCCTAATTAGACTAAATCTGACTAGCAATAAAATATTTGGATTCCCCCCCCCACTATTTAATGCTCCTTTTTGAACTGTATTTATCAGTCATCAAAAAATCCAAAAATTAATGGATGGAAATAGTGCATATGTGAAAGCGATCTTGTTTTAGGTGGCGCAGTAGAAGAGTGACCCTGACAAACCCCGAGCCCAGCTGCATAAAGGATTCAGGCCTCTTTCTTCAGGGCCGCTGTTCACCAACATCTGTAAGGGCTGCTGACTCCTTCTCTGACAGCTAGGCTGTGAACTTTTCTAGTTTGAATCATGCTACCTCTGAAGAATTAATTAGTAAACAATGAAGCTAAGTACCTCTTAATAAAAATCATTTCAGAATACAGAATAAGCTAGACTCTATCTGAGGCATATTAACTGTTTTTTTCCCAGGAGCTGATAAGGGGTACCTCCAAAAATCAACATTCTTTAATTTCAGCTCTGTAACTGATTTCAACAGGGATACAGTTTGCTGGGCTCTGGGGTCTCAACACAGAGATTTTTCCGTATATTATTTCACTAATTTATGCAGGAGTCAAATCCATAATTTTGATCATTAAAATCTGAAATGTATTCTCTCTCCCAGTCTTTGAGCAGCTTTGGTAAAATTCAGAATGCACAAAGTCTTAGTCTATTAGATATGTGTTGAAACTCCATTTGAAAGAATAAGCATTAATCTATAAACCAAAAGAAAATTATCTGTGTTATATTTTAAATATATACCTTACAGTAATTTAAAAAGCTGGGATGCTATAATCTACTCAATTTGAGTTTTTAGAAATGCTCCTTTAGATTAACTTGCTAAAAGACACTTGCCTGCATTGGGGGCTCAGGCAAATTTAGTGAAAGTTCTTCGGTGAAAATTTAAATAAATAAATAAATATGGCTCACCCCTACTGCAGGGGGGAAAGAAAGGAATCTAGGCAATAAACAAAGACACTTAAAATATACGCAATTTACTAGAATATCTTGTCATATGGCAAGGTAGTAGGACGAGAGTGTTTAGCCCACAAAAGTAATACAATTGTATTTACACCTTAAAATGAAAAAAAAAAAGTACAAAAACCAAAAAACCATCGTTCCCAAGTGTCAACATAATATTACTACTTTAGATAAACAAGGCCCTATTTTTCTAATATTTAAATAATAAAAATTACGCCATATCCAAGCTACCAGTGATTTGGTTTTCTTGAATATAGAGGGAAGACAAAGCTGGAAGCACACTCACCTCAAAATTAAAGGGTAAAAAACCAAAGTCAAATTCCATTTCTACACTAGTGTTCCAATGGCTATTAAGAGACAGGAATCAGGAGTCAGATTTCAAGATGCCAAGATCTGAAATCTGCAATTCATTTTATTTTTATATAAAAGATGAAACTAAATTAACATCTGCTATTCAGAATACAAAATTTAAGTCTTGACGTGAACTGAGTTCTTACTTTTAAGGTGAACTTCCAGTCTTTTCCATTCACAAATAGGACTTGATTTATTAAGTTCCCTGCTTTGTATCTCCAGAGTTGATCAAAGCACATTTTCTTAGTACAATCTGTATTGTTCCAAGTGTTTTATAAACATCTCTTGTGAGAGTTTACAGGAGTGATCTGAAATCATATCCAAGGTTTCATCCTATGAGTCAGTTATTCTTAAAAGGAAATAGAATCTGTCTTTATCACCTTTATTTCCCTATGTATCACAAATCTAATTCTAATCACAAAATTTTAAAATAATAATTAGCAGAACTGTCAGTAGATAATTACTGACATTAAATACTCGGCAGGACAAAGAAAAAAAAAAAGGAAAAGGCATAAGTTCATTACCTGGACATGAAAATTACAGGTCTATACAATATCTGAGCTTTTATAACAGTCCCTTAGCCACCAGGTAAGCTTGTCCACTATGTAGCCCTATACTGATAACTCCCAAACCCATATTTCCTGTCCTCACCTGAGATCCAGACTGTCCATCCAGCTGCCTGTTGAACCTGTTCTCCTGAATTCATTCACAAAGATATTTGAGCGAAGAAAACAAGACAGTCCCTGTCTTCAAAGGGCTTCTAACTGTGAAGAAAGCCAAACCAGTCTAATAATCATAAAAATATGTAACATACAAATTGTGATTAGTTCTATGTTCCAGTCTAAGTTGGTCTAAAACTGAACTCAGTTTACCCACTGCACTCCGGTCTGCCTGCTCCCTGAACTCATTCTCGGATGGAAATGTGCCATCACAGGTTACCAAAGTCACAAATGTGGGAGGCATTCCTGGCCCTCCCTTCCTTCTCAGATCTTCTTAATCTCAGTATTTCCAGAGTAGATGTACATGGTTAGCTCTGCCCAGAACAACCTTCTTCCACTTCTTCTGGGAACTGCCAATGAGATGGTGGTAGACAGCTTCCAAAGATCCCAGTGCCTGGTGAAGGCACAAAACCCAAGGCCAAGAGAGCCCCTGGGATTTTAAAAACTAAAGTTGGGAAAGAGGAGCTCTTTCCTCCTCTTGGTTGGAGAGTATGACAATGGCCCCTGCCATATGCAGACGCCCGAGGGAGCAGAGATGGGAGAAAGAATCTCTGTGTTGATGAGACCAGTTCCAATCCACAAGGCCTCTGGCTTTTCCTGGTTTCTGCAGCATTTCATACCTTTTACAACCTTCTCCAGGAAACTTCCAATTAATCTCTCTTTGAACTTAAGATAGTTTGGGGAGGGTTTCTGTTACTTGTAGCCAGAATTCTGGACTAATAGCTCCTAAACACTTCCAGCCTGTGTCTTATCCAACTCTGCCACGAACACCTTAGTTCAGGTCCTCATCACCTCTCACTGGACTAGATCAACAACCTAATGGGTCTCCTGTCCCCAGTCCTGCCCTTGCATCTAGCATCCATAATACAGCAGCCAGAGGGACCACATCACTCTCTCCCTGCTGGAGAGTGGCTCCAGCATCAATACGGGCAAAATCTCACTTCCTTAACAGGGGACACTCAGCTCTCTACAATCAATCTTCCTCTCCAGGCAAGCAACATTTCATGCTCTGACTATACGGAAATACTTGGGCTATGGCTTAGACAGACAGACAGACAGACGCAGACACACACACACACACACACACACCAATGCTGAACTGATTGGTAAGCAGGGTATTTTCCTTTCTGAAAATGTGGAAAACCTGAAGAAATTAAAGAAAAGTGGTTTTCTTTAGGCTCACTTCTAGGCATCAAAGTCATCACACCTATGCCTACTTACCTACATTTTATTACACTAAGGATGCTAAATACAGCTACTGTAAGATATCTGGCCCAGATATATTGTATACACAGTAACAAGAAACTGAAGGAGAGAATCAATGACCCTAACTAAAAGTTCTGATTGTTACCCACCTTTGTGAATTGAGCACAACACTTTGAATATACTAAAATCCACTGAGTGGTATACTTTAAATGGGTGAACTTCATGATATGTGAATTATACCTCAATAGAGCTGCTGTAAGTGTCCACTCTTCAGTGAGGCATTCTCACCCAGATACAGGAGACTATTCCTTCCTGCCTTCTGTGGACCTCCACTGTCCTCTGTGGATGCTTCTAGCTTGGCGTGTGAGCTCTTGTTCACATGAGGATAGGGCCATGTCTCACTCATCTCTGGATCCCCAAGCCCAATCAAGTGCTCAGTACACACAAAACACTTAAAAACGTTCACAGAATGACGCATGAATTTTGAGCTAGGCAGAACACTGAAAGACATTTTTCTAATTTAGAAAAAAGCACATTCGGTATTAGGTTAGGAAACTTGGTCTTCTCACTTTGAATTAGATGAGAATATTTGAAAAACACGAAAGATATTTAAAACCTCTAACCCACGGTATAGTTAACAGCTGACCATTTAATTTTGCACCAATTTTTAAAATGAGAGATGTGTAGAAATAAGGTGTGATTTTTTTAACTTACAGAAAATCTCAAACAGAGATAAGACTACATAAACAACCAAAGAGAAATAGATAAGCTGGTCTTCATGAAAATTATAAACTTCTTCAAAGAACATTTAAAAAAAAGTGAAAAGACAATTCACAGAATGGGAGGACATTTTTACAATTCATATATCTGATAAGGACATATGCGGGGGGGGTTCATCTAGAATATACAAGGAAATCCTATAACTCAACAATAAAAAGACAACCCAACTTTAAAAATGGGAAAAGAATTTGAATAGGTATTTCTCTAAAAAAGATATACAAGTGGACAAGAAGCACATGAAAAGATGTTCAACATCATTAGCCATTAGGGAAATGCAAATCAAAACTACGAGATACCACTTTACACCCACTGGAATGGCTACTATGAAAAACAAAACAAAACAAAAAATAACAAGTGTTGGCAAGGATGTGAAGAAACTGGAATCCTCTAACACTGCTGATCAGAACGTAAAATAGTACAGCCGCTTTGGAAAACAGTTTGGCAGTCCCTCAAAAAGTTAAATATAGAATTACCATGAGACCCAGCAATCCTACTCCTAGGTATAAATCCATGAGAAACGACAGCAGATGTCCACCCAAAAAACTTGTACATGAATGTTCACAGCAGCATTATTCATAAGAGCCGAAACATGGAAACCACCTAAGTGGCCATCAAGGGATGAATAAACAAAATGTATATCTCCGTGCCACAGAGTTATTCAGCAACAAAAAAGAATGAGTTCTGATACATGCTACAACACAGATGAACCTCAAAAACATGCTAAGTGAAAGACGCCAGACACAGAAGGTCACACATATTTTATGATTCCATGTATATGACATACTCTAAATAAGCAAATCCACAGATACAGAAAGTAGAATGGTGGCTGCCACGGGCTAACGAGAGGGAAGAACGGAAAGTGACTGCTACTGCGCCTGGGGTTTCTTTTTGGGGTGATGAAAGTGTTCTGGAATTAGACAGTGGGGATCCGTGCAGAACTCTGTGAATATACTAAAATCCACCGAATTCTATGCTTTAAACGGGTGAACTTTACGGTATGTGAATTACATCTCAATAGAACTGTTACCAAAAAAAATTACTGCACAAAATCATATAGTGACACCTCTGTGTAGGGGTCTGATTGAATTACTTTGCCTGCTATAGGATAACCTGTCATAAAAGAAAACAAAAAAACACACAATCTGTTCAAACGAGGAAATGATTTATTTTCCTACCACCAAATCCCTACAATGACCAACCATAATATCAAATCCAAAGTAAAAAGAGGAAAGAACGAAAGAGCACACTGCAATTCTCTGGCAGGTATGAAATGGAATTAACCAAAGACTGCACAAAGAAAAATGTTTATCAGAACCACTCACTTCCCTTTGATTATACAGATTTAAACAAGTCCAAGTCCTTTTTAACTCATGAGAAAATGTGCCAGCTTCTTTATTAGCACAGAGCAAGGAAAAACAAGCATTCTCTCCTATAACAAAATTAACATCCCACAGAAGGTCTGTTTGTACTTGGCCGTCGTGAACCTTTCATCTCAGAGCACTGCTAAATTAAACAAGCCTATGTTGTATTGAACACAATGAGCCAGATATCCTGGCAGGCTCCTAAACTTTACCAGTTAATGTTGAAGAACATTAGAAATAAAAGGGAGGGTAAGAATGATGGTGATGGTGGTAATAAAGCAGCTGTGTCTTCATTCCACCCAACATTTCACTAATCTACAATAATGGAAACATTCTAACAACTGTGAGACCCTTTTCTCTGTTGGTGAACACCAGAAGAGCCAGAGAGATCTGGATTCAAGTCATTGCTTTGTTTTTCTTTTAAGCACACTAGCTGAGTGCCGAAGGACAAATCTCATAACCAAGGCCTTCTATTCTCTAAAACTGGAGTGACTGTATCTAGCCTCAGAGAGTCATTAGAGAACAAAATGAGAGAATACACACAAGAGGTAAAGTCCAATGCTCTATATGTACATCCCCACCATAAATATCCTCACTGCTCTCAACTTTTCAACGCAAATACTGATTCTGGAGCTTATATCACAGTGTAAGTAATTGACATCAACCTTTCTTTTCTACCCCAAGGACATCTAAGCAACCGAAATATTCTATGAAAATTCCATATTGAATAAATTATTCCCCCTCCCATATAACTGAAAGTAAGAAAGCCATCAATAAAGTCTGTTTTAAATGTATTAAATCAGGGCACGACACAAAGCATTCATTCACCTAAGAGGTATTTAAAAGCAATGAACTGAGAGAGACACACCAAGAGAAACACTTACTATGAGAGACAAATGCCTATTTTCCAGTGCAATAATTGGTAACCTTTCTATAAAGATTGATGCAATCTGATTATAATTCCCAAGTGTCAGTAATCAGTTCTTAAGGTAAAAGAAAAAGGAAGTGGGATGGTTTCAAGCGCTCCAGAAAAGATGTAGGAGGATATCCCTTCCCACTGACAGCAATTAACGTTTGAGTGATGGCTGCTAGAACATTCAGACTGAAAAACTTTGTTACATTAGAATAGACTGAAATCTACTTAAAACAAAACTTACTGGGTTTAGCAGACACAAACATAACCCTCACCATGAACTAGGTGTCCTCTCTGAACAAACTGGAACGAAGGTAAAGCTTGCATGGACTTCCCATATTTGTCATCACAGTGCTAGAATATGCCATACTCCCATGCTGGAAGTCTACTTAAAGAGAGCATCTAGACCCTGCACCGGGAGACGGTCAGACTCCCTCCGCCCAGCTCCAGACAATGTTCCATCACACCACAACACCAGGAAAAGTTTCTAGGGTTAGCAAGGAGGGAAATGTCTCAAGGGCAATGGGACATTCGGAGGCTGGAGACAGCTATTCCTGGAGTTTCCCTAAGCACCACATTCATTATGGAACTTGTGGCCCAAAGCTATTGTTCTCTACCCCTCTTTCCAAAACTCTCCCCTTAAGACTCAGAGTTTAATAAAACCTCTCTGGAGGCTTCCCTGGTGGCGCAGTGGTTAAGAATCCACCTGCCAATGCAGGGGACACGGGTTCAAGCCCTGGTCCGGGAAGATCCCACATGCCGCAGAGCAACTAAGCCCATGCGCCACAACTACTGAGCCCACGTGCCATAACTACTGAAGCCCATGCGCCTAGAGCCTGTGCTCCACAACAAGAGAAGCCACCTCAATGAGAAGCCCGTGCACCACCACGAAGAGCAGCCCCCACTCGCCACAACTAAAGAAAGCCCGTGCGCAGCAATGAAGACCCAACACAGCCAAAAATAAAATATAAATAAAAAATAAAACATTGATCTCACAAGTGAGAAATAATACAGTCCTCTAAAAAAACAAAACAAAACAAACAACCAAAAAAAAAACCAAAACAAACAACAACAAAAACCTCTGTGAGAGACCAACTCATTACAGATACTATAGGAGTAAGGCCAGAGTGCTGGCTTTGCTAGGGAGCTGTTACCTATATCGCGTATAAGCACTTAACAAGTTTTTTGCCCTCCTACTGCAGTTCAGTACTCTCACCCTGACAATGAAACAGTTTCACCTAAATATTCTACCACCACACACCCTGTATATGAAGACAGAACTTCTCCTCTTTCTAACTTTCCAATTCAATAACCACTTACACTGCCAGTCTAAACTTTAACCTTTATGCTTGCAAACTTGCAAGCACACAATCCAACCCATTAAGTACTAAGAATGTCTTGAAATCTGTTTAAATACAGTATAAAATTTTTTACAAATGCAGCTAAAAGAAGTAAATGATAAAGTCTTAAGTTGAATTAAGACTCCAGTTTTACTACTACTAGTAATGCCTCACTTTCCAGGAGTATTTTTAGAATTGGGGTTTTAAAGCATGCAATTAAAGAAATTAACTCATCAGTGAAATGAAAGTTACAATATAAGCAAATCCCTATACTACTGCAGAAAAGAGATATAAGAACCCAGAACTTTGGGTACTTTAGAAAACGAATACAGAATCATACCGTTCGCCACAATATGATATCAGAGGGTAAAGTCCAGGAAATCTAATTAGTTTAGACCCTACTAATGAAGACTCAATAATTTCCTTTCAAGTCTGCCTAGATTTAACTTTAGACTATTTATTAAGGAAGGAGCTGCTAAGAAAATTAAAGTACAAATAAAAATTGCTAGGGGATTATTTAATAAGTTAAATTTTTCTACATGCAATAACTGCTGCTAAAATACTGATTAAAACTAGCACATGCATTCTTTAGAATCCCATACTCTAGTGGAAACAAAATGTATGAAACAAGAGTCCTCAACATTGCTTTAATCTGTTAGATAATTGTTTCATTCTCTGTTTATTTTGGCTGTGAAAAACTGTTTATGCGTCAGAAAAGCTTAATAGGCGGGATACTTAACAAAGATTTACACATTCTTCTGAATGGCTAGCAATCTATTTACCTACTTTTATTTTTAATAAATGCTGAATCCCAATTAAAATATAACTCAATTTCTCTCCATTATAATTTAAAATATATTTGGGGACATTTACTTCATCCTTGTCTTCAAATAACATAACTGAAAGATATTCCCATGTCTGTAATATGAAACACAAATAGGGTTCTTTAATAAGATCTAGTACCTGACCTACTTCACTTACTTTGCCCTTAACAGCAACAAGAAGAAACAGACAAAAAAGCAGATTTAAAACACAGCAGTATATGTGATTCTGCAAAGAAACGGGACAGAATCCAAATCAACAGTCCAAACAAAACATCACAAAATGTTATGGTAGCAAGTGTCACTACAATTATGCATGTCTAGATTTAGATGCATTTAAAAATCACAGATGCTAGTTTTATTCTCCAAGAAATTAAATTTCTTAATTAAAATTTAAGGCACTTCTCATTTACATCTTAATTCTAACTTAACAATGATGATATTCACCAATCATTAATTCCTTCAAAAACGATCTGAGTGTCTGCCATGTACATGCCAAATATCACATTAGTTGCTGGATGTAAGATGGTGAATAAAACACACTTGGTCCCAGCCTCAACAATGTTAACTTGGAGTGAAAAGTAAAGCACCCACATGAAAGGCATTCTATAAGATGCATTTTACGTCAAGGAAAAAGAGATGAATTTTAACTGGCTTTTTGTTAAGTCAAAGAACAAACAGTAGGTCAATAACAAAGTTGGTATCTGTTCCATGTGAGACCTTCCTTAGGTAACCCTTATTTGATTGAAATAAAATCTAAAACAAACATAAAATTAGATCTCACATTCATATCAGAAACTGGCAAAATCCTTTGGACAGATGAGACTCAACATCAATATTCATAGGTTTACACGTGAATACATATTCACATAACTCAGTAATACTCTGTTATCACCTAAATTTGTAAATCACATTCCGTACGCTATTCTACAATTGGTATTCATGTTTGAAAGATATTAAGAAGTTAGTTTTTAAAGCTTCTTTAAGGTCCAATGTAAGTGAATAAAAAACAAAGGTATTACTCTCTATAAAGGAAAACTTTCAGTATCCAAGACAATTAGTTAGTTGCCAATAATTTCAAATTATTTATAATGAGTTAATCAGGGCAATAGACCTAAAAACAAAGAACTCAACATATTTTAACATTTTCATCATATTTAAAGTCCAAGAGAGTGTCTCACTTACACATGAGAATCACAGGTATGTGCTCGATGAGGAAATTCTTTATGTAAGACTATCAAATCAAAGAGGTCTTTAAAACATATAAGGTTTACTCCAGTCAAAAACCCTGCTATCTCAAAAAAGATACTGGGGTTTCCCTGGTGGTGCAGTGGTTAAGAATCCATCTGCCAATGCAGGGTACATGGGTTCGATCCCTGGTCCGGGAAGATCTCCCATGCCGCGGAACAACTAAGCCCGTGCGCCACAACTACTGAGCCCGCATGCCACAACTACTGAAGCCCACGCGCACAGAGCCCATGCTCCGCAACGAGAAAAGCCACCACAATGAGAAGCCCGGGCATCGCAACAAAGAGTAGCCCCTGATCGCCGCAACTAGAGAAAGCCCGTGCGCAGCAACGAAGACCCAATGCAGCCAAAAATAAATAAAGGAATAAAATTAAAAAGAAAAAAAAAGATACCATTTTTTTCTCCTATTGGACTGGCAAGGATTAAAAAGATGAACAAAACTCAGTGTGGGTAGTTATACTTCTAAGAAAATAAATGAACATGTATACAATGATTTAAGTACAGGGTTAATCAACACACTATTATCCACTAGAAACAATCTAAATGGTCATCAAAGGAATGATTCAATAAAGTATGGTGCCTGTAAAACAATGGAATTACATGGTCAGTAAAAATGATCATATATGATTATGCATGTCTCTTAACAATTCATGTGTAGAGATATATAAAAATATTGTTGCATTTAAAAATGACCACCATATACAGTGTAAACCAATTTATTTAAAGATTTGTATATAAATACTTCTATATTCATAGATAAATTTCTAAAAGGATTTTCATCAAAATATTAATATTAATGGCAGCCATTTCTGGGTGGCAGGAATTAGGTGTCATTGAGGGAGGTTTTTTCTTACTATTATAATAAGAAAATAAACAACACATTTTCATTTAAGAAAATAAAGTGTTGCAATCTCACCAAGTGGCTTCAAATCCCTTCAACTCCCTACTTTAAAATCAAAGTTTTCACTGAATGTTGCAAGTATATGTAATCACCAAACAGCTTATGGATTTCCACCTGTGGGACCTCCTTCTCAGCACCATGCTTTAAAACAATGAGATGATGGAAATTTAAAGATTCAAGTCAAAGAAGTAAGGAAGCCAAATGACCTTATTCAAACAGTCCACATTCCTGGCATCTACCTTAAGAACCTCAGGTTCTATGAACTTAAACACTCCTAAAACAATCTCCCTCTTACATCTTAAGAAAGCAGGCTATGGAGAGGAATTTTTTAAAAATAAGAGACATTTCCTTTAAAAAAATTAAATCATAAAAAACTTACCTCAGTAAAAATATTTAATTATTTTCCTGTCTTACATTCTCTTTCTTAGCACCTTCACTGTGAACCTAGAGGGGAAAAAAGTTAAAATTACTTTTAATTGAACATCTACTCATGCCAGGCAGGGTGGTCAGAGAAAGCCTCCTGGAGCACATGAAGTCTGAGAGAGATTGGAAAGAATAAAATACAAGTTACTAAAATGGCACGACTGGGAAGGAAAATGAGCAGGTGTAAGTGGAATTAAATAACTCTTCTTAAATGGTTGGAGGACCTACACACGACTGTATCCAATCTTGCAGCAGGTGAAAAGCTGGGTTGCTAGACTTAGAACACCTGCATCTGAGTCTCAGCTCTACCACTTCCTAGCTTGTCTGATGTTGAGCAAGTCCATAAACCCATGTGCCTCGGTTTCCCCACGTGCATAATAACAGGATCCAACCCACAGGACTGCTGAGGGTTATATGAGATAATCCACATCGGGGACTTCAAAACAGTTCCTGTAACATAATAAATGTTCAATGAACATCAATTTTCGCTTTTATTATTATATGTTCTTATATGAAATAAATCCATTTGCCTCTCACCACCTCCACCACCACCATTATTATTACTGTTACTATTACTATTGAGAAGTGGCATAAGCCTTATCTTCAAGGGGTTTACAATGTACTGGGTGACAGATGAATTACCCAGACACATAATACGAGGCAAAAGAAAGATCAAAGTCAATTATTCATTTACTTATTTTAAAATATCTGAGTGTCTGTTCTTTGCCAGGTATTCTGTATTCTTTGGTGGACATGAGGGACATGGTTTCTCTCCTCACAGTTTCCAGTCCATCAAGGCCAAGCTATAGGACCGACAAGCTACACATGGAGACAGATCGTGTTTTTTACTGGGTGCAGGTCAGCACATATCTAAACTGGTAGAATTAGGTAGCAGAACATTCTGGGTGGAAGGGATGGCGTTATAGGAAACACGGGGCCTTTGGGGAAAGCTAAGCAGCCTCTGGTCAGGGTGCATCGGAGAGGGCAAGCAGCAGCAAGGCTAGAAAGGTAGGCAGGAGGGGCCTCAAATACGGGGCTGAGTTTGTTCTCTTCTCAGTATATTGATCATCCTGCTCCGAGTGAATCACAACTTGCTTTTAACTTCAAGTCTAGCATCATTTTATCATTTTTCTTCTTTTCTTTTTTTGTCTTTTAAAGGTGAGAGGGGAAAGAGGAAGAAAAAGAGCACAGCAACCTCAATCTATGTTGCCGCTGGCAGTGATGGTGGTGGAAGCGGCACTAAGTGATGAGTCCCAAGCTCTTTTTAATTCTCCCAACATTCTTACCAAGCCAGAAATGTTCCTTTTACTGATTAGGAAACTGAGGCTCAGAGTAGTCAAATAGATCCCCAGATGTCCACAGAGCTCATAAATGCAGCCACAGAATTTAACTGTAAGCCTGACTCCCAAGGCTTTCTTTTGTTTTAGGCAAAAATGTATAAAGGATTCTGCAGAATTTAACGTCTGTTAAAAACTACTTAGAACTTCAGGGTATATAAACTTCTGTACTTACACAGAAATAAACAGCCTTCATACAAACAATCAAAACCACTTACAGGGACTTCCCTGGTGGCGCAGTGGTTAAGAATCCGCCTGCCAGTGCAGGGGACACGGGTTCGAGCCCTGGTCCAAGAAGACCCCACATGCCACGGAGCAACTAATCCCGGGTGCCACAACTACTGAGCTTGAGCTCTAGAGCCCACGAGCCACAACTACTGAGCCCACATGCCACAACTACTGAAGCCCGCATGCCTAGAGCCTGTGCTCCACAATAAGAGAAGCCACTGCAATGAGAAGCCAGCACACTGCAACAAAGAGTAGCTCCCACTCAATGCAACTAGAGAAAGCCCGGGCACAGCAACGAAGACCCAATGCAGCTCCAAAAAAAATTAATTAATTTAAAAAACAAACCTTAAAAAAAAACCACTTAGAAAAGATAAAGGAAAAGAAGATCTCACAAAAATATATATATATACATACATGTATATGTGTATATATACACACACACACACACACACAATAAATTTCATAAGAAATGGGCAAAACCTATATGAGAAAAACTTGAAAATGCTCCAGAAGGATTCGGGAGTAAAACCAAACAAATGAAAAAATACACAATGTTCCCGGATAGGAAAATTCAATATCCGAAAGATATCAATTCTCCCTATGTTAGTTTATAAATTTAACACGATCTCAATTTGCCTAAGTTCTTTTTCTTCTGGAACTGACAAATGATTCTAAAGTTCACATGGAAAAATAAACAAGCAAGAATTGCCAGGAAAACGAAGGGCAACAGGTGAAACTAGTTTTACAAGGCATTAAGACATTTTATAAAACCAATAATGTGTACTTGTGCAGGAATAGAAAGACTTAATGGAATAGAACAGAAAGTCCAGAGATGCACCCCAATACATCTGGAAATTCAGAATATAATGAAGGTGTATTGT
The DNA here is from genome assembly GCF_964374135.1 of Grampus griseus. Taxonomy (NCBI): domain Eukaryota; kingdom Metazoa; phylum Chordata; class Mammalia; order Artiodactyla; family Delphinidae; genus Grampus; species Grampus griseus. Next base: position 27,497,431 of record NC_139008.1, read on the forward strand.
ATTCTGAAACAAATGGGTAAAGATAACTGGTAGCCATATGGAAAAAGTTGAATCTATATATCACTCCTGAACACCAGAATAAATTTTAAATGGATCAAAGGTTTAAGTGTAAAAATGAAACCATAAAAGAAAAAAACACTGAAAGAAAAAAAATGGGCCAAATCCAAATTCTTGGAGGCCTTTCCGTGACTCAAAATCCAGACACCATAAAATATTAACTACTTAAAATTTAAAGAAAAAACTTAAAAGCCTTCTCTATACAAAAATACATGACAGCAATTTTTTTAAAAATGACAATCTTGAGGAAATTGCAACTCACATCACAAAGGGCTAATCTCTCTAATTTATAAATTCCTAGAAATTGGGCTTCCCTGGTGGCGCAGTGGTCGAGAGTCCACCTGCCGATGCAAGGGACAGGGGTTCGTGCCCCGGTCCGGGAAGATCCCACATGCCGCGGGGCAGCTAGGCCCGTGAGCCATGGCCGCTGAGCCTGCGCGTCCGGAGCCTGTGCTCCGCAACAGGAGAGGCCACAACAGTGAGAGGCCTGCGTACCGCAAAAAAATAAAAAAATAAAAATAAATAAATTCCTAGAAATTGATAAGAAAAAAGTGATCCAAAAGAAAAACGCAGAAAGGGCATGAACAGATGGTTCATAGAAAAAGAAACAGAAACCGCCTTTAAGCACGTGAAAAGATGCTCAGCCTCATTCATAATCAAAGTAATGCTCATTAACACCACGAGTAACTTTTCACCTTTCAGACTGATACAAATCCAAAGGCTGGTAAACACTCTATTGGGAGAGGCTATGGAGACAGGTACTCTAGTGCATTACTTGCAGGAGTTCAAAATTGCACAACCCTGAAAGAGGGCAGCATTTATCAAAATTATAAATGCATTGCTCACTGACCCAGGAATCCCACTTCTGGAAAGATATCCCACAGATACACTTCACATATATGAAATGACATGTACACAAGTTTATTCACCACAGGCTGTGACTGGAAGAGACTGGAAGACACTCAAGTATCCATCATTTATTGGGATACTTCATCATTTACTGGGGCTACTTAATAAACTGGCACAGGCCACACAATGGTATATTCTGCATCTGTTAAATAAATGTTTTCTATATACTAATGTAGAAAGATACTAAAGGTATACTAACTGAAAAAAAAAACAGGGTCAGAATAATTTACATTTTATATAAAAAGGAGGGGATATATAGAGTATACTGGTATCTGCTTGTATCTACACAAAGAAACAGTAGACATCTATAGGAAACAAATAGAAAAAATTATCTGTGGCCGAAGGGAGCATATTAGACCAAGACAGAGTTGGAAATTAGCCTCCTCAAAATACTCCATTTTAGTTTTTGAACCACATGAACATTTTATATATACAAAAAGAATTTTAAAGTGTTAAAAGTATAACTCACAGGACGAAGAGAAAGAGAACTACTTATCACCTAGAGTCAAAATCCAACACGCATTAAAATAGAATTTTTTCCTAAATTAGGAGTTTGGGATTAACAGATACACACTACTATATACAAAAAAGATAAACAACAAGGACCTACTGTATAGCACAGGGAACCATATTCAATACCTTGTATAACCTATAATGGAAAAGAATCCGAAAAAGAATATATATATATATGTGTACATATGTATATATGTATGTATGTATAACTGAATCACTTTGCTGTACACCTGAAACTAACACAACATTGTAAATCAACTATACTTCAATTTAGAAATAGTAAATAAAAATGAAAGAATTTTTCTCTGAAATTAGATATTAACAAGCAAGATTAGTGTGGCCATCACTAAAAATCATACACGACAATCTGATTTTTTTTCTTTAATCAAGCTAAAGCACATGATTATAGTAATCTATAAAAGCGCTATTTGGGGGGCAAGGAATCAGAAGAGAGAATAGGAAAGCGCAATGAGGATGCTTTAGCCTAATGCTTCTCAAAGTATGGTCCCTGGACCAGCAGCATCAGCATTACCTGAGAACCTGGTAAAAATGCAAATTCTCAAGCCCCAGCCCAGACCTACTGAACCAGAAACTCTGGGAGTGGTAGGGAGTAATTCTGGTAATACACACTCAAGTTTGAGAGCCAGTGATCTGGTCAAATGCTTCTTACACATCCTCATGCATCACTTGGAGGAGGATATTGTTAAAAAGCAGATTCTGGTTCAGTAAGTCTGGGGTGAGTCCCTGAGTCAGCATTTCAAACCAGCTCCAGGAAGCTGCTGATGTGCTGCTGGTTTGGGGAGTGCACTTGCGAAGAAAAGCTCCAATCCACCTGGGGAAGAAGGCATGTAGTCTTCACGTGGCTGAGTTTCCTATGAAATTTGCCCTCAGTAGCAGAGTCCATACACAGGTTTCCAGGGTGGGAGACATCATGTAGCCTCCCATATAAGTTCTGTCTTAAACTCGGAATAAATACATTTTCAAGCATATGTCTTATTAAAATAACAGTGAATTGTTGAAATTCAATTTAAGGATGTCTCGTTTGAGACGACTTTCATTTATAAGTGGACCCATGAACCTTCCAGAATGGGGGAAAAAAAACCAAGAAGGCATATTCATAGATCTGCCTGGTTATACTGTCTGATTAACTTTATTTCAAACACATTAACCATACCATCTGCTCTCCATGAAAAATCACCGGTTTGTTTCCTTCTAAACATTTTGAAAATGGTTCTTATATTTACAAACACTGATTCTCCATTTGTTTTACATGGGGGGAAAATCTTTAAAGGCATCTTCCAAGTAAAGAATTCTAGTTGAGATGGAAGGACCTGGAACTGTTATGTATCTTCATTTTGCAAGTCATCCTTTGTATAAAGTTTTTGGTGTTAAACATTAATCAATGCGCTGAAATTTCTACATATCCCTATCTTACGGCATCTATCGATAAGATGCCATCATTTCCACACACTATTATTTTATGTACCACTAAGAAAGAACAAAAGTTGCCAATTAAACCATCACTTGTCAATTTTAAGATATAGTCCATCTCAGATATGCATCTTAAAAAATATATCAATGAAACAGCTTAATTATAAATCTCAGAGATATGCATATAATAAATTATGCATTTTCATGCACAGAGGCATGGATTTTTGTCCATACAACAATTTGTTCCACGCCTAAACACTGGAACTGTTTCAACTTCCATGCAATATTATTTGGTTCATTTTTGTACATATGAGTATTTTTTTAAAAGGTAGTGATTAAAAAAGAGTGACCTCTTTTTACCCTGGAACACGATACTGCTTGCACAAAGTAATACAAATTAATCACTCAATTTGGATAATTTTCCAATCCAAAAGTATTCAATGTAGCTATCTCTAGGCTATTTATTTATTTTCCCCCCACAACAGGTGTTTAATGAGTGAGTAAATAATGTCCCCCTGGAAAGACCCCCACCCCAATTAAAGGCCAACTGCAGTAACACTTCAGGGTTGAAACCCCGCTTCCTTCCTGCTAGGAGGTGCCATGTCATTTATTGAAACAAAACAAAAACAAAACAAAACAGGGCAAACACATTTCTTAATTGCAGTTTGTTAAAGTCCTGTTAAAACATATGGGTCAAGGGGAAGTAAAAATAATCAGAGGATCACTGTAAGAAAAACCTTTAGGTCTGGCACCTGGCAGACCTCTGGAGAGGAGGCAGTGGGAGAAACTTCATGTTCTGAAAGGAAGGAGCCCCCCAACTCCCTTCTTCCCTCTCACCCGATTAATCCCACCAGAAACTACCAAGATGCCCGGATAAAAGGTTTCAAGTTCAAGAGTCACACTCTCTCCAAATACAAAAAGCAGGTACAAAATATACCCTTCTTTTCTGACAAAAGCCTTTACTTACATGCTTGTTTCCATAGCACCTTTCAAAAGTAACAAGCAATGAACAATAAACGAACATCTTATAGCAAAGAAGCAATTTATCTATCCAAGGAAAAGGAAAAATAAACTTCCTTTGTAGATTTAACAAAAGTTGAAGAAATTCATCATGTTACACTGTAGCTATATAATAGTCGGAGATGAACTTTCTCAACTCAATTTGCATTTTCCCCATAGCAGCAAGACTAACAGAGTTTCAAATGAAAAGAATTTCTAATGAATCATATTAGGAGGACTGAGGACAATATGATTATAGGTCATTTTAGTTTTCACCCTTGTACAATATGCATTGACCAAATTCTCTAACATGGATATTAGTTAAGTAGAAAAAAAGAACAGGGAAAAAATGTTCCCAATAAAAATCGTTTGAATGTCAGTTAAATTCTGCCCCCCTCCCTGTTATAACTGACTAGACAACGACGACTGTTCTTTAGAGTGGATCTCAAAGGAGCTAGTACGGTCCTCTAAGAGACGTGTTTAGTTATCAAGTGACTAGGGCACACCACTGGCATTTAGTGTCTGGAAGCCAGGATGCCTGAACTTCTCACAATGCATGGGACAGATCTACATAATGAACATTTATCCTGGTCCTGAGAATCGTTTCAATGACCAGCCAGATTTATCACGGTAACTGGCGATACTTTAGAACACAATACTAAACAGTTTTCACAAGAAACTATGGAAAAACCCCAGTAATTCAGGGGAAGGTAGCTAACGTGAGGGAAGTTGAGATTGAATAATAACTCGTGTCTGAAAATTAGCGACCATTTCCTCACACCATGCATTAACTCAACATATAATTGCAGTGTCACAATACTGAGCAAACCTACACTACTAAGTAACATAATGGCACCGAATCAAACACAAAGCAAAACAAACAAACAAAACCTTTCAATCTAGCTAATATTTTATTCATTATTATCAGTGATAAGCGGTAGGAATGCAGCATGGTGCCTCGAAGCAGCAGTACCTCCAAGTTTGTGGCACAAAAGCTGCCCTACAATGTCGTTTGAAAACGTGGCGTTCATGGAGGGGTTATATTAATATTATTTACATGTTGATTGAGATAGTCTGTACTTTACCTTGGCATGTTATTCCTAATTCAACCCGGACTTGTTTCTCTCTTCATTATCATAAAAAGTTTATCCCAACACTTAGGCGTCCCCTACCTCTGTGTCTATCTATCTCTCTGATCTTTCCTTTTCTTGTATGAAATAGCTTCTAATATTTTTACCTCTCTTCAGGCCAAGCTTATTCACTAGAAGCAGGTACAGCACAGCAGTATGTGCTAGATGTGATATGGCAATGCATGTCATATATTGTTCTCCTTTTACTTCTCCCTTACATTTAAATCGGAGCATCACACTGATTTTCAATTATGTATGTAGGTAGGTTACATTACTGACGAAGTTCATTTCAGAGCTGTAATGGGGGCTTTACAAACTTCTGCTGCAAGTGGGAGGAGCCTTGGTCTGACAAAGTTGAGCACCACTGCTCCGAAGAGTGGAATCACGTGCTTAACCAAAAACAAACTTGAAAAGTTTCCTTTGCTTAAAGCAAGCCCTGGGCTGCAATATTCCACTTCCATTCGATCTGACGCCCCACCCCCGGCACACACCGCTGCTTTTAAGCCCACTTCTGCCCTCACACAGGGCCAAACAAAAGTTATTGACCATTTCGGGAGCAGGGAACCTTTTGGGAAATCGACAAAAGCCAAGGACTCTCACCCAATAAACTCATATGCCATGCTGCATTCAAGCAGGGGGAGGGGGTCCCCAGACACACCCTCTGCAGCCCAATAGGGACCGGAGGAGTAGAACTCGAGCCCTAAAACCCAGCGAGTGGGGGTGGGGAGAAGGATGGGAGGCAAGTACGGGGCGGGGCGCTGGACTCGCTGTGCCTGGGCTTAAACCCCGATTCTACCGTGTCCCAGCACGGAGACCCTGGGCAGGGCGCTTCACCTCTCCGTGCAGCCCAGCAGTGGAACCGCGTAAGCGCGGGCAGACGGTTAAGGCTCAATAAATGGTGTTGCCGCGGGCAACAGCGCCGCGTCCACGGCGCCAACCCGCCGCCGGGGGAAACTGAGGCGCGCCTCGCGGTTGCACCCGCGTGCGGGGACTGGCTGCGAGCAGACCGGCCCTGCGGTCCCGCGGCCCTGGCCCGGCAGCCCCGCCCCGCCCGCGCGGGTCCCGGGACGGCGCGGACCCGGCGGCTCCGCTGCAGCCGCAGGGCCGACTGGAGAGGCCGCCCAGGACACGGGCCGCCCGCCCGGCTGGCTCCCCCGTCCGGCCCTCGGTCTCCGCCGCGCTCACCCGCTTCTCAGCCCCAACGGCAGACGCCGTCGCTGCCGCCGACCGCAGCTCACCTCTTGGGCCGCCGCCGCCGCCGCTGCCGCTACAGCCGCCGCACGATCTCGCGAGACTTCGCTCCCCTCCGCGCTTCCCCGCCCTCTCCGCGGCGCGCGCGGACCCCGGCCTGTAGCAGGCTAGGCGCGCTCCCGAAGAGCCGCCCCTTCGCCTCGGGGTTAGGTCTAGCCGGGCTCGCAACCCCGCGTCCCGGTCTCTGCATCCATTCCGCCCACCTCCGCTCCGTGAAGGTGAAAGGTTAAAAGCCAGGTGCGGGACGGCAGCCTCCCTCTCACCTGGCTGACCGGGTGCGCGTGCGCATGCGCGCGCCCGGGGCCCCGGACCCTGGAGCCTTTGCAAAGGCTGTGACAACAATAATCCCAGCAGCCAGTCTTGGAATGCTTCCTGGGTGCCGAGTACTTTTACAGCTCCTCCTGGGTCCTCACAAGAGCCCCCAAGAAGTGGGTATTACCATCCTATCCGTTTCAGAGAGGATAAAATGGAGGCTTGGCCAGGTTAACAACTGCTACCTCTAGGTCACACAGCTAGGAGTGGGCATCCGGGGTTGTCTGACGCTCAAGCCAAAGCCCAGTTTTCCCGCCTCCATGACAATCCCCAGACCCTGTCCCTGTTCCTTCCGCTGAGGGCACCAAATCTCAGCCCTTCTTTACTTCCCTCCCAAGGTTCACCAAGGTGAGAGGAGGCACTCCTAGGAGGGCAGTTGCTACAGTCCCTCTGGTTTTATGGAGCTGCTGTCAGGAAAATGCTTCTCCCCCATTACACGAACTTCCTAAACCTCCCTGTGCCAGACCCTGTACAGGGCCCTGAAAACTACTTATATTCGATGGTCTCCTCTTTATACTGGTGGCGTTTTGATGGTAGAGAGCACAGAAGAATGGGACACAGGACCCAGAACCAGAATGTACATGGATGTCAGGGGGTGCAGAGAAAGGTGTGACTTATTCCTAGGGGCAAAATCTTAACCTTATACATATAATTGTTTCTAAAAAAGAGGGGCTAACATTTATTGAGGGCGTTTCAAGGTCACTACCAATATTCTTCCGAGTCAAGTCATAGGAAAATGGAGACTCAGAGGGATGAAGAAATTGGCCTAAGGCTCCACGGTAAGACAGGGTTTGAACCTGGGTCTGAATCCAGAACCCAGTACTGCCTTGCACTAAAGTCCCATGAGCTAGCATGTGTGGGCCAACAAGCTGCTGTAAAATCAAAAGCCTTGGAGTTTCTAGCTATTCCTTAACCTTGCATCAGGGTCTGCAGGGGCTTGCCCAGGCCACCTGACAGTCACATCCATCTCAGCAAACTCTGGCCTGCCCACCCTGCAAGGCTGCTCACTCCCTCCAGAAATAATGCCACTTCCTGCAGACCAGAGGTAATAAGTGCCCTCCAGGTGTGAACAGCACCCAACCCACCTGATGGAGGAAGTGAGCGAGGAAGGGAAATCACATCTGATGGGCAGCTACAGGGTACCAAGCACTGCTCCAGGTGCTGTCCATTCATTAGCTAATTTAGTCCTCCCAATAATCCCATCGGGAGGGAGGTATCGTTGTCCCCATTTTGCGGGTGAGGAAACCAAGAGCCTAAGAGGGGAGAGAAGTTGCCCGGCCCAAAGATACACACAGGTGGTAAATGGGAAGGCTGGAGTTCCACCAGGTCAGGATGTGCCCAGACCTGCAAACTTTGGCCTCAGGGACCAACAAGTTTCTCCCTGCCCCAAAAGCCTTCATAAAGCTGTAAAGCTAGAAATCCCCTGAGGTCAGGACTCCAATCTAAGATACCATACACATCTGGGTGGACTGTGCCTTGATATTCTCATCTAAAACAGGGGTCCCCAACACCCAGGCTGCATTCGCGGCCTGTTAGGAACCGGGCCACACAGCAGGAGGTGAGCGAGTGAAGCTTCATCTGCGGTTCCCCATCACTCCCCATCGCTCGCGTTACCGACGAACCATCGCCCCCCTCCCCCTGCACCCCGTCCGTGGAAAAACTGTCTTCCATGAAACCGGTCTCTGGTGCCAAAAAGGTTGAGGACTGCTGATCTAAAATAAAGATATAAATAGGTTGCTGGGAAGAGGACCCAGTTAATGTATGTGAAACATGTAGAAAAGTACCTTGCACAGATTAAGCACTCAGTAAATTATAGCTATTATTACATGTCTGAGTTATTTTATTCTCTCCCCATCTCCCGATATAAACTCCAAATCAATTTGGAGGATGTGACCTTATATGCTCAGATATGGAAATAAAATTAGTTTCTAGCACACTGGAAACAATCCACTGCTCTTTAGTGGACAAAATGACCCCCGCCTCTCCTCCTGATGGTGGAAAGAGACCAGGCTCTCCTGAAGCTCTGATGCGCTCTCTCTTCCCAGTTTCCTGGGAGACTGGCAGCCTGTTAACAAAAGGTTCCCCTTACGTAGTAAAAGCCACCCAAATATTTTTAAGTTGTTGGCAAAAACAAAAAGAAACTTGTTAAGAGAATTTTCGTGAGGTTGGGGGCTCATATAATCACTGTGACATCATGAGGAAAGTTTTTGTAGAAACTGAAGCTGCCACTACCCTCAGGCCATGGTACCCCAGGTTAGGTTCCTACCCTGATACAAGGCGTATCACATGTTCCCATCAATGGCAATGGCTCACTGTGGAAGTGATTCTCACAGGGCAGGGGTGGATGTAATAAGATCCACGGAGGGCATTATAGATGGAGAAAAAAAAAAATCAGGGTGATTCTAATGTGTATACCTCTAAGGGTTGAACCTGTGGTTTCCAAAAAGCACTATTAAAACGTTTTTGATCCAAGAGGAACTTTATAAATGCCCATAATGGGATTTGTTTAACCCTCGTTCATTCAATAAAAACTTAAGCACTTAAGTGCCAATTACTGCGTTAGTAGCTGTGAGCAAGACACAGTCTATGCTCTCATCGTATTGATGGCCTAGAGGGAAGAGAGGTGTTAATTAAATAACGGAACCAATAAATGTTGAAATGTCATGTGATATACTGAATGAAAAAGAAGAGCAAATGACCAGGAAAAATAAAAGAGGCTGGATGGAAGGGTAGGAAAGAATTTGCCAGAACTCGAGTTCTGGAGGATGCATTAGCGTGAACTAGGCAAGGAGGAGAGGGGAGAGCATTGCGGAGATAAGGATGGGTCCATAAAGAATAGGTGAGAGTAGGTAACTGGGACAGCCAGGTGGACTGGGGCCTTAAGAGGCATCTCAGGCAGGTACACACCCTGATCACACGGGGACAGTAGAGAGGAGAGAACCCATCTGGAGACAGATGAGACTCCCAGGCAACGCCATTGGTCTCCGCATACCATCCTTCCCCATTGGTCAATCCAAGCTCATTATGGACTCCTACTGCCTCTGCCCCACCAGTGCTGTGTCAAGGATGGGCAGGCTGTCGTGACACAGCTGTTGTATCTCCAGCTGATCCGTATTTGAGGAGATCTCACATTTTACATCCCACCACCCTAGAGCAGAAATCAGGCTGCACATCTCCTGCCTCCCTTGCAACTAGGACAAGGGATAGGACATAAGCTCTGCCAGCCAGACGTACCACGTGAGGCTCAAGCTGGTCGTGAGCCTCAGTTCTGCTGATGTGACCGGTGGCCAAAGCAACCAGCTTTGGGGATGGCGGTTGCAGGGCCAAGCTCCCAGTAGAGAAGCCACACGGGTGCTGACGGCAGTGATGGTTGTAGTGACGGCAAACTCAGGCAGGGTGATGGTTAGCTGATCAGGCCGGGCCTGCAGTGTGGTTTGGGGCATTTTTCCTAGAAGCTTAGCCTCAATTTCTTTCCTCCAACCCTCCCAATGATTCTGTGGGTTACCTAACATCCTTTATTACATTCCCCTTTCTGCTTGAATCGGCCAGCGTTTCCACCAAGAACACTGACCTCTCATAGGCTGAAGCTGGTTGGAGCCAGTGGGACTTGGAGAGAGACTCGCTGGGGCAGTGGCAAAGGGAACTTTCTCTACTGGAAGAGAGAGCCCCGGGAAGCCAGCTTGCTCTCCCTGCCTGGCATGGAATCTCCATTGCCATCAGTGGCTCCTTCCATAACTGCCGGATAAGGTCAAGTCTGCAAGGCAGAGCGGAGGAACCAAAAGATCCTAGGTCCTTGACTACATTACCAAGCTGCTGGACTGATCCCAGACCTACAAGGCCCTGGACATCCCCTTCTCTGAGCTAATGCATGTGGTTAAATCAACCTGAGTTGGCTTCTCTGTCCCTTGCAGCCCAAACATTCCCACTGGGGCAGGGAGGAAAGAAGCAACTTATGGGGAACAGGCACTCATCTCTCCTGGGTGTGTCAGGGGCCACCCAAATCCTGGGAACCTTTGACACCAACCTCCTTCATCCTCACCCAATATCAATCCCACTCAGGTAAGCCCTACCTGGCCCCAAACACTTCATTCCAGAAAACATCTCCTTCCATTGCCCTTCCCAGCCTTTGACTGTCTCTTTGATGGCCACAAAGTGGTTCTGTCACTTGCCCAGCTCACACGTCTGGTAAGTGGCAGAGCTGAAGGTCTGGAGGCAATCCAGATCCCAGGCTTTTAACCACTATGTTTAATGCCATGCACCCTCCAGCCTCATTCCATTAAAAAAAAAAAAAAAACAAAGGATGGCCTTGAGCCAGGAGAAAAACAGAAAAAGAGCTCAAGTCCAGCTCCATATTTGCTATCTGGCCTTGAGCAAGCTTCTTAAGTCTCACTTTGAAATGAAAATGAAGTTAATGATGCCAGCTTCATAGAATCTGGCAGTCATCTGTGTGGCCCACCTCTGGCTCCTCACCTTCTGTGCACACACTGGAACCCACTTCCTGGGCCACCTGTGTGGGGTCCCATGATGAGTCCCAGCCAGGGTATGTGAATGGAGGGAGTATGTGTCACTTCCGGGCTGCTGCTCTCTTGAGCAGCAGAGCCCCCAGCCAATCCATCATGGACATAGAATCTGAGCAAAAACCAAACCTTTATTGTTTGGGGTTGCTGGTTGTCATAGCATTTACTGGCCTATACTGATCGATACGTACAGTACGGTCATTTACTCACTTACTTGAGAAACACTTTTCTGCTATGGTTCTAACCACAGATGGATAAAAGAGAAAGCTCAAGCAGCAGTCCTGAAGGTTCTGGTGCAGTTATGCTGAGATGGGGCCCAGACCGCTGCAGTTTTCTGGGGCTCCCCCGTGATTCTGATGCACTGGCAAACCTGAGACCCTTGCATTACTATTGACCCACCATGTCATGGGAGAGCCAGACGGGATGCTTACCCCAGAGCGCCACGTAGACTAGGCATGACAATTACAGAGAGAAAAATTACAATGCAACTATAGGTTAGTGATCTGAAATCTGTAAAATTAAGTGAGAATATATGGGAGCTTTATGAACTGTAAAGTTGTATGTGTGATAGAAAGTAGATGTGCGTCCTGGCAAATCCATTCATCAATGGTGTGATCCAAGACTGGGTACCTGGGCTCTCCATTTCCTCCTCCTAACGTAGATGGTATTATTTGCCTCTCTGTTTTCCAAAGATGAAAACTGAAACTCAGAGAAGTTCTGAAACATCACCCATGGTCACACAGCTAGTACAAGGCTGAACTGGAATCCACACCCAGGTTCTTCTGTATCTAGAGCTGACCTTCTGAAACACTGGGTGTAGCTGGTTCACACAAGGCCCCTGCTTGTCTCTCCAGCTAGAGCTTTTGTCTACCCCTTCACCTAGCCTAGCTTCTAGCCACACCAAACTGCTTGCCTTTCTCGCCCACACTACCAGTTCACACCTCTGTGCTTTGGCTCCTGTTGGCCCCACTGCCTGGCATGCCTTCCCTCTCTTCCCACTACCCTGCCTCCAAACAGCTGCCAGATCTTTAGATAAGTGGTTTGATGAACCCATCCTCCGTGGCTGACCATGCCCCACAGTAGGTCTTACACGTGGCCCTGCAAATGCCTCCTCCATTAGATTGCAGCCTGTGGAGGGAGGGCCCCTCGCTTCCTTTCTCTAGGCTGTGTGACTAGCATCGTGGGCACTTCTGCTGATGCATCCGCCACAACCACGCGAATACCTAGCTCCGCAAAACCAAGGCCCTACAGCTTACAGGACAGACCCTCCCAAGAAGACAACACAGCAGAGTATTTCAGAAAGCAGTTTCAGGATTCGAATCCAGCCACTTTGTAGCTTGGGGACTGCAAGCCCCGTACGTAGTATCTTGCAAGCCTCAGTTTCTTAGATGAAAAATGGGGCTAATGACAGTACCTGCCTCACACAGTTGTTGTGAGAATTCAATGAGATATGATGTGTACAATAAATTTATGTACACCACCCAGCTCATAAGGAAGAACTGAATTAATTTCCAGCCGATTTCATCGTGGTTAGCACTGGCATCATCATCTCCTTCTTCTTATTTCTATGACTGTGGCTCAGCATGCCCCCAGAGCTATCATTGTTAATATTATTACTCACCACATCCTCCTCCCTTCCCGCCAGCCCTAAGTGACTTTGCTAAGCATTCCTTCCAAGAATAGACAGTATTCTTGGGATTCTCGAAAGCAGTTCTTCATTGTCTCATTGATGGTTCAGTGCCCGCTATGATTTAGCATCCCTGCTACCCCCTAGGAAGATGCCCAGTTGGCTCTTCAGGAAGTTTGTGGCTGCCAAGACCTTTCCATCCAGGCTTCCTGGATACAGCTAAGAAAATATGGGCTCTCCCGAGGCACTCTCTCTCACTGACTTGACATCATCCCCATCTGGGTTCATTCTGGGTTCATTTTTGGTCAGTTCAGGCCACTGCGAGGGTGCCCCCTCCCCTGGCTATGGGAATGACAGGATACCAGTCAAATAGGTCTGTGGGCTTCTGGAATTGTTGATAACACCAAAAGGAATAATACCTCCAATGGGCTTTTTTTTTTTTTTCGTGGGGAGCTAAAAGAGTCAGGCTTTTGAGTTTCAAATAAAAAGTGCTTCATATGCCATCAGAGTGAGCCACTCTTGCTACTCCTTGCTTATCTTTCACATATTCAGAGTGTGGAGGGCAAAACATGGGTGTTCAGCAAAGAATTTCTTGAGGTTTTGTGCTGAACAGCTCCAAGCTGTTATGAAAGGACGGAAAAATAGAACATTCCCCCACACCCGAAGTATTACAAGAACAGGGAATGGAAGAGGAAAACCAAACCTCAGACAACAAAATTTTTAAAAATATGAAGTTGGCTTTTCTGATTGAGAAGGTTCTGAAGACCCAGCCATGAATGGTTTCTGCTGGGATCTGCATGTAAGTGAAAATTCACAAAGTCTGTGGAAATGGAAATGGGAAGTCAGAGGGAAAGAGGACAGCATGCATGTTGGGAGGGACAGAGGGGCAGAAATCAACGAGGAGGTAAGAGGCAAGGTGCTTCCAGGAGCAAGGACAGTGCTCAGGGTAAGAGGACCACTGGGTGAGAGTTTTCTCCAGAGAGAAAAAAAATAGGCAAATTGTTTTTTCCATAACAATGTTGACACACAACTGCTCGAATAAAATTTGCATTCCCATCTGACTCATTTGGCTGGAACAATGAGCTCACATTCCAGAGCCTGGGCTGACCCTCCTGCACCCCACTGCTGATAAAGTATAAAGTGTGTAATTAGTGCTTTTTGCACTAAGAAGGACCATGAAATCTACTGGGTTCTCTTTTGTCTAGCTTCTGACAGCAACCTCTAGCACTCAACGTCCTATTCTCATGTTAGTCATTTCCAGGGGAGAAAAGAAGAGGGTAGGCATGAGAAGGGAACATTTTTCACAATTTATCAAGCTCTTCAATTAAAAAAACAAATGAAGTTACAAATCAGGAAAGTTACAAATAAGCAGGGAGGCATGAATGACCCTATGGTGATGAACTGAGATCAGTAGTATCAGTATGAACTAAAGTTTTAAAAAATAGATAGATAGATAGATAGACAGATAGATACAGATATAAATATAGAAGTGTGTATGCATGGATTAGTTTACACAATATATTTCCAAGCTCTGAACACTGAGAGGACCTAGAAGCAAGGATTCCCCAGTAGCAACGAGCACACTTGCCACCAAGATCTTGGTTTCTAAACACCATTCTTCAATGAAAGGAACCAGGGCTCCTTGGAGAAGTGGTTGATTCCAAAGCTGGGGCAAGGAAAATACAAGATGAGCCTTGAACACCACGTAGCACCAGAAAATAGGGAATTGCTCAAAAAAGTTTGGGGGCTTATTGCAAGGGTATATGAACCAGCCTGAAATAGCTCCCAGTGGTCAAAGCCGGAACAATTGGAGCAAGAAAATTATGATAGGATTGGATTAGAAGCCATAGAATAAAATAAATACCCATGAGTCCATATTGATGGAAGGAAGGAAAGAAGAAAGGAAGTGACTCTTGCCTTAAAGAAGAATTACAATTAATAAATGTAGAAGGAATAAGGGAAGTAGAAAAATCATGTCCAGAACACCACAGTAATAATTGCCTCAGGTAAAATCCACAGATGGATACTAAAATTTAAGCGGTCAAAATTGTGAGGAGAAACAGGATAGTCTCAAAGTATCTCTCCCCCAGTATTTACTAATTACAAAGGGAAAAAGTAGTACATTTACAGTGAAGAAACCCAACAGACACCACATTAACCAAGCAATTAAGTTTAACATCACTAGTAGTAAGTCATGTTTTTAGTTATCCCTGACACGATTCGATGAGAAGCACACTTCATCTTGGTGGTACACTTCCTCAGAACCCCAAACCCCTATCTCATCAGGAGAAAACATTAAAAAAAAAAAAAAAACAACAAATGGAGGTATTCTACAAAATACCTGACCAGTATTTTTTTTTTTAATATCAAATTCACACAAGACTAGGAAAGACTGAGGAATTGTCACAGATAGGAGGTCACCAAGGAGACACAAGGACTAAATGCAACGTGAGACCCTGGATAGAAAACTGACGTCAGAAGGAAAAACTGGTGAAATCTGAACAAAGTCTATAGGTTAATTAATAATATTGTGCCTATGTTTATTTCTTAGTTTCAACAATTGTACTGCAGTTGTAAAAGATGCTAACGTTAGGAGAGGCAGGGTGAAAAGTATATGCAAACACTCTGCTGTTTTTGCAACTTTTCTGTAGGTCTGAAAGAAAAAGTTTTTAAAAACGAGGTGATGAATTTACCTAGTTATTGCTGATAGGGAGCAACCTGGAAATAGTCCATTCTAAAACTGGTATAAGAAGTAAAGGCCTGTGTGAAATAGATAGCTAGTGGGAAGCTGCTGCATAGCACAGGGAGATCAGCTTGGTGCTTTGTGACCACCTAGAGGGGTGGGATAGGGAGGGTGGGAGGGAGACGCAAGAGGGAGGGGATATGGGGATATATGTGTATGTATAGCTGATTCATTTCATTATACAGCAGAAACTAACACACCATTGTATAGCAATTATACTCCAATAAAGATGTTAAAAAAAAAAAAGTAAGGCCCGTAAGAGCTATCCATTTCTTGGAGGAGGGATTTGAGCAGGTGTTTCATTCAACCTTAAATGCATATTAAGTCCTGTGCTGGGCTCTGGGGATATGATGGTGAACATGAGACATGGTTCCTGTCCTCAGAGAGCTTACCATCTAGGGGATGAGACCAGAAATAAAGTACAAAAGAAAATGAAAATAACTGCTATTTGCATGACAAATAGCATGAAGGAAATCAACAAAGAGGTTTGGGAAAACATTTCTAAGGTGACGACACCAAGGCTGAGACCAATAAGAAGGAGATAAACACGTCAAAAATGGAGAAGAAGAACCCCAAGCAGAGGGGACAACATGTACAAAACCCTGAGCCAGGAGAGGGCTTGGTGTGTTTGAGAAGATGAGGCACCGACCACGAGGAACACTAGGCCATAAGTCGACGTAGAAAAGAATCCTAACCCCACAGTGTCCACCACCACCACAACTACCACTGCATTTCACGTGGATCTCCCAGCAACCCTACCGGGCAGCAATGAATGAAACCATCACCACCACCACCAGGCCAAACCCTCCCTAAATGTAATACCAGACAGCGTAATCATGTGCTGTGCTCTAAATATTTGTGTCTCCCCCACCCCAAATTCGTATGTTGCAACCTAACACTCACTGGGATGGTGTTAGGAGGTGGGACCTTTGGGAGGTGATTAGGTCATGAGGGTGGAGCACCATCGATGGGATTAGTGTCCTTATAACAGAGACCCCACAGTGCTCCCTCACCCCTTCCACCATGTGAGGACACAGTGAGAAGTCAGTGTCTGTGGACCTGGAAGTGGGCCGTCACCAGACACCAAATCTGCCGGCACCTTGATCTTGGACTTCCAGCCTCCAGAACTGTGAGCAACAAATATTTTGGAGCCACAGTTTATGGCGTTTTTGTTATAGCAGCCAGAACAGACTAAGACACCATGCCAGTATTTTAACGTTGTGTGAGAGCGTGTGGCATAATTCACATCAGTGAGGAAATCAATCTTTCTGCTGCTCTTTTCCATCATGAAACCTGCTATGAGTGGAAGAGGCCAGACTGGAAGGCCTGTTCCTTA
Source organism: Grampus griseus (assembly GCF_964374135.1). Classification (NCBI taxonomy): domain Eukaryota; kingdom Metazoa; phylum Chordata; class Mammalia; order Artiodactyla; family Delphinidae; genus Grampus; species Grampus griseus. The sequence goes on from NC_139008.1 coordinate 27,514,256, forward strand.
GCAGAGCACGTTCGTGAGAGAAAAGACATGCGAGGGGATGTCCAGAGCAGAGCTTGAAATTAGGAAGTTGAGAAGAAAGGAGTTGTTCCTTTAAAAAACAAAAGTGGAGAAGAATATTGGGGGTGGGGTGGGGGTAAAAGAAGGGAGGAAGAGAAGGATATTCCGGGGACTTGTATGGAAGATACCAAGTACACATTTATCAATTGTTTGCATTGAAAACTCCTTCCAGACCCCCAGTCCCTTGTAAAGTCTACCACACACTGAGGTCTGGTGTGTCTGTATGTGTCCGTCTTTGTGTATACCTGTATGTGTGTCTGGACGTGCATCTGTGTGTGTCTGTGAATGCTTTTGTCTCAGTCCGTGCGTATCGCTGTGCCTGTCTATGCTTGGGCGTGTCTGTTTTCATGTGCCTTTGTTTCTGAGTTTGTGTATGTCCCTGTGTGTCTGTGTGTTTTTGTGTCTGGGTGTGTTTGTGTGTGTCTTTGTTTTCGTGTATATGCCAGAAATCACAGCAAGGGACCGAACGCCTGCAGAATGGAGATGATTGCCATGAGACCCAGAGGGAGAACGAAAAGTGGGCTGAGACAGGAGGCAGTCGAGGCCAACCCCAGTGACAGCGAGAGTGTCAGGCCCCAGGAATCCGATGACATCTTTGCAAGGACGCTGGAATTTCCTCGGGACTTGGAATGTGGGTGGGTGTGGCAAGTCAAGTCAGTACTGCTGAGAGACCACAGATCGCAGGACCACCCTTCTCCAGATTGGCACCTGGCTTGTGGTGTGTTATCTCCATTTTGCAGCTGAGAAAACTGAGTCTCACAGTTCCTACTTTCATGGGACTGAAGAGAAATACCAATGGCTGAGCCTCCAGAGGCCTCAGAGTGGCTGACCCTGGGCTGAAAATCCTGACTCACAGAGCAAGAAAATCACCCCTCTTTCAACTGGCTGTCTGTCCTTCTGCTGACAAAGTCTCTTGCTGGTGCTCCTTTATCTTTAACACCTGGCTGATGCCTGCTAATCTTTTTTTAAAGAAAAATTTTTCCTTTATTTATCAATTGACACTTACCAAGAGCATCGCAACCTCAGGCACACTGACTGGAACACACTCTCAAAGCTCTATGTAATTAACCTCTCCAGACAAGTGATGTCATGACATTAGAACAAACATTCCCCCACCCCCGCCCCCGCCAAACAATTCTAGCACCATTCTTGAGTTAACTTGCCTATCTTATCAACATAAATATGATGGCGGAAACATGGTATTTTTCCATTTGGTAGACATCTTAATTTTTGTTAACTATTTTAGGATTAAATTACAAAGTGTTCAACTCATTAGAAACTAACATTAAAGCCCTCCTGAGCTTTTAAAAAATTCGAGAACTTTGTCATATTAGAGGTACATTCAAGAGAGATGTTTCATTTGTTTTCTTGCTTTTAATTTTTATTCTGCAAAAAGCCAAACCTACAGAAAAGTTGCAAGAACAGTACAATAGACTGTCTCATACTTTTCACCTAGATTCACCATTTGTGGCATTTTTGCTTTCTCTGTGCGGGTGTTTATGTATACGTATGTGTACATACACACAAAATAGACACACACATATATACATACATATATATATGTGTATACATATATATACACAAACATGCACATATACACACTTTTTAAAAATAGCATTTGAGAATAAGTTGCCAATACTGTGATCTTTTATTCCTAAATATTACATGTATCTCCTAAGAACAAGAACATTCCCTTGCATAGCCACCATAGAGCTACTAAATTCAGGAGATTTAATATTGATACCATGCCAGTATCTCATATGTAGTCCATAGTCAAAGTTTGTGAATTGTCCCAATAAAGTCATTTCAGTAATTTTCGATTTTCGGATCTGGGATCCAGTCCAGAATAATATGCATTTATCTGTTGCTTCTCTAAACTCCCATTTAATCTGAAACAGTTCCTCAGTCTTTCAAGACATTGACCAAACTCCCCCCACCCCCATTTTTTTTGGCCACACCTCAACATGCGCGATCTTAGTTCCCTGACCAGGGATCGAACCTGTGCCCCCTGCAGTGGAAGCTCGGAATCCTAACCACTGGACGGCCAAGGAAGTCCCCAAACTCCCTTTATTTATTTGTTTGGTTGTGCCAGGTCTTAGTTGCGGCATGCAGGCTTCTTAGTTGTGGCACGCAAACTCTTAGCTGTGGCATGCATGTGGGATCTAGTTCCCTGGCCAGGGAAGTCCCCAGACTCCCTTTTTAACAAAAGAAAACTCAGAGCCTTGACTAGTAACAATGTCCAGCTAGGATGTAATCAATATTTGAAAGACACTGGTTTCTTTCTTGTGCAATGATAAATGGTTTCTCTAAATGTTTTTTAAAATTAAAAAGTGAACTAATGTAAAGAGAAAGATTAAGGAAATGATAGAATAGGTATATAGATCTAGTCCAAGTTTCCTCAGCCTCAGCACTGTTGGCATTTGGGGCCAGATGATTCTGCAGTGCGGGGGCTGACTCGCGCAGTGTAGGATGGTTAGCGGCATGCCTGGTCTCTACCCACTAGATGCCAGAAGCAAATCCCGCACTCCTTCTGGTTGTGACAACCAAAAATATCTCCAGACATTGCCGAATGCCCCCTGGAAGGCAAACTCCTTGGTTAAGAGCCACTGATCTAGCCAAAACCCATAAACGTGGAGTGTGAGTGGCAGAAGTTTGGGAACCCTGGAGTAAAGTGCTTGCCTCCATCCTGTTCAGCTCAAGGGATGTTTACCAAGTGCTACCACGTTCCTGGCCTTGACCTAGGTACTGGAAGCACAGAGATGACACAGTGCAGCTCCCCAGCAGCTGCTGTGAAATAAAAAGGGGGGATGGAAGAGATCTAAAAGGCAGAAAAAGTAAACCCGAGAAGAAGGAGCTGGGAAAAACAATACCATCCCCTAGAATTAAGTCTCCTTAAGCCTCGTGACTCTCAAACAGTTCTTCTGCTCCAATAATTCATTTTAAGATGTGAATCAGGTCATTTCACCTCCCCCCCCCCCGATTAAAAGCTTCCAGTAACTTCCCATCACACAGAGAGAAAGATCCAAGCTCCTTAAAGGACCTAAGAGACTCGCATGATCTAACTCTTGTCTTCCTATACACCCTCCATTTGTCTTGCTCCCCGTGACTTTCATGCTCCAGCCACTCTGGACTTCTCTCTCTCCCAAGACCTCACCATGCTCATTTCTGAATAAGGTTCTTTGCTTTGCTATGTCTCCAGATCTTTGCAGGGCTGGCCCCTAGTCATCAGCTTTCTGTTCAAATGTCCCCTCCCCAAACCAGGAGCCCTCCCTCCCACGATCCTGTTTGGTTTCTTCCATAGCACATTCTGTGTCAGACACTGTTGGTTGGCTGACCTGACTTCCACTGTCAGCATCCTTCTCCTTAGTGACCATCCAGGTGGAGGTGGCCATCTGACCCAGATCTGGCCAATGAGAGAGGCAGGCACTGCCCCTCCCCCATCTTCTACCTTTCTGCTGAATCACAGGGGCTATGACTGGAGCTGTTCAGCCATGCCACGACCATGAGGGAAAGACCTGGCAAATATTGGATTCTTGAGCCATAGAACCAGCACCAGCATCCTTTTACCATCTTTTCCATGGAGAAAAATAAATCCCTGGGGTTTATACCACTGTATTATGTTATCTGGTACTTGCAGCCTAAAGCATCCCAGCTGAAACAGTGTTTGAAATGAGTGTGTTGACTTTGCTCTTTTCTTTTTGTCCATGTCCTTCTCCTAGAGTCTAAGCACCATGAGACAGAAATTCACGTCTGTTCCTATTCACTACAACATCTTCGGCTCCTAGGCATGGTGCCTGACTCATGATACATTTCAGTAACTATTAAGCTATCTGTTGCCTCACATATAAAATAGGACAGTCACAATACCTTGAAAGACTGTAAGGATGAACTGCGTCCACACATGTATAATGCTCAGAGCAGCGCCTGGCACGTAATCGTTGCTCAAAGATTGCTATTATTTGTTGTCTTAACTAATTAATGTACGGAAGAAAGGGTTCCTTCTCTGTGTGCTTTTGCAGCAGTGTCCTTTGGCTTCCTCCTCTTCAAATCAAAGCTATGTTTACTTGGTGCTGACAAGTCAGGCTATTGATTAAGAAACATGACCGTGGCAGTTGGAAGAAATTCACACCATTTACAGTGAGTGGCTGGATTAGCACCTTTAGCGGGGTAGGAGGGAGACAGACACTGGCACACAAAAGGGTAGGGTGCATAAAGCCTGTCATATTCCAAAGTTCAGGCCAGGAAATGCTGGAAGTGAAATCTAATATGAGATTTTGCTGTTGTGCACTGTGGGAAGTACAGAGCTGGGCTTTGCCATTGGTGCTCAACCAAAGCCACTCAGAGGTCAGTAGGAGATTGTGGGGACAGAGATTCAACATGCGTTGGGAAGGGTAAACCAAAGGGGTTCATTCATTCATTCACTCAACAAAATACTTATTAAGCACCTAGTCTCTGCCACGGAAAGACGGATCTGGCAAGGAGATGATGAGTACCAAGTTGTCTGCAATGATGACAACTGGGTGAAACCAGAGGACCCCACAGCCTTTCTTCCCTTAATTGCCTTGTAACCACGTAGTTGCCAGTCCAAATTTCAGGTCCCATGGATGTAGTTCATGACCAATATCACTGCTACTAACTAGCGTTTTTCAGTACTAGGCACTATGCTGAGATGACTTTACCAACCATGGCAAAGATCATTTGCTAGAAACCTACCCAACACCCACTTTCTTCTTCCCTATTAACAAAAAACCTCATTTTTATTCAGGGAAACACCAAAGAGCACATATCCTCAAATAAAATTGGCACCCAATTTTTACTATTAGCACCCAAACACACATCCTAATGAACACGGGGCATTCTTTTATTTACTTCTCATAAGTCAGTGAGGTAGGGGTTACTATTATCCCCATTTTACAGTTGAGCAAACTGAGGTTCAGAGAGCTTAAGTGTTTTGCCAAAGGTTATCCAGCTTCTAGCTGGTGGAGGTAGAATGTCAACCCAAGAAGTTTGATTCTAGAATCTATCCTCTCTGTATTTTTAAAAAATCTATTGCCATGTGTACAGATAGCATGCATATACATCTCCCATTTAACCCTCCCAAGAGCCTTGGCAGGTAGTGTAACAGGCAAGGTTTTCAAGTATCTGCTGACATACATTTCCTAATCAGTCAGCTAGCTTCCTTTCTTGAACCACCTTCCTCCCTACTCCTTAGGGTAACCCCTTTCCAGCCCAGTGGAGTGGAGAGGGTAGAAGGGGGAGAGAGGCCGGCAAGCAGTCAGCTGTGTTGGGATGTCCATCTAGGCAGGACTCCTAGGAGAGGATTGTTACATAGGGTGTGGGAAAAGCCAAAAGCAGAGAAGATTTTACATCCTTTCTCATACAGGACTCTGAGAAGAGACCACATTAAAATAAAATCAGTACACACTATGGTTAGACAAAGGGAGGGCTTGAATTTTCTATCCAGAAGGTTCTGTGTGCCCTGTAGAGGGATACAGAAAACAGCTGACAGTTCTCGTGGGTGAGATTAATAGGAGTTGCCATGGGAGGGGTAAAGTGGCTCTGAGATATAGAGTTACAAAGTGACTAGAGATGACCAGGGGCCAATGGGTGTGGCAGCCAGACCCCAGAGGGAAATTCAGCACCAGAAAGGTCTGAGGTAGGGCTAGCCGGGCGCCTTGAGTGGACTGAGCTGACCACCAATTGTCCCAACCATGACCTGCTGGGACAGTGACCAGCAAAATGGGAATAAAAGATGCCACCTCCCAGGATTATGAGCGTAAAATGAGGGTCAGAGCCAGGAAGAAGCATGACAAACGTTACACCCTAGACATGGGAGTTCAAGACTCAGCCGCCCTTCCATCCTGCTATCTTGCCATGGGTGCTGCCATTAGTGATGCCTGGAGCCACTGGGACCCGGATGGCAGCTCAGTGACAGGAAAGGAACAGACTTCACTTCTTTTCCTTTTTTTTCATATGCAAATTTTTATTTATTTATTTTATTTTGTTTTTTAAATTAATTTTTATTGGAGTATGGTTGCTTTACAATGTTGTGTTAGCCTCCACTGAACAACAAAATGAATCAACCATACACATACAGGTATCCCCTCCCTTTTGGACTTCCCTCCCATTTAGGTTACCACAGTGCACTAGGTGAGTTCCCTGTGCTATACAGCATGTTCCCATCTGTTGTTCATGTTATACATAGCATCAATAATGTATGTGTATCAATCCCAGCCTCCCAATTCCTCCCACCCCACCCCTTTCCCCCTTGGTGTCCATACATTTGTTCTCTACGCCTGTGTCTCTATTTCTGCCTTGCAAACTGGTTCATCTGTACCATTTTTCTAGATTCCACGTATATGCTATACTATATTTGCTTTTCTTTTTCTGACTTACTTCACTCTGTATGACACTCTCCAGGTCCATCCACGTCTTTACAAATGACCCAATTTCATTCCTTTTTATGGTTGAGTAATATTCCATTGTATATATGTACCATGTCTTCTTTAAACATTCCTCAGACAGACTTCACTTTAATGAACCTGGACCTGATTTCCTCATCTTGTCACCAATCGGTGTTGATTGAGACTTAGTAGATTGATTGAGTGAATGAATGAGTGAATGAATGGTTAAGGTCTTCGCTGGAGAATATGGGAGTCCTGGAAACATTTAAGATGGTGTCTTTAGATACATTCATATGCATTGAAAACATATTATAGGAGAGAAGAAATAGTTAAGTGTAAATTTCTTTTTCCAGCACAGAACTGAGGGGGTTCAAGAAAGGAGGTCAGCCAGGGCTGGAGAAGATAGGAAAGGCCTCCCACTGGACATTGCCACTGATGTCATATGAGGCTCTGGCATGCTTTTGGCAGGATCACCTAAATAGCAGAGGGAGTCACTTTTCAGTCTCAGTTCAGATGTTGCCTCCTCCAGGAAGACTTCCCTGATACCCCCACCCTGGTTTAGGTGCCTCCTCTGTGCTCCTGCCTCTCATTGCACTATATATACTGGTCTGTCCACTGTGGTTCTCTCACTTGAAGGTGAGTTCTTAGAGACAAGTTTCTGGCTCATTTCATCTTCCTGTGTCCCTAAAACAGAGACTGGCCCCAAGGAGAGCACTGGGGAAATAACAGGAACCATTGATTGAGTGCTTTCCAAGTACAAAGCACTTACGTGCTTTAGTTGCCAATGTCCTTGACTCTCAATAACCTCGGGAGCCCGGATGGCCTTATCATGCCACTGTACGGTTAAGAAAGCTGAGGCTCAGAGAAGCTATGAAGCTTTCTCTCTCTTCTTTATTTCTGCATCCTTCTCTGCCAGAGTGCCTGGCCTAGATTCTTGAGGTCTGGGAACAGAATGGAAGCTCAGGGTGATGGGGCGGTCTGTCCGGGTGGGTGGCTGGTTGGGTGAGTAGGAAGATGGAACAATGAAGAGGGAACACATGTTAGCAATTGGCATCTGCACCACCTGCCAGACACCAGGCATCCTCCCAGACCATCCGAGGAGAGCTGCCTAGTGGCCTCGGCGACGAGTGTGAGCCATGTGCCCTACAGGCGCCATCTGCTCACTGATTTGGAACAAATGGGTGCAAGGGAACATGTGCTGTTAGATGCATGATGCTTCTGGCAGAAATAATTAGGGAAAAAAACAACAACCTCAAAATCCCAACATATATGGAAGTGTGCAGAGGTGAGCTGACGTGGAAGGTAGGCAGTGACACAAAAATGTCAGAACCAAGAGCCAAGAGGGAAGAACAGTCCACCACCCTGTTACACAGCCAATTGTTTTTTAAATTGGAGAATAATTGCTTTACAATGTCGTGTTAGTTTCTGCTGTACAATGAAGTGAATCAGCTATATGTACACCTATATCCCCTCCCTCTTGGACCTCCCTCCCACCCCCTGCATCCCACCCATCTAGGTCATCACAGAGCACCAAGCTGAGGTCTCTGTGCTATACGGCAGGTTCCCACCAGCTATCTATTTTACACATGGTAGTGTATCTATGTCAAACCTAATCTCCCAATTCGTCCCACCCTCGCCTTCGCCCCCTGTGCCCACATGTCCATTCTCTACATCTGTGTCTCTATTCCTGCCCTGGAAATAGGTTTATCTGTACCATTTTTCTAGATTCCACACATATGCGTTAATATACAGTACTTGTTTTTCTCTTTCTGGCTTACTTCACTCTGTATGACAGACTCTGGGTCTATCCATGTCTCTACAAATGACCCAATTTCGTTCCTTTTTATGGCTGGGTAATATTCCATTGTATATATGTACCAGATTTTCTCTATCTATTCATCTGTCGTTGGACATTTAGGTTGTTTCCATGCCCTGGTTATTGTAAATAGTGCTGCAATGAACATTGGGGTACATTACACAGCCAATTTTTAAAATAAAATAAAGTAAAATAAAAATAAAGGTAAAGTAAAATAAAATAAAATGAAGGTAAAATAAAATAAACAAAATAAAGTAAGGTAAAGTAAAATAAAGTAAGTAAAATAACATAAAAATAAGGTGAGGTAAAGTAAAATAAAATAAAGCTAAAGTAAAATGAAATTAAAATAAAAGTAAAGTAAAATAAAATAAAATAAAACAGAGCCACAATTTTGCTTTTTGAGGGAGCCCCAGACAGACTCCAGAAGTCCCCCAGGGGATCTGTGCCTTTGTGGGCCTTTCCTGGCTGCACTCTGGGCTACCCGTAAATCTGGCCTTCTTCATGGCCAGCAGGCCTCAAGCACTTGGAGACTCACCGGAGCAAACAACTTCACAAAAACAATCTGTCCCATAAACAAAGTTGGTGGAAAGCGTCCAGCCCCACACAATGGAGCTAATCTTCTGGGCACACATTTCCCGTCCAGGGTATTAGCTTAGACACCACTTCCTCCTAGGTGGAGGTAACGCCACTTGGCCTGAGGATCCAAGAACAATACTGCTCCGTAGACTCCCCACTCGTCAGAGGTATATCAGGCAGGAATTCAGAAACAAGGAGCTGCTCTCCCCATCTCCTTTCTTTTCTTAAGGAAGCACTGAAAGTTTAAAGGCAGGGTCAGGTACTGGAAAGAACATGGGGGTACGGACCTCATAACCCTGGGTTCTGGTTTGGCTTCACCACTGACTAGCTCTGTGCTTTAGGGCAAGTGACTTTATCTCCCAGAACCATAATGTCTCCATTGCTCAAGTGGGATTATGTAAAATATCCAACCTCTCTCAACTCAGAAAGGTGTAAAATGAAAATGTTGACTGGTCATTATCAAAAACACCAGAAAATAACATGTGTTGGTGAAGACGTAGAGAAATTGGAACCCTTGTGCACTGTTGATGGGAATGTGACATAGTGTAGCCCACTATGGAGAACAGAATGGAGGTTCCTCAAAAAATTAAAAATAAAATTACCATGAGATCCAGCAGTCCCACTTACGGGTATATATCCAAAGGAATTAAAAGAAGAGATATGTGTACACCCATGTTCATAGCAGCATTATTCACAATAGCCGTGAGGTGGAAGCAATCCAAATATCCACCTACAGATGAATGGACAAAGAAAATACAGTTTATCCATACAATGTAATATTATTCAGCCTCAAGAAAGAAGGAAAACCTGTCACATGCTACAACAGGGATGAAACTTGAGGACCTCTGCTAAGTGAATAAGCCAGTCATAAAAAGATAAATACCGTATGTTGCTACCTAATGAGTAATCTAAAGTAGTCAAACTCATAGAAAAACAGAGTAGAATGGCGGCTACCAGGGGCTGGAGGGAGAGAGTAAAGGGAGTTATTGTTCAATGGAGTATAGAGTTTCAATTTTGCAAGGTGAAAGAGTTCTAGACAGCTGTTGCACAACTATGTGAATAGACTTAACATGACAAAACTGTACGCATAAATTGGTAAATTTTATGTTATGTGTTTCTCACCACAATTAAAAAAAAAACAAAAAACATTGAGATACCATTTCTCTACCCATCAGATTGGCCAAAACTAAAATGGCCGGCAACATCAAGAGTAAGTAATATTGTGGAGAAATGGAAACACTGTTTTGCAGGGGAGTGTAAATCAGTAAAATCAGTATAACTGTTTTAAAGGGCAATTGGTCCCATTCAGCAAAATATAAAATACACATATTCTATACCTCATTATCTATCCTAGGACATGTATGAGGATGTTTCAGCCATCATTGTTATAAAAGCAAAAAATTGGAAACCATCTAAATGGCCGTTAATAGAGGAATGGATAAATGATCATTTAAGGGAACGAACCAAATCTATTTAGAGCAACACAGACTGATCTCAGAAACATATTCTTGAGTGGAAAAAAAGGCAGATTATATATTTATATATAGCATATCACTCATGGAAATTAAATGAGCACAACATATTAATATATATTTTCTCTGTGTACAAATATAGATAAGGTAACCAGAAAGATAATTAACCAGAAAATAAAACTCTTATTCATTTCTATTGTGTCAGTCTCTGAGCTAGCCCTCAATGATCCTTGCCTCCTGGTATTCATGCCCTCGTGTGGTTCCTTCCCACAATGAATAGGGCTGGCTTGTGCTTTGTTCATTTCACAATCTCCCAATCGGATTGCTGTGGAAATGATGGTGTATGATTTCTGAGGCTAGGACACCAAAGACACTGTGGCTTCTCCTTGCTCTCTTGTTTTCTCCATTGCTCAATCTGGAGGAAGCCAGCTGCCATGTTGTGAGGAGGCTCAAGCAGCCACATGACAAGCAACTGAGGGCTCCCTCCAACAACCAGCACCAAGTTGGTTCACTTTCAAGATGTATATCTACCAGTCCCAGTCAAGCCTTTAGGTGATGACACCTCATGAGAAACCTTGAACCAGAACTACCCAGCTAGGTTGTTTCTTAATTCCTGACCCATAAATGTGAATTGTTTTAACCCACTAAGTTTGAGGGTAGCTTGTTACACAGCAATAAGTGACTAATACAGATATGGTTGCCTGCCTATGGCTCTGTGCCTCAGGCCTGCTTTCCATTTGCTCTGGCAAGCGTCAGAAAGGCATTAAAGGCACATTAGTACTGAACCAAATACTTTCTTCCTCAAGTAATCAGAAGAATGGATTGTTCTTTAAGGCTTATTTCTGCATTTGATGTAAAGTCAATTCTAACAGTAGCAGGAGACCATACTTTGGGAAACACTGATCTGGTCTGTTATTGGCTGAATTGGGCCCCCTCCCCAAATTCATATGTTTAAATTCTAATCCCCAATACCTCAGCATGTGACTGTATGTGGAGATAGGGTCTTTAAAGAGGTGATTAAGTTAAAATGAGGTCATTAGGATGGGCCCTAATCCAATATGACTGGTGTCCTGACAAGAAGGTTAGGGCACGGTCACACACAGAGGGACAATCATGAGAAGACACAGGGAGAAGATGCCCATCTACAAGCCAAGGAGCGAGCTCTCATCAGAACCCGACCATGCTGGCACCTTGATCTTGGACTTCCAGCCTTCAGAATGGTGAGAAAATAAATTTCGGTTGCTTAAGCCATCCATCGATGGTACTTTGTTTTGGTGGCCCTAGCAAACTAAAACACAGTCTAACACATTTGCTTTGCAAATAATGACCCTAGGTGTAAAGGGTGGAAGTGACTTGGCCAAGGTCACAGAGAGAATACATAGCAGAACAGCAATGAGAGCCCGTATCTCCCTAACTGGAGTCCAGGGGTTCTTCCAAAAAGTGAGAATGCTCAGAACATGCTTGTTGGCATCATTTGAGCGCCTGTGCATGATAGAACCTCTGCCAACAGCCTCCATCACCTTTGCCTCACATGCTGCAATTTCTCTCTGAGAACCAGCCCTGGTTTGACTTTCTCTCCCCAGGTTCACCTCCCATCAGAAGATCAGCCATCGGAGAATTGTGCTGTTTTCCAGGAAGCCATGACAGAAAGCCTTTCAGACCATCCAACATGAAGGTGTGGCCAGAGGACCATGAACTTTCAGAATTCAGAAAAGTATATAAACAGTAAAAAGAGGTCTTACCTCTGTGTAAAGAGAAACTGTCTTCAGTAGAAGACACCCCTCCCCCACATGAAAATCTCCTCCCCCCACGCACATTTCCAATTACCTCTGGACAACTCCATCTGGGTGTCTCCCCAACAACTAAAACTTGACAGGCTCAACATGGAATTAGCTTCGCTGGAACATCTCCGCCTACCACAGCCCTGACTTCATTTAATGTCATTGCCATAACAATCACTGTGATCTACCACCTACTGAGTGCCAGCAATGTCAGGTAATTTACACAAATCATCCATCCCTCAAATCAATCACGCGAAGTGGGGATTATCATTGCCCTTCTGCAGATGAGGACACCCAGGCTTCTAACGATGACGTGGTCACGGATCTCCTAGGTGGCAGAGCTGGGACACAAAGCCATGCCTGCCCGACGCCAAGGTAAACTGGTGGGCCACCAGCCACATCTGTTCTGCAGATGGGTTTTGTTTGGCCTTGACAGTGGGTTTTTGTTGCTTTTTTATTTTTAATCCTCATTAGTTGCTAACATTAAAAAAGTCAGGACATTTCACATAAAAAGCCAGATTTCTGGAGTCTCCAAAAAGAGAGAGAGAGAGAGGGAGAGAAAGATGATCTGGCAGTGTAAGCTTGACAAGATCATTAACTTTTCTGGACTCAGTAGGGATAGTAAAAAGGAGGCAGTTGCTACTCAGCACTAGAGAGTGTTTGGAGGTGGGGTGGGGCTGGCCCAGAGTGTCAGGATGCTCCTAATGGTGAATGTTTACTGTACACTCATGGTGGGCCAGGAGCACGCACAGTGGAGCTGGAGTGCTGTCCCAGGCCAGATTCTGAAACAGTAAGCCTGTGAAGCCCCAGACCACAACAGATTTAGGTAATCCAGGGACCAGAGATTGGTCTGTGTCCCCTGCTAGACTGTGAGGCTAGCATTCAAGACATCCTTTCTCTGCCTCCGCAGGGGCGGTCCAATACATGTTTGTTACATCACATTGAATAAGAATTGGTGACCAAGACAAAGTTAGTTTATAGCCTGGCTGCTGTTCTGTTCACTAACAGGAGAGGCAAGCAATCAGGGTAAAGATAAAATAATACACGCATAGGCCCTTCGATCCACGAAGTCTACTCTGATGTATTTATCTAAAAGATGTATTCACGTGCATGCAGAAATCACACATGTCTGAGGAAATTCATAGCAGTATGATAGTAGCAAAAGATTGGATGCTGATCAAATGCATTTAGGCCCGTCTATCAACCAGACACTTACATGGGAGGCTGTGACACAGTGAGTAGAGTGCAGACCATGAGTGCAGATTCTAGCTCTGTGGGGCCTCGGGCAGGTGACCACAGGGCCTCAGTTTTCTCATCCGGAAAGTGGGGACATGATAGTACGTACATCATGGAGTCACTGACCATTAATATATGATGAACATTTAGATAAGTGTCTGGCACACATTTTAGTAACATGATCTAAGCATATCAGTAGAAGCGATAGAAGTTATAACAGTATTACTACTGCCCCGTAGCCATCAAAAGGCAAGACGCAGCTGTGCATTTTGCACCAAGTCTGTTTAAACTGCCTATTCAACAATTAACCAAATTTTCAAGAAAGAAAGGCAGGAAGGATGCGGTGGAGCAGATTGGTTAGAATAAAAGCAGATTTGGGGGTCAGAAGATGCACACCTGGGGATCCGCCACCCGTCGGCTATGCCCCGCCGCGGTCACACAACTCCTCTATTCCTCAACCTGCTGGTTTCTAGGAAGGGGACTGTCACACAGCGGGGGAGGAGCACGCTTGAACGCATGCTCTGCCAGGTCATGTTCAGCGCAGGGACTGCCACAGTTGTTTAGGGTGTAACTGAGCATATCCTCTGGCAGCTTTGACTACTCTTGGGTTTGGGGGATCACATCCTGGAGTATGGCCACCCCGGAAGTGAAATCTCCAAAGGGTCAAGCCCAGCTACCTCCTGACCATATTTTTGTCTCCACTGATGGAGGGAAACATACCCTTCCTGGAAGCCAAGACAGGGTAGACCCAGCAGAGAGTGTGGAGGAGACTGGGGCCAGGAGAGGGAGGCCGGTGGGTGTGGGGTCCTCCCTTCCCCTCACTGAAACAGGCTGATTAGGAGTTGAAATTGTGTCCCCCCAAAAGAGGTTGAGGTCTAACCCCCCGGTATCTGTAAATGTGACCTTTTTTGGAAATAGTCTTTGCAGATCATCAAGGTAAGATGTGGTCGTACTCGATGACAGTGGGCCCTAATCCACTGAGACTGGTGTTCTTGTGAAAAGGGGGGATTTGGACACAGAGAAAGAAACTTACAGAAGGAAGACCATGTGAAGACACAGGAAGTGCACCATCTATAAGCCAAGGGACGCCCGAGGCTACCAGAAGCGAAGAGAAGCATGGAACAGATTTCCTTCCCAGCCTTGGAAGAAACCAACCCTACCAACATCTTGACCTTGGACATGTAGCCTCCAGATGGTTGGACAACAAATTTCTGTTGTTTAAGTCACCCAGCTGGTGGTACTTTGCCACAGCAGCCCTCAGCAACTAATGTAAGGCCTGAATGACAAAGAGCAGTGGTGAGGCCCTGGCCTGGGACCTCCTCTGCCTTGGTGGGTCCTGGCGAGGAGAGGGGAAGGGTAGGACCACCTGTTAGTGCCAAAACAGACCTTGGCTCACAGCCACACAACAGGGAAGAGGAATACAGGGCATCTTCCCCTTCATCCTCTTGTCTGTCCCCTGAGTAGCAGTGGATTTCCCTTTTAAACTACTTCATGCCCCATCGTGGTTTTTAATGCCTATTTTAAGAACACAAGGGCTTGGGGGATCCCGGGTCCAGAGCTTCCCAACTGTCAGTCATTCCCCAACAATAACTTTACTGATTTCTGCAAACCCACTTACCACTGGCCCTATTACTGAACATTTCTATCCACTTCAAAAACAATCTTAGGGCTTCCCTGGTGGCACAGTGGTTGAGAGTCCGCCTGCCGATGCAGGGGACACGGGTTCGTGCCCCGGTCCGGGAGGATCCCACATGGCCACAGAGCGGCTGGGCCCACGAGCCATGGTCGCTAAGCCTGCGCGTCCGGAGCCTGTGCTCCGCAACGGGAGAGGCCACAACAGTGAGAGACCCGCATACCGCAAAAAAAAAAATCTTAAATACTTCCTTTACACTCATCTGAAATATCATATTCGTTTGATCGTGGATCTGATGTGCTAGTCATTTTTCTAGTACATATTGAAATATGTAACTACAGAAATGATGCGTTGTTCCACCTACCAAAGATTGGGAAGCAAAGACCTCATCTAATCCTGGCCTTTCTCCCTTTTATTTTTTTCCCTAGGTGACCCAAAGAGAGGCCCAGGGCTCCAGGACCTTGCCCCATCCTGCAGGCGCCCTGGATGCTCTGCCCCAAATGTCTCATCAGAGACTTGCCCCTGGGTCTCTCCTCACAAGACAGTCCCCTCTTCTTGGATGTTTCTTAACGTTCAGGTCTCTCAGTTGGGGGCTACTGGCATTTGGAGCAGGACAATTCTTTGTGTCTTTCCTGAGGGACATTTCCCATCTCTGGGCCCCTCCCATTACATGCTCGCTGTGGGCTCTGTCATCATGACAACCAGACCCCCCTCTCCATTCACATATCCAAGGCCCTCAGTTGAGAACCACTCCTAGGAGTCTCCTGGTCAAAACAATCCAGTTCCTGGACTCACCCCCACGATGCCCAGCCTCTAAGTCTCACCATTTTGCTGGGAAGCCAATGTATGTGCACAGCATGACATAACCTTAGATCATCAGCTCTAATCCCCAGTGGCAGAGGAGCTACTCAGTGAGTCGGCGCCTCCATTTCCCCTTCTGTAGATTGACATTGAACTAGCACCTGCCTGTCGGGAGGATGAAGTGAGTTAATACACGCAGAGCCTCTAAATGGTGTCTGGCACACAGGAAGCAAAGGAGGTCAGCTTAATACCCACACAGTTTCATTGTCTACCGTGTTCCAGCTGTGAACCTTGCACACTTTACTTCATCCTCGAAGCAGTCCTGTGAGGTTCATATTATGATCCCATTTCACAGGTGAGAAAATGAAGGCATAGAGTGAGGTCCTCCGCAGCTTTACCTTCGCAGCAAACAAGCGGTGGAATCAGGGGCTGAACCCTGTTATGTCTGACTCTGTGGTAACGTGGTGAGAGGGGAAGGGGAGAGCACTAACTGGGAACTGGGAAACCAGGTTTGGGAAGCTGTTTTGCTCCTACCTGTGCAGGGACGTTCCCGACCTTCTATGGATCTCAGTTTCCCCATCAGAAAATAAGAGCTTTGGACTGAACGCTTTCTGAGGCTCCTGCTCTCTCCTAAGACCTGTATCTTCAGGGAGACCAGGCAGCAGGGCCAGAGGGGAAGTCAGCGGCCCTGTGAAGGCAGCAGAAGCTTGTCTTCCAGAACACTGAGTTCTCCTCCGCACTGTGCCCGCTGAGAGGCTGCTGGCTGATCGCAGGCAGGCTTTCACGCCTCGTCCTCCCCTCTCCAGGCCCAGGCATCTACCCTACGAAGCTTAGGGCATCTGAGGACGAGGAGAGTGTTATCTGGCCCAGAACGCTGGGGCCCAGTTTCCAGGGAATGAGTCGGGTGAGGCTGCAGGTAACCCACATAGCCACTGTCTGTGTGGTCCCCAGAGGAGGCTGTCCAGGGGACAGCACACAGGGCAGAGGCCTCGGCTCTGCTGTGGTGGCTGGCCATCGGTTCCTCACGACAGCCACGGGGGTGGAAGAGGAGGCAGTGCCTACAGCTCCAAGCACCTGCGAATTCTGTAATGCCATTCCCTACACGTGCATGCATGCAGTACCCATGAAGACAATGGTGTTGATTGGGAATTAGCATCCCTGCCATTTACTGAGAACCCCCAGGTGCAGGGCATGGTGCTAAGTGTTTTGCATGCAGTATTTTTTTCTTTCCAAATACTTAATGCTCACATAGCCCTCTGAGTTGGGGGCCTTTGTCCCCACTTTAAAGTGTGGAAACTGAGATTCTAAGGCCTTAAATAAGGTGCTGAGGGTTGACACACAGCAAAGCTGGGATGGAATCCAGGCAGCCTGACCCACCACCAGTACGCAGCATCCCGGCACCCTCACCAAAGCCCTGACCACACCCCTGCCCTTAAAGCCTCTTGAGATTGCCTGGGATGCTTGTTTTAACTTACATGCAGCCAGATACAGAGAGAAGTCAGTGCAGTGGATCAGTGGGAAGAATACACCCACCCAGAAGGCCGGGCCCACCTTCTCCATTGGCGCCTGCTGCACGTTACAAACAGGAAAGTGAAAGGTATCCTCTTCCCTGAACAAGAACCTGCCCAGCTCTCAGTCCTTGACCTGAATAATCTCAATGTCCACACAAGAGTCTGGCAAGTTAAGGGGATATTAGTCCCAATTTACAGAATGAAACACTGAGGCTCAATGAGATGGTGACATGTCTCAAGATCACCCAACTAGGAAGCTGCAATGGGGATTGAAACCCAGGCCTAAGAGTCTCCGAGCGGGGCAGTACAGTTCAAAGAGCTGCAGGCAGGCAGTTCAAAGAGCCCAAAGCCCAGGCTCGTGCCAGGAGAAGAGGCTCCTTCTCCCCGGGGCCATCTACCCAACCCAATGGCCAGAGAGGAACCCTGGGAAGACCGTCCCCTGTCAGTCCTGGGCCAGCGCTGGTGCCCTCTGCCCACCTGTTTGTTGCTCTTCCAGGTATCTCCAGCTCTGTTGCTCAGCCTCACAGACATCCATCTCTGGCTCCAGGAAACCCGAGCCTCCCTACGTCTGCTCAGCCAGGATCCCAGGACACAGGGCCTGGGGGAGGGGAAGCAAGGAGCATGAAGCTCTGGGCTCCTTTTTTCTACCTGCAGAGTCAGACGAGGACAGACATTGCGCTAAGCTTCTTCATTTACTCCCCAGTCACTTGTTAAGTTCTTGTGATTTGCTATGCACTGTGGTAGTGGGGAAATAACAGTACATAAGGCAGGACTGCTCCATAAAGATACCTCATCCTTTTTTATGGCTGTATACTGCTCTATCACTGGCCCCAAACTTTCATGAGTAAGCCCCTTTAAACTTTTTGTTTTTAATTTAGAAATAATTTTTAGACTCCTAAGAAGTTGCAAAAAGAACGGAGTTCTCACATATGTTCACCCAGCTTTCTCCAGTGATAACACCTTACATAACCATGGTATACTTTCAAAACCTGGAAACTGGCCATGGTACAATAGGAAACTAAACTACAGAAACTCATTAAACTACAATAGTAAATTAAACTGCAGAACTTATTCAGACTTCAGCAGTTTTCACATGCATTCATTCTATTTTTTTTTAGCATAAATATCAACACATACACAGATTTGTGTAACCACCATCTCCATCAGGATAGAGAACGGTTCCATCACCACAAAGAAACTCTCTTATGCTACCCCTTTACGGTTAGGCTCTCTCCAGCCCTAACCTCTGGTAACTACTGGTCTGTTTTCCTGTTCTCCATCTCTATAATGTTGTCATTTCAAGATACTATCTATCTATCTATCCATCTATCTATCCATCTATCTATCTCTCGATCTATCTATCTATCCACGCACACACACTGGCTGAGTAGTTGTTTGATCCATTTGCCTGTTGAGGGACATTGGGTTGTTTCTGTTTGGGGCGATTACAAATAAAGCTGCTATGAACAGTCATGTATAGGTTTTTGTGTGGCTCTTATGTTTTAAATGTGCAGGCGCGCAACTGCTGAGTCCTATGGTAAGTGCATGTTTAACTATAAGAAACTGACAAACTTTTTTCCAGAGTCACCATACCATTTTACATTCCTACCAGCAATGTAGCAGAGATCCAGAGCTCTACTTCCTCACCAGCGCTTGGTATGTCAATATATTTTTATTTGAGCCTTCCTGATAGGTGTGTAGTTATATTTCATTGTAGCTTTATTTTGCATTTCCCTAATGGCCACATCTTTTCATGTGATTATTTGCCATCTGTATTTCCTCTTTAGTGAAATGTCTCTCCACATCTTTTGCCCATTTTCTAATTGGATGGGTTTTTTCCACTTTTGAGTCTTTAAAGTTTTTAAAAATCTATTCTGGATCCAAGTCCTTTATATATTCTGGATCCAAGTCTTTCATATATTTTGGATCCAAGATTTTACAAATATTTTTTCACAGTCTGTGGCTGTCTTTTCATTCTCATAACTGGTTCTTTCATAAAACTAAAGTTTCAAATTTTGATAAAGTCCAACTTAACGATATTTTCTCTTTTATGATTGTTCTTTTGGCGTTATGGATAGAACTCTTCACCTAACTCTAGATCACGAAGATTTTCTCCTATATTTTCTTGCCAGTTTTACATTTCCCCGCTTTACATTTAGATCTAGCGTCCATTTTGAGTTAATTTTTGTACGAGGTGTGAGACTTGGATCGAGGACCATATTTTTGCCTATGGATGGCCAGTTGTTTTCATATCCTTGTCAAAAATCAGTTGGGCATACTTGTGTGGGTCTACTTCTGAGTCCTCTAGTCTGATCCATTCATCTCTCTACACTGCTATTACTGCACAATTTCAATTACTTTATATAAGCCTTAGCATCAGAGTAAGCATATAACCTCCCACTTTCTCCTTCTTTTTCAATTTGTTTTAGCTATTCTAATTCCTTGGCCTTTCCATGTAAATTTTAGAATCATATTGTCTATATCTACAAAAAACACTGCTGGGATTCTGATAGGAAATAAGTTCAACCTACAAATCAATTCAGGGAGAATTGACCTCTATACTATGTTGAGTCTTTCAATCCACGAACATGCTGTATCTCTCCATTTATTTAGGTCTTTTTACATTTTTTTTCATCAATATTTTAAAACTTTCAGCATATAGTTTCTGTACATGTTTTGTTGGGTTTATACCAAAGCATTTTATTATTACTTTTTTGGAGCAATTTTAAAGGCACTGTATGTTAAATCTTGGACCCAGTGGTTCATTGCTATTGTCAGTAACAGAAAAATGATTTGTGTGTGTTGCACTTGCATTCTGTAACCTTGTTATGCTCACTTAGTTGTTCTAGAAGTTTTTTTTAAAGGTAGCTTATTGCTATTCCAGGAATCCCCAGCTCTGAAGACCTTCATCTCCATGCTCAAGAAACCTGAGCCTCCCTGCACCTGCCCAGCTAGGACCCTAGGACACAGGCCTGGGGGAGGGGAAGCAAGGAGTACAAAGACTGGGCTCCCTTTTCCTATCTTCAGAGTCAGACTAGGACAGACATGCACTAACCTTATTCATTTATTCCCCAGTTCCTGGCCAGTTATTACTATGTGGAAGGTACCTTAATAAACACCAGAGAAACACAAGTAAACAAGACAAAATTGGCCCATAAAACCTACTTCAAAGTCAGACAGGGAAAGAGAAATATCGTATGATATCACTTATATGCGGAATCTAAAAAGAAATGATACAAATGAACTTATTTACAATACAGAAACAGACTCATAGACATAGAGAATGAACTTATGGTTACCAGGGGGGGAAGGGTAGGGGGAAGGGATATAGTTAAGGAGTCTGGGATTGACATGCACACACTGCTCTATTTAAAATGGAAAACCAACAAGGACCTACTGTATAGCACAGGGAACTCTGCTCAATGTTGTGTGGCAACCTGGATGGGAGGGGATTTTGGGGGAGAATGGATACATGTATATATATGGCTGAGTCCCTTTGCTGTGCACCTGAAACTATCACAATATTGTTAATCAGCTATACTCCAATATAAAATAAAAAGTTAAAAAAAAAGAGACCTACTTCATCCTTTTTTATGGCTATACACTACTCCATAACTATCTCAAAACTTTTGTGATCGAGAATCCTGAAAGTTTTAAACTTTAAACAACCCTCAGCTGTTGCATATTCCTTTTTTACACATTAAGACATGAGCCACTACATGAATATATTACGTACATTACAAAAAAGAAAAGCTGCTTAGCATAGTGATTAATCCCACTTATTTGGGAGTCAGGTTGCCTAGATTCAAATTTCAGGTCCACTGGGTAACCCTGGGGGAATTACTTAATTTCCGTGTGTCTCACTTTCCTCATAGAAATAGTAATAGTACCAACCTCATAAAGTTGTTGTGAAAATTAAATGAGTACATAGGGTCTGACTCATAGCAAGTTTGTTCTTATTAACACATGTAAAGTATAAAAAATATGAAATTTAATAATAGAGATAGAAGTTCTACATTTACTTCTTGCACCACCTCTCAGAAGATGCTATGTTTTATTTAACCATTCCTCTTTTGATGAAGGTTTAGGTTGTCCCTGTTTTGCTATTATGAAGGATGCAGCCATGAGCATCCTTCTCTGTGGCTTCTTTGGCGTGTGTGCCAATGTGGCTCTAAGGTGTCTTCCAAGAAGTGAAACTGCTGAGGCATGAGAAGTGCCCATTTTTAATTTTAATACCCACTGCCAGGCTGCCCTCCTCGGTGGCCATATCAATTTACAATGTCTGGGCATTTCCATTTTTCACACCTACAGCAATACTTGATACTGTCAGACTTCAGGCTACGTCTCTCTGGGGAGGAGAGGAAGGGCCAGGAGGAAACACAGTCTCCAAAGGAGACATTAGCTTTATCCTCAATGTTTCCACTTGTTTACAAAATGCATTCTTGATGACCTAATGTAATTAAAAATTAATCATAAGCAACTCCCCTCAACATAATAGCACTGGCGCTTAAATCCAGTGCAAGTAACATACACTGAGCAAACACACAGACAAAAATTGTGGTTGCAAATGGTAAAAAAGGGCTGTGAAGGATGCCAGCAGGATGTGGTGATGTGGGTGCTGACGATAAGGTGGATGATGGAGATGATGGCGGCTGCCACTCTGTGTCAGGCCCAGTTCCAAGCACTTCGCATGTGTAAACTCATTTATTCCTTGTAACTACCACGTGGGGCAAATGTTACTCTCTCTCCATTTTACAGATGGTGGAACTGAAGCATGCAGCTTAAAAACCTGCCCAGGGTCACACAGTAAACAGAGGGACAAGGACTTAAGCGCAAGCAATATGGCTCCAGAGCCCAGATTGTTAACCAACTCTGCCAAAGCTGCCCCTTCCTGCTGGAGAATTACTGGAGGTGGCAGAGGGGCCACCAGACAACATAAGAGCAATTACAGCAATTATACCATGTGACATAAGAACAATAAAAATAACAATGACTCGTATGTATGCTGAATTGATGAAGTGATTTTGTGCATGTTTTATTTAAACTGAAACTGTAAAATGGGATGATGATAGGATTGTTAAGCCTTGGCTCTCATCCCTCCTCTACAGAGGTAGAAGTTGGAATTTAGGGGATTAACAGGTTCGCTCATAGTTACAGTCAATGGCAGAGCAAGAGTGCAAATTCCATTACTCTGTCTCCTTGCCCATTGTGGTGGGCAGAATGGCCTCTCAAAGATGTCCACACCATAATCCCTGGAACCTGTGAAGAGTTACATTACATGGCAAAAGGGACTTTGCAGCTGTGATTAAGGTTATAGATCTTAAAATAGAGAGAGTATCCTGGATTTTCCTGATGGGCTCAATCTAATTACGTGATTTTAAAAAGTCCCTAGAAGCAGAGATCTTTGTCTGGCTGGAGGCAGAGAGATGTGGCAGAAGAAGTCAGAGAGAGTCAAAGCATGAGAGAGAGCCATCCCACTGTTGCTGGCACGGGGACACCTGGAGAGCATGAGAAGAAATATGGGCAGCGTCTAGTTGCAAAGACCAGCCCCCAGCTGGAAGCAGATACCTCAGTCCTACAACCATAGGGAACTGAATTCAGCCAGCAACCTGAATGAATTGGAATTGATTCATACACAGAGCTTCCAGACAGGAATGCAGTCCTGCCAAAACTTTGGTGAGACTCTAAGAAAAAGACTCATCGAACCACTCTGTACTTGGACTTGTGATCTACAGAACTGTCGTATAATACATAGATATTGTTTTAAGTAACTAAAGGTATGGTAATGTGTTAGAGCAGCAATAGAAAAAGAATATACCCAGTGTTGGTGTCACCACACCTTAGGCAATTTGCAGGGCCTGAGCACTAACTCGGTCTAAAAATATCTCTTCTACGGACCTGCCACACTGACTGATATTCCTGCTGTCAGAGGCATGTCTTGAAATTAAGGCATTTGTTTTCCTTCAAAAGTCTTGTTGAGAATCACAGACACTATCTGAGACGAAGTAATACATTAGTAATCTATCACTAATTAACATGCAACCAGAGGCTTTTCCTGCTCAGGAACATGAAACAGGCATGTTTTGATGCAGAGACCAGAAATTCCAAACAGAAAAAGATACTGCTCTAAAGTGAAAGATCTAGGTAGGAGACATAAGTGAGTCCCGAACAGCATGCAGAGACTAAGGGTACATTAGAAACAGGAAGGGGAGTTGCGCACAATATAATTTATCTGGAGTCACCATGGTCTTGCAGTTTCCTGCCTTATTACCTTGGCACCTGCTCTTCCCTGTGCTGAGAATGCCTTTCCCTCAGCTCTTCTTGGGCCCGGCTTCCTTTCATCACCCAGGGCCAGATCATCAAAAAGGCCTTCCAGGGCTTCTCTGGTGGCACAGTGGTTGAGAGTCCGCCTGCCGATGCAGGGGACACGGGTTTGTGCCCCGGTCCGGGAGGATCCCACATGCCACGGAGCGGCTGGGCCCGTGAGCCATGGCCGCTGAGCCTGCGCGTCTGGAGCCTGTGCTCCGCAACGGGAGAGACCACAACAGTGAGAGGCCCGCGTACCACAAAAAACAAACAAACAAAAAAAAACGGCCTTCCGTACCATCCAGTTAAAGCAGCATCCCCTTCCTCTAGTCACTCTGATTTTCTCCATGGCATCTCTGAAATGATCTTCTTTGAATTTTAAGGTGGTTATAATTCCCACCCCAACCAGCTATAAGCTCCAAGAATGCTAAGACTTGGTCTCTTTTGAGGTATCCCCAGTCCCCAAACAATGGCTGAAACATTATGGGCATTCAGCAAGTATTTGCTGAATGAATGGAAAACTAAAATTCAAGGTAATGTCTGCCATACACAATAAAAGACATAAAGGATGAGATTCTATAAGGGTATAGAGGAGGATGGAAGAGAACTAACTGGAAAGGACAGGGATGCTTTCATGGTGTTTGACTTAGACAGGATTTGGTCCACAGAAAGGTGAACTAACACAAGCAAAGTCTCAGCAATGGGTGTCAATCTAGTCTGACCAGAGTGAAGAGTGAAGCTTGTTAAGGTTAAGCTTCAGGGTTTATCACTTGCATGGGAACTTCCAAGGCCCTAGCAAGGAGCTCACATGATTGTACATTTCTGTAAAATTTGCAGGAATATGATAGTGTCACCTTAGTCAATTAAGACCAATATTTCTTTCCACTTGACTTCCCTCTGCCTCACCCATCTCACTTCCTCTTGTGTTGGGGGGCACTGGAGTTTCCGTGGGTATTTTTTGGACCTAGCTAAGGGAAGTTGAGTGGGGGATACATTTAGTTTGGGTTGAGTGGGCTATATTTGTGCAGTTCACAGTCACTTCCTCATATAGTTGAGTAATTGCTAAAACAAGAGAGCTGGATAGTGAGGGAAAAGGTCAGAGGACAGAACCTTCAGCATCATCCTCATTTACCCGGAGGAAAGGAACTAGCATTATTTGCCAGGCATTGTGCAAAGGGCTGGATGTTTACTCTCTGGTTTAATTTTCAAACAACCCTATAAGGCAAGGCAACCCTGTACCCTTTTCATAGACACAAAACTGAAGCTCAGAAGCACTTAGGATTGAACCTGGGTTTATTCTGCTCTAAAACCCATGTCATTCCCACCCAAGAGGAATGAGATGAGAAAGAAGTGCTTTGGGAGCAGTGACAAGGAAGCTGGTGGGGGAGAGAATGTGAGAAAGAAGCAAGCAGTGGCCAATGGGTAGACATCTCACAGAGCCAGAGATGGAAAACTCAAATGCCTGCAGGGCTGAGCAGTTCAGTAAATGAGTGAGGGTGTTTATAGCATAAAACTCATAATCGTAGTCTTTACTTACACAGATTAATTTACATTTTCTTTTAAAAAATATACAGCTTCCTTGGTCTAGCTTTCATTTTCCTGGGTACAAGGATGATTTTTTTGACTGAAAGGAATATGACTAAGTATGTGAAATTATCCTGGGCTAGGGATTCCTGGTTTCAGGGCAGAGGATGGATGGGGATTGTGGAAAACTGGAGAACTACTCTAGCTACTCAGCCCCAGCCCACGATGTCAGATGGAAATGTGGACCGAGGATGGTCAGATCCGATTTTCCAAGAGAAGCCAAAAAGTCAGATTTTTGTGTGAACTCTT
The DNA here is from genome assembly GCF_964374135.1 of Grampus griseus. NCBI lineage: Eukaryota > Metazoa > Chordata > Mammalia > Artiodactyla > Delphinidae > Grampus > Grampus griseus. The sequence goes on from NC_139008.1 coordinate 27,539,682, forward strand.
AATTTCTAAATTTTGTCAATGAATTCATTTGTTTTTTAGAATAATGTTTAGCCCACAAGACATATCTATGGGTCAGACATGGAACCGTGTTGGATCTAGAATTAATGAGGTCAGTGAGAATAATACATAATGAACCTAACATGATGATGATGAACAGGAGAATATTTAATATATGCCATGTACTGTTTTAAATGTTTGACTTGAATGAACTCATTTAATCTTTCTCACAACCCCGTAAAGTTAGATAGTATTATCCCCTTTTTAATCACTGGGGAAACAGAGGCTCAGAGAGGCTCATGTTCATGTAGCCAGGAAGGGTGGAGCCGGGATTTATAACAAGCAGTCTGACTCTGGAACCTGGGTTCTTCATCCCCAAAGCTGGTTAAGAAAAGACCTCTGGATTCCACAGTCGAGAACAGGTTATTATCCTGGGGATTAAGGGTGGGGTTAAGAAGGCACATGGACTCCTGAAATTATTTACAAATTTGTATGTGGATACAAGAGTGTGTTTTCACTGGAAAGGAAGTCCACAGCTTTCATTAAGTTCCCAAAGAGATTCAAAAGGTGAGGAGTGGCTGATTTAGGACCGTGTATAACTTTGGGCCAGAGAAGCCAGTTCCATAGACTAAGGTGCAGAAGCTGGATGGTCATGGGTCAAAGAGAGAGTCAGCTGTAGATGGTGGGTATGGGCCCTTTCTAGAATATTGGCAGTGGAGGGAGAGAGAGTGGGGAGAGTAACTTGAAGAGAAAGCAGGGGTAAGGAAAGATTCTTAAGATAAAGGAGACCTGGGCATTTTGTCTGCTGAGGAAGGGGGCCAGAGTGGAGGGAGAGACTGAGGGATTTATGGTTCTCACAAAGCAAGGAAAATAGCCATCCTTGGCTCTCAAGCTTGAGCACCCCAAGAAGGCTGGTTGAGCTGAACCAAAACAGGGTTTCACAAAGGGGGTGGAGCTTCCCTCCTATTCTCTGCCCACCCCCTCCTCAGGAGTAAAGCTGGACAGCTTTTCCCACCTGCCCACCCTGTCCTGCTCTCCCATGGGGCTCCTGCCAGCAGCCCCCTCATGCTGAAAGAACTGGGGTCAGTGCGCTCAGAGGATCTGCTAGCATATGTCGCTTACACAACCATCCAGCCTCTGCTTCTTTCCAAGACTGGGAAATGGTAGCTGCCTCTTTGCATTCTCCAAGAAAAACAGCCTCCCTGTCACCCTCACGCATGTTCTGTTCTTCTGGCATAATTATCAGATTCATTTGATCTCAATGGTATCCTAGCACCACTTCTAACAGGAAAGGACTGTGTGATCATCTCTTGTTGGGACAGAAACCTTCTGGAGTACATCCTGACTTCAGTCTAGGATGAATACATCCACTCAATTCATTCCTCTATCCAAGCTATTTACAGAGTACCTGCACTGGGCTAGGGACCGAGGGTAGTCAAAACACATGGGTTTCTCTGTCATCATGGAATTGAGAGCCTGGTAGGGAAGACAATTTTTACAACACATAAACTATGAAGAGTAGTGGGTGAATTTAAAGAGACAAGATACTATGAATGCATGCTTTGGACTGAATGTTTGTGTTCCCCTCAAAATTCATATGTTGGAAACTCACCCCAATGTAGTGGTATTTGGAGGTGGAGCTTTGGGGAGGTGATTAGGTCATGAGGGTGAAGCCCCCATGAATGGGATTAGTGCCCTTATAAAAGTGGGTGGGGAGCTCCCTCACCCACTTCCACTATGTGAGGACACAGTGAGAAGGCAGCTGTCCATGAATCACGAAGTGGGCCCTCACCAGACACCAAATCTGATGGCACCTTGATCTTGGACTTCCTAGCCTCCAGAATGGTGAGAAGGAAATTTCTGTTGTTTAAGCTGCACAGTCTATGGCATTTTTTGTTATAGTTGCTTGAACGGACTAAGGTGGTGTATAACTCAGGATAGAAATCAGTGTTTGCTTTTCTAGGATACTGTCTTTGAGGTGAGACATGAAGAATTCAAAGTTATTAGATGAAAAGGTAGAAGGATGGCGGTTAGGATTTGAAGAGCAATTCAGGCAGAGTGAACTGCATGGCCTTGTGAATGCAGAAAGAACACCCTCAACTTGGGGGACAAGTACACAAATGAGAGCTAAGTGTCATCATAGCTGTAGACACAGGTCCCATGAGAACACAAAGGTAGCACCTAACTCTGAGTAGGTGTCACGGGTGAGTTAGTGGTAGTAGTGACATCTTAGCAGAATTAGGAAGTTTAATGTACAGTTTCTTGTGCTTTTGGCGGCACCTCTTACATACAATGCCTAGGGAAATTTTCCAACTTAAGGGTCTCTTCCCCTAAAGGTGGAAGCCAGAAACTCACTTACCTAGACCCCTTCAAATAAGACGTGGGTACACTCCAAGCTCGATTATCTGGTCCTGCCGGAGATTACGTGAGTTCCCTTTCTTTTCAAAGTAGCTAAAATGAATTCTGTTGTTTGCAACCAAGAGCTCTGACAAATACAGGAAGGATGATTAAGTAAGTAGAGGGAAAAGGTAGGAAAGGAAGCAGAAAAGGAGCCTATGCACAGGGGTGAAAAATAGTCTGACATGGCAAAGAGAACATAACAGCTGAGGATGCCAATTTTGCCAAAGTCTGAGATGGAAGTATCTTCAGCTTGGGGGCAAACAAGCCTTAGGTTTGCTTTGGTATTCCTGACGCTACCGGGAGCTTATTGGGCACCTGCTACTGCAAACAGAAAATTAGGGCTGTGGGGACATGTAAGGAGGATCATGAATAGAGTACTTACCTTGTTCATGAAGTTAGCATGTTACCCACATCTCCTCAGACCCTTAAATCATCTGCCACTGGTATGTACAAAAGAACATACTGTTGAGAACAAGAAGCCCTGGGCTGGAGACCACACACAGCCTGCTAACTGTATGGCCTAGGGCACAAAAGTCACTTCAGTTCTCTGATCCTCAGTTTCCTCATCTATAAAGTGGATAATACATAGTTATATGACACAGCACCAGCAAAAACCCTTTGGAAACTGGAAAGTGCTGAATAAATGTGATAGATGGTTCTCACCATATGTGTGGTGCTAAACTGATGCAAGAAACAAATGTAAATCAAGATGAATAATTTCAGTGGGTCACTCCTGGGCATATATCTCGACAAAACTATAATTCAAAAAGGTACATGTACCCCTATGTTCATAACAGCACTATTTATAATAGCCAAGACATGGAAGCAACCTAAATGTCCATTGACAGGTGAATGGATAAAGAAGATATGATGTATATATAAAATGGAATACTTCTTAACCATAAAAAGAATGAAATAATGCCATTTGCAGCAACATGGATGCAACCAGAGATTATCATACTAAGTGAAGTGAATCAGAAAGAGAAAGACAAATATCATATGATATCACTTATATGTGGAATCTAAAATATGACACAAATGAACTTATCTGTGAAACAGAAACAGACTCACAGACTTAGAGAACAGACTTGTGGTTGCCAAGGGGGAGAGGGGAGGCGGAGGGATGGAGTGGGAGTTTGGGATTAGCAGATGCAAACTATTACATAGAGAATGGATTGACAACGAGGTCCTACTGTATAGCACAGGAAACTATTCTCAATATCCTGTAATAAACCATAATAGAAATGAATATGAAAAAGAATATATATATATATCAATTTGCTATACACCAGAAACTAATGCAATATTGTAAATCAACTATACTTCAATAAAATAAATTTAAAAAAATAATTTCAGTGGGTCAGTTGGTTTAGATGGGACTTGAGGCCACAGGTTGGAAACAGTCAACATTAAGAGAGGAACAGCTCTTGACAAGGACGTTATGAATAGTGTAGTCAGTCAGGACTCTGTTATGGTTGCAAGTGACACAAAACTCATGCCAAAGTGCCTTCAGAATAAAACGATACAACTTATATCTCACATCATTAAAAAGCTCAATGATTCAGAAACGGTTGGATTTAAGGACTCAAGTAATAAAATGACAACTCCGTCTCTCTATCTCTTTTTCCATTTCTAGCTGGTCATCCTCAGACAAATTCCCTCTTCCTGCTGACATGAGGTCTGCAGCAGCTTCAGCCCCATATAAAGCTAGGTTTTGATCTATGTGAAAGGAACATGGTGGCATCTCAGAAATTCTTGTAAAAAGCTTGCATCTCATTGGCCCAAACTAAATGACATAGTTTGAGGGGGGAATGTGATGATCTAATTGGCCAATTCTGAGTCACATGACCATATCTGGAACCAATCAATACCATATCATTCACTTGGACTGGAAATGGAGCCAGGTGGTTTACACATATAAAAGGAGTTGTTAAAACAACCACACACACCCACCATGGACAGTTACTGACAGAGGGTATTTATTATGCTTTGAAAAATGTAAGCGGGACCCATCTTTAAAACAAAACAAAATCATGCTTAAAAATGCTGCAAACACTGCAAGTTTCACGTCTTTTTTTTTTTTAATAAATTTATTTATTTTTGGCTGCGTTGGGTCTTTGTTGCTGTGCGCGGGCTTTCTCTAGTTGTGGCGAGCGGGGGCCACTCTTTGTTGCGGTGCGTGGGGTTTTCATTGCGGTGGCTTCTCTTGTTGCGGAGCACGGGCTCTAGGCACATGGGCTTCAGTAGTTGTGGCACGAGGGCTCAGTAATGGCTCGCAGGCTCTAGAGCGCAGGCTCAGTAGTTGTGGTGCACGGGCTTAGTTGCTCCGTGGCATGTGGGATCTTCCCGGACCAGGGAATGAACCTGTGTCGCCTGCATTGGCAGGTGGATTCCTTTTTTTTTTTTTTTTTTTTTTGCGGTACGCGGGCCTCTCACTGTTGTGGCCTCTCCCGTTGCGGAGCACAGGCTCCGGACGCGCAGGCTCAGCGGCCATGGCTCACGGGCCCAGCCGCTCTGCGGCATGTGGGATCTTCCCGGACCGGCGCACGAACCCGTGTCCCCTGCATCGGCAGGCGGACTCTCAACCACTGCACCACCAGGGAAGCCCGGCAGGTGGATTCTTAACAACTGCGCCATCAGGGAAGTCCCAGTTTCACATCTTATTTCTGGATGGGAAGAGCCTTAATCCAGGGGCTTCTAGTAGTTATTCCTCATGAGGGTGACTGGACTCCTGCTCTCTGAATAGATCTTTTACACCTTATAACTCTTCTAATTTTCCACAGAGCTCTTACATCTGTTCCTTTATTTGATCTACATTTAACAACACTCCTATGAGCCAGAGAAGTTAAGTAACTTGCTTAAGTCACACAGTCACCCCAGATTTCTTGCCTCCTGGCTTATAACCAGACCAGTGGGTCTACCCACTCTGATCCTGGTTGCTAACAAGAGATATGGGGAAAATAGGATAGGGGAGAGGCAGGATGACAGGCTAATTTAAACATGAATGTTTCTGAAGGCAGAAGGTGAACCAGACAGACTTGGTCCCTGTATGCATAAGCTCAAAGTCTGGTGTGGGCACAAAGAAGCACACCCTACTGTTCCCTGTACTTATGACACAGGTAAGCACAGAGCCCTCTGGGAGAATCCAGCCGATTTTGATGGCAACAGCAATCTTCAAAGGAAGACAGGAACGAACAAGTGTGCATCTTTAAGGATCACATAGCCCCCATTTTAATTATTAACTTGCTGCATTATTAACTGACCAGCTGTGTGTGGCAGAAAACCAAGGGTCAGAACTCCACAGCAACGATTCATTCCTGGTGGAACCTCTAGGACCTTCTGAGACCTTCTTAGGGCACATTCAGAACCTGATGAATGATGGCGACCTTCCTTCCAGAATAGGGCACGATTTGTCTGCAATTCAGGATTCAGCTAAGATTATAGCTCTAGGCATTTCCTCCCAGTGTCCTGCGGGGCGAGTGTTGTCCCCCATCAAGGCCTAATGTTGTCCCAAGTCCCCTACCTTTCCTGGTCTCTTTCTCAATAATAAACACAGCCTTGGGGAAAAAAGAAGGGGAGGAGATTAGGAGGTGGGATTTAACAGCACAGAGCTAAATTATTGTGGAAGAGAGGAAAATAAAGTGCTCTTCACTGAACTGCCTTTCACAAGGCACTGGCCAAACAGAACTCGACGTGGCTATTCCCAGGGATGAACGTGCACACAGGCTGCATTCAGACATGCGCGTGCTTATTCATTCCCAAACGTCAATCACGCAGGTACCACCTTCAAAACTTTGGCTTCATTCCACCTGCACTTTTACAATTTTTCTCTAAAACAATACACCTGAACTTAAATTTCTTTTAAAAGGAAACTTTCTATCCCTACCATAAATGGAGAGCCATGACTGTTATTTGAAAAAAAAATGAAACATTCAGAAAACCAAACAGTGTTATCAAATCCTAGCTGGTCTTGGTAACTGTACTTAGCTCTGAGCCCAGAGATGTTCTTTCTGTTCAAAAAAAAGAGGGGGGAGAGTAAAGTGGGGGGTGGGGGTGGGTGGTAAGGCAGGTGGGGAGGGGATAACAAGTGTAAAATAGATGTTAGAGATGCATTAACACGAAACTTGGATTCTTGATGTTATCAGAGGGACTGCAATGATTGCGAAGGCAATGGCTTTCTCACCAAATGGTTCACTCCTACTTCATTCGCCACCCGGATTAGGAACACCATGATTTATTGAACAAATATTTATCGAGCTGCCTGCTAAGTGTTCTTGGCCACAGAGGAATGGGTATGTGTGAGGAAGAGACATAGGGCTGGGGAAATCCTCATGGGGGAGACAAACGAGAACACGGAACACAGAAAATAAAATAATTTCAAATTGGATTGAGTATCCCTAAACAAACAAAAAATTAAAAAACGACAAGTGATGCAAGCAAATTGGAGAGGCATGGGATGTACCAGGGTGGACTTCACACACTGAAGCCAAGGTCGGAAGGCACTTTGGTCCTTGACTGAGTGAAAGCTGAGTTTCCGGTAGAAAACTCACGTTCAGGATCGGATTCTTAAGGAGTGGGAAAGTGGTTAGCGGCTGTAACTTGATATCCCAGGCATAATCTCAAGGACACTAGAGAGGCCTGCTCTTTGCCCCTGATTCAATCGGAAAGCAAAGCAGATGTTGTCTTAATAGTTTTCCAGTCCAATGGCCAAGAGAAAACAAAATATGTTATACATGTGGTTGTATTTAAAGGCAAGATTACAACACATGTCCAGCCAACGTTGGTTGTTACCAGAGCAAAGGGATTCCATCTGTAACCTCAGCTGAGTTAACCTAATTAACTGCAAATGAAGAGGCCTGTTTTCAAGTTCAGCCAAAACGGTCACAAGGACACAGTATTTACAATGGTTTTCCCTCTTTTCTCTTTGTAAGGCCCCCCCCAACCTGCCATTCTATTTTTGAATGTAAAAGTGCTGGTGACATGACATGAGGGTTTCTGTTTTGGCTTGATCACCACGCAGGCAAAGGTTCAGTGCCCTTAGGACATGAGACCTGTGAAAAAACAAATTGGTACAACTGCTTTTGATCACAGTTGATCTGTATCCAGTCCCCAAGATTTGGAGACTGCACAATCCACCAATAGGTATCCCCCATTCATGCAATTACTGCTCCACGCCCTGCTTCCTCATCCTTGCTGAGAGCCCAGCCTCCCACCTACCAGCCCGTGCCTCTGGGCTTCACTTAGAGGGCCCTGGATATGGGTGTTGGGCCCTCAAAAACAGTTCCTGAAATCTCAGGATTCACACTGGCCTCTTAAGTGCTGGCGATTCCGGGGGGAGTTAGTGGGAGGTGGAAAGGATGAAAGGCTGATTTTAGCTCTGCTTTTGGGGCCTCTTGAATCATCTTTGAAGGCTGGAGAGGCTGGGGGAGGATAATGGATGAAGCTCATTCCATTTAAAAGAGCTCACTCAGATAAAGGACAAAGCCAGATGATGACAGTACTGGGTTTAGAAACCTCAGGCAGATTGCGTGCCCCCCACCCATCCCCTACAGGATTGATGTTCCAGGGTTGCTACATTTTAGACTCCAAGGCAGAAGGGTTAGGGTATGGGGCTTTGGCTCAGGCAGCCCTGGGTGTAAATTCCAGCTCTATCACCTACTTACTACATGTTGAAATGTGTCTCTGAGCTTCCGTTTCCTCATCTAGGAAATGGACATGACACCACCGGCCTCTCAGAGTTGCTCTGAGGATGGGAGATGATGCATATGAAAATGTCAAGGTCAGTGCCTGGCTTGTCGTTTGCATCTGCATTCAGTCACCATAGCTTCTCCGTGCTGCTCTGCACCTTCCCAAGATCTGCCCTCTTCTCTAGCTTCTCTGGTTTTCTCTTGTGGTTACCCCCACTCTAAGCAATCTCTGTGATGTCATCCAACCCTGATCTTTCACATTCTTCCTTAGGTCATACGCTGTTCAGGGACCGCTATGGGTGATGGCCATCAATATAAGCTGCGGCCCCAGAAAGCGCTCCATCCCTGCGAAGGGCGATTCCCAAGTGTGTTCTGTGTAATCATAACTAATGCCTGTGAGCATTTCTTGAGAGAATTAAAAAAACAAAATGGAATTCTGCAGTCATATCAATCTGGGAAACACTTAGAGATTCACAGTGCACATAAGCACTGAAGGAATCATGCAGCAGATAAATGCATTGAGCTTTGTTCACAGTAATTTTCCTACTTCATCTGACCTAGGGGCATCCAATTATCCCTGGTCTTTTCTCTAAGTGCTTTCCTTTTCATCCTCTCAGGTCATCCTCCCAATAATCCCCTCATCACAGTTGCAGAAATGGGGTTCAGAGAGGTTAAATGACTTGCCCACGATGGTCCAGCTGGGTAGCGCCAGAACCAGCTGCTTTCTCTCTGAGTCCAAGGCCCTTTTCTTCACATCTGGAAGAAACAGCTTAATATATCCCTTTCTGACTAAACAACCACAGAATCTGTAAATCACTGGATGGGCTCTTAGGATTACATTGCCCAACAATTTCATTTTCTTGGCAATGAGAAAACCAGAGAGGGGAAGTGATTTTTCCCAAGAATTAGGAGTGGCAGAGCCAGAACGGGCACCGAGCCTACTAACCTCCAAGCCTGGCTGCCTTTACCTAACACCTAGGGCTCACATGTCTGGCGGAAGCTCCTCAGCCATCTTCTTTAATTCCATCTTCCCTCCCTCCAGAACTAGAGCAATGTGTCCAACAGACCCTTTTGAAACGTTGATGGAAATGTCCCATATCTGTGCTGTCCATTCTGCTAACCACGAACTCCATGTGGCTATTGATCACTTGAAATGGATCTAGTACAAATGAGGAACTGAATTTTTAATGTTATTTAATTTTAATTAACTTACATTTAAATAGTCACACGTGGCTAGTGGGTACCATATTGGATAGGGCAACTCTAGAGACTGGAAATCATAGTGAGTCTATAGACCTAATCCATGCAATTATCATATGAGTAGAAGATCCTTGTGATAAAAATCGAGTCTAAACTACCTGGCCCTTCTTAGGGGCAACATTTAGTTTCATTTAATGGCAGGGCACAACCTGGGACAACTTTGCTCAAACCTATTCCTCCCTTCCCTGGCAACATCCTACCCATCCTTCTAATCTAGGTTCAAAAGCATCCTCCTTCAGGAAGCGTCTGATGATTTATTTTTCTATCATCAAGCAGAGTGAAGGGGTTCTTCTATGGAACACCCACATTTCCTATACTTGTCCCCAGATGGATGAGAAAGAGGAGAATTCTTGTATTGCTGAAAGCCCTTTGGTGAGCAAGTAGATGAGAGAGGAGAGAGTTGCCTGTGGGGAGAGTGTGGCAGGGGTGCTTGGGGAGTGGTGTGAGACAGATAAGGAAGACTTAATTAAAGGAGATAAGTGATGGGTTTCCCTGGTGGCACAGTGGTTAAGAATCCGCCTGCCAATGCAGGGGACACGGGTTCGAGCCCTGGTCCGGGAAGGTCCCACATCCCACGGGGCAACTAAGTCCACGCATCACAACTACTGAGCCTGTGCTCTAGAGTCTGCAAGCCACAACTACTGAGCCTGCACACCACAGCTACTGAAGCCCGCGCGCCTAGAGCCCATGCTCTGTAACAAGAGAAGCCACTGTGATGAGAAGCCCATGCACCACAACAAAGAGTAGCTCCCACTCGCCACAAGTAGAGAAAGCCCACACGCAGCAACGAAGACCCAATGCAGCCAAAAATAAATAAATTTTTTAAAAAAGGAGATAAGTGATATGTGACTTAACCTTTTACTCTATCTCCCCTATAAAATCTTTGGTAAAAGTAGACGTTTCAAACTATAGTGACACATGAATAAATCTCACATACAATGTTGAGAGGAAAAAGCAAATCTCATGCTTCACAATAAAAACACTCAACAAACTAGAAATTGAAGGGAACTTCCTTAGCCAGATAAAGGGCATCTGTGGAAAAACTCAGAGCTAACATCATACTTAATGGTGAAAGGCTGAATCCTTCCCCCTAAGATCAAGAACAAGACAAGGATTCTTGCTCTTGCTACTTCTGTTCAACATTGTACTGGAAATTCTAGCCAGGATGATTATTCAGGGGAAAAAAAAAAAAGGGCTTCCCTGGTGGCACAGTGGTTTAGAGTCCGCCTGCCGATGCAGGGGACATGGGTTCGTGCCCCGGTCTGGAAGGATCCCACATGCCGCAGAGCAGCTGTGCCCGTGAGCCATGGCCGCTGGGCCTGCGCGTCCAGAGCCTGCGCTCCGCAGCGGGAGAGGCCACAACAGTGAGAGGCCCACGTACCGCCAAAAAAAAAAAAAAAAAAGGCATACAGATTGGAAAGGGAGAAGTAAAACTATCTTTATTTGCAGATGACATAATCTTGTGCATAGAAGATCCTAAGGAATCCGTCCAAAAAAAACTATTAAAATTACTAAATGATTTCAGCAGGGTTGCAGGATAAAAGATCAATATACTAAAAGTAGTTATATTTCTTCTATATATTGACAATGAGAAAATTGAGAATGAAATTAAGAAAATAGTTTTATTTCCAATAGCATAAAAAAGCATAAATACTTAGGAATAAATTTAACCAAAGAAGCATAAGACTTTTGAACTGAAAAACTACAAAATACTGTTGAAAGAAATTAAAGACCTAAATAAATGGAAAGACATCCCATGTTCTAGATTGCAAGATTTAATACTGTCAAGATGGCAATACTCCTCAAATTGACCTATAGATTCAATGCAATCCCTATCAACATACCAGCTAACTTCCTTGCAGAAACGGACAAGCTGATCCTTAAATGCATATGGGAATTCAAGGGACCGAGAATGGTAAAAACAATCTCAAAAAAAAGAACAAAGTTGGAAGACTCACACTTCCTGATTTAAAAACTTATTACAAAGCTACAGAAATAAAGACAGTGTAGAACTGGTATAAGAATAGACATAGAGACCAACAGAATAGAATTTTGAGTCCAGAAATAAACCCTCACCTTCGTAGTCAATTGATTTTTTACAAGGGAGCCAAGACAATTCAAATGGTGGTGAGACAGCTGGATAGTCACATGCAATAGAATGAAGTTGGACCCTTAACTCACATCATAAACAAGGACTAATTCAAAATGGATCAAAGACCTAAATATAAGAGTTAAAACTACAAAACTCTTAGAGAAAACATAGGGCAAATCTTCATGACCTTGGAGTGGGCAATGGATTCTCAGATATAACAACCAAAGCACATGCAACCAAAGAAAAAGTTGATAAATTGGACTTCGTCAAAATGAAAAATTTTGTGTTTCAAAGACAACAACAAGAAAGTGCAGACAAGCCACAGAATGGGAGAAAATTTTTGCAACTCATATATCTAATAAGGGACCTTGTATCTAGAGTATATAAAGAAGTATTACAACCTAATAATTAAAAGACAGCCCAATTACAAAATGAGCAAAAGATCTGAATAGACATTTCTCCAAAGAAGGTAAACAAATGGCCAATAAACACATGAGAAGACGCACAACATCATTAGCTACCAGGGAAATGCAAATCAAAAGTACAATGAGATACCACTTCACACCCACTAGGATGACTATAATAAAAAAAGGCAGACAAAAACCAGTTTTGGTGAGGACATAGAGAAATTGGAACCCTCATACATTGCTGGTGGGAATGCAAGGTGGTTCAGCCACTTTCTGAAAAGTCTGGCAGTTTCTCCAAAAGTTAGTCATAGAGTTACCACATGACTCAGCAATTCCACTCCTAGATATATAGAAGAGAAATCAAAACATGAAAACATGTCCACACAAAAATTTATACAGGAATGTTCACAGCAACATTATTCATAATAGTCACCCAAATGGTGGAAACCACCCAAATGTCCATCCTCTGATAGATGAATAAATAAAATATAGTATATCCATATAATGGAATATTTGTCAACAATGGAGCACTGATGCATGCTACAATGTGGATGAACTTTGACATCATTAGGCTAAGGGAAAGAAGTCAGACACAAAAGGCCAGGGATTCCATTTACAGAATTCCATATGTGGAATGCCCAGAAAGGGCAAATCTATAGAGACAGAGAGGAGCTTAGTGGTTGCCAAGGTCTGAGGGGGGCGGGGAAGGGGCGTAATGGTTAAGGGGGTGGCAGTGTTTTGTTGTGAGGTAATGAAAATGTTCTAAAATTGACTGTGGTGATGGACACACAGCTTGTGAATACACTAAACATTTGTACACAGATACATTGAATTGTACATCATAAATGAGTGAGTTGTATGGCATCGATAAAGCTGTTTACAAAAAGCAAGTTGCAGATGGATACATATAACATGGTATCATTTATTTCTAAAATTAGAAACGTGCTAACAACACTCTTTTTTAGGAACAACAACACTCTTTTCTAGGAACAAGTACAAATGCGGTGAAAACATAAAGATATGCATGTGGATGAGAAACACACAAATTCAGGATGGTAGTTACAAGCCAGGGAGGGGATGGTTAGTGGATGAGGGAGAATGCAGGGTGCTTCTACTATATTTGTAACATTGATTTCTTAAGCTTGGTGATTGGGTGTTCCTGATATTATTTCATATACATTTTTTGTTTACTTAAATGCTTTGTAAACACTTTTCATAGACATTCGCTAACATTTTGGAAGTTGGCCATGTGTGTCTGATGCAGGTAGGTGGGAGGCTGGCCTCAGGAGCCCCGGACTGGGTGAGTACAGGGCCAGACCGAAGAGAGCTGGGCCTCTGTGGGTTCCCCACACCCCGGAGACGTATTTTGAATGGAATCAAACAGGGTACCACCTCTGGAGCATCCTGGCTGGCATTTCTGCGGCAAAGAACTGGAGCTTTGTGGCCAGTCAGCCCCTGGCTTGAATGTCCACTCTGCCGTCCGTCATTAGGGTCCTGACCTTGTGCAAATTACTTGACCTCTCTGAGCTTTACTTCCCCACCTGCCAAATGGGAAAAATACCACCTACTCCTCAAAACTGGTGCAGATTGAACACATAAGCCCGCACAAGGTGCCCAGATGCCCCGCCTGCTCTGCATGAGGCTCTCGTCTGGACCCCACTCCCCTCCCGTCTGTTCCATCCTTCACTCCTTTTCAGGGTGTGTGATCGGCCATCGGTCAAAACTCGCTGAGTGGAATTAACTTTGAGAGCCAGGCTTCCTTTCTCTCTTCCTCACTACTTTGAAAAGGCCTGTGAAGAGAGCTCCCCTCACTGCTCTTAAAAATGAAGAAATGTATAAATAAGCTGGCTGTGTCATTCTCCATGGGTCATTTTTGTATTCCCAGCTGTTGTTCATCAATTCCCAGAGGCTCGCAGGGCAGGGCCAGCCCCCTGCGGCCAAGGGAAAGGATGATGGGGTGTGTGTGTGTGTGTGTGTGTGTGTGTGTGTGTGTGTGTGTGTGTGTGTGTGTGTGTGTGTGTGTGTGTGTGTGTGTGTGTGTGTGTGTGTGTGTATCTGTCTGGAACCTTCCCCCATACAGCCAGGTGGGCTCTCTCAGCCCTTGTTGGAGGCTAGAAGTTTGGATGCCTTGGTCCAGGCCCTTGGCAGGTAAAATCCAAGTGCATCTCAGCCCTCCCTGCCAGGGCAGCCCAGAACCTGCGGGGAGAGCCAGGCCTCAGAAAGGGGGCCTGAGGGACTTCCCTGGTGGCGCAGTGGTTGAGAGTCCGCCTGCCGATGCAGGGGACACGGGTTCGTGTCCCGGTCCGGGAAGATCCCACATGCCGTGGAGCGGCTGGGCCCGTGAGCCATGGCCGCTGAGCCTGCGCGTCCGGAGCCTGTGCTCCGCAACGGGAGAGGCCGCAACAGTGAGAGGCCCGCGTACCGCAAAAAAAAAAAAAAAAGGGGGCCTGAGGCCAGACGGGCAGAAGGGATCTGGGCCTGTGCTGGGAGCTGACCAGGTTGGCTGGTTGTGCTGGAGCAACCGTAGGAGCTGCTGGGGAGTTGGTCCCATGGAGGTAATTCCAGCCACTGAACAGAACCTGGGAAGTGCATTCTCAGAGCTCTGGGCTCAAAGCTTTTGCCTCCAAATGTCTGTTCCAGTGCAGAGACCTGGCAGGGGGCCATTCCTTTGATTGTTCTGAGACTTAGCTGGTTGGTTTGGGGAGGGCTGTGGTCTCTGTGCTTGGGTTGGGCCTCAGGGCTACCCAAGGTCTGTGGCTGATAGGAAAGGGGAGCAGGGTGGCAGGGCCCCGTGGGACCCAGTGGGTGGTGCACTGCCCAGTGTGGCCCCCAACGGTGCCCACGCATGTCAGAGCACAGGCCCTGCTTGCTCCACTTCCGGCTGAGCTGCAATTATCCCACTGTGACTCCCTGGGGTCACAACTTAGCCTGGAAAATGCTGCATTGCTGTAGCTCTCCCATGGCCCTTTGGGACCACATCTGTCCAGTGACTGACCCTTATTAACTGTGGTCTTCCTGGCCAACAGCGGGCCAGGATGGAATGGGATGGATGGTTTTAGGAACCAAGGAAAAAGTGATGGTTCATTCTCCCCACTCCCAGTCATTGCTCTGGGATCCAGCTGGGCCATTCTACCCCCAGATGAGGGCCTTCCAGAAGTCAGGGTCCAGGGCTGCCACCAAGCCCTTTTCTTCTCCGACGGGCTCCTGGGAGTTGCAGCTTATGACCCACAGCCACCAGCCCTCCTCCTGTCCCTCCACTCTGCTGCCAAAGCCATCCATCTATTGATACAACTCAAATAGGGCTGTGTCACAGGCCTGCCTTCAAAACGCTGCTTTGCTCCCTCTATGGACTGAGGCCCCCAGATGTGTTTCTGCTTGGTCGGCATTGAGTTGTTTAAAAATTAAGCTTTGCAAGAAAAGCTGGCGTTTCCAGCTTTTTTTTTGAGACACCGAGCCCTATTCCTGAATAACCACAGTTGGCTGGACTGAGCACGATGCCTCTCTAGGCAGGTGTTCCTTGGGGAACAGTCTCCACCACTCCCTATTGTCTTACAGCCAGTATCCTTCCTCATTACATGACCTGCCTGGTACCTCCATGCTCTTGAGTTTTCTCCTCTAGTCTCCAGGCAAAGGCTTGGTGGGGCACTAGATGACATGACCTCTGTCTGCTTTCCTGCTCAGCCCTCCATTTCCTCCCTCCCCTCAGCCCTACCCCCCAGCATAGTGGCCACACCAATCTCTCTGCTCACCAAACCAGCCAGGTACCTACACACCTCTACATCCCATGCAGGTTCCACTATCTGTACTCCTATATATCTTCATTTAGCAGATATATATTGAGCATCTATTATGTATGGTGGATCCGAGCCAGGCACTGGGGATAGAAAGATAATAAGGCCCAGTGTATTAGTCTGGGTTCTCCACTACAAATTGGCAGTGGAGAGAACTAATAGGATAGATAGATAGGTAGATACTTATTATAAGGGACTGGCTCATGCAATTATGGAGGCTGAGAAGTCCAAGATCGGCAGTCAGCGAGCTGGAGACACAGGAGAGCCAATGGCATAAGTTCAAGTCCAAGTTCAAAGGCAGAAGACCAACGTCCCAGCTCAGGCAGAGCGAAAGAATTCTTTCTTACTAAACCCTTTTCTATTCAGGTCTTCACTGGATTGGATGAGTCGTCGTCCTCCCTGCCACACACACACACTCTGAGGAGGGCAATCTGCTTTATTCAGTCTCCTGATTCCAATGTTAATCTCATCCAGAAACATGGGCACAGACACACCCAGGATGGTGTTTGACTGAATGACTGGGCACCCCATGGCCCAGTCAAGTTGACACATAAAATTAGCCATCACATCCAACCCCTGCTCTCCTGGAGCCTACAACTCAGCAGGGTATTCAGAGAGGCTGGAAAAGAATTCCAAAATAAGCAATAAGTGCAGGAGGAATTCTCACTTTTATTTCAAGCCTCCCCTCCAATAGTACCTCCTCCAAATCTTTTCTGATCTCCCCGTATAATCAGTGACTCTCTCTTAGATGCTCCTAGACACATATCTCTCAGGAGAGATGATGGTTTCTCTCTCTCTTTTTACAATACATAAAATGTTCTAAGTCTACAAAAAGGTACAGAGATAATATAACAAAGTCCCATGGACTGACCAGCCATCCTTAAAAGACAAAGCATTGCAGATACAGCACTGCCTAGAGTGGCCAAGTTGTCCCCATCTGCCCAGATTTTTCTGGTTTTAGCACTGAAAGTTCTGCATCCTGGGACCCCTCAGTCCTGGGCAAACCAGGATGGGTCACCCTAGAGCAGCCCTCCTCTACCCTCACCTCTGCGTATACCCTTTCCTTGAAATCATAACCCCCCAAGCTTCCCATCAGAGGAAACCATTGATTTATTAAAATTGAGGGTTATTTCACTTTGTTATAAAGAAGAAACTAACACACCATTGTAAAGCAATTATACTCCAATAAAGATGTTAAAAAAAAATTGAGGGTTACCATTTGTGTGTCTTTCTTTATACTTTAATCAATCCCTAAATGATATTGGAGTGCTGTTTTGCACACGCGTGCACGCGCACACACACACACACACACACACACACCAGACTGAGTCCAGAAAATTGGATGGCCCTTTCCTGATGGGTGGTGGCGTTATGAGTATGGGAAGCAGTGGGTGAAACTTCCTGCAACTTTGAAGGCAAAAACTAGAAGAGCAATAAACTGCACAGCACAGAAAGCAGAAAGGGGAGAGGGAAGGTGGGGAGGGATGATGTGGGAGAGAGGGGACGAGAGCAGAAGTCGGAGGAGGGAGACAGGCTGTCAGAAAAGGATCAGAGAGTGAGGACCCAGGTGGAGAAGGTCTTCAAGAAAAGAGAAATGTGCAAGGGCTGTCTGGAGCAGTGGCTGCCAGCCTCCTCTTTGGATGCTCCTGCGACATCCTCAGGAAAACCTACAGTCCTTACCAACGTGTAGGGGTAAACAGGTGCTTTCAGGGAGCCCTGGGAAGAGGTACCAGAGCACCACTGCTGATGGGAGGATGAGGCTGCACATGGGGCAGCTGACAGACTCCTAGTGCTTCCCATGGTTTCCAGCTGCTTGTGCCTGCGCCCCACTCAGCTCCGTGAGGGATCCTGACGCATGGTAAGTGTTTGATATTATTTGTGGAAGGAGGAAGGGAGGGAGGAAAGGGGGGAGGGAAAGAAGAGAAAGAAAGAAAGAGAAAGAAGAAAGAAAGGAAGGAAGGAAGGAAGGAAGGAAGAAAGAAAGAAAGAAAGGAAAGAAAGAAAGATAAAGAAAGAAAGAAAGAAAGAAAGAAAGAAAGAAAGAAAGAAAGAAAGAAAGAGAAAGAAAGAAAGAAAAAGAGAGAGGGAGGGAGGGAGGGAGGGAGGCAGGGAGGAAGGAAGATGGGAAGAGTCCAGCAGTGGTCTTTCCAGCCAGGCCATAAGAGCACGATCTGCAGAACAGGGAGGGAGGTCGCGTGCCATGGCACTGCTGTGGCCCTTGGAGCTGGGAGACACTCAGGGACTGTTCGTTCTCTGATTTCTAAGCCCGGCATGGAGGCAGGGAAGAGCTGGGGTGGGGGTGGAGGGTGGAGAGAGACAAAGGCACAGAGCAGAGGGAAGTGGAAAGGGGTGGAGGCGGGCTGCTTAGCAACCGCAGAAGATTTAGGGAAGTGGCAGGACCATTTCTCCCTGTCCTCTAAGGCAGGATTTTTTTTAAAGAACTGCTCACACGCCCACACTGGCTGGTCTGTTGTGGCTGCTCTGAATTGGGCTTCTCTGGAAGTCAGGGCCATCGGAGGAAGGCTGGCGGCCACGTGTGCGGTGGGAAGAGCCACAGGAACTAGGGGAACATTCTCCAGCCCCTCAAGGGAAGGGAAGGAAGGCTCGCAGGAAGATGTGGGGACACAGCCTCACTCTCCTCGCAGCTTTTGTCCGGCTCCTCCAGCTGCCCCTCCTCCTAGGCTGCCAACATCAGGACACGAAGGTGTCTGGGGACCTTTCTTTCCGTTTTCTTTTCCCCAGGACCCTGTGAGCAGCCCAGACCCTGCTCCTTCCTCCCCACTGAGAATTCTCTGTTGCTTTTCTTTCTTAATTTGATTTTCTCTGGCTCAGAATTGAGATCAAAAGAAGAAATTCTTTCCAGCCTTTTAGGAATAATTCCCAGACTCTCCCACTGGAAATGCATACATAATAACCATAATTATTTTAAAAAAATTGTTCGTACTCTCGTATTCATTTATTTTCCATCTCTGCTGCAGGCTTGGGGAGGAGGGGGGAGAGGGGAAGTTTCGAGAGTGCCTTTGGGGTTACAGATCAACCAGTATCAAATAGTGGGCAAGCTGTGAGGCATGGCCCGCTCCCTGGCAGTGAGAATTTTCGATGTGCCAGCACTTCAAATCGTTAAACACCACGAAATCACCTGGTGGGAAGTTATTCCCTTTCTAATTTGTTTCAATTGTCTTAATTTCATCAAGTCTGGAGCTGGTGCTGGGTGGGTCCTTACCGCCTCCCTGACACTGGCTAACCTTCCTTTTAACAGCAGACCTCAAGCTTGGAGCACAGGAGAGCAACTGGCTGCAATTTAATAACAGTGTTGCTTTGCATTGTGTTTATTTTGGGGCACCGTCAAGGGACATTTGCATTATGGCTGGTTCCTTTTTAGAGGAAAGACAGATAAGCAGTAAATCACAATGGAGGTGGAACAAGGATTAACGATGGAGGCTTTTGGAAAGGCCCCCAGTTTGTCAGCCTCCCATCCAGGGTGCTGGCTTTGCACCTGGCAGGCTGCAGGTCAGGCTCCGGGAAGGATCCTGTTTGAGTTCACCTGGTCCAGTTGGTCAGCAACTGGCACTGAGGGAGTCTCGGATGAGAGCTTTTAATTTTGGTTGGTGCCAGTTCGCCTGGCTTTGCAGCCCAGCTATAGTCCGTTCTGTTCCCTGGGATTACAGAAGTCCACACATCAATGCCCACTTTGGGATATCAGGCTGTAAAGTGTGGGCGGTTGCCAGACACCGGACCCCAGATTCCCCTCTGGACACCTCTGCTCTCTCCTCTCGGACCTGGGGTTTGAGTGGAGCAGACCCACTCCCGACTCTGGGGCTGGCACGCCATCCGGACCTGTCTCTCTCTGGGCAACTCATTCCTCTGACCACAGTGATGGATGGGTTCAGGGATGGGCAGTGAGATGCATGGAGATTTTTGCTGGGAATGCTGGGGCTGGTTCTTTCCTGCTGGCCTGGATCCTAAGAAGATGAGCCGGGAGCTCCTACAGCCATTTCTGCCACAACGAGGAGGGAGCCAGC
This sequence comes from Grampus griseus, assembly GCF_964374135.1. Lineage (NCBI taxonomy): Eukaryota > Metazoa > Chordata > Mammalia > Artiodactyla > Delphinidae > Grampus > Grampus griseus. Next base: position 27,559,338 of record NC_139008.1, read on the forward strand.
AGGGAGGGAAGAGGGCTGAGAAACTGGGAGAGAGAGAAAATTGCTCTTGATGGTTCTGCTTCCATCCCTGGATCCAGCTGTGCCTGCAGTTAGCCTCTACCCTTGGCAGCCTTTAGAGCTCCCTTCTGAGCCAACACATTTCCCTTTCATGTAATCCAGTTAGGATCGGCGTTTCGGTCACTTGCAACCACAAGAGTCTTAACTGATGAAATGGCTCGTGCAAATCCTTGGCCACTGAAAGAAAAAGAGCTCAAAGGGCACGTTCAGTAGATGTGGGTGAGTGGCACCGTCACTATACACAAACACCGGCACGGGAGAAGCCGCCACTGTCCTAGGAAGCCACACATTTCAGATCATTGTGTAGATGATGCGGGTTGAGTACACTGCATGCAATGGCTTATTTAATCCTTGTAACAGTCGTAGCGTGTGTGAATACTTTTATCACCATTTTATAGATGAGAAGATTGGGGCTCAGGGAGCCTCCTTGCACTTTAGTGGCAGATCAAGGCTTGTTCCTCAAATTGGGAGATTGGGACTGACACATACACACTACTATGTATAAAATAGATAACTAATAAGAACCTACTGTATAGCACAGGGAACTCTACTCAATACTCTGTAGTGACCTATATGGGAAAAGAATCTTAAAAAGAGTGGATATATGTACATGCATAACAGACTCACTTTGCTGCACAGCAGAAACACAACATTGTAAATCAACTATACTGCAAAAAAAAACCTCTGTAGTCCCAGCCACCCCTCCACAGTAAACAGTAGTTTGCTCACTGGACTGTACAAAACTCTGAGACTCTGTGATTGGCAGGGAACCAAGGGGGCGGTGCTGTCAGGCAGCACGTGATGATGCTCATGTCACAGGTGATGTGAACGCTCCCCCTCCTGTGGTACCCAGCCAACATGGCTGTAGTGGGAGGGCTGGGGCTGCAGAAAGGGAATCAAACTCTTTTTATCCCTGGCCACTGAGGGACAGGCAGAAAAGGCCCTGGGTTTAGATCAGAACACGTTTGTACTCATTAGCTGGGTGACTTTGGACACTTAATCTTTCCAAGCCCCAGTGGTTTTCTCATCTGGAAAATGGAGACCTCCAGCCCCCAGCCTCGCTCATCCCACCCAGCTACTGGAGCATCAAATGAGGGCAAAGATGTGAAAGATTATTTGCAAAATAAAAAGTGGGGCTGCAGGAAGAAAGGAATAACTTGATTTCCCAGAGGTGGATGGGCAAGTGTGGACAAAGGTAAACCAACCACCTACATCTCCTCCTCCCCATACAGGGCCTGAGGGAGGCCAGCCTTGCAGTGACCTGAAAGGAACCTTTCTGTCCCCAAGGCAGGGAGAGATAAGAACTGTGAAGCAAGAGAAGCAAGCGCTGCTCCCTGTGCTTGGGGGTTTATTTTTACCCTGTTATCTCCGTCCTGAAATGTCAAGCATGGAGCCACCTCACCCCCCAGCCATGAAACGAGGCAACACAGCCTGGAAACAGGCCCGTCTCCCTCTCTGTTCCTCTGCCTCTCCAAGAGAGTCACAGTGCTATGGTGACGGGAGGCATGGAAACCCTGAAATAGAGAAGTGGGAGGAGAGACCTTTTATTTGGGTTCTGGAACAGGCTCACTTCCTCCTAGAGGCCCGGGGTGCAGAGGAGGCCCTTGGCACTGTCAGGTACCTATTCTAAGATTTCCATCATATGGGCTCTTTACATTGCAAGATGCAGAAATCCTTATTTAAATTGGGTTATGTAATAAAGAACATTTAATTGGCTGAGGCCACTAAAAAGCCCAGCAATAGGTCAGGCTTCAGGCGAGGCTTGATCCAGGGGCTTGATGCCATCACAAGGACTCATTTCTCTCCTCTTGGCTCTGCCTTTTGTGGTGTTGGCTTCATGCTAAGGCAGCATGTTGTGTTCCCCCACAATCTCTAGCAGTTCCAGAATCTTCCTCCGTGGTCACAAATGGTTGCAGTGGTCCTAGACCTCACATCCATAGACTGGTGCTCCCAAGGAAGAGAGAGGAAAGTTCTTTTTGCCAGAAGGTCCCAAGGAATGTCTTCTTGTGTTTTGTTGGCTCTGACTAGGTTCTGTGCTCATCCCTGAGCCAATCACTTGGATGTAGGGGCAGGATGTGAAGAATGCACTGATTAGACTGAGACAAACTAGATTGCCAAGAACAGGGAAGCAATGATTTCCCAAAGGAGATTTCAGGCACTGCCCCCGAAAGGTGATGGAATGGAATGCTGAACAACAAGCAGGAGAACGTTTTGTGGCTTATTTACTTTGTACTTTCATCCTCTCCTACCCAGGAAAGCCTCCAAGATTAGGGGTGACTCTTCTTATCCAGAAACAGGCCAACATTAATTTCTTCTCTTTCCATCTATAGGTTTACATGGGGTTCTGAGTTCTAAGACTTCCAGGTCTGTCACTTTCAAAATTTCTCCGAGGCAACAGAATCTCCCCCAGGCTGATGGGTAGGTGCAGGCTGAAATGTCATCAGTTTATGTGCCAAATGCTTCCTTTAAATTCAAAATAAAATTCACACTCTAAACCCCAGCTTACCCATCACTCACCTCCCTGAAACACGTTTAGCCACATAAACTACTTATTATTCCTTAAACAAACCAATCACCCTTGTGCCACAGAGCTCTCCCATTTGTTCTTTCTCTCCATCTAGAATGCTCTTCCCTTAAATCTTTTCACAGTTGGCTCCATCTCATCATTCAGGTTCTGCTCAAATGTCACGATTCCTGAGAGGTCTTCTCTGCTCAGCCTAGCCTGTAAAACCATCTGAAATTCTCCTGTTCCTTGACGGTTTGAGTGGCTCTCTCCCTCCACTAGACTGTAAGCTCCACAAAGCCAGGGCTATGCTGGTCCTACTGATATGTGTACCTTTCTGGTTCTGTGCAGACACATTGTAGGCACTTGAGAAATATTTTGGGATCAATGAATGAAAAATCTTTTCTGAATGGCCTTGGAAACTCTTACAGGGCAGGGCAAGTTCTTATATTTTTTCCTTGGCTTTAACTTGGTGCTTACAAAAACAATGGGCATAAAAGAGATGATACACAATACTATTTTTCAAATAAAGATTTGAAAGGATTGGCTGAAAGGATTTTCTCAAAGTTGCACCCAAATAAGTCCAGAAAGATACCTGGGAGCACTGACTGCTTCTTTGAGGAGGAATTCCCTTTCCAAAGCAGTGCATGTGAACATTTGAAGGCATGAAAGTACAAAGGGGGAAATGGGGCCATCTTCCAATTCAGATCTCTGAGTATGGTGGCATTACTACCATGCACAAGTAAAAGCATGAAAACAACATGTGGGGACTTCCCTGGTGGAGCAGTGGTAAAGAATCCACCTGCCAATGCAGGGGCATGGGTTCGAGCCCTGGTCCGGGAAGATCCCACATGCCACAGAGCAACTAAGCCCGTGCGCCACAACTACTGAGCCTGCTATCTAGAGCTCGCGCGCCACAACTACTGAAGCCCGCACGCTCTAGGGCCTGCGTGCTGCAACCACTGAAGCCTGTGCGCCTAGAGCCTGTGCTCCACAACAAGAAAAGCCACCACAATGAGAGGCCCACGCACTGCAAAGAAAAGTAGCCCCCGCTCAATGCAACTAGAGAAAGCCCGCGCAGAGCAACGAAGACCCAATGAAGCCAAAAATAAATGAAATTAAAACAAAACCGAACCACACGTGATGATGACACTCTTTATTCCTTGACCCAATGAGACAGAGTAAGACGAATGTCCCATAAGAAAAGGAAGATTTCATCCTGTCCATTGCAGACCCATAAATCAATGTCAAAACCTCAGCAAGCTGATGACTCGGAAGGAACCCCCATGCTCTCCCTGGACGCAAACTCTCCCCAAGGAGGCCTGTAACAGTCCTCAGGACAGCCAGGTGACAGTGTGGATGGCCCAGTGCAGGTAATGGAAACTCGAAAACACACCTCCTACACATAGACATCATTGTCTCATTACTTGGTAGACAACACACCATCTGGGGCAACACAAGGATTCTTAGTCATTGCTAATTCTCTGCTCACCCAACCAGGTCGATCCCTCTCTTAGGCTCTGAACTTTGCTCACAGCACCCTGAACTTTGCTCTATAGAACTGGCCAACATTTGTAATAATAATAAATAATAAATCTATATTTAGGTGATTATTTGATTAGTCTCCATCTTCCCCACTGGACTCCAAACTTCTTAAGTGCAGGGATAGATCTCTTTAGCTCATTACTATACCTAGGCATTCTACCTGTTCTTAACATGTAGCCCGTGTATTTTCCCTATGTACTTTCTGAATGGAAGAATGGATAAATGAATGGAGCTCAGGGCCTGCTGGGAAGACACCTCACAGCCAGCCTGACTTAGCTGGAAGAGAGTACAGAGGCTGAAGTTTTTTCAATGTCAATCAGACCTCGTCATCACATGATTACCTTGTCTTCTTCATCAAGGCATCTCCCGTGCCTAGAAGAGTACCTGACACAGAGTAGTGGATCAACACATATTGGGAGAATTAATACATGAATGGACACTTCCCCAAGAAGCTTGGTTACCTTCTTAAGATAAAGGCCTGGAAAGGGAGAATGGGGGAAGCTACAATATGCAAATATCCTGAATTAGACCCCAAAGCACCATTTAGGTCATTCCCTTCAGACTCAGTGGGTCTGGTTCTAGGAGTCACTAAACCAGCAGGTCAGCATGGGGACAGATGGACTGTAAACCAAACTAGTTTTCTTGAGACAATGCTCCCTTGGACTGTGGGCACCACGTCCTGGGGTAACGTACTTACGTACTTAAAGCTTAAGTGAGTTATGGCTTCTGATTCTCATCACACACACTGAAAAACAAAAACAAAAACAAAAAAAAACAAAGCCAGGAATGGTACTGTACCTTAGGAGACAGCCTGCCCCAGTCTCTGCTACCAGGCCGGGAGGGTACGGAAAGGGATCTTTCTTCTCCATTGCCACATCTTCCTTCCTGAGGGATCTGAGTCCAAATGGGTCTCTTTGTGTCTGAAGTTTAAGCAACCAGGGGTGCAGATATTTGGTTGGTGTCCCTCCTTTGAGGGTGAGAGAGGTCCAAGATCTGCTGTTCGATCACCAATCCAAAATCAAACATCAAAAACCTCCCCCAAACCATTATGAAAAACCACCACAAAACCAAATTCCTAAACATGCCTGGGTCTCCAGCCCACCCCAGCCCAGCAAACAAAAGTGGCTCACCTCTGAACTACAGAATCCCTTCCAGAACCACAAGGAAAGGGAAAGGGATTTACGGTTTGTCTCAGAGTTGTAGGCTCTGGCTTGCCCCCAGGATGAGTTCATTATTTATTCTTAGAGACGGGACTCGAATTAAACAAACAGTGCCTATAAATAGAGCAGGATACACTCAGCTCGGTGTCACTGGAAGGTCCTTTTCACAGGGACAGATGCACTAAATGGATGTTCTCAGGTTACCCTGCTGGTACTACGTGGGGAAGGGTTGCCCTCTTTGTAAGCGTGGTTTAGGAGGGGAAAAAAAAGCAGGTGAGTCAGACATTGGGATTCGGCCCATTTCTGTCTTCTTCATCTCTTTTTCTAAACGCTCATTCACATAATAACCGAGAGGGAGCCACAGAGGAAGGATGTCGCTCTATAAACACCCTGGCCGGGCACTTTGGCAGGTCCCCTCTGGGAATGGATCCTGGTTCAAGCTGTATTTGACAGAGCGTCCTGCTCTTTTAGATTAGATTGCAAACTCCCTAAGGGAAGCGACCGAATGCTCAGATTTCTTCTTGGTTTTCCCCATTCTGCCAAGTACAGGGATGACTAGGGTTTCAGACCTTGAGCCATGAATTAAAGGACCCTTTTTAAGCATGGCCAGCTTTGCGGTGCGGAGTATGCGTTCCAGGACTGGTGAGGCTTTGCTCTGAATTGCATTGAGCTGTATGCTTGAAAGGTAATCACCTCTCCATGATAGACCAGTGGGGGTGGAAACATCTAGAATAACTGTGAATAAGCATCAAGCAATGTCAAATCACTAGAGCAACAACAAGAGCAACCATGGATTCTGCATTTGGCAAGGTCATTTGAGACACTATTCTAATCATTTTGTAGGGGCTTCCCTGGTGGCGCAGTGGTTAAGAATCCGCCTGCCAATTCAGGGGACACGGGTTCGAGACCTGGTCTGGGAAGATCCCACATGCCTCAGAACAACTAAGTCCGTGCGCCACAACTATTGAGCTTATGCTCTAGAGCCTGTGAGCCACAACTACTGAGCCCGCGCTCCTAGAGCCCGTGCTGTGCAACAAGAGAAGCCACCGCAATGAGAAGCCCGCGCACCGCAACGAGGAGTAGCCCCCGCTCGCCGCAACTAGAGAAAGCCCGCGCGCAGCAACGGAGACCCAACAAAACCAGAAATGAAAAACAAAAAACAATAACAAGCGCTTTGTAAAAGCTCATGTAAGCTTTCCAAAAACCCTACGAGGTAGGGACCATTATTATCTCTATTCTACAGATGAAGAAACGGAGGCACTAAGAGATTATGGCCCCTGCTCCAGGTCACACAGCTGGTAAACTGGGATTGGAAATCAGGCAGTTTAGCTCCAGAGCCTGGTCTCCTGTGGTAGAAATTGAGTACTTGGAGTAAAATCTGTTGGTTATACCGCCTGGTGCTGGACTAAGCCCATAACTCCCCATCAACATGGGACCCAGGACAGGCCAATGACAATGAATCTCAGGACATCTGCTGGGAATGCTAGGATGAAGAGGTGCTGAATTTGCCTCTGGAGAGGAGGGCAGCCTCTGGCACTCCCATGGCCATCCCGGTGCAGTGGGGGAGCCTGGATGAGAATGAAAACAGCACTGAGCAATAGCAGAGCTGAAGAACAGAGCCTGCAGACATCATTTGAACCCTGAATCCAGCTGGACCTGATGCCGGAAGCTACTCCTCAACTTTGCACTTTCATGAGCCAATATTTTCCCTTTGCCGGGTAGGCCTGTCAGAGTTGATTTTCTATCACTTGTTGTTGAAAGATCTCTCACTGAGAGACGCTGGCCCATAAGAAAACATCATTTGGGTAAACTGACCACCCAGTCGCATCCAGAAGTAAGAGCTAATCCTGCACTCCCTTTTCTCACCCTGTTGGTCTCTTCCAGAAACACATACCGTCCTGCGATCATGCACGTGCTCAACGGCTCCATTCTCCGTTTACTGAAATCCCGAATACTGCTTCCCTGCCGAGGCTTCCTCTGTCGCATCTCTCAGAATTACCTACGGCCTCACTTGGTTGTCATGCTACGGAGCTTATTCTGCCTTGCAATACAGTTAGCTATTTACAAGTCATTCGTTAACATTTATTGAAAGCTTCCTCCGTGTCATATCCTCAGCTCAGTGCTGGGGATTCAGGAGGAATAAAATCAGCATATATCTGAAATCTTTCTCAGTGCCGGGCACTGTGCTTAGCGCTTCACATGCATCAATTATGCCATCACATCTCCTAAAAAACCCCCGCAAGGTAAGTACAAATAACATCTCCGCTTTACATGTAACAGGATGATTAATTAGGAAGTTACGGAGAGATACAGAGATCAAATAGATAGGAAATTGCAAAGGGAGTTACCAGATGAAGATACAGATTTTCACAGCAAATACTTTAGAATTAGGTTCACAACTCTAACCTCTCCAATTTCACGGGTCCCTAATCCACCAAGAGGATAAAAAAGAATCGACAGATATTCAGAGAGGATTTTACGATGACTTTTTTGGGGGGCGAATACCATGTTGTCCTTCACTTCCCAACGAACACACACGCAGAAGGTGGGCATGTTTAACCCGTTCTTGCACCTCAAGTCTCGTGAGAGCAGCTTCTTCAAGATACTATGGAGAGTTTGGCAAGAGGTTCCTGTATCTGGGGAGATGGAGGCTATCCCCTGAGCAATCCAGAGGGTGAGAGATGTGGCTAGAAAGCCAAGAAGAGGATGAGTATTTCCTAAAGACTATCAACGGACCTCACAGGAGCGAGCTGACTGATGGATCATCTTAGATTTTGTCTCACAGGGTGGCTGAGAAGAGCAATGAGTCGTCATCAGAAGAGGCTGGAGATGAATCACCAGATTCTTGGGCGTGTGAAGGGGCTGGTGGTATGAGTTGCATTAACCCATGCTGGGGACTCTCTAATACCCGTGAACATGACCCTCGGCCATGATCCTGTGTGGTACCTAAGCATACCCAGAGGATGCAACATCTTCTTTTGATTCTAATAGTCAAGTAAGTACAGGCATACCTCATTTTATTATACCTTGCAGATAATTGCATTTTTTACAAATTGAAGGTTTATGGCAACCCTATGTCAAGCAAGTCTATCAGCACCATTTTTCCAACATTTGCTCACTTCGTGTCTCGGTGTCACACCTTGGTACTTCTCGCAATAGCAAAAAGATTATGACTTGCTGAAGGCTCAGATGATGGTTAGCAATTTTTAGCAATAAAGTATTTTAAAATTATGTGTGTATGTAAATTATGTATGTACTTTTTTAAGACATAGTGCTATTGCACACTTAATAGGCTACAGTATAGTGTACACATAACTTTTATATGCACTGGGAAACCAAAAAAATTCATGTGACTCTCTTTAATGCAATATAGGCTTTATTGCCGTGGTCTGGAACCGAACCCACAATGTCTCTGAGGTCTGTCTGTACCTTCCTCCCCAACCCTTATTTGTCCTGAATTTTCTCTCTTCTACCCCCTTGTGTGTGTTTGTTGGGGGAAGATGGTGAGTGTCTATTTCCCTCTTCCCTGAAGGTCAGTAGCCCATTATGATGGGTGGATGGAGGAAGAGGAAAAACAGGTTTATCTTTAAATATAGTATGAGGTATTATTAATAATTGGATGGGACATTCTAATTTTGGAAATGAGACTAACTTGTGACTTAGAAATCATAGGACTTAAAAAAAAAAACTACGAGTGAAAGGAAAGTCATGGTTCCCCCCTGAAGTTTCCATCCAGTGCCAAGATAAGGACTTAACCCACTGAAACTGCAGAGAGATAAGAGGAGGCAAAACTAAAGTTGGCTTCGTGATCTCATCCCCTAAATTCTCCTAGACAGAAGGCCAGGCAGGTTAAGTGACCTACTCAGGGTCCCAGAGCCAGTGAAAAAGGCAGAAGCATGTTCTTAACCACATTATTAAATTATTTCCACCCTCAAGGAAATTACTCTCTCTTCTGTTCCTAACTGACCTAGTCTTTTTTTTTTTTTTTTTTTGCGTTCGCGGGCTTCTCACTGTTGCGGCCTCTCCCGTTGCGGAGCACAGGTTCCGGACGCGCAGGCCCAGCAGCCATGGCTCACGGGCCCAGCTGCTCCGCGGCATGTGGGATCCTCCTGGACTGGGGCAAGAACCTGTGTCCCCTGCATCGGCAGGCGGACTCTCAACCACTGTGCCACCAGGGAAGCCCCTGTACAGCCCACTTTGCTGTACAACTGAAACTAACACAGTATTGTAAATCAACTATAGTTCAATTAAAATTTTTTTCTAAAAAGAATATGATTCAAAGACCAGCAAATCTAGAGAGTTTCCTATTTCCATCTACCAAATGCTTTGATGATGATTACGATGATATTGGTATTATTAGCATGATCACTGAGACTCACTCAGTTCCAGGCACCAGGATGAGTGCTTTTTACATGCTTTCTGATTAAATCCTAGCAACCCCAGGCAATGGATCCACCTGTGCGTTAGCCCCACTTACACGGGAGGGCACTGAGGCTTGGAGGAGCACCTCACACAAGGATGCATAGGCAGCTAACAGAGCCAGATTTCAAACCAGGCCTGATACTGGAGCCACACTTCTAGCCAGGGTCCCTGGAACCTCACAGCCACCCTCCCCTCATGGCTGGGAGTTACCTGCAGGGAGTTTCCTGCTGCTATGCCTTATTCACTAAAATGGACCCTCTCACACTGTTTCTGTTGGTTTCCAATTAAAAAGTTTATTTGATCAGACCCAGTCACACAAAGCTGTCAGATCTTGAATTTTTTGAGAGCAAAAACATGGGACGTGCTTGGGGAATGGGCAGAGGGATATGATTTGTAGTTATGAAGGTGGTGACAGGACTGAGGGTCTTCTCTACTATTCAGGACATGAGTACATGGGACGTAGTCTAAGGCAGAAGCCAACATCCAGTAGAACTTGGTGACCACAATCTGGATCTCTCTAGACCTGTGATCTATCCCACTGTGGGATCAAGCAAAACCAGTGCTGAAGTTTTTCACCTACACCCACAGTGGGGATGTCTCCAAAAACTATTTATCGACACTATCTAGATGACAACTTTAGTGCAGTAGTTGAGAACACAGCCTTGGGAGTCAGATTGCCTTGGTTCAATACCTTAGCTATGCACCCTCCATCGAAGCACTTAGGTTCTGAACTTTGGTTTCCTAACCTGTAAAATGGTGATGTAATATCTTCTTCTTGGTATTTATGAAAGTCGTTAGTCTATTCACAAATATTCCAACTCCCCTTCCCCTCTAGGTACATGATAAAGTTATTATTATATTTTTCATCCCCTTTGAAGTTAATCATGACCGTGTAATTTGCTGGCCAGCAAAATAAGAATGAAAGTGATTTCTCACTACCAGAGGAAGCTTTAAGAATTGATGACCAGTTTGATTTTTAACTTCAGGTGTTTCCAGTAGCCCCCACCCTGAGGGTCTCTGATGAGCCCTGCCCCTCCTCCCAGTTCTAATCACCACTGGATATGTAGCAGGAGGGAGAAATATATCTTTGTTGTCTTAAGCCAATGAAGTTTAAAGATTGTTTCTTACCACAGAATAACCTAGCCTATACTGACTATTACAGGGTTGGTGGGAGGATTAGATATAAAAAAAATGAAGTTTCACTAAGATACCTCTGTACACCCACAAGAACAGCTATAAACTAAAAGAGAGACAATAGCAAGTGTTAGCAATGATGTGGAGAAACTAGAATCCTCATATGTTGTTGGTAGGAACGTAAAATGGTGCAGCCACTTTGGAAAACAGTTTGCCACTTTCTTAAAAATTTAATCATAAGCTTACTGTACAACTCAGCAACTGAACTCTTAAGTATCTTCCCCAAAGAAATGAAAATATATCTCCACACAAAGACTTGTATTTGAATGTTCACAGCAGCATTATTTTATACCACAATAACTAAGAAGTTGGAACAATCCAAATGTCCGTTATACACCAATGTGGTATATCCATACGATGGAATACTACTCAGCAATAAAAAGGGAACAAAATACAGATGGTCCCCGACATGATGTCTGACTTGTGATTTTTCGATTTTACAGCGGTGCAAAACTGAAATGTATTCTGTAGAAACCATACTTTGAATCTTGACCTTTTCCTGGGCTAGTGATATGTAACATGATTCTCTTTCATGATGCTGGGCAGTGGCAGTGACCACAACTCCTGGTCAACCATGAGATTGTGGGGGTGAACAACAAATACACTTACAACTGTTCTGGACCCAGACAACCATTCTGTTTTTCACTTTCAGTACAGTGTTCACTAAATTACCTGAGATATTCAACACTTTACTATAAAATAGGCTTGGTGTTAGATGATTTTGCCCAGTTGTTGGCGAATACGTGTTCTGAGTATATTTAAGCTAGGCCAGGCATGATGGGTGGCAGGTTAGGTGTATTAAATGAACTTTCCGCTTATGAGATTTTCAATTTATAATGGGTTTATTGGGATGTAACCCCACTGTAAAGTCAAGGAAGATCTGTACTGATATATGCTACCACACAGACAAACGTCAAAAACATTGCACTAAGTGAAAGAAGCCAAAAGCCAAAGACTACATATTGCATGATTCAATTTCTATAAAATGTACAGAAAAGAGAAGTTTGTAGAGAGGCAGAAAGTTCAGTGGTTGCCTGGGGCTGAGAGTGGGAGTGAGAATTAACTGTACACAGGTTTGAGGGAGTGTTGGGAAGGGATGGGATAGTCTAAAACTGGATTGTGATAATGACTGCACAGCTCTATGTATTTTCTGAAAATCATTGAATTGTATGCTTACAATGGGTCAATCTTACGGTATGTAAATTCTATCCCACTAAAGCCATTAAGAAAAAACTGAGCACAACATCTGGCACACGGGGAAAGCTCAGGAAATGTTTGTTATTATTCATCATTTTAGGGATGAAATGCTAGGACTGAGCCTCTACAATGAATTAATTAGGAGTAAAGATTTGCACTTAGTGAAGAAGGGAGGTCTGGCGATTGGGGCTTGTCAGGGAACCCCATTCTTATACCCCCCAATTTTGTATGTCCTCTATGCTGATCACCACCTGTAACAGGCCAGTGGATACTTACACTGTCCTGCACCAAGTTCCACTTGGAGACCAGGGGTCAGGGTCAGGTATCCTAGCCCCAGACTATTGCTGTCCTCTGCTGACATTCCAGGATGCCTTGAAACTGAACCTTTTCAAGATGCTACAAGCAGACTTAACCTGGTCTGGCTGAAAAGTGTTTCACTCTCCATTGCACCCTATCCTCAAACCTGTATTGTCAACAACAATTCCCTGGTGGTGCAGTGGTTAAGACTCTGCGTTCCCAATGCAGGGGGCCCAGGTTCAATCCCTGGTCAGGGAACTAGATTCCACATGCATGCTGCAACTAAGAGTTCTCATGCCACAACTAAAGAGCCAGAAAGCCACGATCAAAGGAGCTGGTGAGCCACAACTAAGGAGCCTGCCTGCTGCAACTAAGACCTGGTACAACGAAAAAAAAAAAGTTGGAGTGGGGGAAGGGCAGGAAACCGGCCTGGTACACGCAGTTGTCTGTCAAGTGCAGCTGTAGCATTTGCAGACCAGCTGATGAAACTCCGAACAATTATGACTTAGGCCTTAGGGCTCCCCAGGTAAGACAAAACTGATTCAGAGAGGCCTTGAATCCTAGTGGGTTAAAGTTTGAAGGGTCACAGTTACAGTATCACTGATAGAAAGATGGAGTCCAGCCCTTCACTAGTCTGTTCAGGCTGCTATAACAGAATATCACAGACTGGGTGGCTGATAAGTAACAAAAATGCATTGCTCACAATTCTGGAGGCTGGGAAGTCCAAGATCAAAGTGCTGGCAGATTTTGTGTCTGTGAGGACCCACTTCCTAGTTCATAGATTGTCATCTCCCTGTAACCTCACATGGTGGAAAGGGTGGGGAGCTCTCTGGGGCCTCTTTTATAAGGGCACTAATCCCATTCATGAGGGCTCCACCCTCATGACTAATCACCTCCCCAAGGCCCTGCCTTCTAATACCCTCACAGTTGGGGTTAGGTTTCAAACTATGACTTTTTTTTAAACTTATTTATTTAATTTATTTATTTTTGGTTGCATTGGGTCTTCGTTGCTGTGCGCTAGCTTTCTGTAGTTGTGGCGAGCAGGGGCTACACTTCATTGCAGTGCATGGGTTTCTCATTGCAGTGGCCTCTCTCGTTGCAAAGCACGGGCTCTAGGCACGTGGGCTTCAGTAGTTGTGGCCCGTGGGCTCAGAAGTTGTGGCTCACAGGCTCTAGAGTGCAGGCTCAGTAGCTGTGGCGCACAGGCTTAGTTGCTCCGTGGCATGTGGGATCTTCCCGGGCCAGGGATCGAACCCATGTCCCCTGCATTGGCAGGTAGATTCTTAACCACTGTGCCTCCAGGGAAGCCCCCAAATATGACTTAACAGGATATAAACATTTAGTCTCTAGCAACTAGAGACCACCATGGCCCTTTGGTTAGCATTCCGCAGGAAGCAACAGTAGAAAAGAGATAATGTGTATAGTAGCATCATCTGAACAACTGGCATTTTGGACCCATAGCCAGGTCCCCAACAGAGAAATGTGTTTTTGATCTTTTCTATTTCCAGGGCCTCAGTCCTAGCTATGACGTTCTCACAGTGCATCCATCTCTCTGGCTACTCACTGGAGAAAAGATAAGGTTTAAGTGGTTTTGTTATTCAATAAAAATGAAAATAAAAAGAGCAATTAACTAAAAAACTGAGATAAAAACTAATAAATCTAAGGACGGTAGAAGGAAATAAGGAAAGATAAAAGCAGACATAAGCAAATTAGAAAACAGAAAAACGATAGGATTGGTAAGATAAATAAAAAAACGAACTCTTAAAAAACCAATAAAACAGACAATCCTCTGGCAAGGTTACATGAGAAGAAAAGAAAAAATACAAGTAAATAGCCCTAGAAATATGAAAGGGATGAGAAACAAAGACATGAAAGAAGATTACAGTTAAAAGCACGCTCTGTTCAAATTTATACTAATAAAATATTAACCAAAATAAGACAATATAATCCACTCAAGAAGAGGTAGAAAAATTCAAGACAAAAAAAGTCACAGAAGAAGCTGATAAAGAGCTTTCTGCAACTTTGCTGAAATGAGAACTCAGATGATTTGGGTGGGGGTGGGGGAGTGGGCAAATTCTGTCAAACTTTAAGGGAAGAGAGAATTTCTATATGACTGAGCGGGTTCCAGAGGATAAAAAATGTTTAAAAGTGTCTCAGATGATTTTACAAACTAACTCAGCTTTGGTAACCAAATCCTGAGAAGAGAAAAAAAGAGACAGAGACAGAAAACAAGAGCCTTAGACCAAACTTATTTGGGGATAGTGTACTGGGTTGACTATAGTGTCACCCCAAAATCCATATCCACCTGGAACCTCAGAATGTGACCTTAACTGGAAATGGGGTCTTTGTAGATGTAATTATTAAGATGATATCATACTGGATTAGGGTGCACCCTAAATCCGGTGACTGCTGTCCTTCTAAGAAGAGGAGAGGACACACAGAGATGCGCTCGGAAGGAGAAGGCCACGTGAAGATGCAGGCGGAGACTGGAAGGATGCAGCCACATACGAGTCAACGAATGCAAACGTCGCCAGCAGCCACCAGGAGCTGGAAAGATTCTCCCCTGGAGCCTCTGGAGGGAGCATGGCCCCAATGACACCTGGATTTCCAACTTCCGGAACTGGGAAAGAATAAAGTTCTGTTGTTTGAAGCTCCCCAATTTGTGGTGCTTTGTTATGGCAGCTCTCAGAGACTAAGACAGATAGGGATGCAGGTATTTTTCTATTTCTTTGGTCATTTGAGTCATTTTGAAAGGAAAGAGAATACATGGGCTGAATTTACTATCTGGGAAACAAATGAATACGGAAGTCCCTACATTGCTCCCTCCTGTGGGTCCACCCCGGTGGCCTCACGATCACCTGGAGGACTTAGACTCAGCAATGCTTTTTCCCCAAGCAATTATGGGACCTGACCAAGAGTTTGATGGGAGGCCTGTATACCATATGGCTAGAGTGATTAAGAGATGAAAGTAAGCTAACTGTGCTTAAAAAGTGTTGCACTTCTACCTTGATGGATATACTGTTATAACCACTTGGGAAGCCAAGTTTCAACTGAGAATTCTCCCAGTCTCCTTGGCATTCTAAGATATTATTGAGTGGCATAAGGACAGTTGAACACCCTTTCCTCATGGTCCCCAGCTCCGTCCTACATCATAATGGGCCTATGGGAATACTGTGGACATTTCAGCCCACTTGTCCAAGCTTTGTCCACCCTCTACACAAGCAGCTGTCCCTGGGACTTCCCTGGTGGCACAGTGGTTGAGAATCCTCCTGCCAATGCAGGGACACGGGTTCAAGCCCTGCTCCGGGAAGATCCCACATGCCATGAAGCAGCTAAGCCTGTGTGCCACAACTACAGAGCCTGCGCTCTAAAGCCTGCGAGCCACAACTACTGAGCCTGCATGCCACAACTACTGAAGCCCACGTGCCTAGAGCCTGTGCTCCACAACAACAGAAGCCACTGCAATGAGAAGCCTGCGCACTGCAACAAAGAGTAGCCCGTGTTCGCCACAACTAGAGAAAGCCCGCGCACAGCAACGCAGCCAAAAATAAATAAATAAATATTTTAAAATTAAAAAAAAAAATGCAAAAAAAAAAAAAATCAGTCATCCTTGGTCATTCTTCCAGGCCTGGGAGTGCAAACATGTGCCGTGCTGTCCTCCACTGGAAGAATGGACATAGGAAAGAGGCCTGCACAGGCCCTGGGTGCAGGCTTGGGCCATTTAGGTAGAAGGCAGGGAGCACAGGGCCCAGGCATTCAGTAATCCAGAATTCCCAACCCAAACAGGCCTGCACCCACTTGTAGGACCTTCACCCTGTGGTCTCCTTACCTTCTGCGGAGGAGTGTGGCCAAAAGAGGGACAGAGCAGGGCCCTGTAAATCAAAGGCAGGAGCTGCCCTTGCCTGGGTCCAAGGGTGGTTTTGCTTAATAGTTTGTCACATTGCAAAAAAAGACCCAATTCTACAGTACACTGAAGACAATGGATACTTTATTAATAGCTTTATGAGACATCAGAGAAAGGAACCAAATTACAAACCACAGCAGACACTGTGCGAAATCTCGGTCCCTTCCCCCCAGAGTTCTTTCCCCCTCCTCCTCAAAGAGCCTCTAAAAAAGCAAGATTTCTGTACTGAGAAGAATCGAGCTTGAACATTTCTCCCTCAGCAAAACAAAAGCCGAATAATCATCCATCAATCCTCTAGAATGTCCGCGTGGCCATGGTGAAGCTTTACCACCTCTCCCTTCCCTCTAAGTGTCACACTATTTACCCAAGAAAACAAGGAGGAGATAGCGGTGGTCGTGCGATGGAGGCAATAGGTGAGTTTTGCTGCAAAAACAAAACAAAATAGACCTTTTCCCTCCTAGTTTTGTAACTCTTCAATAAGACAGAAAGTGGAATACAACTGTATAAGAAAAGAATAACATAATGTGACTAATTATAGCTTAGTTCCACACATCACAAAGGCAAGGATGGTTCAATATGAGAAAATGTATGGATTCATCACATTCATCCACCAGAGAAGAAAACCATATCAGCTAATAGAATTCAAAGTTCTCTCTTCATATACTATTCCTGTTAGATTGGAGAGAGACGGAGGCTTCACGTGAAAAAGAATAACTCAGGAGTCTACAAAACAGCTAACTGGTCAAACAGTGGAGGCATTTTTACTAAACCAGGATGAGGCAAGAATGCCTGGTATTCCAACTCAATACATTCTTATATTCTGGAAGTTCTAGCCAAAGGGGGTCATACTCTGAGCCTGGGTTGAACCTGACCGTCAGATATTCTATATTTGACTTGCCTGTTGTTTAAAACGTTTGAATTCATTTTCAACACTTAAAAGACTTACAGATTTCACATTTTAAAAAACACCTGATTTTTGGTATATCTTTTAAAAAAATCTGACCACCTGTCAACACGTGGCCTGTTTCTCAAACGGCACAAAATGGCTGGAGCTGAGTAAGAACTTCTCCCTTTAGGTAAGACTTGTGCTCTCCCGTTTGCCAAAGGCCTCACCGGGCCCAGTTCTCTCATTTATGTTACTTGCCTGGGCCCCATAGGCATCTGAATTCCTGAACCCGTACTGAAGCCGAGAACTAGAAAAAGAGGTATAAATGTGGAAAGGGAGACAAAATTATCATTTGGGGGGGAATGAGCTACCTGCAACATCCAAAAGAATCAATGAAAAACCCTTAAAATGAATAAGAGTTCTGTAAGATGGCCAGTTACAAAATCCATAAAAATTAATACAGCAGAATGACTCGGGGTTGGGGGAGGTAAGAGAGTTTAGTCACCATGTGCAATAACAACAAAAAACTTTGAATTAACTTTGCAAGAAATGTGCAGGATTTGTGTGACTCAAACTTCAAGATACTGCTGAAGAACAGGAAATACAAGTAAAGTAAAACACACCATTTTCCTAATATTGTTGTAAGGATGTCCATTATTACCAAAATAACATAAATTTAATACAATTCCAATAAAAATCTAAACAAAACTTTTTTGGGGAAACTTGACCAAGAGGGTCTTAAATATTTGTCTGGAAGAATAAATGCTTGAGGATAGCCAGCTAGCCAATAAAAATGTCAAAGAGCATAATAATAGGGAAGCATCTGTCCAACAAATAATTAAAATTTATTATAAAATGCTAATTAAACTTATAAGATGTGACTATAGGAACAATCAGCATAACAGGATGAGACTCGAAAGCACAAAAACAGATCCGAATGTGCACATAAATATAGTACAAGTCCTACTTCAAATCAGCAGGTAAAGAAAACATTTTTCATAGAGTTACCATATGATCCAGCAATCCCACTCCTAAGCATATATTGGAAAAAACTCTAATTTGAAAAGATATATGCACCCTAATGTTCACAGCAACACTATTTACAATCACCAAGACATGGAAGCAACCTAAATGTCCATCAGTAGATGAATGGATAAAGAAGATGTGATATATACACACACATACACACACAATGGAATATTACTCAGCCATAAAAAAGAATGAAATAATGCCATCTGCAGCAACATGGATGGACCTAGAAATGATCACACTAAGCGAAGTAAGTCAGAAAGAGAAAGACAAATACCATATGATATCACTTACATGTGGAATCTAAAATATGACAAAAATGAACATATCTACGAAACAGCAGTGGACTCACAGACATAGAGAACAGACCCGTGGTTACCAAGGGGAGGAGGAGTGGGGAAGGGGAGGATTGGGAGTTTGGGATTAGCAGATGCAAACTAGTACATATAGAAAGGATAAACAACAAGGTCTTATTGTATAGCACAGGGAACTATATTCAATATCCTGTGATAAACCATAATGGAGAAGAATATGAAAAAGAATATATATATATGTATAACTGAATCACTTTGCTGTACAGCAGAAATTATCACAACACTGTAAATCAACTATACTTCAATGAAATTTAAAGAAAAAGAAAACATTTTTCAAGAAATGATGTCAGGCAACTAGCTAGCCATTTTGAAAAAGTTAGCTCCAGACTTCCCATCATAAACTGACATCAGTTTCTGATGGAACAGAGATTTAAATGTAGAAAATGAAATAAGAATACTCCCCTACAATTCAGGTGAATTTTACATATCCTCAAATGAAAAGGGAATTTTTAAAATACCAAAACATATCAGATTAAAAAAATCTGAAATGCAAAAGCGTAGAAAAAAAGATAAAAGACAAATTTAGAAAAATGTTTGCAATGTTTATGAAACTGGTTAAAACCCTCAACAGATGTAGTTCTTACAAAGACATAAGAGAAAGAATATTGGGTCAGTAAAAGGGGAAATGACACCAGTAGACAATTCACACACACACACACACACACACACACACACACAAAGGGCTGGGGAGGGGGGGTGGGGGTTGGAGAGAGAGAAACAAATGGCCAAGAAACAGATGAAAAAATTAATCTCAATAATAATTGAAGAAATACAAGTTAAAATAGTGAAATGACATTGAACTTAAGAGTACTTTGATAGAAGTCACAATGCTGCCATTCTTAGTGAGTTTGTAGGAGAATGGGTTCTCACATCCTGCTGACGTGAATATCAATTGATAAAACCTTTTTGGAGAGCAAGTCCACTGGATATATCAAAAAGTGAAAACACGTCCTTACTCTTTGATTAGGAATTCCCACGTACCAGAATTTATTCTGAGAACGTTATCATGGATGTGCACGAAGGCTTAGTGTAAATGAGACGCATGTCACCATTTCTTCTAATAGGAAACCATTGGAAACGTAAGGGTCGACAGCACAGAACTGGTCTGATAAAGTCTGGGGCTGATACGAGTGTGGGAGAGCAACTTGGATTGGTTGGTGGCGCTGATGCACATTTGATAAATATTTTAAATTCCATCCACACAAGGATATACTCTGTACCGCTCAAATAATGACGTGGAAGAACATTTATCACGTTGAAAAACTATATACAATAGCATCTATGGGAAGATTCCAAAACAGAAAACAGCCTAGGATACACGTCAAAATGCCAGAAATGATATCTCCAGCTAGTAAACTTAGATGTAGTGTTTTGCCTACTCTTATTTTCTAATAATTGCACAAGATTCTTAGTTTCTTTAGTAGAAGTTCTTTTTTTTTTTTTTTTTTTTAAAGTAATTGTCAACCCTGGTGGAAGCTACTCCTGGGTCAAGGATGGTCACATCTAGAAAGTGTCCATGGCTAGGGTCAGGGTACTGGTAGTGAGATAAAGGGTTACAGGCTTTCAGGAGAAAGAGATATGTATATATCAGGAGATTAACATATGAATATGTATAGAAAAATCCCCAAATGAGGGGATTATGGTTGTTATTTTCTACATTCTTTTCTATAGAGCGAATATGATGAGATTATGTGTTGTTTATAATTGCGGGGGGAGGGGATGAACACAGTACAACTGGTAAATATTATAAAAGCCTACCAGGGCTGGGCTTCCCTGGTGGCGTGCTGGTTAAGAATCGGCCTGCCAATGCAGGGGACACGGGTTTGACCCCTGGTCTGGGAGGATCCCACATGCTGCAGAGCAACTAAGCCCATGCGCCACAACTAGTGAGCCCGTGTGTCACAACTACTGAAGACTGCACACCTAGAGCCTGTGATCCACAACAAGAGAAGCCACCGCACTGAGAAGCCCGCGCACCGCAACGAAGAGTGGCCTCCACTCGCCGCAACTAGAGAAAACCCACATGCAGCAACAAAGACCCAACACAGCCAAAAATAAATAAATAAAATAAAAATAAACTGTAAAATGTCATTAAAAAAAAACAAACCCTACCAGGGCTATAAATCCTACCAGGGCCTGGCCTTGCCACCCCCCATATCCCACCCCCATCCCTCCTTAGGTTGCTGTGCACCAGTGCCTGGGGTTCTGTTGCTTCCTTTTTCCCACCTCTGCTTTCCTAGTTTCTTCTGCCAGGAGAGACTTCTCATTTTTTGTATAAAATACAGATAAATATCTTTTAGATATTGCAATAGGAAAAGATTGATTAGACAATTTTAAAAAAATTTCTTAAATTAAAAGCTTTAGTTACATCTTATGGTTACCATTGGGGAAGGGGGAGAGGGATAAGTTGGGAGATTGGGATTGACATATACACACTACTATATATAAAATAGATAATATGGGCCTACTGTATAGCACAGGAACTCTACTGAATACTCTGTAATGACCTATATGGCAAAAGAATCTAAAAAAAGAGTGGATATATGTATATGTATAACTGATTCACTTTGCTGTACAGCAGAAACTAACACAACATTGTAAATCAACTATAGGCCAATAAAAATTGAAAAAAAAAGAAAATTAAAAAAATGCATTAGCTCAAAAAGAGTCATGTACCACAATGTTCATTGCAGCACTATTTACAGTAGCCAGGACATGGAAGCAACCTAAGTGTCTATTGACAAATGAATGGATAAAGAAGATGTGGCACATATATACAATGGAATATTACTTGCCATAAAAAGAAATGAAATTCAGTTATTTGTAGTGAGGTGGATGGACCTAGAGTCTGTCATACAGAGTGAAGTAAGTCAGAAAGAGAAAAACAAATAACGTATGCTAACACATATATATGGGACCTAAAAAAAGAAGAAAAGGTTCTGAAGAACCTAGGGGCAAGACAGGAATAAAGACGCAGATGTAGAGAATGGACTTGAGGACACGGAGAGGGGGGGAAGGGTAAGCTGGAACAAAGTGAGAGAGTGTCATGGACATATATACACTACCAAATGTAAAATAGATAGCTAGTGGGAAGCAGCCGCATAGCACAGGGAGATCGGCTCCGTGCTTTGTGCCCACCTAGAGGGGTGGGATAAGGAGGGTGGGAGAGAGACGCAAGAGGGAGGGGATATGGGGATATATGTATACGTACAGCTGATTCACTTTGTTATACAGCAGCAACTAACACAACTATGTAAAGAAATTATACTCCAATAAAGATTAAAGAAATGTATTAGCTATAAAAGAAAAGATTGATCTATTTTATTATCTTAAGAACTTTTATCCATCAAAAGGTACCTTAAACAAAGTGAAAAGAAGTACAGCAAACAAAGGATTAGTATTGAGAACATATCAGGGACCGCTTTTATAAGAAAAGCACCAGCAATTGTAGAAAGATGGGCAAAAAACACACAGACACTCTTCAGAAGAAAGGAGGTGTATTTGGCCAATCAAATTCAAAGGGATGCTCACCATCAAAGGTAAAAATGCGAATCAGAGCCACAGTGAGGTACTGTTTCACACACAATCAGTCGGCAAAAATGAAAAAGCCTGAAAACATCAAGTGTCGGACAGGGTGTGGACCCATCACTTCTCACACACATTGCTGATGGGGGTGTAAACTGGGGCAACCATTTTGGGGAACAGTTTGGCTTTGTACTCTGAAATCGAGCACATGTGCACAACCCAACTTAACAATTTCACTCCCAGGTACGTGCCCAAGAGAAAGGTTTGCATATGTGTAAGACCCTTACAAGAACGTTCATAAAAGTACCGTTTACACTATCAAGGATCTGTGAATGACCCAAATGACCAGTAACGAGAGGGTTGCTGGATAAACTGTGGGACGCTTATATCATAAAATATTATAGAGGAGCCAAAACAAGCCAAAGGCAGCAACATGCAACAGTAGATGAATCTTAACAGTGTAAGTCCTAAAAAATTGCATACAACACGATGCCTTTTCTATAAAAGTAAGAACAACATATATACACACATATAGACACATACACTTTTCTGAATTCATATAATATATATATAAAACTGTGAGGCTAGATAAAAAAGAAAGCAAGGGCATACTGAACACATAAATCAGGATGAGGGTTCGCTTTGGCTTGGGAGAAGCAGGGAAATAGGCTGGGGGTAGATCTGTGTGGTTAGATGTAAGTTATAATCTTATTGTCAATGTTCTAGCTTTTGGGGGGGGCGGGGCGGTAGCTTCATGAGTACTTTCTCATTATTAAAAATAACAAACTAAATAAAGCAGGTCATACATGGATCAATGGCGACGTGTTTCAGGAACCAAGGATTATTAATTAGTTATGCACTGCTGTGCACCGGAGTCCAACAAGAAATAAAAAACCTATGTTAAACGAAAGTTAGAATATGATAAAGGAAACACAATTATTAACCAGAGGAAACATAGGAAGCTTGAATCTGGATGACAGATTGAAGATTCAGTTTGAAGGCATAGATGGAAGGTTTGAAGCACCTATTACAAACCACATGCAAAGGTATCTCCTAAACTGCTCTAAGGAGTAAGTTATAGAGACCTACCTGGGGCTTGTCTTTCATTTTATAAAAATTCTCTTCCATTTCAAAACCACCCTCTGACACCATTCAGCGAAACCAGGGAATAGTCCAGAGACCTTCAGCAGCTGAGGACATTGTTTCCTTGACTTTTCAAGACAACTCAGCTCTCTCATCGGCTGGAAAGACTCGTCTCATGCTATCTTATTCCTACAAGGCATTAAATGTGAAAGAAGGCCTAGCTGGGCAGTTTGCCACGAAGTCTACTTTTACAGCCTCTGTAACCTATGCTCACGGCATCCCAGAACTCTGTAATGCATATCACAGTGCTTGGAAGGTTTGGTCATTTCCAGGCAATGAGTGCGTGTGTGTTTAATCCAAGTAATATTTACTGTAATTCCATTATTACAAATTCAAAAGTTGGCTCTGCTTTTCAGATTCTTTTAAGATCTGGAAAAAACAACAACCTATAACTCCAGCCCCTGGGCTGTGTTCTGCTTACCGTCTGGCACACAGTAGGTGCTTCATGAGTGTTTGTTGAGTTAACTGGCATTGTTTTCCAAATAATGATTTTGAAGACCCTGGATTTCAAGAGTAAACACTTGCTGAGTCATCCTTTCTACAGATCGTGTTTACATAGGCACACCTCGTTTTACTGTGCTTTGCAGTTACTGCGTTTTTTACAAACCAGTATCAATCACGTCTATTGGCATTTTTCCAACAGCATTTGCTCACATCATGCCTCTGTGTCCCATTTTGGTAATTCTGGCAATATTTCGAGATCTTTCATTATTATATTTGTTGTCGTGATCTGTGATCTTTGATGTTACTGCCATGACTCACGAAAGGCTCAGATGATGGTAAGCATATTTTAGCAAAGTATTCTTTAACTGAAGTATGTACATTGTGTTTTAGACATAATGCTATTGCACACTTAATAGATGACATTACAGTGTAAGCATTACTTTTATGTGCGCTGCACATAAAATTTGTGCAGAAAATTTGTGTGACTTGCTTTATTGTGATATTTGCTTTCTTGAGGTGGTCTGGAACCAAACCTGCGGTTTCTCCAAGGTGTGCCTGTATAGCAAAAAACAGTCTAAAAAGAATGAATGCATTCATGGGGGGTATGTCAGGTAAATAGATGAAATTTGGGACTGTCTCTGGAAATTAAGGACACAGCTAGTATATGTGAGATCAGCCTCTGTGGCAAGGACATACCTTCAAAGTACATGTAGAATCCAGGGAGTCAGAAAATACACACACACATACACACAAGCACCTCCCCCCGCCACAGATTTAGTAACAGAGAGATGAGATTAAAACAAAGCCCTCCTATATTAATGACCTTCTTGTAAAGATGACAAATTTTCCAAATCACTTTGTTGTGTCCCTTGAATTTGTTCACCAAAAGACAGCAGCCGACATACGGAACTATGAAAGAAATAATTAAAACCTTACCCACAAGGTTATCAGCCAGAAGCAGGTATTATGGAGAGAATCTCTCTAGGAGGAGGAAGGAACAGTCACTTTTCCTGTCCACCACGGGCATGTCATCTGAAAGCAGAAAAGTATCACATACTTTTCAGAAGAAGATCGTGAGCCAGTCCCTGCATAAACTCATATTCATATTTTCCCAATTGAGGTCGATCACATCTAAAAACATCTGGGCCGCCCCTCCCTTCATTGTGGCTCTTTCTTGATTAGCCCCACCTGCCAAACCACTTGGTTTTTCTTTTTTGTCATCTAAGCACACATGTGTTCCTTTCCCCCTAAATTAACTTGCTCTTGGGTTTGCTGGCGTCCAAGTGTTAAGTCATTTCACCTGTGTGGGATCTGTCGGCACCGCCCATCGGCGAAGCTCCTGGGCGCAGTTATGCTGTTGGCTTGCTCTGACTTGTATTTGCTGAAATGGGAAGGCACCCAGCGCATAAACAGACGTCTCCAGTCTTGAGGCTGCCGGGGAGCAGGTGCAAGCAGGTGCATGGCAGGTCCTTCTTTCTGCCTTTGCTACCCAGCATCTACCCCCTCTCCAAATTTGTTGCCAGTCTATGCTTTACCTGTCCTTGCTGTCTTGGGTCAGTAAAAATAAATAACTCACCTACCAGCACTACTCTGGGCGTGTGGGATCAGCACACCAGTGTTAGGTGGTATGACATCATCATCCTTTCATGCGTGTACACTTCCTCTGTGTTTGCATCCAAATACAAAGCAACAGATGGGTATGGATGGGGTAGTGAGGGCGTATACCGAGAGCTTAAGGATAAATCACCATAAAAATGGGTTGGCCAGGTCTTTTCTTTTTCCACCAAACTGTTAACTGCGTTTATTACTTAAAAAAATCTTTGCGGTGTAATTTACATACAATAAACCGCACATAATTAAAGTGTATACTTTGAATGATAACTGGCATATGTATATGTTGTGACACTGTCACTGCAATATTCCAGACATTTCCATCAACTCCAAATGAGTTTCCTTGTGGATATGGCCAGTTTTTATCTTCAGTTTGGAAGCCTTTTTGGTTTTGAGGGAATCAGATCTCACCTAGGAGCCCAAGGCTTAGCATGGGGTCACTGATAGTATTGAAGAAATTAATAACAAAACACAGCACCCCCACCCACCACCCCCCACCCCTCCACCTCCCCAAATCCACCACTTCCGCAGGGAAAACAATCCCTCTGACCAACAAAAGACTCGGGACTTCCAGTATGACTCACCCTCAGTCCTGGAGCGCATACTCAGGCTCTGATAAGAGGCAGTCAGTCTGTCCTCCGTTTGTTTATGAGTCATGCTGGAAATCAGGCAGCTCCTTTTTTCTCTCTCCCATGTCACGGTTCTCTCCCATGTCACGGACAAGAATCAGAGGCAGATACACCCCATTCAAAGTGCAGTCCTCCTTAAAGTGTCCGGTGACTCAATGGGGACCCCTACCGGTGGAGACAGAGAGGGCCACGTCATGGAGTGGAGGTCTGCCTTTCTCCCCACTCTTCAAGGCCAGATCTTAGCGCCTTGCAGATTTGCAAGAGACTTGGGAAAAAGCAGCTGAGTTTTCTGTGCATCCTGTTCACCGATTATTAGTGACAGAGTGGGGCGTGAGTCACAGCCTGCAGCCGGTGCCCACACTGGAACGATTAACCACATAATTGCTTCAGTGATGAACCTTCCCCCAGCTGCAACCCGCCTCCCCTGGTAGAGCTTTAGGCTGTGAGCCAACAAGTCTCAGTGGTAGGAATAGTGAAGGCCGGGGTTTAAAAAGCCCAAGTTGTGATTCCTTTAGCCAGTGCCTTCCTGGCCCCGATTTAAAGTTCCTGCACACAAGTCCTGACGGGAGCAGTGGGGATGTTTCAACTAGAATTAATGTCATGATCAAGTCAACGTAAAGTAGATTGATCTGCTGTTTCAAGGTATTGCGGCAAAGTGCTCTGTTTGGAGAACAAATCACCATAGCAACTCAGCTGCCCCAGTTACAGTAGGCGCAGGACGACCAAAATAAAAATCCTTACCAAGTCACAGGATTGGCTAGTGAGAGCTGCTGAACAGAATATCAGTTTCCAGACGGCATGAGCCAGCACGTATTTTGGCTTCCTAAATCACTGAAAGGGACGCCTTAAATAATAATAAAACTATCCAGCCAGGTTACAAACAGAGGGGTTCTGGGCCATCCCCCCTCCAGCTTAAACACAAGCAGACTTCACCGCCAAACAGCAGCATTTGTCCTTAAAACAGACTTCGGGAAAGGGCTCATTGTTACTTATTGGGGCTTGCCAGTTCCGTTCCAAGTTGGGAGTAGATGGTACTCTAAATGCTGGTTTTTAAGAAGAGCCAAAATCCGTATGAAAACAGGTTTTATGTAGGTGTGAAAAGAAGAAAAGCAAAACCACTCTTTCTTCCCTCCACCCCCTGGACCCCCAGCACCGAGTTCTGGTTCCATTGATTATCTGTTCTCTCTCTAGCATCTTCCTTCTCTCACTCGGCTCTGTTCCTTCCTTCTGATCACCTACAAAATCACCTTGGCCGTGGGGCTTGCCCATTGTTCTCTGCATCCGCACCATCCAGGGCTTCCTTTGGCCCCTCAGTCTGGTGTGTGTCCCGGGATGCCCAGAGCTCTCTGCCTTGCTGCAAACTGAGGCCACCCGTGTTCTTACTGTTCCACTCCTGATGCTGTGGGTCACTCCCTTGAAATTCTCTCCTGCTTTTGATTCTGGTTGCTGCATGATTCAGAATCTTCTTTTTATAGTCTGTCTCCTCTATTGTCTCACTTCCTAAATTTAGGCATTTTCTAAAGTCCTGTCTGTTTCATACTTGCTTTAACCATTTATCTGATGTCTTCAATTCTCATTTCTAAGCAGTTGTCTACCACATCTTCAGCTGAGACTGTCCACCTGACTATCGGTTATCTCAAAACCAACTTGGTCAAAACTGAGCTTAATCTCCCCAACACAATAGGATCCTTCTCCAGACTCTTTGTTTCTGTTAATGGCTTCATCATTTCCTGAGGCTTAAAGGCTAAGTGTTATTTAGACTCTTCCTAGGCAGATATTTTCTTTGCTATGTTCCATAGACTGTCCTTTGATGCTTCTTCCATTTATGTCCTTCTTTCCATTTCCAAAGCTATCATCTGAGTTCTGGCCATCGGCACCTGTTGCTGAGGTTGTTACAACAGCTTCTGAAATGGTGTTTTCACCTCCAGCCCTTCCTTTGAGGTAGGAAGGTATGGTAGAAGGAAAGCAGGCTTTGAGTTGGAGTCCCACCTCTGCCGTTTACTTCCACTGTGACTTTAATTTCTTAATCCCTGAGTCTTAGTCTTCTCACCTGTAAAGCAGGTATAATCCATATATTTCAGGGTGTGAGGATTTAATGGGGTAACATACATAAAATACCTGGTGCACTTTAAGTGCTCAACTGATGTTAGTTCCTTTCCATTTCAAACTCACTACTGCCAGACCGAAATCTTAAGACAGACTTCGTGGTCACGTCCTTCCCTTACTCAAGCATTCCTTTTTCTACTGAAATGAGGACAAACTCCTTGAGCCTAGCACTTGAGAGGCTCCTACGGTATGGCCCCCGTGTCTTGTTCCAACTCTGCTGTTCACGACTCTTTCTTTAAACACCATTCTATTTCCCATCTGCTTCTTTGCTAGTGCTCTGGACTGGGACTTAAGTGCACTGTCTGCATCTCCGTCTGATGAAATTCTAGCTGTTCTTTAAGAGTCATCTTGAATTCTATCTTCTCTCTGAGGCCATCCCTGCTCCCTACCATTGGATATGACATCTTCCTCTGGCCCCTGGAGCACCCTCTCTTGTGGCATTTTTATTATTCTACTTGCTCATGTTCTTTGTTTGACGTCTCTTTACTGCACGACTGAATGTCCTTGATGGCACGGACAGTTACAGCACTGAACCCAGGGAGAGCCCTCTGCCTTCTCTCTCTGCCTTATGCAATAAACGCTTTATGCCAAAACCAAACCTGCCTGGTCACGCTTCTCTTCGTCTACCGAGCTTTCTTCTTCCCTAAGCTTCTGCCGGGTGTCACTTTTCCCAGAAACAAAGTTGCACAGGGAAGCAAATCTCTTACTCAGTGAAAGGCATTCTCTCATTGACACCAAAATTCTGGAGGTTATCATTACAGGAAAAGTGTCCCCAAATATCATCTCAAATATACCGCGTCACCATTTCATCAGACCCAGTTTATTTACTATTTTCATGAACCCCAGGAAATTCCCTTGTTTGAAATCACAAGTTGATTTTGTTTACCTGTCTCCCAGGCCCCCAGGGAGCACTGTTCTTTCCGTGTAGAAATACCTGCTTCATGCAAATGGATCCTTGGGAATATCTGAAACTTCTTTTTTCTCATTCATGAATCAAGTCTCTTTAACACTGATAATACGACACAGAAAAGGAATTCAGATTAAAGATTCCATTGAGCTTTTGTAAACGGAATGAGAAAGACAGGGCCACTGAACCAGCATGTTAAAATGTGTCTATAGTTCTTAAATATTTAATCAATTTATAGTTTTTAATATTAATGTCTTAGTTCCAAAGTACAGTTCTTAAATATATATATGTATATATATATGTAATAAAATCCACCTTCTAATTTACAAGGTTTCATTTTAGGATGAATGAGGCTGGAAATATGGATTCATCATTACATGGGAGCTCATGTGGCAACACCATTTGCAAAGCACAATTTTCAAAAGGTTAAAAACATGACTCTCATACAAATAGAAAAATAACAGAAGTCAAAGATTTTTTTCAATTCAATTAATGAGGAAACCAGTCAGATGTCAAGACTGATTCAAGAGAAAATTCAAGGACCTGGAGATTTGTAGTTGGTCAAAGGAATTCAGAATAAATTTGCTAACAAATGCAAAACTGGTTAATGTCCCACTAGGCAATATTCTTTGTGGTGTTACTGTACAAGAATCATTTGTAATGCTACCAGTTTTCTGCAAATTAACCCCTATTCTTATAAGCTTGCAAAATAGCCTTCCTAATCAGTCAGCAAAAGGTTCCCAGCCGTAGAAAATCAGATAATCCCCGGGCAGCAGAGGTCACTAGGCAACATCCCGGTCTACAGAGTAAGGGTACTCAGTACTCTTTTGGACAGCTTTCCAAGTTTTGCATACCTGCTCTTGACACTTTTCTCTGACAGGCATGGAAACAAACCGATCTGCTTTTTCTGTATTTGTCATTAGATTTATGAAAGGGGACACAAAGCACAGTCTCCCACTCTCCACTGGCCCTCCTTTGCCCCCAGTTTTTCATCATGGGCTGTGGAGTCAAACTGCTTGAGTTCCAATCATGGTTCCATTTACTACTGGGTGACCTTGGAAAAATTACTTAACCTCTCTGTGCCTCAGTTTCATCATTGTAAAAGAGGACTTTAAGTAATAGTACCTTTATGGCTTTACCATGAGGATTAAATGAGATAAAGCACAAATGCTAATACATGTGAGTTATATTACTACTGAGTAAGGGTTCATCATTCTACCAGAGTATTCGGACATTAAAACATTTTGAGAAATACACTGACACCTTATGTTAAAGAGGGTTTCGGTTCTACATTTCAAGGCAGAAGCAAAATACTTAAATCATTGAAATGAGTCAATTAGTAAACTAATGATTAACTTGTTTAAGAGGCTACAACAAATTCGCAATGTGTTAAAAGAGTAATTTACTTCTTTTAACTTTAAAAGGAATGTTGAAGGAACAAAAATGTATGAGTCAGGGGTGGCAGGAAATTAATCTTTGTTGAGTTAAGGTGTCCCAGGCATTATACTTACCCCATATTCATTACATTGTCAACAAATGAGTATTTTCAGAAGGAGAATGGTTTTCCCCCTTCCTTAAGGACACATGCTACAAAATGAAAAACAGTAAAGGAAAATAACCAAAAGAAAAATACTCTGATGCCTTAGAAAGTGGGTTTACCAAGCAAGTCAAATGCCAAAGCAGTGGTTCAAAGTGCATTTCAGCTTTAATCGTTTACTCTGCGTAAAAAAAACCAATTAAATATTTTCTGAATTTTAAATTATATTTACCAACACACTGGTAACTATAATGTACTGGGAATATATTCCCTTTCACTATACATGGTTATTTTTATTTTGCCCACAGAATGCTGAAGAGAATACTGAATAAATACACGTTATTAAAACACACACAAACAACTCTGTTACAAATTGATGTAAATGGTTAGGTCTCCCTCCCATACAAATTTTGGCTTATATACCCTTACATCAAAAAAACAACAGTGGTGTAGGCCACCAAATACCCATGGATAAAGATGGTAACTTAAGCACTGAAGTCCAGAATCAGACAGGAAATAGCTATAAACCAAAATAGAAAGCAAAATAATGAAGAGAAGTGACAACTCATGTCAAAGTCTGGGTAAATTTTAATATGCCCAAGCCTGAGAAAAGAATTTTCCTAAAATGTTGGTTCTTAAGGAGACATTTGTAGGTTAAACTGAACACAAAAGAAAAGGGAATTTCCCTAAAGAAGTTTTCTGAGCCAAAAGAAAATCAAATTATGCTTGAAAAACTAAAGCAAAGACTAATAATTCCTGTCTTTCTCCCCTCACCCACCTCTCCAGATTCGCTTCAGTGTAGGTTTTCCTGCTGGAGGCCATTTATTAACTCTATATTCTGTTATCTCAACACAACTGAATCTAGACTTAACCCTCTGTGTCTCAGTGGGTTGATAAATGAGACAATTATTTTCAGTCCCTCATGAGCTGGGAAACTGCATTCTGGACGTGCCCAAACATACGTAGACATAAAGACATACTAAGCCTCAGATTAAAGAAACAGTAACTACTGCCAAAAGGATATTATTTACGGCCACTATTATAAATGATTTCTTCTTATATAACTTTAAGAAAGTATCAAGAGAGACACTGTGAGTTAAAACTGAAAACGACTTCTCACAATATTTCATATGCTCAAAGTTTTATGCAAAAAACTTTTAACCTAGAATAATGTTGGTCTCAAGTTTTTAAAAAAGGTTTTTAAAAAGCTAAGCATGAGTTCATAAGTAAACTGGATGTTCGTGATTTTGAAAGAAAAAGGCAAAGTTAATAAAATGATGCTAGAAAATAAAGTGATATAGTTTCTTGCAACTGCATGCATTTCTAGTTCTTTGCCAAAGATTCTTAGATTGTAAAAATTTTAAAAGAATTTGGCAAAAGTAAATACATGATGGTTGCTTTGAAGGCTTTCCACAACTGGAGACACTAAAATATATTTTAGTTGGGAGAGGAAGTGGCAGTGAGAGCCTTTCAACTATAATGACCATTTTAGAGTTCATTAGACAGTATCGTTCATAATTCAAACACACATGAGCTGGTGCACTGTCTTAAGATGTCTAGTAGGTACAACAGCAAATAACAGAATTTGGGAGACAGAAGACACTGGCTCTCTAATACAACTAAGACTGTTTTCTATGTTGTAGCAGATAACAAGGACTGTTTAAAATGGTAGCTTTGAGAGCTTATTTTTGAAAACTTAACTTGGAGTGAAACCCTTACCAAAGAATGTGCTGTTAGGATTTTCCTTTTACGTAATGAAAGAATAAAAGGCAGGTGGAATTATACCAGGAGAAAAAAACAGAAATTACATCTCTCAAGCAGAAGTGCTAGGATAGAGTGAAACAAAATTATAATAACCATTACTATTTGAGGTGGTATCTATTTTAATGTACTTTTAACTATGACTGAATGCTTAAATAAATAAATGCATACAAAAGTGAAGGTTAACATATGTGCCTGACATTTTTGTTTTCCTATTCTCAAGGGTATATTTTTAACCCTGGGACAAAATTAGTAGCCCAAATCTTTATTCTGCCTTAAACTAACTTTTTGTTTCTTCTCTCCTCTCCAAGTCACTCTACAGAGTCAGACGATAACAAATATGGTTCCTTGATACCCCTTAATTCATTCTTGTGGTATCCTTGTATAGAGTTCAAAATCCATATACTTCAACATATGTCGACATACCAAGAAATCAAGATGAAAGGTTCCGTTTGGAGATGACAGTTGAAAGACTTCTGTTAAAGTTGAAGACCATTTTGCGTTACATGGTCCACTGTCGACTCCGAGTTCCAACAGTGTAACAAATAAAAACACGGCCGACAAAATGTGACCCTATGTGATGTGGCCAGCAGAACTGATGTCTACAGCAGCTCTTGAGGTAAAAACTTACTACACATCACTAAATATGTGAATAATACCTAAGTTAATAATGTTTCAATATAAAAGTTTAAAAACTGCACAAAGATGCTGTGAATGTCCTGTACATATACTTCAGTAAGGACCAGAAGGAGGTTTGGAATGAGACTGTTTTCTTTATGGATTTTCAAATATATATATATTTCTTTAGGATTTTTATATATTCTATGCATTGATCTTCCATCTCCTTACAACCCTTCTGACTCAACTCATGGAAGGAAAATCAAATCTTAAAGGCTGTGGGTCCCTCCTTTGCTTGTGTGCCAGTCCCCACACACAGGCGCAGGAGGCTGCTCTGGCACAGGGACGTGGGGGGCGGAGACCCGGGAAAGGACCCGAGCTGGGGGTCCCAGGACAGGTGAGGAGGGGCTGGGAAGGAGGAAGTCTAAGAGACTCTGCTGGGACTTAGGAGGATAAACAGCTATAAAAACGGAGCATTTTCAGGGCTCCTTCACCCACGCCATCCAATTCCGTAAACTGGTAATTCATTTCATGTTTTAAAAATACTGGTTTTGAATAATCCAGTTATAGTTATAGTACGTGCCTCGTATCTTCAGGTGATCAGAAGACCGACTGGCCAGTTTTAGAGGTGGCTGCCTTTCTTAAATTAGCAGTAGGAAGTCCCCATGAATTTATCCCAGAGGCAGACAGGTGGGAGAAGCACGCAGCTGAGGAAAACCTGGAGGGGAGAACAGGTCGGCAATGGCAGAGATGTTCCCTTCTCAGTGTCCTGGGAGCCCCTCTGTAGACAGAGGGTAAGAACACGATGGTGCGTTTTCAGTCTGTGGAGGAAACCTAAGTTTCTGCATGTTTCAGAAATGGCCTTCTATAAACATCTGCAGACACTTTCCCTGATCCTGACACCTCATGTAAAAATGGAACGTACTAGACCTGGCAAGGATGGTGCAGGGAAGGAGGAGAGCAGGCGCGGGAAGCAAAAATGATTCCTGAACGCAAAGTTCAGAGCCCAGCCTTGTCCTCTGGTCCCCTGACCCAGGAGACAGCCTAATCATTCAAAGACTGGCAGAGAATGAGCTACTGGGCTAGTAATTAATAAAGACCTGTGAGGGCAGGCAAGGAGCAGCCGAGAAGCATAGTCACAGGATAAGAAAACAGGCACCACTGTTCATTTTTCCATTTTCCCTTTGGAGATGACCTCTGCGTAGGAGGTGTGAATGAAGTCATAGAGCTGCCTGGCATTTGCCGCGTTCCCCAGCAAGAGCACCAGCTTGTCGAGGGACAGGCTTGCTAATTCGGCGATGTTCTTAATGTTGGTCATCAGGGAGCGACAGTTTTTGGCATTTACCCCTGGCATTTTTAACAAGAAGTCCTGGGGACCGGGATTATACTTCTCTGCCTCGGGGAGGGTCTCGGAATCGGCTGTCACGGCCATGGCCGTCGCCGCGTCCGGCTGTGGCTTGTTCTGCTTCAGCCCCTCAAACAGCTCTGCGGTGGCGTGCGGGGAGGGGCACCAGAGGATCCGGAGCCTGGGGAAGTGCAGCGTGAGGAGCGTGAGCTTGGAGCTGATGTCGTTGCCGGAGATCTCCTGATGGAAGGCACCTCGGGACATGAGAGAGAAAGGCTTAGTGGGGTCGAACTCGATCAGAAGCACCGGCCGCTTGTAGTAGCGGGACATGGAGATACACTGGCTGTAGAGGCGGCCATTGTTCAAAGAGCCGATCAAATCACTGACGCTCTTGCGCTCCACGCACATTTCTGGAGTCAGAACGTAGTCTCCGACCTCTAAGGTCACTGGCTCAATGTCAATGCCCCGACGGTGGATCAGAGATGGGAGTTCGCTTCGAAACTCGCGCATGTCCACAACGATACTTTGCTGGGTACCATTCTGTTCCTGGCCGCCTATGAAGAAAAAGAAGCACTTTAAGTAACGTCACTGAGGAATAACTCTCAAAGGTGGCAGAGCACAAAGTTAAAAATCTCTGTTTCCGCTGTTAATCTCCGATGCCTGGTTACACAGTATGACATGTTATTCCACACTTTTCCGTATTATAAAAAGGTTTATTTACAGTTTAAGGCTATTTCCCTTAAACTAAATAGAGCTGGTAGGAAGTTGGGGTCTCGTGGTACTTCCTTACTTAGAATTCACAAATACCAGCATTTGCCATCATCTTCCCTCTGTGGTTCCTCTACGGCAGCGGTCCCCAAGCTTTCTGGCACCAGGGACTGGTTTCGTGGAAGACAGTTTTTCCACGGACGGGGGTGGGATGTGTGGGTGCGGGGGGGCTGGCTCAGGCGGTGATGTGAGCCATGGGGAGCCATGGGGAACTGCAGAGAAAGCTCCACTCACCCGCTGCTCGCCTCCTGCTGTGCAGCCTGGTTCCTAACAGGCTGCAGACCAGTATCGGTCCGTGGCCCAGGGGTTGGGGACCCCTGCTTTATGGTCCCTCACTGTTGCACTGACCACACTTTACTGATCATCGTTGTCCCAATTCCTAGGACACAGTAGATGCTTAGAAATGTTCTCTGCATAAACTGCCTTGTGGACTGCTGTGAAAAAATTTGGAGCTTTTAGTGCTTGTATCAATGAGTCCAGAGACGGGAAAATGCGAGAAGCCGGGAAAAACAAGAGCACAGAGCTTCTCCCACTAACGTGCATATGAATCACCTGGGATGGAGTTAAAGTACCTACTGTTTCTGTAGGTCTGGAATAGGGTCAAAGACCCTGCGTTTCTAACAGGCTCCCATGTGATGCCAACGCTGCTGGTTGAAGGACTCAAAAGTGCTGTTGTAGGCAGAATGGTGGCCCCCTGATGATGTCCATGTCCTAATCCCTGAAACCTGCAAATATGTTACTTTACACGGCAAAGGTGACTTTGGAAATGTGATTAAATTAAGGCTCTCAAGATTGGGAGATTATTCTGTATCACCCAGGTAGGCCCAAGGGTCTTTATAATGAAAGAGGGAAGCAGGAAGCTCAGAGTTGGAGCTGCTGACCTTGAAGTGGGAGGAAGAAGCCATGGGCCAAGGGATGCAGGCGGCCTGGATAACCTGGAAGAGGAAGGGATTCTCCCCTGCAGCCTCCAGGGGGATCGCAGCCCGGCACACACCTTCATTTGAGCTCAGTGAAACCCATTTGGACTTCGGATTGTAAGATAATAATGGTTAGATAATAAATGTGTGTTGTTTCCAGACACTAAGTTTGTGGCAATCTGTTACAGCAGCAAAGGAAAGCTAACACAAGCGCTTAGAGGACTGAACTCGAAAGGGCAGATTTCTGTGAACAGCTTTCTGTGTGGTACCTACTTGCTCCAAACTACCTCATTCATATTGCCTGACATCCTGCTGTTCTGCATGACATGTCCACAGCCTATTTGAGTTAATAGGAATCTTCTTCAAAAGATACTCTGAGGCAGTGTTTCCCAGTACGGTCCAAGGACCACGTCCATCAGACGCTGACCCCATTTCAGATCTACTGATTTGGAATTGCTATGGACTGGGGTCCGTGAATCTACAGTTTTAACAAGCATCAGAGGTTATTCTTAAGTATGCTGAATTCTGAGACCCACTGCTTTAACTGCGCTGGACCCCACCGAAGGAGAAAAGGGCTCAACTGTATTGTTTTTCCCACGCCTCTTGGCTGAAAGCAGCTGCTGACATGGGAAAACAGGGCCTGGGGCGTGGAACATGGCTAACCCTGCACCATGGTGCACGTGGCATCCAGCAGGTCTTGGTGGAAGCCACTGCTGGGACGCTGCATGGCAGTGAGAGTACCACACACCTGGGATCTGGAAAAGCGCCAAGAAGCAACCAACAAACACAGATATGGAAGTGGGAACGCACCCCAAACAATCCTGAATCTTTATCTAGGGGCAAACTGGCCTCTTCAGGTAAAGGTAAGAACCTAATCACCATTTACAAAAGTTTCTTGGCAAAAGTACATTCTGAATCTCAACCAGTGCTGGAGTGTAACTGATTTCCAATGACGGTGCGTAGATCACAACCCCACTTATCTTACAGGTGAGCAGCCTGAGATCCAGGGAGGACACGTGGCTAGTAAACAGCCAGCTGAGACCAGGGTATGGGAGCAGATAGCCACGTTTAAGAGCTTATTGAGAAAAACCAAGCTTCTGCAGAGAAACTCCGGAACCTAACAGCCTCCTGCACAGGCAGCAGGAATGCTCGGCAAAGGGCAGGACTCACCGGCTTTGCGTGTGTCGGCGGGAGCACCCGCAGATACACAGCCTCTTACGAGGTCGAGGTTCGTTTCGTCTCTGCCTTCTCTTTCTTCAGGGACAACCATGCTAGCCTTTTCCCTGGGGGTGGGAGAAAAACATCTTCAACATTTCTGAGCTAATTTCAAAATTCCAGATTTTAATCTCTTGTAAATTATAATATACAAAATGATCTACATAACTGTAGTGGTAAAAGAGAATACAGGAAACACTAGAAGTAAATATGCACAGTCAAGTGATGTGTAAAGGAAGCAGAAAGAGCTTCTTGGTTGGGTACTCCTGCTCATCTTCCAGAGTTAAAAAATACTGTTATTTATTTTCTATTTTGTATGTCCTCTAAACACTTTGTGGCATGAAATAAGCATGTGAAAAATGCCAGAGAGATTATTGAGACTTTTTATTAAAATGTGCTAAATGTGTTACTGAACATTGAAAAGGATTCAAATAATTTATATCCCAATATTTTCAGAGTAATCATAAATAGGATGGTTAAAAATCAATGATTAGGGACTTCCCTGGTGGCGCAGTGGTTAAGAACCTGCCTGCCAATGCAGGGAACATGGGTTTGAGCCCTGGTGCAGGAAGATCCCACATGCCACAGAGTAACTAAGCCCGTGCACCACAACTACTGAGCCTGCACTCTAGAGCCCGTGAGCCACAACTACTGAGCCCATGTGCCACAACTACTGAAGCCTGTGTGCCTAGAGCCCATGCTCCGCAACAAGAGAAGCCCCCGCTTGCCGCAACTAGAGAAAGCCCATGCACAGCAACGAAGACCCACCTCAGCCAAAAAAATAAAAATAAAAAAATCAATGATTAAAGAAATGAAAACAATACATGGTTAAGCTTTGATTTAAAAAACTCCAGGTGGGAGGCCCCATTAAACACCCTCGGTTTTAAAGGAAAATCAAGATTAATATTAGAAAGCAAATTTCCAACAAAAGATTTAAACAAAAAAATCAACATCTCAGGTTATGTAGTAGAGCAGCATCAATTCACTCACTTGTGCGTTTACTTAAAACATTTACAGAGGGCTCCCACATGCTGTGCGAGGTATTTTGGATACAAATACGGTTATTTGTATCCGATAATTCCTGTCTTCAAGGAAGCTCAGTATCTTAAACCCGGTAGATTGACAAGCCTGTACAATCCTAACTCAGATTTGTAATCGAGAACCAGAATCATGGCAAGATCCTCAATAACCACAGGGAGAGGAGGCCAGGTGTGCCACAGTCTTATTTTTCAAAACCAGTAAAAGATGCTATCATCAGTTCAGGAAAGAGCAAGTACTGTGTGTTCCTCTGTGCCAGGCTGACAGAAAAGATGTATAAGGATGGGTCTCTGCCCTCGCTGGGCTTGCAAGTGAGTTTCACGGCAACGTGAAAACCGTGGAACTGACTGACTGCAATAAAAGAGGCCAGGGAAGGTGAAACAAGAGGAATCTTCATCAGCAACTAATGATTTCAACAAGGGTTCAAACAAAAAGGATTTTCCAATGAAAGGAAATAAAATCAGATGGAGCAATTCCCCAACCACTCTGGATATGTGATGTTTTAGGGCAGGGCACCACGAAGAGATTCCACCAGAGAACAGAAACTCCAAGTTTAAATTCTTTACTATTTGAAACAATATACAAATGCAAGGTTATTAACAGTATAACATTTTATGACCAGATCGCAAGGAGGCAGGCAATAGTTCCAGTTCTGTGCTCCCTCATCATTCTCAGTACCGCTGTCAAGTGTTGCTGATAAAAGATTCTTTGCAGTGACAATGGCTCTGGCAGCCACTCATTACTGCCCCGTTACACCAACTAGACTCCAGCTGGGGGTAAGGGGCAAACTGTTCAAAAAACTTACTGCTCTTAAATTTCTTTTTCTTTTATATTTGGGATCAACATGGGGGATTTTTTTTCTTCTTTATCTCCACTTACCTTACTGGCTAAGCTATCACACGTGAGGGCATCCTCATTTCCTGATTAATTTGTAACTGTGGCTGTAAAGCACAGCGAGTTAGAATGCAGACTCTGGGCCCATGTTTCGTGAATTGGAAACCACTTACTGGCTGTGTGACTTTAGGCAAGTTGTTTAATGGTTCTGTCCCTCAATTTCATCTGTAAAATGGGGATGATACTAAAATCTAACCTCAAAGAGACTGTTAAAAGGATCACATAATATATGTAAGGCACTCAGAAGAGTGCCTGGCACATAGGAAGCACTATATAAATGTCAGCTGTTATTATAACCGTACTTTTCTTACACGTAGTAACTTCATCCCCTAATTATCCACGATTATGCTAAAAAACAGAAGATTTTCTTTCAAATGATTCCACAACTGTTTCAGTTAATACTGTTAAAAAACAGCTAGTTTACTATGAAATGTTATAACTGCAAACTGAATCTGAGAAAAAAATATATTCCTGAAATGAAACCAGGGTTGTGAAGAAAATAGTTAAGTCTTCCTAATCAGTAACTCAAATTAGTTTAACAGAAATTTGCCATACTTATATTCAGTCTCTTGCTTTCAACATTTGCATAATTTTTCAAGTTACTCTTTGTGATAGACACAAAATAATAATTAAACAATTCAGGTCCCTATTTTCACTTAAAGTACTGTGGTTTCTTAATTTTGCTTTAACATCTTCAGTGATATTTGAATAGCCTGTACAACGTGATAACACAGGGAGGAGACACTGGACTAGAAGTCTCTTCAAATGGGCGTTTATTCAAGCCCTCATGCTAACCCATTTTGTGATATTTTCTAACTGTAAAATTTCAAATAAGCTAATAACCCTTTTCTTTGAAGAGTGGTGACCTCTCCAAAACTATGTATACTCAGAATGTTATTACTAATTTTTTGACGCAGGGAGCATTTTATTAGCAATACTTACAAGTGTAACTTTTTTTCTCTTTACTTGTCATCTGTAATCTACTGATCTCCGGTCCAGTCAAACAGTCCTTTCACTGCCAGTTCGCCTGATTCATTCCTCTCTGGTTATTTTAAATAGTAGCATTGCTTTTCTTCTTACAACATCACTCATGGAGGTCCTGGCAAAAGCACATTCCCTCGGTCTCACATCAAATTTTTCTCTAAGTCCAGGCTTAGTGCAAATGCTCTTTCAGCCATGCACCTCACATATATTTTGCTTTTCAAAACAAACACTTCTCAAATTCCCCAAGTTTTCTGGGAAAGTAAATATCTTAAGATTCTGAACGGCGTAACTATCTGTGTAACATGGGAAGATCTAACATAATAAGTAGACAACCACCACTGAGAGTTTATAAAATTATGCCAGACCATAGATAAAATGACATCAAAACCTGGTATGAAAATTACTGTAGAGATTGAAACATAGGAGAAAGTCCATATCCTTGGTTCTGCTGAGTGAAGTTTCCAGTATGTGCCAGGCTTACCCGACCTTTGTCACTGAGCCCTTCGAGTGTAAAGTCACTTGTATAAGCCGGGAATGGCATGTGGTCCCCGATACCTGGCTACAATCCACTGACGGCACTCTTTTTCTGGGCCAGGTTCTGATGCACTGGAGAAGAGGCAGTCACGGGAAGGAGGCCTGGAGCATAAAACTCACCTACTCAGAGCCTACCAGGCCCCCCTTGGCTACAACACTGTGCAGGAAACGGTTAAGGGAGCAGGCCTGGGCTGCTCAAACCCTGCACATTCCCAAGAAAGGCCTGTCTCCTCAGCTTGTCTTCCCAGAAGCCCTTGGCCAGCTTCTGGGAGTTGAGGTCTGAGCTCTTGGAATACAACGCCTGATAAGAGGGTTTTTATAATGCCTGGGGCCACACGGCACCAGTGTGATCAGATGGTTTATGCCAACAGTGTGATTTCTAGCGAATACCTGTTTTTGCTCCAGGGAGCTGGAGTCTGTCACTTGAGTACTATGTCTATATGACTGACTCCCAATAAAAACGCTGGACTCCAAGTCTCGGGTAAGCTTTCCTGTGGACGACACTGAGCGTGTGCTGTCACACACTGCCACTGGGAGAATTAAGCACGTTCCT
The DNA here is from genome assembly GCF_964374135.1 of Grampus griseus. NCBI lineage: Eukaryota > Metazoa > Chordata > Mammalia > Artiodactyla > Delphinidae > Grampus > Grampus griseus. Next base: position 27,600,435 of record NC_139008.1, read on the forward strand.
GCGACTTCACTGGGAGAGGACACTCAGCAGCTTATGCCGGATTTTCCTGGACTTGGCCCCGTGTGTTCTTTCCTTTTGCTGATTTTACTCTGTGTCCTTTTCCCTGTAATAAACCGTAACTACGAGAATACCAGTTTTTCTGACTCCTGGGGGTCCTTCTGGTGAATCACTGAGCCTGAGGGTGGTCTTGGGGACCCTCAACATGAACACCAACAACCTAATCCGAATATTTTAGCTCCACGTGCTCATTTGTGATTTAGAGACAGTTACTTTAATCAGAGAAGCCTTAGGCAAAGGATATTTTAAAAAGAGTGAAGAAGCAATTAGGAGGTACTGGGCCACATCCAGTAGCACCAATTCTTTGATGCCATTTCCTCAATATCTCTTAAATCTGTCCCCTTCTCTCCATCAACCTAATCTTGGCTGCCACCTGTTCTTATCAGACAATTGCAGCAGCTTTCCTGACTACTTCCCTGCTCTATCCATTCCTCAGTTTGATGCCAGAGAGAGCCTTTAAAAAATACTCTATGTCACTTTCCTAATTAGAACTCTTCAGTGCTATCTTACTGGCTACAGAGTCAAGTTCTAAATCCTTAACAGGCCTTGTGCACCTCGGAGCTTTCACACACACCCTTGTTCAACAGAACCCCTGGCCCACTTTGTCCACTTAGCAACCCACCTTGTCCACTTAGCAACCAGCACACATGCTCCACGGGTCAGCTTAAAGGTCATTCCTTCAGTGACACCGTCCCAGACATCCCACACTGGGTCAGATCTCTTTGACAGACTCTCGTAGGATACCCTTTTCTCTTACCTTTGTAGCCCGCCGCCTTCTACCCATGTCTATTTATGATATTATTCATAATCATTCAATGTTTGTCTTTTCCACTAGGGGATAAGCTCTAGGAGGCAGGACAGAGCCTTTTTCTGCACCACTGTAACTCCAGCACTTTAACATTAGCACAGGGGTTGGCTCATAATAGATGCTCAAGAAATATCTGTTGACTGTTTGAGTCTTGGGAGATGAAGGTCTAGGAGACACAGAGAGGCGCTAAAAAGCTCTAGATAAGAAGAGGTAGTCTGCATAATACCTGTTTTTTTATAACACTTTCTGGAATACTTTTTCAAAAAGCGTATGTACACACATATAAACTATCCCATAGAGCACATTAATAGAAAATACATATCTAAGAAATGCAAACAGATTCGCAGACATAGAGAACAGACTTCACAAAGGGGAGGGGGCTAGGGGAGGGAAGGATGGGGAATTTGGGATTAGCAGATGCAAACTAGTATATATATAGGATGGATAAACAACAAAGTCCTACTGTATAGCACAGGGAACTATATTCAATATCCTGTGATAAACTATAATGGAAAAGAATATGAAAAAGAATGTACATATATGTATAACTGAATCATTTTGTGTATAGCAGAAATTAACACAACTATGCTTCAATCAAAATTGAAAAACAAATACATATTTTCATAAGCTGAAAGGACTGACCAATAATTGTAGGGCCAATAGCTGCAAGAATCCATGGCTAAGGCATGCCACAATCACAGAGGATAGGAAGGGAAGAGAACTGCCCACGAACCGTGCTGAGTTTCTTCAAAGGGACTCAATGACACTGATTCAATAAGCACTCCTGTTTCTGGGAACGCATGCCCTGGATGAACTGGGGTATCTGCATATTTTAAGCATATACTGAGAGCCCACAGCCAGTGTTGAAGGATGGCCGTCCATTTTGAAATTCTGTCTAGGTCCTGGCTAACTGCCACTAAAAATGATTTCTGCCCTCTCGCTGTCACTGATATGTTGCCAATGTCTGAGGCTTGAAAGACTGGTCTGGCCCAGCCACTGACAGGCCAGGCCATGGTCTCCTCCGGTCTAGCCTTTTCTCTGGCTCGGATCAAGGATGCCCTGTCCAGCCCCCGCCCTGGCTTCTGGGGCTCCTTAGAGAGCATCTGATCCATCTTCTCTCACCAAGCTGCCACTTCCTTGATAACATCCCTTGGGGGAGGCTATTAGATTTCTCAAATGCTTGCAGGAGTAAGAGGTAGCCATGTAGTTTGTGAATATCTCAATTAGAAACATTTTCCTTACATTAAACCAAAAGTTTTTTCTATTTGGATTTGGAACATTAAAGGCTACTTATTCTCAAAAAAACACACATCTGTTCAGACCAATGTCACACCTTTAAAAAAATATTTTTCCCAGAGTGATTCTATTGATCTGAACTGACCAGGTCATAAAAATATTTCCCAGTTGGGCTTCCCTGGTGGCGCAGTGGTTGAGAGTCTGCCTGCTAATGCAGGGGACACGGGTTCGTGCCTCGGTGCGGGAAGATCCCACATGACGTGGAGTGGCTGGGCCCGTGAGCCATGGCCGCTGAGCCTGTGCTCCACAACAGGAGAGGCCACAACAGTGAGAGGCCCGCATACCGCAAAAAAGAAAAAAAAAAAAATTCCCAGTAAACAGTAAAACAGTCACCCACCCATGGACAATGGAAACTTTACAAGGGAAAAACAAATGATTCCAAGGGAAGGGAGAAATCTTGTACATGGGGGAGGGGGAGAGAGTGTTTCAGTTCTATTGCTGGTGTTTTATGTTATATTTCTTTATTAACATAAAAGCAGTTTTCTTCACATTTCTATTCTATTAAACCCCTGAAAAGCACCTGGAGATGGTGGAGAAGCAGGGGAAGAGAAAAGGAAATGTGTATTGATGTATATAAACCCTGGAGTGAATCAGACTACAGGTGTATCTTGATGTGACCCTCCCCAGCAGCTTCCTCTCCATCTTTCCTGACGGCTAGTAGATATTCCCCCACTCAGAGAAGCCTCTGGATCTTCAAAGGCCTTTGATTCCTTCATACTGATCTTCTATGTATTTACCTTATGAGTTTTTCAAAAGCTTCCTTTTCTTTCCGCAAAGCAGTGAGATAGCGCTGTTCCTCGGTTGAACCTCCGTATATAAGAAAGTAAACCCTGCAAGTTAAGACAGAACTCTTTTAGGCTGCAAACACATAATTTTTAATCCCTGGAAGGAAGAGCATGGCATTTGAAATCAGCAACCTAGAGTGTTCAAATAATAAATATTTGACTGAGAAGAAAAGGTTCCATTAATCACACACTTACTAAAATTAAGCAGCCTAAACCCCACCTGTTAAAGGTCTCATCACCACATGTTTTTTTTTTTTTCTTCTTTCATCAAAAGGAGGAGCAGAGTTTAGGTAAACACTGAAATATAACAAAGAGGGATAGAATAATGCTTTCCTCATAAATATAAACAAATCAGAAAACACAATCTTAGCGGCTTCTCTTTTTTCAAATTTTTTCTTTGCATCTCTGCCAAACAATCGTTTAAAAAGTTGGATGGTGGTTATAAAGGCCAGCGTATGAAAGTTCATGTTAGGGAAAAATAAACAAATGAAATCTATATGACCTTTACCTTCACAAGTAATTTCTCAGTTCCTTTTTATTCATGTCTTAACAGAACCGAGTCATCACACATTTTATATAAACACACAGACAGAGAAGACATGGATTATATCAAGCTCCTCAAAAAATAATTTGACATATTCTTTTCTCTTAGAAAAGGCCAGCTTTCCTATCTTGTTGGTTGCTAAGAAGCTGAATGAGGCACCTCCTCTGCCCCTTTTCTTCACCTTCTATCAGAGACATTTTCCCTTTTTAGCCCTCGATTTTTCTTTTGGTCTTCATTTTCCTAGTTTATATTTCTTTGAAGTGCGGGCAGGGAAAAAACCATTGGCCAAAGAGTCCAGAGACCTGAGCTCTTCCACGAACGTATCATGTGGCCAAGGGCAAGCCATTCACCATGTCTGGGCCTCAGTTTCCCACTGATGGATCAAGTGGTTGAACTCTGAGGTCCCTTCTGGTTCTGACCTTTTGTTTCTAAATATCACGCTATTCCATATTCAGGCAACAGAGAACTTTTGTGCACACAAGCTATCTCCAATGTTGATCAACAGCAAAGTATGAAAAATTTATCAGCCTATAATTATTTCACCAGCTTTGTCTCATCTCTTCATCCTGCGTTATTTCTGGTCCACCTCCTCCATTCACCTCTACTCTGAAAGGCTGCATTCGTTAAACTGGCTGGAGAGGTTTCTCTTGGCTCTGCTTTTGGTTCAGGCTGAGTTCAGGATATTAACCTTGAGGTTTATTTCCCTCAGATAACTGGAGAGCCGGAACACCATATTCTTTGGGAGGCATCGTTTTCTCATCTGATATTTCTTGAAACTCAAGAATACATGGTACAATAATTCCCCAAATACTTTAGTTTTATGTGGCTGTAACTTAGAGTCACTTTTTCAGATTTACAAGAAAGACGTTTTAGAATTATGAAATTTAGCTGAGTCATAATTACATTAACATTTGGTAGAAGGTAGGATATTGTAAATTTCCTAGGCTTGTTCAGAGACGGTGCCCCATAGGCTACAACTGATGCATAAAGAATATGGCACAGAACAGCAGAAGAGCAAGTAACAAGAAGGGGGGCATTCCCTCAGATTCCTGGATCCACTACAACATTCGACCTCCTTCCCATGCGTACTTCCCACACTGGTACTTCCCAGACTGATCAGAATGCCAAATAAGGTTTCATAAACTCAACCAACATCATAACAATGTAACGTTAAAGATAAGAAAGCCCATGGGCAACTGGTCTATCTGTGCTAAATCCTAAAGAACTGCAAAACTGAAGCCCATGCAATCGCAGTTCATATTCCTTACAACTTGCCTCAGGGGCTTCCCGGGCCGACTTGCCCTGTAAATTTCAAGCTGACGCACGAAGGTCAGCTCTGCGTCGTACAGGACCACGTATCTTGGCTCCACCTCGTGCAGCACCCGTGTCAGAGCGTAGGGGTCGCTGCAGCCCAGGAGTGGGTGGATAATGGTGAGGGGGTCTTTTATGATTCCATACGCGGCATCAGAGGACACGTTTAAATCAAACTCCTCGTGCTTAATTTCTTCTAAGCAGCTTTCGGGGCTACTGCTTAGGTCTCTCGGACAGCCCTCCTCGACACCCCCCTCGACACCCCCCTCCTCCTCCAGTTCTTCAGATTGTTCCATCATCTGAGTTAAAGTCAGCCTTGGTTTCTTCTTTTTGACAGCCCTCTCTTTGGCAGAGGCCCTGTCTTTGTTTCGGAGGCCTTTGGGCCTTCTGTTGGATTTCATAATTCTCTTTGAGCCATCCTCCTTCCTAAACCGCATCCACACATCTTCGGCTTTGCTGTCCTTCTCAAAGGTTTTCCTGTACAGCCTCAACAAGAAGGCCTCTGCTCCGACAGCGATGCACTCTCGCAGCTGGGAACAGGTCCTGTCATCACTTGCGCAAATGAGAACGTGTCCTAAAATTAGAAACAACGTTATGTCCTGATTACCGCACTTGTCGTCCTACCCCACGCACCCCCTCGTCCCTTCCCCCCCAGAGACACAGCTCACCCCTTGGCGCTAAAGATACTTTACAATTTGTTTAAAAAGGGTCTCGGATGCTCATCAAAGGCTTTCGCCTCCCTGGCAGGATTACTTAAATCTTCTGGGTAAAGGTGAAGCCAGAAATATTTAGAGTCTTACGAAAGTATAGCTGTGGTATAATGGAGGCTTTAAAGAAGCTCTTTTTAATTAATAATTTTCCAGAGGATCTGGAAATAGATCTGGAAATACCAAAATAAATTCCAAATGGATTACAGTCAAATGTTAAATGATACATCATGAAAAAAAGATGACTATTCTCCACCTCTCCATATGAAGATGATTTTCCAGGTTTACAAGCAATGGAAGAAATCTCAGAGAAGACTGATATCTGTGAGAAGATATCAACTGATCAATCAATTGACTGACTCTATGAGAATAAAAAACTGCATTAAAAAAAGCTAAAGACAGGCTGCTCCCAAGCCTTTTGAGATGGATCACATTTTGCCTATGGAATGTGCATCTCTAAATAAATCCACTTCTTGCCTAAAAAAAAAAAAAGCTAAAGACAAAAAAACCACTTTATGTAACTATGATAAATGTTAATATCTTTAATACATAAAAAGTTGATACAAACTGAGGACACACTCTAAACCAGCAAAGGAAACTAAGACAATTCACAAAAGAAGAAATGCATCTGAGAAAAAACTGAGCTCCCCAAGCATCAAAATTTGAAACAAGATCACATTTTTCTCCAATCAAATGAATAAAATTGTTATACATATGTAATGTATGTAGATACACACACAAATATATACAGAATCTCCAGTCATTGCTAGCTGGGTAAAAAAAGATAAGCTCTTATACTTCCAAAAGAAATGAAAATTGATAAAAACTTTCTATAAATCAATGGGGTAATATGTCTTTAGAACTTTAAAAATGTCAGCATCATTTGGCTCATTAATTCTATATCCAGAAATTATATCTACACTATACCTTTAACAATGTGAAACAGAAAATACACGAAAGAAAACCAGGAAGGAAATATGCCAATGTTAACAGTGGCTGCTAGATGTAATTTTTTCCCCTTCTTTATTCTTTATGCTTTTTTTCTGAGTACACATGTATGACTTTGGGTCTTAAATCACAGCACCATAAGTTCTGGGATAATATCACAGCATAATTACTCATATAAGGATTATGTGCTTGCCTTTATTGCTTTAAAGGAGTTCAAAGTCTCAATAGATTTTTTTTTTTAACATCTTCACTGGAGCACAATTGCCCCACAATGGTGTGTCAGTTTCTGCTCCACAATAAAGTATATCAGCCACACACACACACACATCCCCACATCCCCTCCCTCCTGCACCTCCCCCCCACCCTCCCCATCCCACCCCTCCCTCCAGCTACCCATCCTACACTTGGTAGTGTGTATACATGTCCATGGCACTCTCTCACCTCGAACCAGCCCACACCTCCCCGTCCCCGTGTCCCCAAGTCCACTCTCCACGTCTGCGTCTCCACTCCTGTCCTGTCCCTAGGTTCCTCAGAACCGCCCCTTTTTCTTTCTTTTTTCTACATTCCACACACATGCGCCAGCACACGGCACCTGCTCCTCTCCCTCCGACCCACTTCACCCCGCATGACAGACTCCAGGGCCGTCCACCCACCACAAACAGCTCAACTTCGTCTCCTCCCGTGGCTGAGCGACACTCCATTGTGTATATGTGCCACATACTTCCCTCAATAGATACTTTTTTAAATTTAGTTTTATTTTCTACCTGGTTTTATTTTTAAAACTTAATTCAGGTTCAGTCTACAGTTCAGGTTCAGTCTACTAGTATACTTGTGTTTGAAGAGAGTAGCCCCAAAACTTGAAATTTTTTTAGCACTAGGTCAATGTCATTCTATAATACAGTTGAGGCTTCTTTGAAAAGACACTTGCTGAGAACCTAAAACTTAAGCCCATTAGCTTTCTCCTTGAGGATTCCAAATTTAAAGCCTGGTGAATATATATGTAGAGATTTTGCTGCACCTTTTTTTTTTTTAATTGAAGTATAGCTGATTTACAATGTCCTGTGAATTTCTGCTGTACAGCAAAGTGATTCAGTTATACACACACACACACACACACACACACATTTTTTTATATTCTTTTCCATTACGGTTTAACACAGGATATTGAATATAGTTCCCTGTGCTATACAGTAGGACCTTGTTGTTTTTATCCATTCTATATATGATAGTTGATTAGTTGCATCTTTAAATAGAAGTCCTGAGAACCCAACCAGTAAAACAACCTGCTTTCATGAATATACAGTGATTCAACCTGGAGAAAATCACATCAGATGAACAGACAGGCGCTTGTCACTAAGATTTCAGTGTTCATGGGGCACTTACTCTTCTACATTTGATAAAGAAGATAATAGTATAAATTATTTGTAAAGAGCTAATCAAAAAGACTCATTTGCTAGATTTTGAATGCAAATATCATTATCTCCTTTTTTCCTACCTGGACCACCAAGGGCTTCACTCTCCTTATTCTCTGCCTCAATTTCTTTCAATACTTCCGAGAGTGCCTCCCATTTTGGGTTGTTTTCTAGGACCAGTTCCTTTCTTGTTTCTGTATAGAAATAAAAGACAACCTCATTCTATGTGATAATATTTATCTATAAAGTATTCCAAAGGCTTTTAAGACAACAGATAACACAGGCATCACTCCATAAACCCACTCCTTTGTGCTTCTTTCATAATACTCTATAGATAGAATCTGCTTCTTTGAGAACGGTCTCCTTATGGTCTAAATGAAGACACCTCAAACCAACATTAACACAGGTTCCATAATGCCTTGAGAGAAAGTGATATGAGTGGTCACTAATAAGAGATGATTATGTGTTAGTTGTCAACTGTGACATTATATATAAACTGCTACACAAAATAAAGGACTTGGTATTTCTTATTTCTAAAATAACTATTTATTATTTCTAAAATCCCCAAGATTTTCACAATCTTGAACATGGGATATAAGCAGACAACAATAAAACTTTTATTTCTGTAAGTACTCAAACATATTACTAATGTATTTAATTAAGTTTTGAAACAGACCTTTGAACTAGGCAGAAAGTAAACATTAACCCTATCCCATGCTTTAAAAAACCAACAGAAAAAAAAAAAAAAAACCAACGATATTTATTATACTTACTAGATGAGTGTGAAATAAAACCCATTATTTGCCTCATTCTAGTATTTATGTCCCCTAAAAGCTAAAAGGGATGTTAAAATGTCCCACTAAGACTTCAAGTGCCCAAATAGTAATTATTCCAAAGTTAAAAAAAAAAACCTATAATTCTTATGTAGTAGTAAGAATACTCTTTTTTGCGTTACGTCTTAGTTGCACCATGCAGGATCTTTCGTTGCAGCACGCGGGCTCCTCACTGTGGTGCATGGGCTTCTGTCTAGTTGTGGCGCGGGGGTTTTCTCTCTCTAGTTGTGGCACACGGGCTCCAGAGCGCATGGACTCTGTAGTTGGCGGCACACCGGCTCATTAATTGAGGCGTGTGAGCTCAGTTGTGGGACGCAGGCTCAGTTGCCCCGCGGCATGTGGGAATCTTAGTTCCCTGACCAGGGACTGAACCCGCGTCCCCTGCATTGGAAGGCGGATTCTTTACCACTGGACCACCAGGGAAGTCCTAGCAAGAACACTCTTGATTGATATTTGGCATTTGTTATTTGGAATCCCCTGGCAATGAATCCATACCAAATACTTTTACCATACATTATATATGTCACACGCAGTTACACATTCTTCACACAGCCGAAGGAGATTTAAAGTTATACTGTAACTTGATAAGCATTTCCACACCAAATACTTAAATAAAAGACATTTGAAGACTTAAGCATACAAGATACCTTGCTCTTCTTTAATCTCCAGTTTTTCAGGCAGTTTGCCTTTTTTACTCATTTTGGCATCTGGAACATGATAAACCCTTGCTCGAGCATTTATAAACATTGAGGTGCTGGAGTCAAGAAACAGCCAACCTAATATGTTTAAAAAAAAAAAGCCTTCAATTTATAGTTTACTTCAGAGAATCTCTGAAGGTCACATGACCTGTTTATCAACCGGTCACCAGCTTATTCATCCCCCAACCACATCTTCTCCCTTGTTATGGCCTCTGTCACTGTTTGGCTAGACCGTGGTTTTCAAAGTGCAGCCTATAGACCCCTGGGGGCCCCCAAGCTGTTTTTTTGGGGGGAAGGGGGGTCTGTGACCTCAAAACTACTCTCATAATAATACTAACTCATTATTTGACTTTTTTGCACTGTGTTGACATTTCCAGTAATGGTGCAGAAGCATTGGCAGGTATGGCTGCTGGCGTCCAAGCACAGATGAAGGCAGTGGAACCCAAAGCGTACTAGCAGTCAATATGTTCCTCAATGCCACACATTCGTAGTTTATGACTCGAGAATATTCCTGGTGAAGCAGTTAAGAAACATTATTCGTATTAAATCTTGGCCCCAGGGCCCCTGGACCACACTTTAGAAAACACTGGTTTAGCCAGACAGTGAGAAAGATCATGGTAGTGGGGGAAGGATGTGACTTGTAAAAAAACAAGATGGCGGACAGCCGCATATGTATGTTTCCCTACAAACCTCTTCTCATTCTTCACCACTTCAGCTGATGAAACTCCATATTCCCATCCTGTTTCTTCAGGGAATATTAATTTTAAGTTCATAACAACTAAACTTCCAGAACACAACCTATTTCTAAGTTGGGGACTGCCTGTGATATACACAGTCTTTTCTAGAAATAAAATCTCTTGTAATGGATATGAATATTTATTATTATACAGAAGTAGGTGGAAACATTAGCTATCAATAAAACCTACATCCTTGTGCTGTGAACATAAAACGTAATTTGAAATCTTACTATACCATGTAGCTGAATATAGCACTCCCCACACCTGATTCCCCCCAAAAATCCAGTACTTTATTCAAATGAGCTCTTAGGATAAATATTAGTATTTTTATCTCCCACCTGAATTCTGACCAAATGCCTTCTCTGTTGCTTTGAGAGATTCCAGAAGATTAAGAAATGTGATGCAATCATACTGAGAGAGATATTGCAGCAAAGTTCGTAATATCTTCAAATCCTGAACCAAGGATTTAGTCTTGGCTCCAAGCTGGTGCCACAAAGGATCCAGATAATGGCGGATTGTCTAAAACAAGAAAAAAATTAGAACTGCTAAAAGATGTTCTATATAGCTATAATTAATACAAATTATACTTTCAACAAACATTATCCCTTGTATACATAAAAATGGTTAAACTGGTAAACTCTGTTATGTATATTTTGCCACAATAATAAAACATTATCTCCCAAGGAAGTGAATAGAAAATTTAAGTTCATAAGATTCTAAAAATAATGTTTAATTTTTCAAATATGAAGCAGAGTGTCATCACTAGAATCTTTATGATCAGAGAGAGTCAATTCATAGTTACCCATATTTACATTATTAGGAGAAAAAAGGCCTGATAAACATCAGATGATCATTTATTTGCTTTTATGAAGAATGAAAGCATGTAGCTCAGATACATTCAATTTCTGCCAAGTTTGGTCGAGACCCCATCCTGGGTGGATAGAGATGTGAGATCCAGCTGCACGAGGAAGCAGAGGACATAAACTAGAGAAACTACATGGAATCAAATTAAATAACAGTGGACCTTAGTCTGTTGGTATAATAAAATATTTAGTTTTTTTCTTTAAGTGTGATTCATGTATGGGAAAATATTTGTTAAATTAACAACTAACCAAATTTGAATACTTTTTAAGATCCTGAAAAGTTGCCTAAAACACAGAACAGCTTTATGTATATACTATGTAGGTATCTACATATCCACAGCTATATATATGCACGTTTCCTTCACAAGCTGATTCTGTAACTAAAAGGGATAATGTAGCATGATCTGGAAGCAGTTTCACTACATGGCATCTTATCTAACATATTTAATACTGAGCAGGAGTAATATATATTTGGATGACCAAATAATCTATTGTCCAAACTGGAACTCTTGTGAAAATGAAATGATACTACTAATAATTACTCCAGGATAACTGGCAGATACTGGGACTGTCCTAGATAAACTGGGACATATAACTCTTTTGTATATCATCTTTTGTAAAAAATCATCTACATACCTCTTTTGTAAAATCATCTACAAATTTTCTAACAAGTGCAAATTATGTCTTGGTTACTAAAAGAACGCCTAAAACAATACTTTGACTTTCACTGGCCAGGTGATGATAAACAGAAATTTAGTGCAAAACATATCTGGTTATATTTTGGTTTTCTAGGGACATATACATTCTACTAAAAGGATGTGAGAGGGTTTTTTTCTGGTATACCATGCACTAAATTATAATAAACTGTACTTTAAAAACAGAGGCACACAACACATGGAATTACTTTTATATATCATTATTTCACAGTAAAATGACTTCGGAAGAATCAGAAAAATGAGGACTTAAATTTTCCTTTTCAAAAATCAATATGCATTACTTCCAGTGACAAAGAGGTTGATTCAGAGTTTGAAAGAAAAGAACTTGTTCTACCAAAATATGAAAAAAAAGCTGCCTGGAATTTTTTAAAAGTCAGCATTTTCTGTATGTACAATTCAATCTTAGACATTTACATATCGGAATTAATATTGATCTATGATGAAAAAATTAGTTAGATAAAAAGTCCTTGCATTAAGTCTTACCATTTTCTCAATTCAGAATGCAATTTTAAGACAGAGCAAGTTTCACATTCCTCAGTAATCAAAACTCATCCAAATTATTTTTATTCCAAATAAGAGATCATAAATTTGGAAGGATTCTTATGTAAACTCTTCTATCTGTAGCTATCCAAACGTTGCCATTTCAGAGCAAAAGGTTATTCATCGTCCTCTTACATATACTTAAAATAAGAGATAATCACCATATAACTGCAAAAGTCAGAGTTGTGCTTATATGCCAATCAATGTATTCTACTACAAATTACTTTCCAGTAAACCAAAGAAACTATACTTTAAATCACCTGCAATTTAATTTTAAAATAACAGCAAATTCCTATTAAGAACATTGTAAATATTAAAATAACTTGCATTCTTAAAAATTACAACATAACAAATGGTGCTTAAAAAGGAAAAGAAATAAAGAGTACCTTGTCAAAAGGTTTTCCAATAGCATTTTCTAAAGATAAATCTTCAACTTCAAGCGACGGGTTATGGCATTTCAGTTCCTTTAGACATGCATTTAGAATGTCCAGAATAGCAGTCTGTATAGCAAGCATGGCAGGTGTCATAGAAACGTGAATTTCTACGACTTCGGGCTTATGCTGTTCTAAAAATGAGTTTACTGCTACATGGAACCTAAAGAGACAAACATTTTTCAAATATTTCTAGAGTTGCAAGAGCTATGTGTTTCCGGTCTCAGTTTAATACTCTAATAGCTCTTTGTAACTGCAATTAAGAAACAAAACGGAAAGCCAAATGACAGTGTTTTCAGGAATACTTTCAACCTCTATGAATAGAAGTATTACTCAAATAAGGCAGGGATCAGCAAATTATGGTCTGCGCTAAACCCAGTGCCCGTTTTTACAAATAGTCTTATTGGCACGTAGCCATGCCCATTGTTTATGTATTGTCTGTGGCTGCTTTCACACTGTCACGGCAGAGTTGAATAACTGTGACAGGTGCGTGGCCTGCAAAGCCTAAAATATTTACTCTCTGGCCCTTTACAGGAAAAGTATGTCAATCCCTGAAGTAAGGTATAATCAAAAAAGGAAAAAGACTGCAATAACTACTCTCAAATACCATACGGTATAACCAAGATACATATTAGCATAGGTTGCAAAATGTTTTGAAAATTGATACCTTATGTTTTTCCTAGAAATTTACATAGATTTTTCAAAATCTTGGTGCTTTATTTCCCTCAAAGTGGAAGTTGGAATCTTAACCAGTAAATCTGCAGTTCACCTAAAGCTGTTGTGTATGTGAGCCTCTAGATCCCTGCGTGGTTTCACTAAATGTACAAGAAAGTGATAGCCCTGGGCTACCAGAAAAATAACTATCAATCCTCTCTCTCCTGTTAAAAGAATCACAAATGTGGTGACCATTTATTTATATTTGGATGTACTCGTTATGAACCTGACTAGCATGTATCAAGTGCAATGACAGTAAATTTTACATTATAGTGCAAAATTAAATTACGGCAGGTTCTCTCGCAGAAACTGGTCACATAATGCTATTTACCTTGGCCACAGATACAGCTTCCTTACGAAAAGATTTCTCATCACTCTCTCCACATGACAAAAGCCGGTGTCAAAGGCAATAGCGTTGTCTGTGAAAGCTTTAATAAAACCATGTTTGTTTTTCTGTCGGAAGAGGCGCAAGATGAATGCTTCTTGACAAGACTCGATTATTCTGTGAGCTCTGTACACCAAGATGCCTGGGCGGGGGGTGGGTGGGGAGGAGGGCGGGAATCAAAATTTAAAGTACAGAAAAGACATGTCATTTTCATGCTCGCTTTCATTGATTCATCACAGTTTTCTTGAATGCCTACTTGAGCATGGGCAAGCTCTGTTCGAGGTTGGGGATACAGCCATGAACAAAACACGTAAAGCTGTCCTGTGGCATTTACAATAAACAATACAAATAAGTAAAATATTTAGTAGGTTAGAAGGGATAAGTGCTGAGGAGAAAAAACGATCAGAGGAATAAGAGAGGGAGTATGTGTAAGGGGTGGTAGTTTGCAATTTTCTTATTTAATCTTTTAAAAAATTGAAGTAGAGTTGACGTACAATATGTTACAGATGTATGATAGAGTGATTCACAATTTTTAAAGGTTATACTTCATTTATAGTTATTATAAAATATCGGCTATACTCCCCGTGTTGTACAATATAGCCTTGTGGCTTATAATAGTTTGTACCTCTTACTTCCCTACCCCTATCTGGCCCCTCCCCTTCCCTCTCCCCACTGGTAACCACTCATTTGTTCTCTGTATCTGTGGGTCTGCTTCTTTTTTGTTATATTCACTAGTTTGTTGTATTTTTTAGGGTTTGCAATTTTAGATAGGGTTACCTCACTGAGGTCTTAAGTGAGTAAAGCCTGGATGGAGACGAGGAGGTGAGCCTTGTGACCGTGTGGGCCAAGGGAGTTCCGGGCAAGGGAATGACAGCAAAGGCCTGGGGTGGGGCATGTCTGGCCTGGTGGAGGAAGAATTTCTGAAAGCAAAGCAGGTCACTATTCTTTTAATATATGAATCAGATGTGAACTATGCAAAACAGCTGCCTTTCAGAAGTTTGGGCAACATCTCCATCACTTATTAGAAGAATTCAACTTTCAGAATCAGAGTATACTCAATTGAAAGGTAAATTAGTCCATCTGAAATAAAAATCTTTAATGAATATGCTTAAACATCTGTATTGTGGGGTGGATGTGATAATGACACCCCTGAACCACAAAAACAAGGACGATCATACATGTTTCCTTAATTATAAAATCAGAGTACTGGACCAGACGATCTCTCATATGTGTGTATGATATACACATGCCATTGTGGTGCAGTGGGATTCATGGAAAATTAGGGAGAGACATGAGATGACATGAGAGTGCACAGATGTCATTTCTGGATCAAAAACTCAATTATTCTATGACAACTCTCAGTCTTTTAGACCTAAACCAAGCCAGTTACCATATATATTTGCTATAAATGCACTCACATGTTTTTGCTCCCATGCTCATCGCTCCTAGGATCTGGAAAATGACACCAATAGTAACCCAAGACTCCTAGTAGTTCAATAGATTCAATTCAGCTTCTACTATTTTGGTGTTTAAATTTTAGATTGAGGTGGATGGAGCTAAAATCTATTCTAGCTAAGTAAAATTGTTTTTCAAATATGGTAAAAATTAACAGTGCTATTTAGGACTTTGTATACAAAAGATTTTCAATAACACCAGAACGTGTACATAACTAATCTACTGCTCATAAAATATTCCGTACCTAGCAGGTAGGTTTTTCCAAGTACTCTATTGGGCCAGAGTTCCTGGACTGAAATATGACAAAGTTAGAAATAATAAAAATGGACTTCTAAAGAAAAGGTGAATCTCAAGTTAAGAAAATGGTGTGCTCCAAAAGGTTGTCATTTCTTTTGGAATCTAGAAGAAGAAGGAGAAGAGAACTAATATTCTATCCCAGGCACTGGGGTTAGGTACTTTTATAGACTTTTATTTCATTGAATCCTCACAATAACTCCATGGGGTAGGTATTACTATGAGACCAGGAAAGGGAAGCAACTTGATCAAGGTCACTTCGCAAGTAAATAGGAGACCAAAGGTTCCAAATCATGAGTGTCTGAGAACAAAGCCATGTCCTTCCTGTTAAGTGACATCATCCAAGGACCACACCGCCCCCTTTAAAAAAATACAAGCAGGTTAGGTTTCTGGGGCAATTCTAGTCCCACATTTTTATGCTCCCACAACACTCTGTATCTCATGCTGCACTGTAATTACTTCTCTACACCTGTCTCCTCCACTAAATTGCTTGAGGATCAGAACATCATAAGTAGTAATCAGAGCATGTTTACTATGTGCCATGCGTGATGCTAAGAATTTTACATATATTATCTCAGTTCATCCTCACAATAATCCTAGGAGGAAGGTACTATTACTGTCTCCAATTTACAGATGCGAAAACCGAGTCATACAGAAATGAAGAAACTTGCCCAAGGTCACACAGCTGGTAGCTGGTGAAGGTGAGCTCAAACCCAGAAGCCGCCTAACTCAGGAGAGCACCCTACCGTCCTGTCATTTTTCTGTCTTCAGCACCTACCTCATTCCTGCCAAATAAGGGACGGTTAGTAAACGAAATGTTTACCAACATTTAATGTTAATAATGTTGAATGAATATAAAGCTGAATTATGCACTGGGTACACAAATCTAACATGTAACTTTTTTTTAAAGTTTCCCACGGAAAGCGTGTTCTGAGTTCTGTTTAGAGATGTCAGGATCTGTTTTAACAATGAAAGCATCCTCATGCCCCATTCTTTTGAAAGTACAATCTGGGGAGATATTTTCACAGTTCTCTCACTATTGAGGAGTTGTGTTGGCAGGGATGCCTAGGGTGGGGTATGGTGGTGACATTGGGTAGTGACAGGGGAACAAGTTAGGGCTGGTACATTCAAGATTTTCTAGGGGGTTACATGCTTCTGGGACACTCTGGTCCGTAAGAGCTATGGTGAAAGTTCCTACAGGGGCTGGGGGGTTGAGGAGGTAGAGGATGATCCCGGGGGTGTAGCATTTGAAGAAATTCATTTCTGCCACTCATTTACATTCCATTCAGCGAAGCAGCAGTAACAGCTCCAGCTTCATTACTGGCTGGGACTTGATCAGAAACAGGAATGGCATTTTGCCCTTTTTAGTTAGGAACTACCTATAAACTATACTTTGGATATTTCTTTGATTCAGATTGCTCTCTGCCTAATTAGGTTGAAGTATTACTGGGAGACACAGAGTAATACTGACATCTAGTGGTCATTTCAATACATTTTTTTTCATTTTATCAACTGAAAAAATAAGGAAACATAAAGCTAAATTTATAAGAAAGCAGCAAACAGTAAAAGACTTTACAATGTATCAAGATTTCTGGCTATAAAGAGCCAATTTTTTGCTATTATTTATGATTTACTATGTACCAGGCAGTATGCTAAGCAATTATTTATTTTACTTCATTTAATCCTTGATAACTTCACAAGGCACTATTTTCTCAATTTAAGCAATGAGAAAACTGAAGCTTGTGAAAATTAAGTACAGTAGCTTGCTTGTAAGCAGTGGCATTACCCTTCAAAGTCAAGTGAGTCTGACCTCAGCTGTACTGCCCTGCCAGTGCTTATAACAATGAGAAATACAAAAGTATAACAAAACTTTCCAATAATCAGTTCACCACGAAACATATAAAACATTCATTCATACATTTATGCATTAAATATTTCTTGAGAGTCTTCTAGGTTCAGGGCAATGTGATAGATATGGTAGGAAGGACAATTATGAATTCCACAACCTCTCTGCCCTTTGAAAGTTCATTAAAAATTGTCGTACATACATGCATCACTCACCCAATATATATGTGTTTGGTACCTACTATGTACCAGTTACTTGTCCTGGGATGAACAAGTTGTTCCTTACTCTTAGGAAGCTTGTCATCTCATGAGCGAGACAGACAAATAAATAGGCAAATACAGTGTGGTGTTCTGAAGTGCTCTGACTGGGGAGAAGCATGAGGAAATCAGAAAAGGTTTCCAAAAGGACAAATAATCATGAAATATGACTCCTTTTCTATATTAATTCTGGCTAAAATTAAATCATTCTTCTCAAAATAATTAAGCAACTAATTGGTTTAATTTCAATCATGGGAGAGAGGGGGGATCAAGATGGTGGAGCAGGAAGACCCTGAGCTCACCACCCCCCACGAGCACATCAAAACTACAACCACATACGAAGCAACTCTCTCCAAGAACGACCTGAAGACTAGTAGAACGGCTCTTTTACAACAAAGGCTGTGAAGAAAGAACCCCATGGAGCCTGGTAGGAGGGGAGGAAAAGAGATCTAGTTGGGACCCACGCCCCTGGTGGGCGACCCAGCAAAGGAGGGGGATGTCAGAAGCTCAGGGATCCTCCCTAAAGAGTCAGGGGTTTGAGCCCCACATCGATACTCCAGCCTGGGGTCCAGCACTGGGAAGACAGGCCCCCTTGGCTGGTTTGGAAACCAGTGGGGCTAACCAGTGGGCTGTAGGAAACCAAGACTCCATTCTTGAAGAGAGTGAGTAAGCACAGACTTGTTTGCCTCCCAGTCTCAGCAGAGGCAGCAGACTGAAAACTGCCTGGTGCTCTGGTGGCCCTGCCTGACCACCTCAGCCTGCACTGAGCTCTTGCTCCAGCCGTATCCCCCACCAAGGAAGCTCTGCCAGTGGACCCTGGGAGAAGACGCGGCCTGTGCCCTCTTCAGATTCAGCTCTCCCACCAAAACCACTGGGCACACGCAGACTGCACAGGGACACTCCCACACAGGGACATGGATTCAAGACTGGGACAGGTAACTGTTTTGCCTAACTTCATAGGGACAAACAGAGAAAGTTAAATAAAATGAGAAGACAGAAGAATATGTTCCAAACAAAAGAGCAAGATAAAATCCTGAGAAAAAACCCTAATGAACAGACGTAAGTAATTTACATGATAAAGAGTTTAAAGCAAGAGTCATAAAAATGCTCACTGAACTTGGGAAAATAGAGGAATATAGTGAGAGCTTCAACAAAGAACTAGAAAAATATTTTAAAAAACCAATCAGAACTGAAGAATACAATAACTAAAATGAAAAATACACTAGAAAGACTTAAGTCCTTACTTAAGTAAATTTAAGAAGACTGCAATTATATCAAGGATATTTTCCAACCACAACAGTATGAAATTACAAATCAATTTTGGGAAGAAAAATGGAAAAATACAAACACATGAAGACTTCATAAGATGCTACTAAAAAGCCAATGGGTCAACAAATAAATCAAATAGGAAATTAAAAAATACATTGAGAGGAATGAAAACAGAAACATAACTTTCCAGAATCTATCTGATGCAGTAAAAGCAGTTCTAAGAGGGAAGTTTATAGTGATACAGGCCTACCTCAAGAAACAAGAAAAAACTCAAATAAACAACCTAATTTTCTATTTAAAGGAATTGATCCTTTAGCCAGACTCATCAAGAAAAAAAGAGGAAGGGCCCAAATAAATAAATCAGAATTGAAAGAGACAAACTTACAACTGATATCACAGAAATACAAATAATCATAAGAGAATATACTAAGAGTTATATGCCAACAAATTGGACAACTTATAAGAAATGGATAAACCCCTATAAATACACAATCTTCTAATACTGAATCAGGAAGGAATAAAATATCTAAAGAGACCAATTACTAGTAATAAACTGAATCACTAACAAAAAATCCCAACAAAGAAAAGTCTAGGACCAGATGACTTCACAGGAGAGTTCCACCAAACACTTTAGGAGAGTTAATACCTATCTTTCTCAAACTATCCAAAAAACTGAAGAGGATAGAACACTTCCCAACTCATTTTATGAGCCCAGCATTATCCTGATACCAAAACCAGACAAAGATACTACAAAAAAAAGAAAATTAAGGGCCAATATCCCTGATGAACATAGATGTAAAATCCTCAACAAAATATTAGCAAACTGAATTCAACAATATATAAAAGGATCATACATCATGACCAAGTGGGATTTATTCCAGGGGTGCAAGGGTAGTTCAGTACTGAACCTTGATTTGTGGATATTGAACCATTAACAAAATGAAGGATATAAATCACATAGTCATTTCAACAGATACAGAAAAAGCATTGGACAAAATTCAACATCCATTCATGATAAAAACTCTCAACAAAGTTGGTATAGAGGGAACATATCTCAACATAATAAAAGCCATTTATGACAAACCCACAGCTAATGTTATACTCAATGGTGAAAGCTAAAATCTTTTCGTCTAAGATCAGGGACACGACAAGGATGTCCACTCTCACCACTTCTATTTAACATAATATTGAAAGGTCTAGCCTCAGCAATCAGACAAGAAAAAGAAAGAAAAGGCATCCAAATTGGAAGTGAAGAAGTAAAACTCACTATTTGCAAATGACATACTATATATAGAAAACCCTTAAGACTCCACCAAAAAACGATTAGAATATATAAATTCAGTAAATTCAGTAAAGTTGTAGAATATAAGATTAATATAGAAATCTGTTGTATTTCTATACACTAAGAATAAGGTATCAGAAACAGAAATCAAGAAACAATCCCATTTACAACTGAATGAAAAAGAATAAAATATCTAAGAATTTAGGTATTAAATTAAATAAATTAAACCAATTATAAATTTAATAAGGAGGTGAAAGATCTGTACTCTGAAAACTATAAGACACTGATCAAAGAAACTGAAGACAATACAAATAAATGGAAATATATCCTTTGTTCATCAATTGGAAGAATATTGTTAAAATGTCCACATTACCCAAAGCAATCTACAGATTTAATGCAATCTTCATCAAAATACCTATGACATTTTTCCTAGAACTAGAACAAATAATCCTAAATTTTGATTGGAATCACAAAAGACTCTAAATAGCCAAAGCAATCTTGAGAAAAAAGAACACTGAAGGTATCATGTTCCCTGACTTGAGACTATACTACAAAGTTACAGTAACCAAAACAGCATGTACTGCCCCAAAACCAGACCCAGAGATCAATGGAACAGAATAGAAAGCTCCCAAATAAACTCATGCACATGATCAATTAATCTACGACAGAGTAGTCAAGAATATACAATGGGGAAAAGACAGTCTCTTCAATAACTGGTGTTGGGAAATCTGGACAACTACATGTAAAAGAAAGAAATTAAAACATTTTTCTCACACCATATACAAAAATAAAGTCAAAATGGATTAGAGACCTAACTGTAAGACCTGAAACCATAAAACTCCTAGGAGAAAACATAGGCAGTATGCTCTCTGACATCTGTCTTAGCACTAATTTTTGGATCTGTCTCCTTAGGCAGGGGAAACAAAAACAAAAATAATCAAACTAAAAAGCTTTTGCACAGCAAAGGAAACCAACCAACAAAACGAAATAGCAACCTACTGAATGGGAGAAGATATTTGCAAACAATATGTTCAATAAGAGATTAATATCTAAAATACACCAAAAACTCATACAACTCAACAGCAAAAAACCAAAGAACCTGATTAAAACATGGGCAGAGGATCTGAATAGGCATTTTTCCAAAGAATACACACAGATGGCCAACAGACACGGACAATGAGATATCACCTCGCACCTCTCAGAATGTCCATCGTGAAAAAGACAAGAGATAACAAGTGTTTTTTGAGGGTATGGAGAAAAAGGAACCCTCGTGTACTCTTGGTGGGAATGTAAATTGGTGCAGCCACTATGGAAAACAGTATGGAGGTTCCTCAGAAAACTAAAAGGAGAAGTACCATATGATTCAGCCATTCCACTCCTGGGTATTTATTTGAAGAAAACAAAAACATTAACCTAAAAAGATATATGCACCCCAATGTTCACAGAAGCATTATTTACAATAGCCAAGATATGGAAGCAACTAAAGTGTCCATGGATAGATGAATGGATAAAGAAGATGTGGAATATATATACAATGGAACATCACTCAGCCATAAAAAAAGAATGAAATTTTGCCATGTGCCACAACATGGATGGACCTGGAGGGTATTTTGCTAAATGAAGTAGTCAGACAGAGAAAGACAAATACTGTGTTTTCACTTTTATGTGGAATCTAAAAAATAAAACAATGGAAGAAGTACAACAAAACAGAAACAGACAACAAACTAGTGGTTACCAGTGAGGAGAGGGATGGGGCGAGAGGCAAAAGAGGTGAAGGGGAGTAAGAGGTACAAACTATTAGGTATAAAATAAACAAGTTAAGGATGTAATGTACAGCACAGAGAATATAGTCAATATTTATAATAAATTTGTATGGAGCATAATCTATAAAAATACTGAATTACTATATACCTGAAACCAATATAATATTGTATGCTAACTATACTGAAAAAAATTGTTTTGAAAATTTCAAATCATGGGAAAAAATATTCTTTAAAGAGGAAAACCAAACTCTTTTAGGAAATATATAAAGAATATTTATAAACATTTCAAATCTGAGTAGTTTCTAAAAGCAAATGCCTGTCAATTACTAAGTATTGACTGAATATGAGCTTAGAAAACAAGGAAACGTCAATCTTACATTTAGTTTCTTATTCAGGCCATAAATATTTACTAAGCATCCAAA
This sequence comes from Grampus griseus, assembly GCF_964374135.1. NCBI lineage: Eukaryota > Metazoa > Chordata > Mammalia > Artiodactyla > Delphinidae > Grampus > Grampus griseus. The sequence continues at coordinate 27,622,808 of NC_139008.1, forward strand.
ATGTGTCAGGTATTGTGTTAACACCTGGAAGCACAATGTTGAACAAAAACATCCAATGCTGTTCACAAGAAGGTTCTAGTTTAGAGTTTAGCAGAGGGAACAGATACATACAGAAAAAAAAGAAAGTGCAAACGTATATACAAATAACAATAAGGCTTCAAATTCTTACCGGTAATTAAATCTGAAGGTATTCTATCAGTCAAGAAATCAACCACAAGTATTCGACTTGTTGCAAATATCACACCGCCTTGTGTGTACACCTCATAGCGATTGCTACTTGTGATTTCATTTGTTACTCGGCGAGGGAGATGTTCAACTCCTTCTAACTTCAGCTGATTGATAAAGTATTCCTAAATTAAATCAAACTTGATTAGTAGACCGTTTAATAGAGGGCAGTTTTTATTAGGTTACCAGTATTTGTATTTAAAGTGATATGCTGCCTTTTTCAGAGATCATGAACTTAATAATAATGAACATACAAACTAAATTACTTTACGATGATCAACCAAACAATCGACATTTATCTAGGGTTTTGTTTTTGTTTTGGGGTTTGCACTAAGGACTCACTGCACTTGAGATGTTATTAGCAGTTTAACGACAACAAAAGACTTTTAAAATCCTGAGTTGAAAGACTTCTGCTACCTAGAAAATACTGCCCACCAGAGGCAACTCTGCAAGCAAGTGTAAATACCATGTGAGAAGATAACAAGGGAATCCTTTCCCCAGGTGGTGTTTTAGACTATTAGTTCTGTCCTGGTCCACCCTAGAGGGGATTTCATCATGTCAATGGGACCCTTGGTCCTTTAAGTTTGATACCACCTTTCCTGGGGGGGCCCCCGTGTTGTGCTAAGCGCTAGTCAAGCACTAGGGATACCTAGATGGATCAGTCAGGGAGTGTGTGGTCACTCTTCTCAGCTGGCATTTTCCTTCTGGCCATCCGCTCTAGATATCTAAGGGCTCATCAGAGTCGTCAGATCAAGCTGTGTCGCCTGTCACTACCCCTCAGCAAAGGTGTATCCCCCTTCTATCTTCCTCAGTGTTCTCCACTCTCCCTAACCCAGGTACCCTTCCCCAATACCCTCAGCTTCCAGCTCCCTTCCCTTCTGACCCTATGCCCCTCTTCCCACAGCCTGGGTGAACCCCCAGTCCCTCCTCTTCCCTACAGGGTTCTCCCCAACCTCAGCGTCTCCTTTCACGTCTCCCCATTCCCTTCAGAGATTCCTCCATCCCCATCACTGTTCCCTTTTAGAGACCTCACTCCTCTACCTCCAGCCAGTCCCTTAATACCCAACTTCAGGACTGCCTCGTTATTCCCTTCCACATCCTCCACCAGACAACTCCCCACCCTCTTCAGAGACCTCCAATCCTTCCCACCTCCACGCTTCTCAAATGACTCCCCTACTCCTCTCAGAGACCCTCCAACCCTTTCAGGTCCTCGAACCCGTATCAGGGTCCTGCGACCCCGCCCACCGTCTCAGCGTCCCCGCACCCGCGTCAGGGGCCTGCATCTGTCTCAGGGAACCCTATTCAACGCCTTCCCGCCCGCGTCAGGGACCCGCATCGCCCTCAGAAACCTGGCCTCCGCGCCGAGGCCTGCGTCTGCTACGAAGGCTCCCAGCGTTCCCGGGGTCCCCTCCCCCAGCGCGGGCGGCCGCACCTCCTCGGCTGGCTGCGTGTTGAGCACCAGCACCAGGCACGCCGGGTGGCAGTGCAGCCGGAGGAAGTGGTAGAGGAGCCGGTCTGCGCCGAGGCCACGGGCGCACACCACCAGCCCGTCCGCGTCCAGTAGTTCCAGCACCAGCTGCCGTTCATACTCCAGCAGCGGCGCCATAGCTGTCTCTCGAGCCGGCAAGCCCGGTTCCATGGGCGCCCTTCGGCCGCCGCGGCCGAACGTAGCCGAAGAGAGCCGAGTCCGAGACGAGAGCGAGCAGAGCGCGGCCGAAGAGAGCCGAGCCCGAGAGGACACGAGCCGGCCGAACGCAGCCGAAGAGAGCCGAGCCCTAGAAGACGAGCGAGGCCGAACTCAGCCGAAGAGGAGCCGAGAGGAGCCGAGAGGAACCGAAGATTCGTTGAGTCGCGGGGAGGTGCTAGTGCTCCCAACAGGTGTCTTTTCAGGCTTCAGGCTGCACCCCAGAGTCTTCAGTTACTTCACCTTCTCTGTACCTTCGATTTGAGAGTCAGGCGGCCTAGACCTAGACCTAGACCTGGACCTAGAACATAAGCTACCACCAAGCGAGAAAGGAGAATTAAACCCAAGGAGCTTAGTTCCCCGACCTTGACAATTGAAAAAGTTAATTGTCAATCTAAGGATTGCGCCTAGAATTGGTAGCACCTGCTTCCCAGGGTGAGGTTTGCGCCTTTCTTTTGCAATGGGCCCCTCTTTTTAAAAAATTTTGAATAAGCAGCATAGCTTACTAACTTTAGGCTCTTGTTTCTCTCGGAAAGTCTTGAATACAATTAGCTATGTGAAAAGTCGCAATCAGGTGTTCCAGCGGCCGCCGCGTCCCGTCTTCCACTAGGGGGACACCTTCGGTAGTATTGGTTCTATACCTAGAAACGCCTGTTAATTTCACTAGAGGAATTGTTCTGTGTCGACGTCCCTTTTCCCCAATCTTCATTGTTAGAAAATTAAAAATACTTTATAAGTAAGCAAAAATAAAAACCACTTCTTGTTCCATTACCCAGAAATAACCACTGTAACATCATGATATCTACACTTTTAGTCTTTTTTTTTTTTTTGGTATATAAAAGCTCTCTCACCACATAGAATTCTTTTGCTGATGTAATAAGCAACCCTGACTTAAATCCCGGGTTTGTCACTATCATTTGACAAACCTCTGAACATGGTATTTAATATTCTTTTACAAAATCCGTTTATATGGCTGATGAGATTTCTGCAATGAGGATGTACCATACTTATTTACCCAGCTCCTTATTAGTGGACATTTAGTCTGGTTCTGTTCCCCCTGTTATATTATAAGTAATATTTCACTGAGTATCTTTGGACATAAATTCAACCACGCTGCTAAGATGCACTTTAGAAGTGGATACTTACTAGGATAAAGAGAACAAACATATATAAGGCTTTTCATTATATTCATAGTGCTACATTGCCCTCTAGAAAGCCTGTACCAATTTACATTCACATCAGAAGTTTACAAGAAGATCTGTTTCTCTACCTCTTACTGCTTAATCCAGTGTTTTACATTTACATTTTTTCAAGATTAAAACAGTATATAGTAGTTCCTAAATGCTGGTCAAATGGAAAAGACTGTCTGGAGACATTCTCCATACAGTAGTTCCTATGAGACAGATATGAATCCCTCAACTTTTGCAACTGAGAAATGGAGGCTCAGGGAGTTTATGTGACTTGGGCAAGACCACTGAGCTAGTTAGTGTATTTCTTAGATTTAGTTCAGGACATGATAAGTAGGGACTCAACATATGTAGGGTGTGCATGTTGAAGTGACAACGCTGAAATTCAAACATGATTCCGCAGCTGTGATATGCAAAGTAATGGCTCTCCAACGATGTCCATGTCCTAATCCCTGGAACCTGTGAATATATTACCTTATGTGGCAAATGGGACTTTGCAGATGTGATTAAGTTAGAGATTTCAAGATGGGGAGATTATCTTGGATTATCAAGGTGGGCCCAATGTAATTACAACAGTCCATATAAGGGAAGAAGAGAGACAAGAGGGTCAGAGTCAGAGAAGGAGATGTGACAAGAAGCAGAGGTTGGAATGGTGTGGAAGAGGCCACAAGCCAAAGAATGCAGCCTTTAGTAACTGAAAAAGGCAAGGAAATGAAGTCTCCTGTAAAGCCTCCAGAAGGAACACATCCCTGCCAACCCATTTTGGACTTCTGACCCCCAGAACTGGAAGATAATGAACTGTTTTAAGCCACGACATTTGTGGTAATTTGTTATGGCAGCAACAGGAAACTAATAAACAAACATTCACTATTACTACTACACTGAGCTCTAAAGATGAAGTCCCCAGCTGGTGAAAACAAAACAAAACAAAGCAAAATAAAACAAAGCACATGGGAGTATATAATGAAGCAATAATATTGGAGGGTGCTTGGTCAATATATATAGAAATTAAAAAAATATCTGTTTAGATCCATATACACATGATATTTACCCCACAAATGTTTATTTGGCACCCACTATGTGTCAGTAAACAAAACAGGTAAAATCTGTGCCACCATAGAACTTATATTCTAATGGGGAACTTGTGTATGAAGGTGTTTATTCATCATATAATTTTGTGAACTATCATTATTTCTCAGGCATTTCTCCTGAATTTCCAATACTAGGAGACTAGTCAGAACTTCTTCCTGCATCCCATAAGTGGGATATCATACAACAATTATAAGCTGTAGGTGACAAGATACCCAATCCATGCTATTACATACTAAAAAAGTAATTTCAAAACAATGATGTATAGGATGGTCCCATTTGTTTAAAAAACCAGCCAACAGATATGATTTCCTTATGACTGCATAGGAAAGCGCTTAACAAAAGGAATTACTTCTGGGGAGTTGAAATGGGTGGTTTGTGTAGGGTGAGACCTTTACATTTCAGTTTACTCCCTTCTGTTCTGTTTGACTTTCTTACCATGAACTTATATTGCTTTTATAATGAAAAAAAAAGAAAAAACTTCCCAGGTACTAAACAAATACGTCATCAGCACTGCATAGTATTACCTCGTGAATTCTAGATTTAATGTGTGTGCTGGCCCACAACGTCAAAAGTTGGTATCTGGGGAAACAGAATTTTGTAAATTCTAACAGGTATCTAGACATTGTAGTTTTGTCCATGGGCAAAAGTTTTCCACTTAAGGTAAAGGATTCTTTTTTTCCCCCTATGTCACTGTCACAACAATTCTTCAAACATTTCCTTATTTTTAGATTGTTCTGATCATCAGAGCCATCTCCCCTCCAGATCACTTCGCAAGTTTCAGTTTTGCCCACAAGGACACAGCTCAGGCAGCGGTCCTTTGGTCTTTGGCATTGGGCTGGGAGTGAGATTAAGCATCATTTTCCTCCTGACCGGAGGTAGAAACCAACACACCTCAGTTAACCCTAGCTTGACTGCTGTACGTAGGCCACTGTAATTTCTCTTAGCAACCTCAGTCTTTCACATACATATGGGGAATGCCTACTAAATCTAGAGGATGGGGAAAAGATAAAGAGAACTTTTCCTAGATTTAGCTCCTCTGCTAGGGCCAGATCACCACTGGGCCTCTTAGAGCTTACTTGTGTGGTCTAAGCGTCCATTCAGGCTGTAAGTCAGAAATGAGACAGGCCTGGGACCTGGTCCCAGGTCCCTTTGCTGCAGTGTTGCAATGCTTGCACCTGGACATACCTCTCCTCCAGCAACAAAATACAAAGAAACTATATGGGACTAAAAATAACTGCAGGTATGCACAGTTAGGGCAAATTCTGAACAAAGGATACAAAGAGACCAAAAAACCCAACTGCCACTTCTGAAGAGCCTGGAGCAAAAACAGGGTGTTGGGAGCAAAAGTAGGGTACTGAGCATGCCCCCTGCACTCAGCATCACCGGAGGGGTGGGCAAAACACCTAAGCCTGCCCTCCTGCCCAATCCCTGGACACACCCCCACCCTCACCCCATGTAAGGATCCAGCTCCCCCCCACCCCCTTGGGGAGCAGCAAGCAAGGGAACCCGTTGCTTGTTCTCACTCCCCCCTGCTGCAGCAGGGGCCCCAGTAAAGCCTTGCCTGAATTTCTTGTCGGGCCTCTGGTCAATTTCTATTGATTGGGGAAGGCCAAGAACCCTGGTCTGTATCAGAAAGACCTGGGCTCGAAAACCAGCACAGCTACCTACCAGCTGTGTGAACTATGTAAGTTATTTAACCTCTCTGTGCCTGAGTTGCCTCATCTTTAAAATGGGGCTGATGTAAAAAAGAATGAAATAATGCTATTTGCAGCAACATGATGGACCTAGAGATTATTATACTAAGTGAAGTAAGTCAGACAGAGAAAGATAAATACCATATGATATTACTTATATGTGGAATCTAAAATATGACACAAATGAACTTATTTACAAGACAGAAACAGACTCACAGACATAGAAAACAAACATGGTTACCAAAGGGGAAAGGGGGTAAGGGATAAATTAGGAGTTTGGGATTAGCAGGTACAAACCACTATATATAAAATAGATAAGCAACAAGGCCCTACTGTATAGCATGGGAAACTATTGGGTTGGCCAAAAAGTTCGTTTGGGATTTTCCGTAAGATGATACGAAAACGAACTTTTTGGTCAACCCAATATATTCAATAGCCTGTAATAAACCATAATGGAAAATAATCTGAAAAAGAATATCTATATCTATATCTGAATCACTTCACTGTATACCAGCAATTAACATAACATTGTAATCATTGTAAATCAACTATACAAAAAATAAATAAATAAAGTAAAATGGGGCTGATAATACAACCTACCTCATGGGGTTGTTGTAGAGACTAATTGAGCCAAAGAATATAACAGGATATGAATATTCAACTAATTTAAAATCAGAAACTTAATGACAACTGCTTTAAGTAATCCAACCCCTTCTAGGACCTGAGGCACACGTACTCTAAGTATGGAAACCAAACATCCTGAGGCTCCTCCCTGCCCTTCAATAAGGGGAAAGTAGCTTGTGGTTGCTAATCTTTCGGGTTCTGGCTTTAAAACACCTTAAGGATGATTGTGAGAGGAAAAGAAGATATTTACATGGAGGAATGATGAGGGTGTTGGCTCAGAACTTGAGGGAAGACTGACTGGGGGTGTGGGGAATGAGGGGCAATCAAGGAGGTTTCTAGGGAAATCCTGGGACTGGCTCTCAGAAAAGATGTCCAGCCCACTGCCTGGAAGGACAGGACTAAAGGAAAAGGCCCACGAGGCCATGAGTCACAGGAACCTCCCACCCAGAGCCTACAGCCTTCCCCTCACCACTCAGTCTATATGGCAGGGGTGGGGTTTGCAATCCCAGCATCCTGTCCATGGCTCAGCCAAGCTGGCTTATGAAATGAATCCTCATAAATAGAATTACAATATATCTGTGGTGTTAAAATATCATGGGGAAGTCCATTAGGAAAAGTAATGTCTTAAAAGGTAATGAACAAAAAGATTGAGAAGCACTGCTCTAGAAGGTGCTTTTAATCATCACACAGGTTAGGACGGCCAATCAGCTAGAGAAGGCAGGCAAGTGACTTAACCATTGTAAAAATAACTAAGTGATACTTATTGTAGGCGTGCTACATGCAGACACTATGGTCAGACTATTACATGCCTGTGCAGGGCATGTCACTAAGCACCGTCCCAGCCCCAACTCGCTCTGTTCTGCTCCTTCCTCCCCTTAGATGGGAGTGGGGGTTCCCTCCACCACCACGATCCCCTTCCTTTGAGATCAAGGTGTCCTGGGGTGGTGTCCACTGAGATAACAAGGTAGGTACTGCTATGTTCACCTTATTTTACAGGTGAGGAGAAGAAGACATAGAAGTTAACTAGCTTGTCCAAGGCTACCCAGCTAATCGTGGAGCATGGAACACAGTCCACCTAACTTCTAAACCTGTGTTCTTCACACCTACTGCCTCCTTAGATGCTTGACACTGGAAGGCCTTGAATGCCATCCTGAGTTGTTTAGATTTGAACACGTGGCTCAGATGGTCCCCATCCTTTCCACGCTTAAGCATCCCTTTAACATAAACTCAGAATACTCTTGGATGGATCCTTCAGGAAGGCAGTCGGATTTTTTATGTCTGTTGGTTGGGACAATGCATTTAAAAAGTTACTATGAATTCAGCAATGCTTTCATATGACATTATTTCATATAGATTTTTGACTTATTAATTCCAACAGCATCTACAAACATTTGAGAAACTTTAGTATATGACCTCTATTACTGATTCTGTCTGTGGGAAATGGTTGGTACACACAGGACTGCGGAAGCAGTTGCAATACCTGTAGAGTTCTGCTCACGACCTAAGATCCGTGGGAGATCCATTGGTGTGTATCACACATATCAATTGTCTGAAAATGAAATCACCTGTGTACTAATGCTGTATTGTTAAGTCCACTAAAAGAAGACAGTATTTGGTTGACTAAGTTTTACTCATAGAAGCAGAGGGAGTTTAATCATTAAACTAATCTTTTCTCTTGGAAATAAGGACTTTTGATGGATGGTAATTAAAATAAAAATATTATTGCTGCTTTGACAAGCCATTCATCATTAACAGAAAAGGAAAAAAAAAAGTAAGAATGATGTGGAACACAAAAAGCAATTACCTGCCCCTCTGTGCAAAAAGTAGCCTTCTGTGAAAATGATAGTGGTTCCTATGGGTTAGCAGTTAACCTTTTGTAGGGATTTAGGAGGAACCCCATGGAGGCTTTCCCACGGGGAAAATAATACTTAAATCCCGCAAGTTTTGTGGAGTGTGTTTTTCCTTATTTTTGGAGACATTCTTTTTCCCTTACTGCACCCTCTGTCTTAGAATGCATTCTGAGAAGAGGCAGAGGGCAGTGCAAAATAAAAATTCAGGGCATCTTGTTAAAAAATTGAGAATTTCAAGGTGGTGACCGCAGAGCATTCTACCAAGCATGGGGCCTTCCTGAGCCTGTGTGACTGTACATGCCTTGGAACTGGCTCTGGCAAAGAGGTTTGACCTTGCAAATGACAATGTTCTAAGAGTTATCTGGCTTTGTTAGTAGGCACTGATGACTCTGCTGTTGTAATCCATTTGCCTGATTTGCAGTTAGTCTTGTGGGGGAAAGTTGGGCTAGTGATGGGAGGGGCCATTTCCCTGGGGACCTATTCACAAGGGTCTTAAATGTAGACTTCTGATGTTTTCTCCAAATGTGGTTCTACCTGCCATCTTGTAGAAAAGGGCAGGGATGATAGAAGAAGACATTAAATTTGGGTCTGATTATTGGACCACATTGCCTGTAGCGACTTTTGACTTAATATTAAAAAGAAATAAACCATGTAATTTTATTGTAGGACCTTGTCATTGGGGTGGGGCCTGTATACAGACTTAATTTTGTAATTTATAAGTAATACATAGCTATCATTTTAAGCATACTTGCAATAATACTATGATTATCCAAAAATCCCAAATAATAATATTTTACTGTAAAAAATCCCCCCAAACCCTGTGGGTTTTTATTAATCAAAAATAATTGATTTTGTTGAGTGAAAAAAGCAAGGTGCAGAACAATGTATAAAATATGCTACCTTTTGTGTAAGATAATTTTTGTGAATATAGATTTATGCTTGAATATACATAAAAAAAATCTGGCAGGATATAAGAAACTAAGATAGTTGGTTTTCTGTTGAAGGAAATTGGACAGATTGGATTCAGGATGAGAAGGAGATTTTTGTTTTTCATTGTTTATCTTTTAATTCTTTTTGCTATTTTGAATCATATAGTTTAAAAAAGTATTAAAAAAATAAAATTAACAAATAAAAATGTAATTCAATAAAAGCTAAATCAGTTATTATACATTGAACCAAATTTTGGGGTTAAAAGCATTAATTTAGTAAATAAATGAATCTAGATTATAGCCATTTGAAAAAAACTCCCATTTTGTCATTTCTTCATGGCCTGGTCCTTTCTTGACCTCTGAGATGCTTGATTTGGAGTTTGCTTCTTATATTTTTCTAAGAAATGCCATCGGGTGAAGGTACTTTCCCAATAAAAAATAGGTTTAGGGAATTCAAAGCTGGCTCATTTCAAAAGTAGAATTGATTGTTATTTAACATAAATCTAATCAGGCCTAGTTTTGCCTCCACAGGGAGATATGATATACAGCATTGACATTTGGAGTGAGAATGATGTTTAGAAGTCAAGACAAGTGCTTGGAATAACAGAAAGGAGGAAAGAGTATGATAGTTTGTGTATCATTTTGGTGGGAGAAATGAGATTGTGAATAGCTTATTCATGGAGATTATTCTTTAGGACTAATAAATCAAAAGGTTGGTTCTTTACCCAATCTTGAAAAAAGAATAAATGGCATTCTTTCTCTCTTCTCTCCTATGTCACTTCCAGATAAATCCTTGAATTTTTTAACCATATCAAATTTTATCATACACTATAGTCAGTGCAGTGGATGCTGTGGTGTGCTTCCTCATACTCCATTCAAAGCAGAAATATTATTTCCTCATCTGCTGGAAATGTTGGAGGCCAACAGTTCTCATCTGAGTCTCTAAGTCTTGCTCTCAGCTGAAGAGAGCTGCCTCATCCCTTCTCCTTCCTGGGGCTAGCCAGGTATGATTGGAATGGATATATTAGGTGTTTGCGAGAGCCCCGCATTGCTTCCCTGGCCTGTGGAGTAAAAACTACCATAGTGGGAGCAGGCCAACTGCAAGTGTCTAAAATGACCCTTCTCTCTCACTTCAGCCAGAATAGTATATAAAAAACAATATTGCAGGGGGTGGCAATCCCCATCATACCTTCATTTAATTCACTGGTCTGTCCCCTACAAAAGTCAGATGAATCCTGGTAGGCGAGAGCGGATACTGCAAACTCAACAAAGTAGTAGCCCCAGTTGCAGCATGGGATGCTTTTGAAACCTACCTGCAAATTCTTTGACACTCTTCCATCAAGAGGTGCTGTTCAGATCCCCTGTCCTTGAATCTAGAGGGGGCTTTGTGACTATCTTGATGATTAAAATGTGGCAGAAGTGATTCTGCTGCATGACTTCCAAGGGTAGTTTAGTAAAGGCCATGTTGGTTTCTTTTGGGACACTCACTCTGGGAGCCTTCAGTTGCCATGTAACCAGTCTGGCTACCCTGAGTCCACCGTGTCAAAACACTCCTTCGAGATATGGGTGAGAGAGAGGGAGGAGAGGGGAAGAGATAGAGAGAGAGAGAAGAGAGAAGAGAGAAGAGAGAAGAGAGAGAGAGAGAGAGAGATTGAGACTTGCCTGAGCAACCTTGGATGTTTCAACCTGTAGCTATTTGAGTCATCCCAGCCCAGGGACCAGACATATGAGTGAAAAAGGCTTTGTGATGACTCTGACCCCAGGCGCTGACTAACTGTAACCACATGAGAGACCCTGATTGAGAACTGCCCACCTGAGCTGAGCTGATCTCCAGAATTAGAGCAAAATAAATGCTTGTTATTGTTTTAAGGCATTGAATGGTTTGTTACAAGTAGGTAACTGGAACATAGCTGCTGTGCCAGATATGGTATCTTTTGCTGGAGGAGATCAATATGACCTCAGGTACATGGCATGTGACTACTGATGGAAGAAATGTGCTGATTTTCACCCCTATCAGAAAGGAGGACCAGAAACAGTTTGCATTTACTTAGGATGGACAACAGTATACATTTATTTTCTTGCCCCAGTCTTATTAACTTTCCTTCCCTTTGTCAAAATATAGTCCCAAAGGTCCTTGGTCATCTGGACATCCCATAGAACATCCTATTGGCTCACTCTACTGATGACATCATTGACATACCAAATGGGCAAGAAGTGGCAAGTACTTTGGAGGCGGTGGTATGATATCTATGTGTTGTAGCCTGTTTGGGCTGCTATAACAAGATACCACAGATTGGGTAGCTTATAAACAACAGAAATGTATTTCTCACTGAAGAAATCCTTGGGTGTCTTTTGATACTCATTGGCCCAATTTTGGTTGGCCTGAGAAACACATGTGACCAGGTGCTCAGACTCCTCAGATAAGAGGGTCTAAAGCAGCTGCATAGCACAGGGACATCAGCTCGGTGCTTTGTGACCGCCTGGAGGGGTGGGATAGGGAGAGTGGGAGGGAGGGAGACGCAAGAGGGAAGAGATATGGGAACATATGTATATGTATGACTGATTCACTTTGTTGTAAAGCAGAAATTAACACACCATTGTAAAGCAATTATACTCCAATAAAGATTTAAAAAAAAAAAAGAGGGTCTAGATTGCTCCACCAGATAAGCCACCTTGACCTGCAGAAGTGCTAGCCATGGGTGAGGGGAATCTAGAATGGCTGGTTGGAGGAGGGGGCAAAAAGAGAAGCAGTTTTGGCACTGGGACCTGCTTTAGTGATGGGGGCCATAGTTCATCACATTAATTATCCTGTGGAAATTTGCCCCAGGAAAAGAGACCCAACAGAATCCTGGAGAAGCTGCTCACAGACTTAATTATGTGAAACACATGGATCTGACAAGGGGTAGACTGTAGTGGATACTTTAATGTGCTGACCAGATCACTCCCTTCCAGGACTGAAACATTCATTCTCTCAGCTGCTGGGAATATTGGCAGTTGTAAGTTCTTGGCTGAGTTCCTTTCTAAGAATTGCCTTCAGCTAAAAAGAGGTGCTTTGCTCAAGATTACTCCCTGGCTCTTTACAGGGGTGGCCACAACTAAGGACTGGTTGATGCAGGGGTCGGAAGTTCTCTTGCCCCAATTCAGGCCAACCCAGCTCCAGAACACCTTATAGGATCAGCTGAGGCCTTTGTTGTGACCGCATCACAATTCAACCTCTCCTTTTGATCAGTCTTGCTTTCTTTACTTCCTTATAGGTGTTGAGAACACCCCAATGAATTTCCTGTATGGAAATCTTTTTCTCAAAGTCTGCTCCCTGGAGAATCTGACTTGTGACAGACAGGAAATGCATTTACCAATTATTAAGCACATTTTAACATTATTATACGTATGTTTAGTGCACAAAAATGGGAAAACACAGAACAGTAAAAGGAAGAAGAGAAAAAGTAACCGTAACTATTTTTTGTAGATAGCTTTTGCTTTTGTTTGAATGATATTATACTTATCATATTGCTTTTCACCTAACAATATAATTTGGAGATCAGTGTAAGATAGGTGCTTGAGGGTGAGCAATTGAAATTGATTCTGGTTTATTAAAAAGCAGAAAGCTCTTTGTTGAAAGCTATTCCATGGTTCACAGAATTGCCAGGAAGGCTAGAGAATCAGGTTACTAAGAACAGAAACCAGGGAAATTAGGGACCAAGACCATAGGTAGAGCTACTCCCCAGGAGGAGTATGAGCCACTGTGGCCACCACTGGATGGTGGACACATTCTCCTCTGTCTCTGTTTCTTTGTATCACTTGTTTCACATCCAAAGCCCAAAATGGAGATGTCTGTCCATATCCCCAGCTGCTAGGATGTGGCAAAAGTGTGTAAATGGCCTTTTCATGGTCTGCAAAGAGATGTGACAGCCAGTCTCTGTCTCCTAGAAGTTCCTTTTCCTGCTTCCATCCTGTCTGTTAGAGGCTGTCCTCATGTGCTTCGTGTCTTTCTAGGTCTTTCCTCTTGGGAAGTGTTGTTTTTTGGGAGAAGGATCCACCAGGTTTCTACCTGGGGACACATGAGTCTGGTTTCCAGAGCTCTGGGACTTGGCTGGGAGGTTTCTGCAGAACAAAGTTTAATAATGGTCATGCCTTGCCTTTGGCTTTAGTGAAACTGTTTGTTTCCATTTTAAGATGTTTCTTCTGGTCCGGGGTAGTTTTCGTATATGTTATTTCTCCTTTTTAGTAGTTTATTTAAACTCTGGAATGGATGTTGGATTTTATCAAATATTCTTAAGCGTCTATTGATATGATCATATAATTTTTTTCCTTGATTTATTGAAAAACGTTGAAATTTAGATTTCCTAGTAACAATCCGTTCTTGATTTCCATAGGCATTTTAGCTAATTGGATAACAGCACTTTTGGAAAGTCTATAACAATGTATCTGTGTAACCATAGTAGCCAAAAAGAAGCCTCATTCCAGGAGGTTCAGCCCAATGTACTCACAAAAGCACAGGCCCTGGAACCAGAGAGCTGTATCTTTGAGTCCTGCTTCTGCATCTTACTAATTATATGGCTGTGGCAAATTTCTTGATCCTCAGACTTTTCACCTGTGAAATGGGTATACAGAAAGGAAAGTTAACTCATGGAAATGTTTTGAGGATTAACTGAGTTAATCTGCTGCATAGACAGAGCTCAGTAAATATTAGGCAAAAGATATTTTTGAATGAAGTGTATACCTGCAAGAACAGAGCAACTTGGTAACCATAGATGTCAAAAGACAGTATGGAGGTAGTTTTGTTAGTGTGAGCTGAAGCTTCAAAGAGCTATATTTCATATCAAATTGTTAGCACTCTGAGAAAATACACGTTTCTCCCCCAATCATTTTATTCACCACACATTTTATTCCTAACACCAGTTGCATATTAAAAAATATTATTAAAATTAAATAAAGAAATTATATTTAGATGAAACTTTTCCTTGTTTCTTCCTCCAGAAAAATTACTATTGTTCCAAGAAAGAAGATTGCAAATAAATGGAAATTGAATATTAACTTTTTGGGTGAATTTATTTTGAGTAAGCATTAAATCCAAGGGAAGGAACTGAAAAATAGACTTATGGATTCAATTCAGTTTAAATATAGTTGCATTTTAGAGTATATGTGAATGTAGGTATATATATTGTATTGATCTATATGTAATATAGATTATGTATAATATATATTACAGATCTATATAAATCGATATATAATATCTATATAGTATATACTGTAGATCAATGAGTTTGAGCTTTGTCAGTATGTAGCACACACAGCATGTGTGGGTATAGCTGCAAAAACTTATTCTTTTTTTTTTTTTTTGCGGTACGCGGGCCTCTCACTGTTGTGGCCTCTCCCGCTGTGGAGCACAGGCCCCGGACGCGCAGGCTCAGCGGCCATGGCTCACGGGCCCAGCCGCTCCGCGGCATGTGGGATCTTCCCGGACCGGGGCACGAACCCGTGTCCCCTGCATCGGCAGGCGGACTCCCAACCACTGCGCCACCAGGGAAGCCCCCAAAAACTTATTCTTGATCTGTGTGCATATAACAATTAGTATGCTTTATTATTTTTGTTCTAATTGACTTGCGTAAATACAGATTTCCACCTTGATGAAATCAACAATAAGTTATGTAGGCTGTCTCATCTTTTCATATCCTATTCCCAAATATAACTCCACAAATATAGATAGTGTTTACCATCTTTTGGGATGTGAGCAATTGCTTGTTTATTTTGATGAAGGAAATAAATTACCTTCCCATAATATTAGTGTGAGTCCCTAATCTCATTAGGTAAAGAATTTAAAAGACTCCAAAATGATTCAAGACTAGTTAATAGCATCTTAATTATCTCACATCATTTTAGGAAATACAAAATGTCCCTCTGGGGTGTACTTTGCCTTGGTAGGAATAATGACTGATGAGGGTTTAGAGAATGGCTGTGCAGTTATGTAGCAAATTCTTCACAAAGAAATACATGTGACGACTCAAGTCAGATCTGTTGACTGGACCCTGGAGAAGTGGCTTGTTGGAGGCGAGAGGGGAAAACCCTGGTTACCAGGAGGAAAAGGGATAGATGTTAGGGACAGGGTGGAGAGGGCCAGATGAACTGGCTTTCTCTTTAATAAAGCCACATTGGCCAGTTCCATTCTCTGGGAGGAATTTCCCTTACAGGATGAGGAGAAGGAAAGAGTGGGGGAAAGGCTGCCTAAAGTTGAATGTGGAGGAGGTGAACCATGTTTTACTCAAATTCTGAGCCGGAGAGACACACCACCGACACCAGACACAATGGCTTTGACATCACTGCTCATCACCACAGATATGCAAGCACATAAGACAAACCAACTGCTATATGAAAGAATATCAGATTTCAAAAGAGAGGGATCAAACTCAACAATCAGAACAAAAATTGCCTGGCGAGCTAGAGGTGCTGCAAGAAATGGGAGAATACTCAATGTTTAGAATTTTTCTAAATTATGTTTTAACACAGTTCTTTGGAACATTGCATCGAAAACATTACGTTTGCGGGTGATATTAAAGAGGAAAGAGGGGGAGATCGGGAAGGATTGTGTGGAGAAAACATACACAATGGATAAATTAAAATCTGTGATGACTCAATCATGTATTTATAGGTTGTCTATTGCAGAAAATGGAATCAGTGAAGGGGAGACATGCTCTAAAATTTCTCCCATAACTCAGAAGAAGAAGATAAAGACATGGACATTGACTTAAGAAACGATAAAGGAAATGTAGGACAGAGGGAGAAGAATGAGAAGAATTTCAGAAGGAACAAATTGTAGAGAAGGAGTATTTTAAATAAATAATAGAAGATACTTTGATTTTTAGCTGAATAAAGATTTAGGTATTAAATTTATGGTTTACTAAGCATGGGCAAAAATAGACTAATGAAAATAGACTAACAAAGAGTATAACACATACAGTATTGAGTCTAAGAGGGTTTCATGCTTGATATTTTTCAGAGGTGTCGATAGAAGGGTTTGCAGAATGATGACACTACTGCCATATGGTAGACAGAAACTGTAAGGTGTATCTTGATTCCAGAGGGTATAAAAATGCAAAAAATTTCATCTTTAATCAATGAAATAGGCTAATCTAGTGAAATGTTTGCATTTTAAGGAGAAGAAAAAGAATATGAAGAGCACTACTTATTACGGAAAAAAGATAAGGTTAAGATTTTTCTTATCTGCAAACCAATGATCAAAGACAATGGAGCAACTTGCACAGAACTTGGAGAGGATGAGGTATTGCATTAAGATCGTGATACCTGCCTCCTCTGCTGTTCATATGAGAATGCAACAGAAAGACATTCTCAGACACGCTCAAGATGTACACCCTTAACACACACTTCCTGAAAATAATTACCTGCCATCATATTTCAGACAACCAAAGAATGAATCAAATTAAAGAAACCAAATATGTGGAATTCACGGTATAAAACAATTGGTGGCAAATAATTAAATTACTAATGCTTACATTAAATCTAAATAATTATTGCCCATATTACAACACAAATATTTTTTTTAAATCTTTAAAGTGAAGCATGTAATGTATAAGTGTATTAATCAGAGCTCTTCAGAGAAACAGAACCAATAGGATGTGTGTGTGTGTATATATATATTTATTTATTATAATGAATTGGCTCACCTGATTATGGAGTCTGGCCAGGTTCAAATCTGCAGTGTGGGCCAGCAGGCTGAAGATCCAGGAAAACAAATGGTGCAGTTCCAGTTTGAAAGCAAGCGATCTGGAGATCTGGAAGAATCGATTGTCCAAATGAAGTCCAGAGGCAGTCTGCTGGAGAATTCCCTCTTACTAGGGGGAAGGTTGTTCTTTGTTTTCTAGTCAAGCCTTCAGTGGATTGGATAGGGTTCACCTACATTATGGAGGGCAATCTTTTTACCCTATTGATTAAAATGCTAATTTTGTCCGAAAACAGCCTCACAGAAACACCCAGAATAATGTTTGTCCAAATGTCTGGGTACCCATGGTTAAGTGAAGTTGACACATAAATATTAACCATCACAATAAATGAAAGTTCTTTAATGATCATAACCAAGATCTAAAAGGAGAAGTTGTATCCTTAAAACTGGGAAATGTTAAGGAGTAGACGGAAGGAAAGAAGTGTATACAGTGGTATGCTGGCAAACCAGATCTCCAAAAGTAGAGGTAGGAAGAGGTGTGTCCACTCAGCTCTGTGAGCCGGTACAGGATGCCTCCAGCACAACCTGTCCATGCAACCGGTCCATTCAGCACGTGTGCTTACGTGCTGAATTCTCACCTACGCTATCTCTCATCCATGCTTCATTTTTGTTTGCATTTTCCTGATAGGTCTTCCTCAGTTACTTTACTCTTCCTTTCCAAGACATATATATATTTTAAGCAAAATAGAGAGGTTTTTTTTAAGCAAAATAGAGTCTTAGACCTTATTTGAAATTCCTAACCATTTGACAGAGAAATTTAACCTATTTACTGTTACAATAAACATGTTTGGTCTTATATCTGATATTTTGTTTTATGGTTATTGCTTTTGTATTTCTATCTTTCAAAAATATGGATTTTCATTGCTTTTTTTCCTTCTTCTATATTCTTGAGCATTTTCCAAATTTGTTCTCTATAGCACAGTTTTCTAGTGTCCCTTATGCTTTAAGTTATCTTCAGTGTGGATTTTAATTCTTCTACTAGAGTTTAGATTTCCTTGAGTTCTTTTTTTTAAATTTCATATGGCTCTTTTTCTTTTGAGGCTCCCTACTTTTGTTTTATAGAGGATTGTTGATTCCTTATCTATCATCTATCTATCTATCTATCTATCTACCTATCAGCTAAGGATAAATGTAAACTTACTTGCTATTTACCAACAAGTATTTTAAAAAATTCTTTCCGTTTCTTTTAGAAAATCACTTTGAAGTTATGCTTTTTCTCTGAGC
Organism: Grampus griseus; assembly: GCF_964374135.1. NCBI lineage: Eukaryota > Metazoa > Chordata > Mammalia > Artiodactyla > Delphinidae > Grampus > Grampus griseus. Next base: position 27,641,052 of record NC_139008.1, read on the forward strand.
CTTTAGGGTAATATTATCTTTCCTTACGTGGAAAAAAGTGCCTTTTTATAGGTCTCAAATGTGAATCGTAATTTTAAAGAAGCAAATCTTTGCATCATTTAACTAACTATTCCACCAAAATATTGCTTATGAATAATAAGATCTGTGATATTTTATGGCAATGGATTATGGGTCCCAAGTTACAGAGAACTCAAAAGAAAGGATATTCCGTGTGTTTTTTGAAGTCCCAGAATAAAAGTAGTTTTAAAATAACTTATGATCTCTAGAACTTATTCTCATCTACTGAGAAGAAAGTATAGACATAAGAGGGATTATTAGAAATTTATATAGATGGAAAATATTTGGTATAAAAATTACCTCATTTTAGTAGTAATGTTTTATTAAGTTAGAAAAATAAAGTTTTATTTGAGGCTTCTCTATACCCTACTGAAAGTTTGATATTTTAATCTTAATTCATAACACTTTGGGTTTTAATGACATAAAGAAATTTGAATATTTACAAATTTGTTTCTTGGAGAACTCTCAAAAAAAGCCATGCTTTTTCATAGTTGTCCTGCCTCTTCCTGCCTTTCTCAGGAACAGTGAATTTTAAGTGCATCAGTACCAGAAATTTATGAATATACAAATATTTATGCTCACACATCAGACTTAGCAAATCCCTTGTAAAAGTGGAACAACTGCATATGATGTATGCAGCTTTCCAAATGTTGTTTGTTTCTAACACTTAGAAACAGTCTTAGAAGGCACATACATTTCAGGCACCAGGAGTGAGAAACACCTGCTGGTGTAGGAAGAGCCAGAGATACTTTATTTTGACTTCAGACCAGCTATCAATATTCAACAAGAGCACCTGTGCTGAGAATTAGTCAGATTCTGTTCTCAGCCACTGTGGTGCATGAGTCTGCGATGGTAACTCCTTCTGGTGAGAGTGTGCAGGCAGGGCGTGCTTGATTAATGGGCTTAAATATTAAATATCATTCTTATATATCTGGAGGAATTTCTGCCAATATGATCTAGGTGAGTGTGACCTAGAAGTTCCTCTTAATTTGCTGCTTTGGGGTAGTTCAGTGTCTAAAGTGTCAGTGTGCTCTGGGGACAGAACATGGACTTCAGTCATGTAGATCTGGACTGAGGTCCAGCATTGCCTTAATTAACCACGTGACCTTGGAAGGTCATATAGCCATCATTTATTAAGCATTTTGCCTTCAGTCAGATTCCCCAGAAGCAGACCCTGGGATGAAGATCGCTGTGTGCATCAGCAAGGACTCAATCAGAAAGGCAGAACTACAAAGAGTAATATGGGAAAAAGAATTTATTATAGGGTTGAAAAGTGGGACAACTGAGAAATTATAACCAGCAGCAGTTTCTTCTCAGTCGCTGTGGCCTTATCTGTAAATTTGGGATAATAAAACCTTCCTCTTTGTTGTTGTGGGGGATGAATGAGGAAACATGCTAAACAGCGCAGAGTGGGTGCTCAAAAACAGCTAAAGCAAGTTCTAGGCAAAACCATTAACTAGATCAGGGGCTCCCAGAATCTCATTTTACAGACTGACACAGTAACTTTAAAAAAATGGGGAAAGTTATGGGCAGGTGCCAATTTTTAATTTTGCCAGCTTACGACATTATATAAGCACTTACTAGCTATGATCACCATCATTTCATAAAAGAAAAGACATTTTAAAACCAAAAAATGTAAAGCCATTCATTATTGTCAACCTAGCAATAATGCCGGACCATACTGTCAATTTAGCTTTACTGTGACATGTTCCTTATGTCAGTGTCATGGACAGGCTGGTGCACAGGTGCATTTTGAGGAACAACTTAACTGAGTAGCAACCGCATATAGTCTCCTCTCCACTTGCCTGCATCCTTTATTCCTCTCTGCTTCCTCCTCATTGGTTTTCAAGAAATCTATTGCCTTCCCTCCACGCACCAAAGGTATTCCACTGTGGTAGTCACTATTTCCCATCCTCCTTCTCTTCCTGGGCAATTAAAAGACTACATTTCCCCGCCTCCTCTGGTTGATAAACATGTGACTAATTCTGACCAAGGGGCTGGAAGCATAAATATCATCTGTCACTCCTAGGTGAAAGCTTAAGAGCCACTGTGTGATTCTCCATCTTCTTTCTCCCGCTGTAGTGAAATGCCTGTTGAAGTGGAAGTGCCACAGATGGAAGCAGCTACCCCATGGAGGGTGGCTTCCCTGGAAAGCTGCCTAGACACAGAGAGCTTTGCAGGAGCAAGAAATAAACTTGTGTAAAACCCTTGAGTTGTTGGTACTTCCTCTTACTGCAGCATAACTTGGTCTGCTCTACCCAGCACCAGCACAGCACCAAGACCTATTTGACCCAAGCAAGCTCACATCTGATTTTGTTAATAATTACTGCATAGAAATAAATATCAGTCTGGAAAGAAAATAATTCCTGACTTTCAATTTTTTATTTTTTAAAACTCTGATACTTTCTTCCATCTGACCCACACTGGGAAACTATGTTGAATTCTCCTGTTAATGATCTAAATTAAAATATCATAACTTAGTTAGAGGAAAAAATTCAGCCTGCCCTGAATTTCCTTTATTATTGACCAGATGTTTTGTAAAGCTGCTTTGTTCGTGAGCACTTTCAGAGAACCTGAATAAATGACTTCTCTTTTGCATTTCCCTCAGGGTCTTGTTATTCTTTTAAAGCTCCTGTTACATAAGGTTTAAGATAAATACACCATGATACGTTACTTCAGGCTGTTTTCAAACAGTGCAATTGACAGTTTGCTAGTTAACTAGATCCAGGCAAGCAGCCAAGACCATAAATTTGGATATTAAAAAATTAATTTGTTGATTACTACTCATTTGTTTTTTAGGCATTTGTATGTACATACTGAATTCTGGCCTCTGGTAAAAACAGTTGAAAATGGCAAGTATGTGCCTGAAGTTTAGGATGCCTTGGATCCATACGAAGGGTTTTATTCTGAAAACAACTGTTGCACCCTCACATTCTCATAATTATAGTCCAGTGGAAAGAGAATGTCTTTTTCCCATGAGCTTGGAGCAAATTTCAAGAGTCACCTTAATTGGTCACTGAAGCATTCTGGCTAGAGGAATGGAACCATGCTGATTGGCCAGGTCTCAGTCACATGCTTACTCCTGAACCAATCATCTAGAGCAGGAGGCAATAAATCACAGTCCAAGTTAATAAAGTTTTATTGGAACACAACCACATCTATTCATTTAGAGTGTTGCCTATGACTGCTTTGATGCTTCAACGGCAGAACTGAGTAGTTGCAACAGAGACCATATGGTCCACAAAGTCCGAAATATCTATTGTCCAGCCCTTTACAGAAAAAGTTTGCCAACCCCAGGTCGAGGAGCGTATTCGTTTGCTTGGTCTGCCATACAAAGACACAGACTGGGTAGATTAAACTACAGAAATTTCTTCTCTCAAATTCTGGGGACTAGAAATCTAAGAACAAGATGTCAGCAGGGTTGGTTTCTTCTGAGGCTTCTCTCCTTGGCATGTGGAGGGTTGTCTTCTCCCTGTGTCCTCAGATGATCTTCCCTCTGTATGTGTCTGTGTCCATTTTTTGCAGTACGCGGGCCTCTCACTGTTGTGGCCTCTCCCGTTGCAGAGCACAGGCTCCGGACGCACAGGCTCAGTGGCCATGGCTCACAGGCCCAGCCGTTCCACGGCATGTGGGATCTTCCCGGACCAGGGCACGAACCTGTGTCCCGTGCATCGGCAGGCGGACTCTCAACCACTGCGCCACCAGGGAAGCCCCCAACTTTCTTCTTTTTATAAGGATACCAGTCACATTGGATTAGGGCCAATGCTTATGAACTCATTTTAAACTAATTGTCTCTTTAAAGACCCCCATCTGCAAATCTAGTCACATTCTGAGGTCCTAGGGATTAGGACTCCAACATATGAATTTTTTTGCAGGGGGGGCGGGGGTGGGGAACACAATTCAGTCCATGACAAGAAAAATATGGGCTCTGATAGGTCATGACTTGGGTCACATGTTATACAGTGAGGGGAAGGCTAAGAGTGAGGGGAGGTAGTTTTTAAGTGGAAACCAGGATGTTATCACCAAAATACAGGAGGATGGATGCTGGGTGGTAAACAAATTGTTCAGTGATATATTATCATTGCTTTGAATCCTCTAGAAGAGGAAAATGTATGGGTCGATTGGAAAGAACCCTGAAGAAAAAAATTCATGTTGGGCGATGGGGTGACCTGACCTGTAGAGATAATGAATCAAAACAATATGTTAGAGTAAAAAATATGTCTCTCTTCAAGTGCAAAATAAAACAGCAAAACCAAAAGCTGTAAACACAACCCCCCACCCCCCTTTTTTTTTGCAACACAATTTTGAGCTATTGTCTGTGAAAACTCTGGCATTAAAGATCAAGGGAAAATAGAAAATGCACAAGATAAAGTGCTCACAAATGGTGGATTTACATTAATTGCATGGATCTCTGCCAGCACCCAAAGTCCATGTTAGCAAGTTGGCAAGGATTCTGATAATGGTAGACATGGAGGGGCAGGCTGACAAAAAAGAAAAAAAATCAGGCAAAAGGTACAGTTTGCTATGTCTGGGGAAAGAATTCTTGGCCCAAAAAGCCAGAAAGGGAAAAACAAGAATGACTCAGTCCCCAGTGGCTTGTTTTCTTCACAGTCTCAAGGAAGAAAATTGTCCACATAAATTAGGAATGAACCATTGTAGCGGTTCTCAAAGTCTGGTAGCCAAAGCATCAGCATCAGCTCTACCTGGGACTTGTTAGGAATGCAGATCCTCAGGCTTTACCCCAGAATAACCAAATCAGGAGCTCTGGGGAAGGGCCCCAGCACTCTGTGCTTTAACAAACCCCCTGGTGATTCTGATGCATGCCAAAGTTTGAGAACCACTGAGATAGTGAATTCATTTATATTCATAATAAAATCTTTACGCTAAGGATTGCTTTTTCAGTTAGGATAAGGTTCAGCAGCTGCATGTAAAAGAAAACCAAAATAACAGTGGCTTAAATAAGGTAGGTGTTTATTTTTCTTGTACATAGAAGTGCAGAGGTAGGAGTTTAGAACTGGTCGTGTGGCTTCATGGTCATCAAGGACCTATGGTCCTTACATTTTTTTTCTCTACTAAAATGTCAGCTTTCATAGTCAAAGTGACTCATGGTTCAAAATAGCTGCTGGAACTCCTGCAATTACATCAGCTTTTCCAGGCAGGAGGTAGGAAGCAAGGGAGGAGAGAAAAAGGTACAACTCCTAGATGAATCAGCCTTCTTTAAGAAGCCTTCCTGGAAACTCCACCCAACAAGTTATTCTTGTATAATTTTCACTAACTCTGGTGGTAAGAGAGGCCTAGAAATCTTCCTCCTGCTGGTTGCATTGGCCCCTGAAATAAAACTGAAGTTCTTTCCGTAGAGAAGAGAGGAAGCGAAAATTGGAAGAAGATAGTGGCTGTCCTTCTCCTTCCTTTTCTAGAAAGGTGATAAAGATTTGAATAGAGATTTGGAGAAGTTTTGGGGGAGAATTGCAGACCTGAGTTTGGGCAAGCCAGATCAGAAGCAGGAAGTATAACACCTGAAGGATTTTGCTACTTGTGAAGGGTTCATGTCTTTAGATGGCTTCCTTTTGCAGCTCAAAGGAAAGCTCTAGCAGTGAGAACTTTAAACATTTGCTTCCTATATTAAAGTTTCCTTCTGCAATTGACACAGGTCTTCAATAAAGAATGACGACAATGCTGTACCTGCACACTTTGTGTTGGTGGCCTTGGGGAGAATGAAGGACACTGCAATAAGGGAAAGAGAAGTATTTCAAAGCAGACAGACTTGAGAGTGACCATGATGCACCCAACTACTTGTGGGCAAAGTATGCAACACATTCCTCCCAAGGTACATGAGATGATTTTAGATAGTACACAAAAATAACATCAATAGCACCTAAAAATATTTAACTCAGTTGAATGAGTTGAAAAGCACACCCATTGCCCTTCCACCTTTCCTCCTTTTTTTTCTGCCTGGTACATGGATGTGATATCTGGAGCTCTAGCAGCCATTTTTTGACCATTTTTCCACAACACTGAGGATGGAAGCCACACGCTAAGGACAACAGTGTAAAAAGAAAGCAGGAGCTTACTTTCATAATGTACGTCTACTTCTAGCCTTAGTCTGTCTACCTCTGAATTTCTTCTATGTGTGAGAAAAATAAACCCCAAATTTGTTTAAGCCACTGTTATCTTTTAGGGATTTGTCGCTAGCTGCTGAATGCAATTCCTAACTGATGCAGAACCATCTTTTGCTATTTGGGAGTGTTACGTGCTTGTAGGCACATTAATCATTGTTGTAATTAATGTGAAAAACTGCAGTGCATTTATTAAGGGGAATTAGACTCTAACATTAAGCTGGTAATATCAATAATAGGCATTTGTAGTATGCTCCGAAGATAGATGCAATCTGTCATTACCCTAAGAGGAGATGACATTTCCAGTTGCAGCCAGGATCTTGGTGGCAGCTGTAGGATCTGTGTGTTGTTAGAGAGGCCATACTAACTTGGATGAATTGATAATAACACTCACACTGCATCTGAGAGGTTATCGTATGTAAAATAGGGTGATTCGTTTAAATAAAAATGGTGCATGCCAAAGAGAGAAGCAGGCCACGGGGGCACTTTGAGTAGAGATATACAGCCAGCTGACTGGGAGTAAAAATGTAATGGGAGAAATCATTGTATGTATCCAACCTGTGGCCAGGTTTCTTCTCATAAAGCAGAGGAGGTGTACTCAAACTGCAACAGCAGGTGGAGAGGGATGAGTGGACCTTGCTTCTACTTCTCATAAAGTGCGTCTCATGGTTGCTCTTGCCTCCAGGGGGGCAAAATCTGGTTCTTGAGTGGGGTGTGTAAACAAATCTTACTTTCCACATATGAGGCACAGATATAGTACACAAACTGATATATGTTATATGGGTGCTCATAACACCCATATATATATATATATACATATATATATATGTTATGTGCTCATAACATTTCATGGCAGAAGGGGAGATCAGAAAAAGAAATTCTAAATGGCTGCCTGGGGGTGACAATGAATACAAGATTGAAAAGCACTGGTGTATCTAGTGTGCTAGGTTACATCATTTGTCCCAGTTCTTCACTCCATGATCCCATTTCTTGACTTTGGGTTCAGCAGTGTCATTTGCTTTGACCAATGGGATTTCAGAGTTTGGGAAGTGAGCAGAGACTTGCAGTGTGCTTGCATAGTTAGACTTGTCCTCTTTCATCCTGGTGACCATGAAACCACAGTCTCTTTAGTTTGGACCCTTGTAACAAACCTGAACGGAACCTATAACCTGGAGGCATCCAGCCAGTTGCAGCCTAGATCAGCCAAACCACACCCAATCTAAAGACCCATGAGCATGAAAATAAATGCTTATTTTTGTAAGTCACCGAAATATTTTTTGGGGTGGGATCTGTTCTGCAGCATTATTATGGTAATAATTACCAGATACATATGGGGGTCACCCCAGTGGAGTCCTGATCCTTGAAATAATCAGTTCCACTTTTAAAATTTGGGGCTCATCACAACAGAATTTACCAAGCGCTACTTTAAACTCGACAGAATCACCACCTCTGATGTAAAATCTGCCTTGCAGTAGTTTTGCCTCTTTCTAGCTCTGGTCTGGATTCCACGGGTGGCTGCCGCAAATTAGATTGAAGTGAACTATAATTTCATCAGGATGTTTGGATGCTTTGTGGCTTTTGCTGGCTTCCTATTTATCTTTGGATGTTTTAATTCCTGCTTTGTCCTAGCATTCTTTTAAAGACAGGATTTAGTGATGTTTTCATTCCATTCTCTCTGAAATTGGAAGGTTTTCTGGCTGGTGTGGGAAACTACGGGCTATGGGTTAATAGGACTGTCCAGTAATGCTTGTAAGTCAGATATGAGATTTTACTTTAATTGATTAAGCATGATTTGGTCTGAGCTCCCTTTTTCCTTGTTGTGAGCAGGACGTGAGGTGAAAATCAGTTACTTGCCAGGATTCTTTTTCCTCTATGTCTTCAAATGCGTGTAAATATCCCAAGACTTGGCTCAGTATAGACAAAACAGTTTTGCTTCAGATGTTTGTGGATGTCACATAGACACAACCCCATTATAGCCTCTTTGAAGAGTCAATTTCAAGAAAATTTTCAAAGAAATTGCTGATGCGTTGGCTTCTAAGAGGAGTTACTATGTATCACAAAATTTTATGGCCTTAAAATATTTTGTGTGCAATAGAGAAAAATATCACTGAGATAGATTATATTTAAAAATGTAATCAGTGAGTAGTCAAATGAACAAATGTATTTAAACCCTAGCCAATAAAACACAAGAGCATGATATATTGATTTTGCATTTCCTTCTAAGCACGATTATAACATAAAAGAAAATTCTCAATTAAATTCAAAATCACAATAACTATAATTTATGACTGGATTCCTGTCATGGAAATGAAAGCATGGAGTCATAGAAGGAAGGGATGGTATTTGTCCACTACCAACAATTTTTAAAGATAGAAGTATAAGAGCACAGATAAGCTTTGCTTTATCTTCTTGCAGTTTTTATATTAAGAAGCCAAACTTTTCTCATTTCCTAAATGCTGCTCTTGCAATGAGTTGTTAGAAAACCTCATTTGTTTTTAAAGTTGTTAGATTGGAGCTTTCTACCCTGCAGGCCAGTATTTCCTCAGCCTCCCTGCCTGCAGTCTCACTACTGTCCAATATTTTACTATTAAAAGTGTGGCCCACGGACATGCAGCACTGGACTCACTTGGAAGCTTGACAGAAATGCAGAATCTCAGGCCCTGCCCTTGACATACTGTATCAGAATTTGCATTTTAACACAGTCCCCAGGGGATTTGTATGCAGATTAAGTGAGAAGGACCAGAATCTATCTTTAGCTGGGTTGCCAGAACTAAGGCTGGGGCATCAACCACATCACCCGTTTGGTTCCTTCTATGCTCCTGGGCCCACCCATCCTTACATAAGGATACCTTTAAATGTCAAGTGCACTGAAACAAAAGCTCAGCCACATCCTTTGATTTGCATGGCCCTTAAACAGAGAGGAAGAGAACTTGGACTTGACTCCAGTTCCCCGAAGGAGGTCTGCTAGGTGGGAGAGAGAATGGCCCCCTGACTACAAATTACTTTGTGTAGAGGAAAACTTGGCCTGAGTGGGCCTAACTTGGGGTGCAGAGATCTGTATGGCAGCATGGTACTGTCCTGATCATCTTGGGGCCCAACTTCCCCTGCAGGGTTGGCTGTCCTGAGGAGGAGTTGGAAGGGGAGACATCCAGGGTCTCTAGGGGCTGAAGAGCTCTTAAAGGGCTGAACCTAAGACACAGGCTGAACTTGAACATTTTGGCTCAAGTCACCATGAAACAAGACTCATGTCTCATTTATTGAGCACCTACAATGTACCAGGCACCAATCAAGCTGCCTATGTACATCGTCCCCTTTGGTTTGAATCCTTCTGAGAGGTAGCTCTTACTATTACCATTTTATAGACAAGGAAACTGAAGCTCAGAGAGCTCGAGTGGTTGTTCAAGAGCCATTGGCCCATAAATGGAAGAGCGGGATTTGAATTCAGGATTGCCTGACACCAAACCCAGGCTCTTCTTATACCATAAAGAACTAAGTACCTGCTGTTTTCAGAGCAGTGAATTAGGGGTTAGGGCTTCAGGGTTTGTGGATACGGTTGTCCCGCCATACAAGGATGATAGTCAAGAGAGATGTGAAATGCAGTTTGCACTAATGGTAAACACTGTGCCTGATGCCTTCTTTCCTCTGTCCTCAGGACTGGACTTCCCTTGTATGTGTGTCTGGGTGAGAAAGTTCTTTCTGGGTGAGAAAGCTTCCTGGACCATCCCTAGAATTCATAGTGTCTGCTGTGTGAGCCACTCTGGGTCCACAGACCCCAACAGCCACTGGAGAAGGAGCCAGGTGCTGTTTTGACTTCTTGTCTCACGACATGGAAAGAGACGTAGGAAGTGGGAAGCGGCCCATCGTGCATGGGCACAGAGGAGAGAGAGGAGGGGTCTGGCTGGTTCCTACCTTTATCACAGGATCTTGCTGACGTGTAAAATGTGCCTGCAGACTGTCTCAAGCTGTCACCATCCAATCAGCAAGTCCTCCTCCCATAGGGTTGGCATGAACAGAAGGGACAGAATTGTTGCGGAGAGAGTCAAGTGTCCTACTCTCTTAAGGCTTGAGGCATAAACATTCCCTCCTCCCCAAACAGGGCCCTTGGGGGCAATGACAAAGATGCTGAAGACATATGCTCTACCCTGAGAAATGTTGGTTCCAGGTGGAAAGCAGGCCATGGGGTGCTGCAACCTGCTGGCGCCAGCTTGCGAGAACCAATGTATTTGCCTTTTCCCAACTCTGCATCTGTTGATGTCGTGACGGTAGTGTTTACACCACAGAAACTGGCAAATGCTACACACCGGGGCATCCTCTCCCCAGAGAGCCTGTTGTTAAACATTTACCAGCACCCCTCTGAGAGTAGGTATGTACAAACACAAAAGATCCAGAGTGGAGCTAGAGGAATTCATCAATAAGTTATATCTAGTGTTCAAGTGAAATCCTCTCACAACCCATATGTAGCAATAGAAATTTCTCAAACAGATTTCTAAACTCTGGCAACTGGTCTTGCGTGTTTTTCAAAAATAATTCCAGTGAATTCAGGGTTTGTGGTGATGGAAATTGACATGGGTGATCCATCAGACATTGAAAGGGGTTAGAATAGTGCTTATCACCCTGGAACCCGCCTCAGAATCCCCCGGGGGGCTTGTTAAAACTCAGATGGCTTGTCTTCACCTTCAGAGTTTGAGATGCAGTAGCTCTGAGCTGGGGCCTGCGAGTTTGAATTTCTAACATGTTCTCAAGTGATGCTGCTGCGGCTGGTCTGGGGACAGCACTTCCGGCTTTGATAACGGCTAGGTTAGAGGCAGGGATCAATTCCAAAGCATCTCAGCGAGAGTGTGAGTGAGGCCAGGGTTAGAAGGAGGGGAGGGATCTGAAGGCAAAATGAAGGAGTGAAGGAGGCACTCCATTCATTAAGCACCTATAATGCACTGGACATTAAGTGCAAAGTATTTTACATATATTGTTTCCCTTAGCAGCCTCTCTCATGAGTAAATGCATTCAGAGAGGATGTCATGGAAACAAACACAAAGATCTGGGGAAGGGACTTCCCTGGCGGTCCACTGGTTAAAATTCTGCGTTTCCACTGCAGGGGACGCGGGTTCGATCCCTGGTTGGGGAAATAAGATCCCACAAGCCACAAGGCGAGGCCAAAAAGAAAAAAAAAAAAAAGATCTGGGCGAATGACCATTTTACTCCACTGCGGACAGCTGAAGATGGCAGAGCTAAGGAAGGAGAAATTAGAGTTTCATTTTCCTTTTGATGCCTGAGCTTGGATAATTATGTTATAATCTGTTTGAGATGGGCAAAACACAAAGCAGAAGCTGATGAAATGTGCCCTGTCTTGAATGTCCGCCAAAGGAAGGGAGGTAGTTTCAATTTCCCAGTGCCTGGTCCCAAGGCGCCCGCATCCGGGCAGAGCAGGTGCCGCTTGAAGGAAAGGGAGGGTGGGGTGGGAAGAGCTGCAAATCTGGCACCTTGATGAGCATCCTTTTCAATCGCCACTGCACTCAAGCTTTATGCTATTCCTTTTAATTTTCTCAGTACTGTAATTGTAAATGAAAAGCAATATTGCACCACATCCAATTATAACCAGATTCCTGTCCCCTAGGACTCATCAAAGAGAAAAAAAATGTATTTATGGCTATGAGGAGCCATTAATCTCTGCACTTATGGCTCTACACATGGTTATACAGCAGCTGCAGGACTGGGACTCTTTCCCTCTCTTTTCTTTCTCCAGCGATGCACTTTATCAAGTCCCAGCTGGGTGTTTTATTATAAATTAGGCCCTGAAATATTGGCTTCATAAGCACCTTGGTTAGAAGCCACTAAATAAGATTTCTTCTTCTGTGTGTTTCTGGGGACGTACTTAATCTCTCTGGGCTTCAGTTTCCTCCTCCGTAAAATGAGAATAACAGTAGTCTCTGTCTCTTAGGGATAGTAGGAGGGTTTGATGAGTTACTCCGTGAAGAGCATTTGGAGCCATGGCTAGGATCTGGCTCTCAGTATACGCGTGGGCTGTTTTTACAGATGCCAGTCAATGCCTAACTCTGTGCCGGTTGTTGGGAAAACAGGCGCGATGTGGTCCCAACAGCAGGGAGCTGAGCTTCTGGCAGGAAGGTGGCAGGAAGTTCTGAGAGCAGAACATTTTGCCCTGTAAATCCTGTGCTTTTGCATCAGAGATGGAAATGCCAACATCACCAACCTATGAGTCTAAACCCTTAGTTCGGAGATGTTGCTCTTCACTGAACTTTGCTGGAAACTTCACGCTGGATAGGTAGACACATCAACACACAAGCGCTGGGCCATTCCACAGTGACATCGTTGGCTGTGCTTTGGCGTTTTTTCAGTCCCTTTAAAGAGACCCCAGTGGGCGGGGGCAGGAGCCGCGAGGGAAATATGTCTGGAAAGAGATATACAGGAGATCATATTTAATGTGGCTCAGTGATAAATCAGTGTTTACTTTGGGCATAAATTTTTGCTTTATGCTGGCATAGTCAGAACAGATGTATTCAAAACAAAACAAAACAAACCTGCAGGAGGAAAAATAAATCAGGAGGTTATTGTCTACTTTGTCACTGCAACAAGCCCAGCCATGGATTCTTCAAGGTGCCTCATTGTTCTGATTCTGATGGGGAAGGAAATGCCCTCGGGTTTTCTTTCAGTCCCTTTCTCCTGCTGCTGTTTTTTCACTGTGATGGTGCTTTTGCTGTCATCTTTCAGTGACAAATGTGCACCATGTGGGTGCTGAATTTATTCAGCTAGTCCACCTGGGAAAGATTACAATTGAGGAACAGTGTTAGGATCTTCAAAACACGCTTCCAAAAGGAAAGAAACTGTCTTTAGAATGATGCGGGGGTAGCATCTCCTCCAGCTGGGCTCCAAAAAGGACGTGAAATGACACAAATTCAATTCTGATTACTACATATTTACAAAACGAGGCCAAAGGGCAGTAGGAAAGGGAAATACAAGGCGTCTCCCAGAATAGCAATTATGGGCAAACAAATTGTGCACTAAATTAATTGACTTGAACTATGTAATATTTGGAAATCCTCTGTCATTCCTTTCGTATTTGTCTCTGACCTAAGAAGACTGGAAATGGAGGATGGGTGGCTGAGGAGAGAATTCTGCGCAAAAAAATAATTCTTAAAACAAACGTAGCCAAATGAAGGATGCTCTCTCAGCTAAGAGACTTGACATTCAAGAGGCAATGGAGGGAAAGGAATGCAAACAGCTGTTACTTACTGGGCTGTTGACAATAAATCTTGGTCCAAGCTACTAAAAAGTTGCCATAGCAGTGTGGGAAGGCGTCTGCTACTGTCTTCTTGGGAGGGGGCTTGGCGGGAGGGGGAAGAGGGAGGAGGAATCTCAGGGTGAAATGAAAAGCTCTTGTGCCTGCTCTTTCCAACACTGATGTTTGTTGAAAGGCACTGCTGGGGACAGAAGAGATATCTACAGCCCAAGGTGAAGTCACTGCAATCACAGCTATTCTTTATCGGGAATTTGTTATGTGCCCAGCAGTTTCCTTATGGTATTATCTTTAACCATCACAGTGTCTGTGAAAGTTAGGTAACATTATCTCTAATTTTAAAATAAACTTTATTTTTAAATTTATTACTATTTTCTTGGCTGTGCCACACAGCATGTGGGATCTTAGTTCCCCAACCAGGGATCGAACCTGTGCCCTCTGCAGTGGAAGCGCAGGGTCTTAACCACTGGACTGCCAGGGAAGTCCCATAAATAAACTTTTCATTTTAGACTAGATTTACAGAAGAGTTGCAAAAATAGTGCAGAGATTTCAAGTATCCTCCTCACCCAGTTTTCCCCATTGTCAATCTCACCAGGATCATGTCAGAACTAAGCAACGGACATTGTTAGGTTACTATTAACCATGTTCCAGGCTTGATTTGAATTTCATCAGTTTTTCCACTAATGTCATTGTCTTAGTCCACTCTGGCTGCTATAACAAAAAATCCCATAGACTGGGTGGTTTAAACAGCAGAAATTTATTTCTCACAGTTCTGGAAGTTGGGAAGTCTGAGTTCAAGGTGCCAGCAGATTCAGTGTCTGGTGAGAACCCATGTCCTTTTTCATACATGGCCATCGTCTTGCTGTGTCCTCACATGTTAGAAGGGACAAAGGAGCTCTCTGGAGTCTCATATAAGGGCACTAATCCCATTCATGTGGGCTCCACGCTCATGTCCTGACCATCTCCCTGAAGGTATCATCTCCTACTACCATCATATGAGACGTTAGGATTTCAATATATGAATTTTGGGGAGACACAAATATTCAGCCTCTAGCAGTCTTCTTTCTACTCCAGGATTCTAACTACATTACATGTGGTCATCATGTTCCCCAGTCTCCTCTGGTCTGTGACAGTCTCTCAGTCTTTCCTTGTTTTTCACATACTTAACCGTCTTGAGGGGTACTCATTATCATTATTTTAACAGATCAAGGAATTAAACCTCAGAGAGGTTAAATGGCTTGTCCAAGTTCAGACAGCTTGTAGAGGCAGCACCAGATTTCTACCAAGCCAGTTCCAGGTCTGTTTCTCAGACTTGAACTTGCATTAGAATCACCAGAAGGGCTTGTTAAGACTCAGACTGCAGGGACCCACCCCCAGAGTTTCAGATTCAGTAGCTCTGGAGTGAAGTGAGAATTTGCATATCTTGAAGTTTCTCAGGTGATGATAATGATGATGATACTGGTCTGGGGACCACAGTTTGAGAACTTCTGTATTAAGCCAAGTCCCATCTGAGCTGTTTACCCAGATCAAATTAATTAGATACTTGTCAAATCTCCATTTCACTCTCTGAAGTGTAGAAATGAGATCAGATTCTGATATGTCTTCCCTTCTCTTCCTTCCCTGCTTTCCTCTCTCCGCCTTTTTGAGCATCTCCGAACTAGGCACAAGAAGTATAGTCAAGGGTATTTCTTACCCTGGGTAGTAGAATGGGAGTGGTGTTTGCAGCCTGGCAGAGACTGGTTTGTGCCCTATTCTATCACATCTCAAGTGACCCTGTGACTTCACATGAGTACGTTCGTCTTAGTGTCCTCAACTGAAAAATGCTAATAACGAGTTCCTACCCTAGACATTGAACGGAAGCAGTTATTGAAAAAGAGGAGACTGGGCTTCCCTGATGGCGCAGTGGTTAAGAATCCGCCTGCCAATGCAGGGGACACAGGTTCCAGCCCTGGTCCGGGAAGATCCCACGTGCCAGGGAGCAACTAAGCCCCTGCGCCACAATTACTGAGCCTGCACTCTAGAGCCCGCGAGCCACAACTACTGAGCCCTAGAGCCGGTGCTCCGCAACATGAGAAGCCACCGCAATGAGAAGCCTGCGCACCGCTCGCTGCAACTAGAGAAAGCCGCGTGCAGCAATGAAGACCCAACGCAGCCAAATATAAATAAATAAATAAATAAAAACAATAGAAAGATATATCTTTAAAAAAAAGAAAAGAAAAAGAGGAGACTGACAGATAATGTGAAATTCATACATTCTCTTGGAAATATTAACACTTTTTTCTTTCTTCTCGAGAAACTTTCCATATTATTGATTCAAAATTTATTCTTCCTTTCTTGCTTTAAAAAAAAATGCTACTACAGGGCTTCCCCGGTGGCGCAGTGATTGAGAGTCCGCCTGCCGAGGCAGGGGACGCGGGTTCGTGCCCCGGTCTGGGAGGATCCCACGTGCCGCGGAGCATCTGGGCCCATGAGCCATGGCCATTGGGCCTGCGCGTCCGGAGCCTGTGCTCCGCAACGGAAGAGGCCGCAGCGGTGAGAGGCCCACATACCGCCAAAAAATGCTACTACAAAGCTGAACTGTGCTGAAAGCAAAATGTGGAGATTGTTAACCACCGATTTAAGAATTAAGCCACTAAAGGCAATGGACAATACAGCCTCACTAAAGAGGTATACTCATTTACTGAATTTAAGTAGTGAGACGGACGGTAAAGTAAACTTTTATGCCAGTGTAATAATTTCCAGTGCCCTGGCATTTAGTGAAGCCACAGGTAAGGCATTATCACGCCATTGTTAGTCACTTAAAAACCAATTACCTATATTACATGTTGTTTTCTGGCACAGTTTATAAAGGAATAACTCAGGACCGTTGTCCTTCCTTTAGATGATCTTGACCCTAGGCCTATTTTAAATATTTCTTAAAAAGGATCTTGAGGGAGAGAAAAATAAAACTACTCAACCTCCTAGTGTTATCTGAAAAAGTGCTGCAAGTTTTTTGAAACCCTTGAAGAATTTATTACCTTAAGTACTCCCATATTAATGATTCATATTATTTTCAAGCTCTCGCCCTATTTCATATTTTGATTAGAAACTCAGCTTGACTTTCAAGTTGGGCCGAATTCACAATAAAATATGAAACGTTAGTTACTTCATTTGTTATCCTTCACATCTCTGCCCCTTAAGCATTTAAAACACTTCCAAACAATCACAGGTTTTCTAAAACAAAGTACAAATCATCACGCAGACAGCCCTCGGGGGCAGAGAAAAGAATCCTGCGTGTGTTAGCATATTTAATCATCCCATTTTGGGAAGATAATCCATTTTAATTTTCTTAAACCGTGCTCACTGCTTTCATTATTTTCTTTACTTCAAAGATCAACTTGACAACTATTTTTCTTCACAACCAGGCTTATGGTATTACTCCAAATCTATCTGATTTCATGGCCTTGGGGGTTGCTTTTGTATATTATGAATTTCTCAGTTGGCAGTGCTTATTAGATGGAAACTTACAACTCTTTGTAGAAGTACTATCTTGCAGAAGTTGTTGCTGGGTTTTGTTTTTTTTTTTTGAAAGTGGGAAATAATGTTTTCAGAGGGATGGTGAGGAATAGCTTGCAAAACCTACTCAATAATAGTGCATTGGATCCTACTTCTGCGATATGCACTGTTTTCTTTTTGTTTCCTGTTATTTCTCTCCCACCACTCCCAATTAAGCAGTGAGCCCCTCTGTGTTCTTGCCTCTGGCAGGGTTTGTGACAGACCCATCTCCTTTTCCTCCCTCACACTTCAAAATCCTAAACCCATTAATGAGAATAGGGTTTGAGCACAGAGGCTTTTCCCCAGACTTGGAAAAGGAGACCTTGTAAAGATTCCTGGGTTTCTGAACTGGCAGAGCAGCAGAGAGAGCTAGTAGCTTTTGAAACAGAAATTATATATGGCTGCAAGTGACAGAGACCACCATCTCCTAATAGAGTGACTTAAGCAGAAGTGGTCTAAAAAACACAAAGGAGTCCAGAGGCAAGTAGTCCAGAGCTTGTGTGCCAGTGACACAGAGTTACTGGGGGCTTCTATCTCTTTGTTCCTCCATCCTCACTTCATGGTCTCCATTCTCAAGGTCACCTCACATTCCAAGATGGCTACCAGAGCACCAGCCATCACATCAGCTTTCTTGGCAGAAGGAAGGTTGAAATAGTGCTTCTCCCAGGCAAAGCAACTCCTTTTGAAAGCTCTGTCCCAGAAGTCACATATAATATATCTACTTATATCTCACTAGACAGACCTTAGTCACATGGCTGTATCTAGCTGAAAGGGAGACTGGGAAGTTAGCTTTTATAATAGAGTTCTGTTACTAAGGAAGAAGTGGAGGTGGATATTTGGAGAGCAACTAGCAGTGCATGTCACAGACCTGAAGGGGACAGGGGACCAAAGCAAAGTGAACTTCCTGTGTGCTTGATATAGATCA
Source organism: Grampus griseus (assembly GCF_964374135.1). Classification (NCBI taxonomy): domain Eukaryota; kingdom Metazoa; phylum Chordata; class Mammalia; order Artiodactyla; family Delphinidae; genus Grampus; species Grampus griseus. The sequence goes on from NC_139008.1 coordinate 27,658,933, forward strand.
ATGATCAATGGGGATCACTTCGTGTGTGTCCTACATCCTCCTTGATGAATGGGCACAATGTAAAACCAGTAGACCCTTACCACAACCTTGTGGGAGACAGTGGGGAAGCACCTAAGATTTTCAGGCCAAAGAAATGAGGCTTGAAGTAGAAATTAAGCAGAGTTATATAAAATAAAGCTCTGATTTCTTAAACACCTAAGTTTGGACTGAGATTTATAATTATTATTGAGGTAGGGTATCTAAGAATTCAAGCTTTGATTCAAATACTTTATTTTTTAATACTTTATTTTTTAAAGTTAAGCACCAGGATTTGATTAATTGCCTTTGTTGTAAAAATGCAACATGTTGGAAGGCTTGAGCAGTATTTTTCTAAAATGATCCACTAATTGCTGAGGACAGGGGCTGTATCTTTTATCTCTGCAGAGTGTCTGACAAACTAAGTCACCTCATGTGTGTTTGTTAAATGAATGAACAAATAATGGTAATCTAAGAGGTTTTAGTCACCTGTGTTTTCATATCTATTTGTGTGTGTCTGCATCATTGAGAACTCCATTAGATGCAAGTAACAGAAATGGAAGTCAAATTGCTTAAGACAAAAGGTAATTTATCAGTGCTTATTTAAACAGTGGGCTTCAGGCATGGCTGGATCTAGAGATTAGATGAACTCTGTATAGGCTCCCTTCTCAGGTAGACTCTCCTCTCTTGGTGGTAGAATGACTATGATAAGCTCCATGAAAACTTATCTTTTAGTTTTGAGTCCAGTGGATAAGAATATCTTTTCTCAGGTAGCAGTAGGAACGATCCCTGAGCTAAGTCTCATTAGCTCTGATTGTTCTGACTTGGAATGGAGGGAGAGAAAATCAACCCTTCTCAGAACGCTTCACTAGAATGTGACAAATTTTAAGGCTCATTCTCACTGTGTCAATCAGGGTCCAATCAGGAAAAAGAAAACACACTAATTATTTTAAGAGGAATAATTTAATACAGCTGGGCCAAATCCAGGCCACTGCATCTTTGGCACAGCCTGGAATGCATTTTCCTCTCTGTCTGACAGTGAATCAGTTCTAAACAACACTGTACCTTGCTAACTCTGTTCCTGGGCCCTTGTCTCTGCTATCAGACTTATTTTCATGCTTCTATTATTTATGCTACCCAAGCATTAGCTGTGGCCCCCTGGCCTCCTTAGGGTTCAGAGCACGTCAGCTCAAACCACCATTCTGTCTCCCCTTGGAGTCCAAAGTCCTCATCAAAATGTCCACACGTTCTCAGGTAGCTTATATTCGCTATGTCTGGTTTTCAAATCTGGATTTTGCACACATTTTCTCTGATTTTTGCCATGTTAAACTGGCTATGAAATTAAGCTCTGTCCTCAATGTGGAGCTTGCTATTTCAGATGGGATTTTTAAAAAGTCTACTAAGATTGTTCTTTGTATATAGCAGTGGCCTTTAAACAACGATAAAGGATCAGAAGGTAACTATTTTCAGCTTTGGGGCCCATAATGACTCTTTTGCAACTACTTTTGCTATTGTAGTGCAAAAAGAGCCATAGACCATAGGTAAACAAATGGGTATGGCTGTGTTCCAATAAAACTTTATTGACAAAAATTGGTGGCAGGCAGGATTTGACCAGACCATGGACTGTGGTTTGTCAATCCCTGGTTTGTAAGAAGGCTATGGGTTTTGGTCTATTAAAGTTGTATTTTTAGTCAGTCATCTTATATTCTCCTGTTTGTAATTTTTTTCAGTTGATTTTGAAAACTTGGGTTTTTAAGGGTGTATAAATCATATCGCCTGATGTCTTAGTCCATTTGGGCTGCTATAACAAAAGACCACAGACTTAACAAATACCGTAGGTTAAACAACAAATATTATATTTGAAATAAGTAACTATATTTCTTATAGTTATAGAGGCTGCGAAGTCCAAAATCAATATGCAGCAGATCCAGTATTGGGTGAGGGCCCACTTCCTGGTTCAAAGACACCTCACTGTGTCCTCACATGGGGCAAGGGAGCCCTCTAGGTCTCTTTCATAAGGGTGCTAATCCCGTTTATGAGAGCTCTACCTTCATGACCTAATCACATCACAAAGACCCCACCTCCTACTCCTAATAACATCACATTGGAGGTTGGGATTTCAACATTTGAATTTGGGGGGACACAGACATTCAGTTCAAAACAGCTAACAAGGACTTCCTCCTTGACCAAACGCTAGTCAAGCTCCCTTGTTCCCTCTTGTTGACTAGACCTTGTCCTTGGATGACCATCCTTGGCCAGTGGTCCTTGGTCTGCTGTCTTTGGCCTGCTGAGCCCAGGTCAGCAAGAATCCTGCTAAGCCAGTTTAGCAAGAATCACTCCCTACCCTTGATACCTTATTAAGTTCCTCCCAATAATTTTCTTTCCAATGATTCTCTCACCCCACCCCACTTGCTATAAATCCCCAGCTGTCCCTGTAGATTTTGGAGTTGAGTTTAATCTCTCTCCCCTATTGCAATAGTCTTGAATAGTCTTGCTTGCCTGTTTAGCATGGCTGGTACAATTTTTCTTTGATACACCTTAACAATTTTTATTTTAACTTCTTTCCCTTTGTCCAGGTTATCAGCTACTGCCTCCTGACCTACATCAAATATAGTGGTGAGAGTGATGTATGGGTCAGTGTCAGTGCAGAAAATAGGGAAGACCCAACAGGACTGATTGACGAGCGTTTAATGAAAAGACTGTTTCCAAAATGTGGGCAAAGCTAAAGCAACAAAACAAGAGATGGTGAAGTACCCCAGGGCTAGGCTGGCAACAGTGGGCTGGCTCTCACATGTCCCCTACACATGAAGGAGCAAGTGAAGAAAGCAGTTACCAAAACTTCATCAAAGCAGGGGAGGTGGGTACCTCACAAGAGCTGTGTCCTAGGTAGAAGAGCACAACATTGCTTACTACAGCTAGATGGGAAGGCAGCCTGGTGACTCATGACCCTGACCCCTCTGTTCTCCTGCCCCCTGATCTCCTGCTGGTGGAAGAACTCAACCAGAAACCAAGGGAGGCTGGTGATGGAGTCCAAAGAGGTTGGCCTCCTGGAAAGCAGAGCAGGGAGGAGCTGGGTGGAGGATGGATCTGGGGAGAAGGTGTGGTGAGAATCTGCATCACAATAGATATTGTTGACTTGTGCAGACTTTAGTGCGAGAGTTTCCATGTTTGCCAATTAAGGATCATGCCAGTTTGGGGAGTGAAATGGATATTTTGTACCATATTAAGGAAGTTTTTTTCTTTTAAAAACAAGAATGGATTTTGAATCTTATCGATGCCTTTTTGTTTTCTGTGCAGATGATATTCTGTTTTTTTCTCTTCTATGCTATTCATATACTGAATTATATTAGTAAGGAGCGTACTTTGAGGAATACTTGCCTGCTTGGGAGAAACCCCACTTGGTCATGGAACACGAGTACTGTTGGATTCTGTTGGTTGGTATTTTATTTAGATTTTTGTGTGGATATTCACAAGTGAAAGAGAATCATCTGTATTTTCTTTTGTGTTGTGTTATCTTTTTCAGCTTCATAAAAATACAGACAATACAGCTTTCCCCTTTCTGTTTTTGAAGAATCTATTCTCACCTTGCGTATTTTTTTCCCTTGCCAGCTGAACTTGGAGATGCATTTGCCCTATAACCTAATTTGAGAAGATATCCTACTTCAACAATGTTGGATCTTCCTATTTTAGATGGGTCAGGATCGTCTGGGTTTAATTTTCAATTCATAGAGTTTGAGGAAAGAGTGGCTTGAAATAATCCTGCAGAGGTAGCAGGGACCTTCAGGCAAATCTTTGCAAAATTTTGTTCTATTTTCAGACAAAAACTAGTGAAGGGTTTTCAATAGGTCAGTTGCACAATCAGATTTGACATTCTAAAGATTTCATGTTGACTTGCTTATCTTGGGAAAATTGCTCTTTTAAGCTTCAGTTTCTACATCTATATATTATAGGAAAAAAATCTATGTTACAGAGTTTGAGAAAATCATTTGAGGTAAGTGATATCTATAAATACTTATCCCTGAGTCTGTCTGACATGTCATAAACATTTATAAATAAAACTAATATTATTTTTTGTGCGTATTCATTCAAGTTATTCACTTTTTGTGGGTTTAAGCAGTAGTTTTGTAGGTTCTTCATATAAAAAATATACCCTCCTCATAAAGATCATTCCTAGACGCATATGTATACTTTTGGGAGTGGAACCTTCTTACATTGTTGGCTTGTGGGAAACGTATTGACTTCTGTATATTTATCTTGTATCCAGCCATCTTACTGAACTCTTTTATGGATTCCTATATTTCTTCAGCTAATTCTTTTTATTTTCTTGGCTATTCAATCACGTTGTTTGCACACACTGTTTATTTCCTTTTAAAACCATTATTTGTGAATTACCTTCAACTTGAATTTGTTTGGAGGATAATATTTATCCTTGGAATCCAAGCCAGAATTTCATATTACAAATAGATTTCTTGGTGGAGAAGTGACCCACAGTTTAAATTACCTCTGAAGTTGAATAGGATGGTAATTGCAATGATTACATAAGACACCATTTGGAAATTAAAAGTTGGATATTTAACTTGCCAGGTGGAATAGAAAACAGGTTATTATGTGTATGATTGAATTTAATGGGCTGTTTATATGTCTTCCACGTTCCCTATGTGTAATCATGTATTTATTCTGTCTTGAACTAAGGAAAGCTCAGAGAGGTTTAATTACATACCTCTTCCCCACACCTTACTGTTGATTTGGAATATAAAATAGGTCTTGATTTCTAGAATTGCTGATTATGCTTGTCACTCAATAAACATTATGTATATTTAAATGCAACGAGCAGCATATAGAGGGCGTACAGTTCTAGTGCAGTTCCTGACATATGATAGGTGCTATAGACTGAATATTTGTGTTCCCCTCAGAACTTATATGTTGAAATACTAACCTCCAATGTGTTTAGGAGTTGGCATTTGGGGAGGTGATTAGATCATGAGTATGGAGTCCTCATGAATAGGATTTGTGCTCTTTAAAGGAGGCTCCAGAGAGCTCTCACACCCTTTTCCATCACATGAGGACACAGTGAGAAAACAACTGTCTATGAACCAGGAAGCAGGCTCTTACCAGACACTGAATATGCCAGTGGCTTGATCTTGAGCTTCCCAGTCTCCAGAACTGTGAGGAATAAATGTTTGTTGTTTAAGCCACCAAGTATATGAGATTTTTGTTGTAGTAGCCTGAACTGACTATGACGATAGGATACAATACACATAGCTTTCCCTCTCCTCTCTTTTAAACGCGTATGTCCAAGGACTATAGCGCCATAATTTCAATCCCCCAATTTAAGTTCTTCCCATGCTCTACTAAGCCTACACAGTCTGCCTCCTGTCTCCTTTCCATCCTCCTTTTCTACTACTTTCTCCTTGCTTCCCTCACTCCAGCCTCAAAGATCTTGATCTTTGTGAAGCCTTTGAAATTTGAATGAATGAATGTTACAACCTCTAGCACATAATTTGTGATGATAAACAATATAATGATCATGGCTTGAATTAGCAGTATCTGATACCAGACGCTGATATTTCCTGGTCTGGGGGACCCCTGAGAAGCTGAAATTTTAAAGCTTAGGTATTGCTAAGGACCAAATTGCATCCCTTCCAAATTCATATGTTGAGGTCTTAACCTCTAATATGACTGTATTTGGAGATATGGCCAAGAGGAGTTAAGGTTAAATTAAGGTCATAAGAGTTGATAGTGCTGGTGCCTTATAAGAAGAGGGCGGTCTACTAGAGCTCTCTCTCTCCCCACCATGTGAGGACACAGAGGAATGGTGGCTGTCTGCAAGCCAGGAGGAAAGCCCTTACCAGGAATTGAATGGACTGGCATCTTGATCTTAGACTTCCCAGCTTCCAGAACTGTAAGAAGATAAATTGCTGTTGTTTAAGCCATCCAGTCTATGGTATTTTGTTATGGCAGTCCTAGCTGACTAATACGAGCATACAGAGATGTTTATAAATGGTTCATGTACCCTTCCAGCCCACTGAGAAGAAGTCCGGAACATACGAGTAACTGTGATTTTAATAGTTAAGAAAACAGACTTGGGATTCAGTCTGTTCCACGTGCAACATGTCCTCTCTGAACCAGTGGCTACCTGGATTGTGGTCTTTTTTGGGTGAGTTGCAAATGTGGGATAGAGTGAGCAAAATAACTGATTTCTCTTGAGGCCTCTTTCAGAAACTGACACTCTGTCACTTATGTTCAATTCCAGTGGACAAAGAAGGTCATACCGCTAAGTCACTAACAGTAGGATGGGGAAATATACTCCACCCACTATCATGGAGGTAGTCATGTTATATCAAAGGGTATAGAATTCTAATACAGGGAGGGCATGAAGAATAATAAACAATGATTCAATCTCCCAGAGTTGTTTTATTACTATTATTATCATTTGAGAATGAAGCCAACATAGAGGAAAATAGCCAAGAGAAGAAGAGGATAAGCATTGATGACTTTATTTGGCTCCTGAAGCTTGACCTTCTGGCTCCTGAAGTGACCTTCTCACTTATTCAGATTTTCAATAAGTGAGCCAAAAGACCAGATTTTGTTTTCACTTAAGTTGGTTAGAGTTGGAGTTCTATCCTTTGCTATTGGAAGAATCCTAAGGATTAAAAAAAATGTGGGGTAGAAAAAAATTCATTACTCTAGCAGAGTAATAGATAAGTAGTAAGTCAGTTGATCAGATTCTAGTTTATAACATATTTATATACTCTTGATAGAAGGGACGTACTCCTCACCCACTGATGTTGAGTGTGGCATGAAGTTTGTTTTGGCCCATAAATTGTGAGTGGAAGAGATAGTGTGAATTTCCAAGCTTAGGCATTCAGAGGTGCTGTGTATATTTTCTCATCTCCTGGGTGTTTCCCATCCTTGCCATGAGAAGAACATATGCTGGAAAGTCACTGCTCCTAGGACAAGAGACACATGAGGTGATGACCTGAATCTGGACCAGCTGAGCTCTGTCTAGATTAGCCAAACACAGTCAGTCTAAGATGTATGAGTGAGAGATGAATGTTTCTTGTTGAACTGAGGTCGTGGGGTTGTTTGTTATGCAGCAAAGGATGACTGAAATGTGCAACATTTCCCAAACTTTGATGGTGGAATCCTTTTCTATTCATGGAGAAGTTTCTCAGACAAGTTTGAGCCTTTTCAGTTTGGAGAAATGATGGTCTGCTTATCTTTCAAACAATCCTACATAAATATCCCTTCACTCCCCAAGGCGTTTGGTGAGAGTTGGACAGGAAAAAAGTCCTACTTAGGGTTTAAATTAAATTGCTTTTTAAAAACTATAGAAAAATCAATCAGTCAAATACAAAGATTTGTACTTCTTTCTAAAATTACTATGAACTTGAATAGGAGGGGGAAGGAAAGATGAGACTCAGCCGTATACTTTTAGTCTGCCAATTAGCAAGATTATACTCTCTCTGGGAAGTGGTTACTGGCAAGGGTTTAGTGGCTCAATAATGTCAGAGTTGATATCTTTGCAATTCTCTTGCCTTTTTCTTCATGATCGCAAGGTGACTCCAGCTCCAGCCATATAATATTCAAAGCCTATTTCTTGTATACTTTTTAAAAAAATAAATAAATTTATTTGTTTATTTTTGGCTGCATTGGATCTTTGTTGCTGCACGCAGCCTTCTCATTGCGGTGGCTTCTCTTTATTGCAGAGCACGGGCTCTAGATGTGCAAGCTTCAGTAGTTGTGGCTCCTGGGCTCTAGAGCGCAGGCTCAGTAGTTGTGGTGCACAGGCTTGGTTGCCCTGCGGCATGTGGGATCTTCCCAGACCAGGGCTCAAACCTGTGTCCCCTGCGTTGGCAGGCAGAGTCTTAACCACCACACCACGAGGAAAGTCCTCTACGTTTTGATTATAAAAACAAAATCTTTCCCAGAAGATCTACTTGGTACTTTTCCACTTATGTCTGAATCATGTCACATGACTACCTCTCCCTGCAAGGGAGTCTGGGAAGTCAAACAACTAACATTTCCAGGCTCCGCAGTGGGACATGGCAAGAGATGGAAAAAGTGAGTTGTGAAAGTCTGTTGGTGCAGTCAATCAACTGACTGTTGATATAAAAATTGGAATTTTTACCAGTACTTCAAGCCCCTTGGAGAACATTCTGGGGAGGAAGCTTGCATCCTTATTGCCATTGCTCAGATGTTCTTCCCTGTGGGTGGAGAAGTAGCTTATTTTGTTACTGAGAATGATGAAGATGTGTTTCCTTGTGTATGGTCTCTGCCTGCAGGCAAAGCATGTTTTCCTTCTTTCTTTCCTCTTGTTATCCCTCCTGCTATTTTCCACCTGCTCTGCTTAAGCAAAGGCTAAAAGAGGCAGAAACCTTGCATGCAAACAAAGCAATCAGATTCAGTTACCATTAAGAAGGCTGGTGCTCTGATACTAACAATTTTTAATTGGATCAAATTTTTTAGGTAGAGAAGAGCACCCCCAGACCCAAACACCTCACTTTTTATGCTTTACCAGTTTACATGACAATTTCACATCCTGTTAGCAATAACTTTATGAGTTTGGCATTGCAGGAGCTATTTAATCTCACTTTACAAGTGAGGAAACTGAGCCTGGAAAGGGCAAGTGAGATACACCCAGCTGGTGTCGGCATAGCCAGGACTCAAGCCTGCTCTTTATGCTTCAGTGTGTGACACTGCTATTCCTGTAGCATTTATTCTGCATTCCCTTTGTGCAGTCTCATCAATTCTGCTCATCTTGTAGTATCTGTTTTTGCATCCTGTTGTCAACCATCCTGAATTCCCCTTCAACCCAGGAGAGTAAAGTCTCAGCAATCAGTCAATGCTAATATGCCAGCAATTTCCCAGAGCTTTGATGTTGAGGAGCCTGTCTTGATTTATTATTCTAAGTGTGTTGCTTAGGCAACATTGATTAATGATCAGTTTCTACATTACAAAGTAATCATAGGGCCTGATGAAACTGTTCAGGAAGCAGAAGCAGCCTTTGAGGAGGTATGAGATGTTCAGCCTTATGCTAGATTGCCTGTGGCTGCCACTCTGCAGACTTTTAGTTTATGCTACACTGACTCTATTTTTGAGTTTCCAGACTTCTTAAAGGGATATTGGCGATCAGGTTACAGTTTTCTGCCTGGTTGTCTATGAGCGCATTTTTTTTGTTTTTTAAATTTTTATTTTATGTTGGAGTAGTTGATTTACAATGTTGTGTTAGTTTCAGGTGTACAGCAAATTGATTCAGTTATATGTATATACATACGTACATATAATATTCTTTTTCCGATTCTTTTCCCATTTAGGTTATTACAAAATATTGAGTAGAGTTTCCTGTACTATACAGTAGGTCCTTGTTGATTATCTATTGATCATCTATAGTAGTGTGTATATGTTAAACCTAATTTATCCCCTCCCTTTTCCTATTTGGTAACCACAAGTTTGTTTTCAAAGTCTGTGAGTCTGTTTCTGTTTTGTATATAGGTCATTTGTGTCATTATTTTAGATTCCACGTATAAGTGATACATGATATTTGTCTTCCTCTGTCTGACTTACTTATGAGTGCATTTTGGAGCAGGGTGTTGCCAAGTGTGGTAGCATAGCTTTTGGCTCTCTGTTCTTTTTTTTCTAGAGGCAAGCAATGCCTAGCACACAGCAGATGCTTAAATGTTTGTTGAACAAATGAATTAATTAGTGGACCTTTGGGTAGTATGTACATCTTTCTCAGCCTTGGCTGGTCACCACTTTTTGTAGGTTTCCTGGACATTCACACGTACTGTAAGGATTCCCAGAGGCTCCCTGATTCTACAATGCTTAGGTAGCATCCATTCAGTTTGAAAAATTCCTAGAAGGAGGCAATAGAGCACTCTTGTTCGTCACCTCTGAGTTCCAATGGCCTGGGTTTGAATCCTGCCTCTCCCTTCCTAGCTCAGGAACTTTAGGCAAGTTTTTACCCAGCTGAGCCTCAGTTTCTTCATCTGTAAAATAGGAATTCTATGGTCAACACTTACTTCACAAATAGAGCAAGATTAGATGAATATAATGCAGGGTGAATATTTAACACATTGCCTGTCATCTAGTAAGTCCTTAGTGATTATTAACTCTTATTTCTGTTTGACTCAAGATTTAGTGAAAAGAACCTTAAGGCTAGCTGAGAATGACTGAATTCACCCATAGAATGAGAACTTAATAGAGTTTGCTATAGAATTGGTTCAGGTCAAATATTTACAATAATCATGAACGGAAGTACAGAGGGATTACCAAGACAATTAGTCGGATGTGGCTAAGAGAGTAGAGTTTACTCTTGTTGGCTTGGAGCTTGCCCCTCTTGTGTCCAACATGCTCTGCTGACCCTATCTGCATTTCTCTCTCTGTTCCAGGTCTGTACTGTGATAGTGCTTTGGGCTTGTTTGTTTCTGGGCATTCGTTTTCAGTCTCTGCTTTGGCGATTGGTCAGACTTTGATTTCTAATAAGAAGGACTTTAGCAGCCGTATTCCCAGAGACCTGGCTTCCCTCCAATTCACTCTGCAAAGTGCCTGTGATATTTGCCCAAGAAAGTTTTCAGTTTTTCCTCTGGCTCATTTCTACAGCTCTTAGTCTCATCCCAATCTTGGGACTTACACTTTTTTTTTTCTTGAGTTTGGCATATGTTTACAGCTATATCATCCAAACTCCTATCAAAATATTGAGCAGTTTCTTCATCCTAGAAAGACTTCATACCCATTTTCAGTCAATCTCCCTTCTCTTCAAAGGCAACTGTTCTGCTTTCTGTCTTTATAGATTAGTTTCATATGTTCTTGAACTTCTTTTGCTCAGTATTCTCTCTGTGAGATTTATCCTTGTTGCATGGGTTAGAAGTTCATTCCTTTTTATTGCTCAGTAATGTTCCATTATATGAATATTTTGTGATTTATTTATCCATTCTTGTGTTGATGAACATTTGGATTATTTCTAGTTTTTGACTATTAGGAATGAAACTGCAATTAACATTCTTTTACAAGAATTTTTGTGGACATATGTTTTTATTTACTTTTATGGAAATAGAAGTCGAATTGCTGAATCATCATGGAAATGAATGTTTATAGGAATTGCCAACCTGCTTTCCCAGCTGCCTGTTCCATTTTGTATTTCCTTGAACTTCAGTTGCTTGGCATCCTCACCAGCACTTAGTGTGCTCAGTCCTTTTTATTTTAGCCATTTGAGTGGATTATGACTAATAATGTTGACCATCTTTTTATGTGCCTCGCACTTACAGCTAGTTAACATTTCTCCTATTGACAGGAAGAGTAATTTTCCAACTGAGGTCTAAACTGAACTCTGTTTTCCCCATGACTCCAGGTAATGGATATCACCCAGTTCCCTGGGTAACTTCACTAAACACCCTGTGATAGTTAATTTTGTGTCGGCTTGAGTGGGCCATGGGGTTGCCCAGACATTTGGTCAAACATTATTCTGGGTATGTCTGTGTGTGTGTTTTTGGATGAGATTAACATTTAAATTGGTAAACTGAGTAAAGCAGATTGCACTACCTAATGTGGGTTGACCTCATCAAATCAGTGGAAGGCCTGAATAGTACAAAAGGCTGACCCTTCTGTGAGTAAGAGGGAAGTCCTCCTGCTTGACTGCCTTTGAGATGGGACATCAATTTTTTCCTCCTTTCACACTTGAACTGATACATTGGCTTGTCCTGTGTCTCTGCTGGAACTTGTAACTTCAGCTCTTCTTGGGTCTCCAGCTTGCCAACTGGAGATCTTGGGATTTGTCAGTCTCTAAAATCACATGAGCCAATTCCTTATAATAAATCTCTTTATATCTATGTATCCTATCAATTCTCTTTCCCTTGAGAACTCTGGCTAATACATACTCCTTCCCCTTTCACCATCTTCTCCCAAAGTGCCCCATTTTGGTTCTATTTCTGCACAAGCATTTATACATAACCCTGTGCTGGCTTCGTTATGAAGGCCATAAACATGTGTTCAGTGCTTTCATTTAACATCTTTGGGATTGCACTTAAAATCCTTGCATAGAAGTTATCCAGAGTTATCGTAAGGCATTCAACGCAGCCATATTTGGAAGTAGTGACCTCCCATTAGCATCGCATGAGACGTAACCACAGGGTGGTGGATCCCTGGCTTTACACTGTTGTTTTTAACAATGTTTTCCAGCTGAAAGATATGATCCGGCAACATAAAAATGAAAGGGCTCTTGCCCTCTTAATAGCAGAGTGACTAATAGAATAACTAGAAGGATGATAAACCTCCACAGAAGGGGAAGATTAAGGATGCTGAGGGATGCAGCAGCACTGCATAGAGATCCGTCTCCACACTCCCACACTCTGGGATGGATGCAAACCTTGTTTTTTTCATGATGCGGACTCAAGCATAACATTCTGAAAGCAGAAGTCCCATTCATCAAAATCCTGCATGTAATGCTTCAGAGACTCAAAGGGCATGTTTCTTTCTTCCTCTCTCTTTCCAAACAACCTATTTATTTACTTGTTTGTCTACTAACCTATTCATTGATCTATTATATTTATCTATTATTTATTTGTTTACCTACTAGATATTTTCATTCATTTATTAATTTATTAATAAAAATGTGTGGACTGAGTTACATCCCCACACTGGAGTAAAATATAGCTTCCCCCCTCTTACTTTTTAAATGACACCTCGTACTCCATACAAATTCAGTATCTTCTTTCTTGGGACATCTAACCCCGCCCCAGGTTATACATGATCCCCAGGGGGAGGCTGCTGGATTTACAGGGGGCACTTGGGTTTCCAAATATAGGCAAAGAAAGAATTAGCCATTTGGAAACTAGCCCACCAGCTTGGTGCGTCTTTTGTTCACAACCGAGGGTCCTGCTTTGCCTGCAGCAGGGTCTCCCACCACCCGTCTATTTTGCCCTCAGCTCAGCAATTGTTTCCACTGCTGGACTAAAACCAGTCTTTTGTCGTCTTCCCCGGGGCTTGATGTTGAGGCCAAGTCACTGTTTCACTAGCCCTCATGGTGAGTATCGTCTGTACAGCCTTGGTGTCTGTTTCTGGAAATTCACAATCTCAGTGCATTCGGGAGATTCTGAAAGATTCATTATCATCATCATCAGAGGAGGGGTCACTCTTCATCTTTCTTTTCCCAAACACTCATGATGCTCTTGACGAATTTGCCCACATCCTCCCCAGCTGCCAGATGAAGGGTATTGGAAGAGACAGTACTTGCCAGGCCATGAGGGTCCCGTTCCTCCTCCATCTGGGGTATCAGGTGCCTGTGAACCTGAAACCTGCTCACTTAGGAGTTCAGAGAAGACGCCGAGAGGATCTTCTCCAAGAAGTTCCCTGGGCCTACCTGGCCAAAGTAACTGCCTCTGATTCTCTTACTACAACATCAAAGAAACAACTAACCATAACTTTGTTATGAAACTAACCATAACTTTGCTATGAAAGTAGTCCTTGTTCATGTTAGACACCCCAAGTTAGTGTGCTGGGTGTACAGTGAGGCCAAACAAATTGAAACATCAAAGTTTAGAGCAAGATTTATTGCAGGACCATGCAAGGAGATGGGTGGCTCATGCCCAAAATACCCTGAACTCCCTGAAGGGTTTCAGCAAAGAAGTTTTAAAGGCCAGGTGAGGGAAGGGGGTCACAGGGTATGTGACCAGCTCCTGCACGATTCTCTGATTGGTTGATGGTGAGGTAACAGGGCAGTGGCACAGGGGGTTAACATTATCAGTCCTCAGGCTCCAGGAGGCCTGGGGGCTGTGAGCTCATTGTCATCAAGTAGTAAACGTCTTCCATTCTGGGCGGGGTGTTTCACATCTGTAAAACAACTCAGGAAATGTGCATTAGCTACTGTTATCTAGATACTTCAGAGAGGACCTAAAGCAGAGGATGCGGGGTAAGGCTGCCCTGGGAAGGCCCTATAGGGTCCTGCTCAGTTTACATTCATTGTATTGTAGGAGACTTAAGAACTACAGGTGAATAATGAGAGAAAGTACAATCACTCAATCACCCATTACTCCACCATCTAGCATTAGCCAGTGTCGACCTTCCATGTGTATCATTTCAGTCTCTTCCATGTACCTACACATACACGAGACTGAATTATCTGGCATTGTATCATAATCTGGTTTTTATTTTTTCACTTAAGAATATATTATTCATGAACTTATTCAAAGATACTCATTGAGTGGCTACTATGTGCCAGGCACTGTTCTAGGCACTGGGCATACAGCAGTGGAAAAATTCCTGTCCTCAAGCATCTTGCTTTCTAAGTGCCCTGATGGATAATAAATACAACAAATAATTAAAATATGTTATTTTTCACACAATAAACATTAAAGGGAAAATGGGAGGAAGGGGGATATGAAGAGTGCATATCTGTGTTGGGGTCCAAGGCAGGCTGCCCCCAAATATGCCTCAATGGCATGTTGATTACTTTGAATGAATGTTACTTAAGAAACATCTGATGCAAGAGGGACACTCTGACCCTCCTCTCTGTCTCCCTGAAAGCAGGAAATAAATCTCCCCTGTGAAAGGTGCCCTCCCTGCATCTGGAAGTAGAAGGACACTTTATCACCAGAAATGGGGAATTCGGGCTGAGAAGCTTGTATAAACAAATCTTATTACTTTAAAAATTTGCTACCTCAAGCCCAGACTCTGTTTAGACTTTTTTTTTTACTAATTAATCACTCAAAGCCTAAGTTTCTTTGTCTTGTCAATTCTTCACAAATCTATTGTTTCTTTGTCTACAAAGTATAAAAGCTGCCTGCCTTGGCCACTTCTTTAGGTCCCATTTCTATGAGCCCTCTGGGCTCATGAATTTAATTTGTTTCATTTCTCCTGTTAATCTCTCTTGTGTGAATTTTGTTATTAGTCCAGCCACAAGAAGTCAAGAGTAATAGAGGTTTCTAACACATATATATGGAATCTAAAAAAAATAAAAAATGAAGAAGCTAGGGGCAGGACAGGAATAAAGACACAGACATAGAGAATGGACTTGAGGACATGGGTGGGTGGGAAGGGTAAGCTGGGACGAAGTGAGAGAGTGGCATGGACATATATACAGTACCAAATGTAAAATAGATAGCTAGTGGGAAGCAGCCGCATAGCACAGGGAGGTCAGCTCGGTGCGTTGTGAGCACCTAGAGGGGTGGGATAGGGAGGGTGGGAGGGAGATGCAAGAGGGAGGGGATATGGGGATATATTTATATGTATAGCTGATTCACTTTGTTATAAAGCAGAAACTAACACAACATTGTAAAGCAATTATACTCCAATAAAGATGTTAAAAAAACAAAAAAAAAAGAGTAATAGAGGGGAGATTTCCTCCGCCTCCCCGCTATGCATGTTGAGGGTGTGTGTCAGGGGAAGTTGACATTTTAGACGGGAGACCTCATGAACAAGGTGGTTTCTGGGGAAGGTTCTGGAGAAGGGGAGGGAGAGGAGCATCTCCAGGCAGAGGAGCAGCCTGAGTCCACAGAGCACCTGGCTTGTTCCAGGAACTGTGAGGAGACCCACATGGGCGAGTGGAAGGAGCACAGGGGAGTGATGGGGGAGCTGGTAACAGATGCCCAGGGTGAAAGTGGCTGACCATGAGCCCCCTCCACTGTCAGGCTCCTTCCTTGTTGTTCTCTGTTTTTCTATGGTAGGATTATGGATTTATGTAGCCCACCACCAAATACTGGACTTTTACTTTGATTCTGGTTTTCCAACAGAATCAACTGTGAACCCTTGCCGTGATTTTCAATTCCTGATTGTCATGCTCCAAGAAAAGAGAGAGGATGGCAGAAAATGGGCACGTGGTGTCAGCCCATTTCTGCAGAGGGGGGTGAAATTTAGAGTTATTGCCCTTAAGGCCCATTCGTGCTGGGTTTGTGAAGGCATGATGCTGTTGACCTAAAGGGCCAGGAATGGCAGCCTTTACCGCCCTGAGCAAAATTAATGGGATGATGTAATGCCTGATAAATTTACCAGACAGAGGAAGGAGGCAATAAGGAGGGTTGGAAAGGGCAGGAACAAAAGGAGACATACAAGAGGAGACCAGAAGGAAGGGGAGAGCTGGAAATCTTTATAACATTAATAATATTTTTGTTGTTCTGATTTAAAAAGTAGAGCAGGCACATTAAAGAAAATTTGGAAAGTTTACAAAAAAGTAAATATTTAAGTGAAAGCCACATAACTCCATATCTAGAGATAACAATGAGAAGTTTTATTGCTTTCCATCCAGAGATTCATATAATCATATGTGTATGCAGTTTTGGGTTTTGCTTCTTGTTGTTTAAAATTTTGTCAAGAACATTGACTTACCACCACAGGAATATTAAAAACCATGATTTTCAACCATCATGTAATATTCCACCAATATTGAACCAGTATTGTAACAAATGCTATCAGTTCTTTATGGTTGGAGGCTTTGGTTGTTTTTAATATTGTATTGTTATAAACAGCACAGCCATGCAATCCTTCATCGGGCATCTTTGACTGTATCTCTGAATATTATATTAAGATGAATTCCTAGGAGTGAGATGACTTGCACAGGCAGGTGAAGTTTTCTTTTTTAAATGCCTGCAGCCTTGAAGGCAAACGGTTGATGATTTTGTGCGATGACATTTGATTTGTTTAACTAATCGTGAACAGGTGATTGGCTATTCAGTTCATGATTCTGTAATTTGGGCATTAATATCCACTTGGTGGCTGCCTCTCAGATTGTAACAAAAATATTTAGAGGAAGCACAGGGCATCTAATATTACATGTTGGACTTAATTTTTTCAGGAAAATCCTACCTCGATCTAAAAGACATACAAATAGAATCAATGTAAAAAATATATATATAAAGGAGAATTAGGAGCAATGTGTGGACCTCAATTAATTGTATCTGTTGAAAAACACAACTGCTAAGATGTGTTACATTTATTAGACAATCAGAAATTTGAATGGAGACTGAATTTTGATAATATTAAGATATTGTTGACTATTTACATGTGATGTTAAAAGATGAGTCATCTCTTAGAAGAATATTTGCAAACACTGAAGATGAAATGATATGATGTCTGGGATTTTCTTCCACATAATTTGGGGGGTAGTTGATGGGGCAGCACTGACCATGAATTGATGGTAGTGGGGCTGGGGGCTGGGTCCCTAGGGGTCATTTATATCAAGGATTAGTAAACTCTGGCCTGAGGGCCTAATCCAGCCTATTTCCTGTTTTTGTAAATAAAGTTTTACTGGAACACAACCATGCCCACTTGTTCATGTATTTTCTCTGGTTGATTTTGCATGGTGATGGTAGAGTTGAGTTGTTGCTACAGAGATTATCTGACCCTCAAAGCCTGAAATAGATACTATTTGGCCCTTTACAGAATTTTCCAACCCTTAATTTATACTATTCTGCCTACTTCTGTTTATGTTTAAAATCATTCACAATAAAATATTTAAAATACAATTAATGTAAAATATCTATACGGTTCCTACGACTACTGCCATAGAATAGTGTTTCTCTACTACACTGTTTCAAATACATTGAATCCCAGCTGAAACACATGGCACACATAACAAATTGCTGAAATATCTGTGGGATTATTCTTCTATTAAAATGTATTCCTCTGTGTGGGTAATACATGCATGGTATAAGATTTATAGGGAATGCTCTGGAAAGTAAGTCTCCTTTCCTCCACGTCTCTCATCCATCTGGGTCTCCTCCCTGGTGTTTCTTGTTTATTCTTCCAGGGATAATTCCTTCACGTACAAACTTAATATAAATTTATAGTGTATTTTCTCTCCCATACAAGGGATAGTATGCAATAAATATGTGCATTTTGTCGGTCAATAATATATCTTGGAGATTTTTCCATGCTAGTTGTATAATGATTCCAAAATTATATATAAGTATATAATTATATATATGCATATATGTATATTCCTGACGTATATATATGTAGGGATATGTATGTATATATCCCTACATATATATGTATGTATGTATACATAGTATAGTATATATGTATACTATAGTATACATGTATGTATGTATGTGTGTGTGTATATATATATATATATATATATATATACACACACACACACACATATTCTCAGTTTTTGGAAAGCTTATGGGACACAGAAGCACCAGCCGTGAAATTGAAGCCTGGAGAGAGCATGTGTTTGGTCAGTTGGTCATTAGGGGAGGGTGGGGTGGGCACCTGCTAATACACTCCCCCATCCCCATTCTGAAGAGTTAGTGCAGAAAGAATTCAACAAGTGGAAGTTTGTTGAATGTTTGAAGGTCCATTCTCCTCTTTATCCTTCCTTAAAACACTGAAGAAAGACAGAAATATCAATTAGCGAATCCTATTTGCTCTCCCTTCAAAGTATCTTCAGAACCTGAGCACTTCTCACCTCTCCTCATCCTGGTCTGAGACCCACTCACCTCTCACCTCTGCCCATCACCGTCTCCTCCACTGGGCTCCCCTCCTCTACTCTTGTTTCTCACAGTCTGTTCTCACCACATAGTCAGGGTCATCCTTTTAAGTGAAAGCCAAATCGTATCCCCCCGTCTGCTCAGAATCCTTCAACAGCTCCTCTTATTCAGAATAAAAACCACAGCCTCACAAGGCTCACACGGTCCTACCACAACCCCGTCTCTAGGACCCTCTTCCTTCCTCCCTTCTGCAGCTGCCTTGGCCTCCCCATCTCCTCTCCTTGGAAAGATCTTGACCCACCATCCACATTGCTCCTCCCTCACCTTTTTCAAGTTTTTGCTCAAATGTCACCTTTTCAAACACTTCCCGACTCCCTCTTTTTAACGTCACCACTCCCCAGAATTTCTGGTCCCCTTTTTATTTTTTAAATTTATTTTTAAAGTTTTTTTTTGATGTGGCCCTTTTTTAAAGTCTTTATTGAATTTGTTACAATATTTATTCTGTTTTGTGGTTTTTTTTGGCCACGAGCCATGTGGGATCTTAGTTCTTCCACCAGGTATCGAACTCGTACCCCATGCACTGCAAGGCGAAGTCTTAACCACTGGACAGCCAGGGAAGTCCCTCCTGTCCCCTTTTTAATGTTTATTGTTTTTATCCATAGTTTTTGTCACTTCTGTGTTAGTGTCCTGTGGCTGCTATAACAAATGACCACAAGCTTGGTGGCTTAAAACAACAGAATTGCATTGTCTACTGGTTCTGGAGTTCAGAAGTCTGAAATCAAGGTGTTGGCAGAGTTGGCTCCTTGTGGAAGCTCTGTGGGAAAATAGATTCCATGCCCCTCTCCTAGATTCTGGTAGTTGCCTGTAATCCTTGGCTTTCCTTGGCTGGTAGACGCATCACTCTAATCTTTGCCTCCATCTTCACAATGTCATCTCTTCTCTGGGTACTCCCCTTTGCTTTTCTTACAAGGACACTTATCATTGGATTTCAGGCCACCACTTTAATCCGGGATACAGTAAGTCCCCTACATATGAATGAGTTCTGTTCCAAGAGCGCATTCGTAAGTCCAATTTGTTCATAAGTCCAACAAAGTTAGCCTAGGTACCCAACTAACACAATCAGCTGTATAGCACTGTACAGTACTGTAATAGGTTTATAATACTTTTCACACAAATAATACATAAAAAACAAACACAAAAAATAAACAGTTTTAATCTTACAGTACGGAACCTTGAAATGTACAGTAGTACAGTACAAGAGTTGGCATATAGGGGCTGGCATCAAGCAAACAGGCAAGAAGAGTTATTGACTGGAGGAGAGAGAGGAGGAGGGAGATGGTAGAGCTGGAGGATTGTCAGCAATGGAGATGGAGGGCAAGCTGCAGTTTCACTCATGCCTGACGTTGATGGAACGCACGTTCGCATCTTTGAAAATTCACAACTTGAGGGTTCGTATGTAGGACACTTACTGTAATCTTATCTCCAGCTCCTTTCCTCAATTACGCCTGCAAAGACTGTTTCCAAATAACGTCACATTCCCAGGTCCCAGGTGTGGAACCATGCAGGACCCTGTGGGGCTCCTGGGCACAAAAACCTTTCTGTGTCCGCCACTTCTGGATTATAGGAAATAAGCTTCATTTAGCCTCCACGACCTTCCCTGAGTTCCAAAGGGCAGGTTCAAATAGATGCTAATTAGAAAGGGAGGGGAGGCAGAGACAAGGGAGGAACATTTAAGAAACAATAGTGCAGCCTTGGGGCAGGGTCCTGGTTCGCCTTCAAGGGATACACATAACAATATCTTTGAGCTCTTTTGCAGATACTAAAACCCCCAGCAGGTGGGAGAAGTTAACTGTATGCTGCCCACAAGCACATAGACCCCAGACCAGCTGGAACCAGAAGGTTGATGACGCTGACGCCCACTTACTTCACCATCAACCAATCAGAAGAACCTCCACGAGCTGATCACGCCTTCTTTACTGTAAAACTCCTCACTACCCGCTCCAGGTCAGGACACACAGTTTTGAGAGTGTTAACCCACTGTGGTCCCCTTTGCCTGGCAAAGCAATAAAGCTATTCTTTTCTACTTCACCCAAAACTCTGTCTCTGAGATTTAATTCAGTGTCGGGGTACAGAGGCCAGATTCAGCATTAGGTGGACATATCTTTTGGGGGACCATCATTCAACCCATTACACCTTCTATCCCTCATATATTTACTGATTCATTTGATATTTATCTTTCTCCCCGCTGTAGGATATAAAAACCAAGAGAGCCAAGTTTTTGGTCTGTGTTTTTACCCCACTGCTCTAGTTAGACTAGACAATGCTCTGCATATGGTAGGTATCCAAAAAGTGTTGGCTGAAAATGAATGAATGAATGATGGTTTTTGCCACCAGTCTTAGCACCAAGAACTGTAGGATATCATGTTTTCTTTCTGCCAGTCCAAGATGCCTTGGTTAATACTTCACTTCCCAATAAAGTAATGTGGAATATGAAAACATAATGTGGAATGTAAATGAGTGACATAAATCACAGAGTCCATTTATAAGTAGAATCTTTTGACAGGGAAAACCAACACCTAAAAAGAAATGGCAAATATCACAATCACTGAGCATTTTAAGTGATGCAGACAAAAAGTCTGCATTAAAAAATTCCTTAAAAAATTCCTGATTTCCTTTAGGGTCTTGTTATCAGTAACTATGTGAACTCTAAGCATAGTTTTGAACTTAAAAAAATGACTTGCATATACTTTGGCCTTGTAAAATGGTGTATGATCAGAAACAGGGTAGTGGCTCAAAATGGGCAAGTTTGGGTGGAGGACTCTGCTCCCAGGACAGAGATGGACTGGGGTCCTGGGATCTTGGGGACAGGGCCTCTCCCACACAGGATCATCTGTCTCTTTTCCTGGACCAGGATGAAAGATGCTCCCAGAAATGCTGCTCTGTGTCTGGAAGGAACAGAGAGAGATAACAGGATTTATATTTGGACTCATAGCCTTCGACTCAGGGTTTATGGTCAAAACAGACTCAAGGAACCCTCGTAACTGTCAGCCCATTCGACTCTCAGACCCTTTCCCAGGGTGTCTCCTGTGGGAAAATTGTTCCACTTGCCTAAAGCGTATTAGCACATTGCCTGAGTCCAAGCTGCAGACGGGTCCCGTGGCTCTGCTCCAGAAAAATGTTCCAGTTTCCTTTGCCTCTAACTGCCTGAGAGGGTCATAGCCCAGGAGGAAGCCTCAGTGGGATCTTCTATTCTTTACAATGTATTATTTTCAGAGATGTTCCCAGCTTTTAAATCCCAAACAGGAGAATAAGGGGCATTGAACATTCTTCTCTGATAATCTTTTTCCCTCAAATATCTTTTTCCCCCTGATTATCAAAGTAATACAGGCTTGTTGTTCAAAAATTGGGAAATAAAAAAGAAGAGAGTGTTAAAAAGACAGTCCAAGTCACCAATAATTCTGCTGCCAGAAATAACTACTACTGTTATTTGGGTTTATTTTATTTTGGTATTATCTAAATGAGTATCTACATATATTACAAAATTATTATAGTTTGCATATAGTTTTTCAACTTTTTATTGTAAAAATATTGTAAACATACAGAAAAATGGAAAGATTGTATAGTGGACATGTATGGATCAACCATGCAGATCTGCAGTTAACATTTTACTTAACTTGCTTTATCATTTCTTTCCTCTTCCCCTCCTTCCCTTTTTCTGCCTACTCCTCCCTCCTTTTATACCTCCATCCATCCATCCATCCGTCCGTCCATCCATCCCTCCCTCCCTCCCTCCCTCTGTTCATTCATCCATACTTCTATTGACCCACCCACCTCATTTTTGTGGTGCTTTTCAAA
The DNA here is from genome assembly GCF_964374135.1 of Grampus griseus. Taxonomy (NCBI): domain Eukaryota; kingdom Metazoa; phylum Chordata; class Mammalia; order Artiodactyla; family Delphinidae; genus Grampus; species Grampus griseus. The sequence goes on from NC_139008.1 coordinate 27,681,228, forward strand.
GTAAGTTACTGACATCCATATCATTTACCCCTAAGTACCTTTGTCCAAACAACTTTGATCATGATTCTTCACTTAACATAATATGAAGTTTCCAATGTTTTCAAATATTCTTCAAAGACCCTTTATAAATTAGCTCATAATATTCCATTGCATAGAGGTACCATAATTTACTATTTAAAATCCCTATTATGAGACATTTTAACTGGTTCGAATTTCCCACTTCAACAAATAATGCTGCAGTGAAAATCTTTGAACGTGACCCTTTGGACAGAATCTCTGATATTTTCTTTAGAGTAGAATCACAAAAAGAATATTGCTGAGTCAAAGAATATGGACATTTTAAGAAAGCACTTAAAACGTAATTTCTAGTTTTTGTTTTTTGTGACACAGGAGCACACTGTATTATCAAATTCTTTCTGGAGTCCAGGTGGATGGGCTATGTCTAGGTCATAGTGGTGATGGGAGAAAGTGGTGGTGGTGGGGGGCATGACCTTAGATTCCAAAAAGTCTGGCATGGCAGTGGCTGTGGTGAAGGAACACGTCACTATTGAAGGTTCCTTCATGCACTTCTGCCTTGAATAAACAGGGTCAGTGTTGGACTTATGAGAGTCGGCTTATGTGGGTGGACAGGAAGAAAGAAGAAGCAGGGCCTGCCATTCCTTAGGACCTGGGTGTCCATTCCTTTTGCAGTTGAGAGCCGCTCTCCCACCAGAATGTAAGTATATCTGGGAGCGCCACCCCAACTTCCAGAGACTTTCACTGAACACTAAAATTCACTAGGCAAGTGCTAAGGGATTACAAGAGTGAAAATGACAATAGTTCTTAAGAACGCTAAGACTCTCCCTCTGTATGTAAGACTCTGAATAATCGAGGCAGAAACTCAAGGGGGCATAAGAACATTTATGAAACTTGTTTGTGCTGGGTCAGAATATAAAATATAATGCCTAGTGTGGATTGTGATTGATTAACAGAGTTTGGAAAACATGGAGAAAGGCATAAGGCGTATGAGATCCCAGAAGAAAGGAGGGTTGGCAGGGCTCAGGGAAAATGTCACAGAGGAGGTAACATTTTAACTAAATTTTGAAAAATGAGTTGGAAGGTGAGCTGGGAGTAGGGCTTCTCAACCTTGACACTATTGATATTTTGGTCTGGATAATTCTTTATCTTGGGGGAGGGTGGCGTCCTGTGTGTTGTGAGATGTTTAGCAGCATCCCTGATCTCTACCTACTAGATGTCAGTAGCACTCCTCTCACCCCAATTTTGACAACCAAAAATGGCTCTAGACATTGCCAGTGACCCCACTTGAGGATAATTCGATCAGAACAATGCCTGGCATTAATAAATGTCAATTCTTATTAGCAGTTGTTGAGAATTTCAAATATCGAGGTTGGTGGTGCAGATTATTACACAGCAGGCCCTCTGTATCTGCAGGTTCCGCACCCACACACTCAACCAATTGTGGGTCGAAACTATTTGGGAAAAAAAAATTCCAGAAAGTTCTAAAAAACAAAACTTGAATTTGCCATGCTGGCAACTATTTACATAGCATTTACATTGTTTTTACAACTATTTGCATAGCATTTATATTATAGTAGGTATTGTAGGCAGACCTCAGAGATATTGTGGGTTTGGATCCAGAACACTGCAATAAAGCAAATATCAAAATAAAGCAAGTCACATGATTTTTTTTTGGTTTCCCAGTACATACAAAAGCTATGTTTACATTATATTTTAGTCTGTTAGGTGTACAATAGCATTATGTCTTAAAAAAATGTATGTGTCTTAATTTAAAATAGTTTGTTGCTAAAAATTCTATCATCTGAGACTTCAGTGAGTGGTAATCTTTTCTCAATAGTAGCATCAAAGATCACTGATCATAGATCACCATAACAAATATAATAATAACAAAAAAGTTTGAAATATTGTGAGAATTACCAAAATGTGACACAGAAACACAAAGTAAGCAAATGCTGTTGGAAAAATGGCATGATAGACTTGCTGGTTGCAGGGTTGCCATAAACCTTCAATTTGTATAAAATACAAGATCTGTGAAGAACAGTAAAGTGAAGCACAATAAAGCAAAGTATGCCTACATAAGAAAACTAGAGATGATTTAAAGCATATGGGATACAATAATCAAGACAGTATGGTACTGGCACAAAAACAGAAATATAGATCAACGGAAGAGGATAGAAAGGCCAGAGATAAACCCATGCACATATGGTCACCTTATTTTTTTTTTTTGCGGTACACGGGCCTCTCACTGTTGTGGCCTCTCCCGTTGTGGAGCACAGGCTCCAGACGCGCAGGCTCAGCAGCCATGGCTCACGGTCCCAGCCGCTCCGCGGCACGTGGGATCTTCCCGGACTGGGGCACGAACCCGTGTCCCCTGTATCGGCAGGCGGACTCCCAACCACTGCACCACCAGGGAAGCCCTGGTCACCTTATTTTTGATAAAGGAGGTAAGAATATACAATGGAGAAAAGACAGCCTCTTCAATAAGTGGTGCTGGGAAAACTGGACAGCTACATGTAAAAGAATGAAATTAGAACACTCCCTAACACCATACACAAAAATAAACTCAAAATGCATTAAAGACCTAAATGTAAGGCCAGACACTATAAAACTCTTAGAGGAAAACATAGGCGGAACACTCTATGACATAAATCACAGCAAGATCCTTTTTGACCTACCTCTTACAGAAATGGAAATAAAGACAAAAATAAACAAATAGGACCTAATGAAACTTAAAAGCTTTTGTACAGCAAGGCAAAACATAAACAAGACAAAAAGACAACCCTCAGAATGGGAGAAAATATTTGCAAATGAATCAACAGACAAAGGATTAATCTCCAAAATTTACAAGCAGCTCATGCAGCTCAATATTAAAACAAACAACCCAATCCAAAAATGGGCAGAAGACCTAAAAAGACATTTCTCCAAAGAAGACATACAGATTGCCAACAAACACATGAAAGGATGTTCAACATCCCTAATCATTAGAGAAATGCAAATCAAAACTACAATGAGGTATCACCTCACACAAGTCAGAATGGCCATCATCAAAAAATCTACAAACAGTAAATGCTGGAGAGGGTGTGGAGAAAAGGGAACCCTCTTGCACTGTTGGTGGGAATGTAAATTGATACAGCCACTGTGGAGAACAGTATGGAGGTTCCTTAAAAAACTACAATTAGAACTACCATATGACCCAGCAATCCCACTGCTGGGCATATACCCTGAGAAAACCATAATTCAAAAAGCGTCATGTACCACAATGTTCATTGCAGCTCTATTTACAATAGCCAGGACATGGAAGCAACATAAGTGTCCATCGACAGATGAATGGATAAAGAAGATGTGGTACATATATACAATGGAATATTACTTGCCATAAAAAGAAACGAAATTCAGTTATTTGTAAAGAGGTGGATGGACCTAGAGTCTGTCATACAGAGTGAAGTAAGTCAGAAAGAGAAAAGCAAATACCATATGCTAACACATATATATGGAATTTTAAAAAAATGGTTCTGAAGAACCTAGGGGCAGGACAGGAATAAAGACACAGACGTAGAGAATGGACTTGAGGACACAGGGAGGGGGAAGGGTAAGCTGGGACGAAGTGAGAGAGAGGCATGGACATATATACACTACCAAATGTAACATAGATAGCTAGCGGGAAGCAGCTGCATAGCACAGGGAGATCAGCTTGGTGCTTTGTGACCACATAGAGGGATGAGATAGGGAGGGTGGGAGGGAGACACAAGAGGCAGGGGATATGGGGGTATATGTGTTTGTATAGCTGATTCACTTTGTTATACAGCAGACACTAACACACCATTGTAAAGCAATTATACTCCAATAAAGATGTTAAAAAAATTATAAAGTATATGGGAGGATGTGTGTAGGCTATACGCAAATACTACATCATTTTCTATAAGGGACTTGAGCATCTGTAGATTTTGGTGTCCAAGGGAAGTCCTGGAATCAATCCCCTGCAGATACTGAAAGGGACGATTGTATATCCAGGTACCACAAGGGTTGGGCCCTCTGAAGACAAGTACCAAAATTTGTGTAATAATGTTATAAAAGTGATACTAGCCAACACATACCGTGCTTACTATGTGCCGGACAAAGTTCTACGCACTCTATTAACTTACTTAATCCTTAAACAATCCAATGAGGCAGGCTCTTTCTTGATGACAGCCTCTACTGTTTATATTGGTTAATATAGTGATGGGTGAGACTTGAACCTGGGGCAAATTTTGGGCCATGTTGCAAAGGTGTAAGAGTTTTGGGCTCTGCAAGGTTTTGCAGACACATGCTCCTCCAACCTGGAAGTACATAATGCCATAATGTGGCAGGCCCAGTAAACCCAGGAACATTCCCTGAGATTCTGCACACCAGACTTGCCTCCGTTTTCACTGTGTTTGCTCCATTACAGGGGAAGCCACGATTACAGGGGTGGGAGTGGGGAGGGGTTCAGCCATTGATAAAACTTGACCAATAAAGCTCAATTTGGAAAAGAAAATGCCTTTGCTTCTTGACAAAATTCCTCAAACTGCTGTCTCCTCTTCCCAAACACAGCTTTGCTGAGTGCACAAAAAGGAGGATTTTCTGAGATATCCAACATTTCCTGCAGCTGAAAACAAGAAAGATGAGCCGCTGGGGCTCCAGGTCAGGAGGCTGTGGTGGGATTTTTTGGGTCATGGCTCAACTTTGGAGAGAAAATACAGACCGAAGTGCTTTCTTCTCTTCCTCATTCTCGATGGCAGAAAGATGTGCCCAGGAGGTGGCATCCTCCAGGATGAGCCTAGCTTGGAAAGCAGTGTCTTTTTTCTTCCTTACCATAAGGTGGCATCTGATGTCTGTGTTGTAAGCTGGACCTTCTGGAGAGAGGGCTCCTTGGGAGACCACACAGGCAGAAAGCCACTGCTCTCATCCATATTTGCTTTACATTTCTATGCTAACACGGTGCAGTAATTTTACTCCAAATGTGTAAATATTATTGAGTTTGTCAGGACTGTTGCCTGAATCCGGGACAGATGACTGATGTTCAGGACCAAGAGAAGACTGGAGAGAGAAGCAGCGCAGGGGAGGAACAGAGAAGCTTGCCCACCCTGGCTTGCTTCAGCTAACAAGTCCGTTTCCTTATGCATTTTGTATTAACACGCTGCAGTGTGGATCTCTTTGGGACTGAGGCTCATGCAGACCCCTTTCTTCTGGCCTCAGAGGTGGGAGGCAATTCTGCCGTTTATGCGAAGGCAAGGATGACGGATTCCAGAAGCAGAGAGCTGGTTGCCCAGTCTGTGGTTTGCCTTCTCTTGGATTTCCAATCCCTTGATTGACTCTCTTTCCTTCTGATTGATTATTATATGATACTTTGTTTAATTGATGGCCTCATTGCGCTTGAAGGTACCTCAAGATTTCACCATTTTAATGAAGGCAGGTCACATCCTGTCTCTGCCCAAGTCAACACCTCCCCCAAGTCCAAGGGATTCTTGAGTCTTATTTGAGTTGTTGAGAAGAGGAGATGCCAGAGGGACTAGTTTTCTCCTTGACCCATCCTCCTCTTTATCTGTCTCTGCTTCAGAGAGATGAGCTTCTCAGGTGCCAGGGAAGCCCAGAGGTTTTCCAGTTTGCTTGAGTTTCTCTCACTCCCCGCTCAGTGTTTTCTTAGGAGCCTGGAGGCCTGGTTTGTAGTAAGAGCTCTATGAATATTTGATTGAATGGATGGAGGGTGGGTAGATGGGTGGATGGATGAATAATCAAATCTCTCTACTGTTAGCTGAAATGGTATTACATGATTTCAGTACCAGATGAGTAGACAGAATGTTGATCTATTGTTATGAAAATTAAAGATCATGTTTAACAGTTTCTGTCCTGAAGAAGCTTGGAGTCTTTTTAAAAATTAATTAAAACTGAAGTATAGTTAATTTACAATGTTGTGTTAGTTTCAAGTGTACAGCAAAGTGATTCAGTTATACATATATATATTATTTTTTCAGATTCTTTTCCATTGTAGGCTATAACAAGATATAAGAAGTTTATAATCTTATAAGGAATTTAAGATAGGCTCATAATTATTAAATGATTGTAAAAACTACCATCGACTGATCACCTGCTTATACCAGATTTATATTTATGTAACATATATAGTTATAATATATATCAGACTTCTTTTAAGAGCATATAAATATATATAACTTGTATAAGTTTATATATGTTATATGTAACATATATAATTTATATGCTCTTAAAAGAAGTCTGATAGGAGGTGGGAGAGAGATGGATTGGGAGTCGGGATTAGCAGATGCAAACTATTATATACAAGATGGATAAACAACAAGGACTTACTATATAGCACAGGGAACTATATTCAATATCCTGTGATAAACCATAATGGAAAAGAATATGAAAAAGAATGTGTGTGTGTGTGTGTATATATATATATATATATATATATAAAACTGAATCACTTCAATAAAAAATAAACAGCTCTAGGAAAAAAAAAGAACTCTGATATTAATGAAATGGTCACCACTGTGGTCTTCCCAGCACTCACTGTTTCCTTTCTCATTCCCAGTAAAATTCTGCTTTTGGTCAGTTATTCCCCACTCCTACCCAGCTGATCCCTTCCTTCCCAGCTCCATCAGTGGGTTCTATTTAGTCTAAGCCATTTATGATAAATCCAACCCTCTTGCCAGTGTTTGGTTCCAGAACCAGGCTTCAGACAATGAGTGCTCAGCACTCCTCTGGATCCAGGGGTGAGGATGTGACCCAAGTTGGTGTAATCAGTCTAAGAGAAGAACATCCCTGCCAACCCTATTACCAAACTGGGGGGAAACCTTGCGACCTTCTGTGGGATATGAACAGAGAAGCCTGTAGCCGATAGCTTTATGACATCTAGAAGGAAACTGGCCTTAGGATGATATTAATGCTTTGGTTGGCAGAGTAGCTAGATGGAAAGATTCTAGGTTCTTAATGACATCATTGAGTGACTGAATTGACCAGCCCTGAAGCCCATTCAATCTCTGGGCTTCCTGTTACATGAAATACACTAGAATATTTTAATTGTTCAAGCCAGATAAAGTTGGCATTTTGGTTATTTTTAGTTATATTATTGCCTTTTTTTTAACAGATAAAAAGGAAACTGAAGTTCAGAGAGGTGAACAACAACAGTAACAACAGCAGCAAATAATATTAAGTGACAAAGCCAGGACAGTCTGACTCTACAGCCCATACTTCAAGCTCTGAATCCAAATCCATGGTGTCACCTCCAGTGAATACAATGTAGAAAGTGTTTAGGAGTTTACTGGGGGTTTGGGGAAGGGGAACAGAAAATATTGGAGAGTGTTGAATGAGATTCCTTATTCCCATAAAACATGGGATGATAGACATGCCAACAGAGGGAAAAATTGATTAGGTCCAAACTCTAGTAGAGATGAATAAGCTTAATAAGGACTTGAAATTCGATATAAACTAAAACTGATGCATTTGTGTCTTTTTGGTGGGAACACACTCTCCCTTCTTTTTTCTTCTAGCTCTTTATTTCTTGTTCTGTGACTTGGGCATAGGAAGAGATCATTTATTTTCCTATTTAAAACAAAAAGCCCAACTCCCCAAGGTCTCTTTAGTCCAGAATGAAGGACAGGCTGACAACTGATGACAACTTGATTTTACCCTCGTTCGTGCCTCCTGGAGTGTGACTTCTTTGACCTTTGCCCAAAGTTGGATTTGCTTTTCACTTCAGATGTTGCAAAGAAGCTTTGCAAAAGTGCTCTCAGGGAACTTGCTGAGTGAGGGAATGAATGATGGAGTTGGGGATGAAATTTGCCGAGAGACGAAGTAGAGTGAAACTTTGTCAGAAATATGAAGAAAAATGTAACTGTTTATTCAAGTAACAGGCTCCACTACCTGCTGCCAAACTTTAAATTTTTATCTTGAAAAGTTTTAAAAATACAGAAAGCTTGAATACACACTTCTCTAAAGAAGGTATACAAAGGGCATATGAAAAGATTCTCAACGTCGTCATTAGGGAAATGCCAATGAAAACAACAACGAAATACAACTTTATAGCTATTAGGATGGCTATAATTAAAAAAAGGAAAATAGCAAGTGTTGGCAAGGAATGTAGAGAAATTGGAACCCTTATGCGTTGCTAGCGGGGATGTGAAATGGTGCAGCTGCTATGGAAAACAGTATGGTGGTTTCTCAAACAATTAAATATAGAGTTACCATAACCCAGCAATTCCATTTTTGGTATAAACTCCAAAAAATTGAAAACAAGGACTCAAATAGATAATTGTGTGTCAATGTTTAATGTAGCATTATTTGCAATAGCCAAAACGTGGAAACCACCCAAGTGTCTATCAACAGAGGAATGGATAAACAAAATGTGGTATATGCATACAAAGGAATATTATTTGGACATAAAAAGGAATGAAGTTCTTTTTTTTTTTAAGTGTTGGGTTTTTTTTTTTCAAATTAATTAATTTTATTTTTGGCTGCGTTGGGTCTTCGTTGCTGTGCCTGAGCTTTCTCTAGTTGTGGCGAGCAGGGGCCACTCTTCGTTGTGGTGCGCGGGCTTCTCATTGTGGTGGCTTCTCTTGTTGTGGAGCACAGGCTCTAGGCACATGGGCTTCAGTAGTTGCAGCATGCAGGCTCAGTAATTGTGGCATGCGGGACCTAGAGTGCATGGGCTTCAGTAATTGTGGCTTGCGGGCTTAGTTGCTCCACGGCATGTGGGATCTTCCCAGACCAGGGCTCAAACCTGTGTCCCCTGCATTGGAAGGCAGATTTTTAACCACTGTGCCACCAGGAAAGTCCCAGGAATGAAGTTCTGAAACATGCTACAACATGGATGAAAACATTATGCGAAGTGAAATAAGCTAACACAAAAGGACAAATATTGTATGATTCCACTTGTACGAAATATCTGGAATAGGCAAATTCATAGAGACAGAAAGTAGATTAAAGGTTACCAAGGGCTGGAGATGGAAATGAAGGGTTATTGCTTAATGGGTACAATTTCTCTTTAGGGTGATGAAAAAGTTTTGGAAAGAGATAGTGGTGATGGTTGCACGGCACTGTGAATGTAATTAACAATATTTAAAGAAAAAAAATACAGAAAGAGATAGAAGTAGAAAAAATACAGAAAAGAAATAAACAACACCAACTGAATATCTAATAATCACTCGTGCCCATCAGGTAAAATGAACAAATATTAATATTTTATCACATTTACCTTAGGTATTAAAAAGAAAAACATTGCTGATAAAGTTATTCCCTTGTAGCATATGTGATTAATGCCCCCTGCCGCATCTGTGGCCAGTCTCTGAGTCCCCTTGCAGCTAGGGTGGGCAGTCCCCATGCATCCCGACTGCTTGCCATCCAAGGGCCTTCATCCTTCAGCTTCTGTGGAGGAGGGCTCCCCCCAGTGGTAGGGACCTTGCTCAGTCTGCCCACAGGGCAATCCAAAAGGGCTCAGAGATGCAATTCCTGGAGGCCAACCCTCATCAATGAGAGACAAGATGGAGAACAAGTATCCCAGATTTCTTGACTCTTGGCGAATCGCTTCTGAGGCATGTTCTCTGTGGCTCCTCAGAGGGTCCGCAATGAGACTGAGCCCCATTTGCCTACAGTTGTAACCCCCCATTGATACACACCGTATTGGCTTTTGGTCCCTCCCTGTGTCTCTTTCCCCACATCCTCACTGAGCTTCCTGCAATTGACACCCCCCAAAACTACTTGTGCCCGATTCCTTGTTTCAGGCTCTGTTTTCAGGAGAATACAAACTAAGACACCCAGTTCTTTTTTATTCCCCTCTTCGCTCATAGGAGGAAATCTCTTTTGTGAAGTTGGTATAAACTTTTGGTTATCTACATTTTAAAAACTGGTGGCTAATACATAACATATACTTGAATGGATTTAAATAATTTTATGAATGGAATCACTGTGTGTGTAGAGCTCTGCAACTTTTCTCACTCAACATGTTTTTGAGATTGCTCCATGTTGTAATAGAGATCTGGTTCATCACGTTCAACTACCGTGTGCAATTTTAACTATTGTAGAGCTGAACCACATTTTATTGGGCCAACTCCCTCATGATGAGCATTTATGCTTTTCCCATATATTTTGCTATTATGAACAATGTTTCAGTGAGCACCCTTATACTTCTGTTTTCTTTTAAAGGAATGTACCAGGAAGTGGAATTGTTGGACTGTAGGCCATGCCTAAAAAGTAATACGTAAAAAATTGATTGAGGTGAAATTCATATAACATAAAATTAACCATTTTAAAGCAAGCAATTTAGTGGAATTTAGTACCTTTCACAATATTGTGCAACTACCACTTCTTTCTAGTTCCAAAACACTTCCATCGCCCCAAAATAAAACCCTGTACATATTAAGCAGTGTCTTTCCCTCCCCTCCTTCTCCTCAGCCCCTTAGCAACCACCATTCTGCTTTCTGTCTCTAGGGATTTGCCTATTCTGGGCCAGTCGGCCTGCTGCAAACCTCAGCTCCTCACTTGCTAGCTGTGCAAATTTTCTTGAGTCACTTAACCTCTCTGAGCCTCCATTGCCTCAAGTGTAAGATGGAGACGGTTAGTACCTCCCTCATAGGAGTATTTTGAGGATGAAGTGAGATAGTAGATGTGAAGTGTAGAGCATAACGCCTCATCCCCAGTAAGTGCTCAGCAAGTGTTAGCTATTATTGTTATTCCAAAATCAAATACAGGTGACTTGACACAGCAAGAGTTCACTTCTCACTCATGCTACGTCAGCAGTATGGCTCCTCCTTTTACCCAGGAAACCCAGGAATCAATATACTACAATGAGAGCTTTGGGACGGCAGGAATCTTGTCTGTCTTATCTTTGTTGTATTTCCAATGCCCCGTACATACATAGGAGGTGCTCTGTATGTATTTGTCAAATAAAAGAATGAGTAAGTGAAAGTGAAGTGTAGTGGTCATTGGTGCAGTTCACCACATATTTCCATGACAGCCTCTCACTTCCTTGCTCTCCTGATGTTCAGTGTGACTTGCTTTGGCCAATAAAATGCAAGCAGAAGGGTCATGTGTCTGGGTAGTGGCCTTCTAAGCCAGTGCTGTCCTCACCACACCCCTCCCACAGCCGTGGTGCTCATGGGGATCATGTCGAGATAAAGCTTCCTTTGGCTTGAGTCCCTTGGTCACTCTGATTCTCAGACTCCTTCCCCCACCCTCCACAATCACTGGATTGCATTGTACATGTAGCATGGATGAAGAATAAATTTTTGTTAAGTCGATGAGATTTTGGGGGTTTCTTGTTACTGCTCCTAGCCCATCCAGACTGATATATAGGCCTACCACTTAATGGAAATTCTGGGATGTTATTAAAAAGATACAAACCAAGCATCCCATAAGCGTTGGCTTCTTTAAGGCCTCATTTTGGGATTCTGTGTATTATACCATTACTGTCATCCCTTGAAAGACACTTTCAGAATTGCCACAAGTATCTCCAGCTCATTTATTTCCAAGTCCCTGGTGCTAGCAAATCTTTATTATTTGGAGAAGTTTGTTTGCAACGAGACCATATCAAAAGACACTGCAGTCAGGTCTAGAGAGGAAGGTAAAATCCAGCAGGCAGGGGTCACTTTTGGTCCAAAACCAGATGGGATTAGAAAGAAGTGGGATTTATTTTCTAGATCCATAATCTGGCCTGGAATTACCAGTATTGGCTGTCTGTTGACATGTTTTTTATGTGCTAGGCATGCAGCAAGGCACACCCCTTACAACAGTCCCAAGAGGTGGGTTTGAGGGTCCTCATGTTACATATTGGCTCAGGGAAGTGAAGTTCATGGCTCACCCCACCATGGTCCAGCTGTGAAGTGGACAGCTGGGGTTTGCCCACAGGATTATCTGACCCCAGCACACTCACACTCAAGGGAAGAGAGAACCTGAGCTCCTGATGGACCAGAAGAAAGTGGTAATGAGTGTGTCCCAAGAGACTTTTTTTATCCTAGGGAGGCAGTACGCACAGTGGTTAGTGCTTTGTCTTTGATCCCCTCCATTTCCTCACCTGTGAAACAGAGTAATGATCATCCTATGACCAGGTTATTGTGGGACCAGATGAGCTGTCTGCAAAGCACTTAACATGCGGGCTTTACATATGGTTCAGACTCAATGCCACAACCAACTCCTGTTAATTTGAACACTTACTTCCTACTGGACAGCTGAGAGCATGGAATTGGTAGCCAGGCTGCATGAATTTGACTCTCATCTGTACTCCTCCTGTGGTCTTGGACAAGCCCCTTGACGCCTTGGTTAAATTTTCGCCTCTGAAAAATGGGGTCTTGATTGTACCAGCTTCATAGTATGGATTAAATGAACTAATGCATGTGCAGCTTCTAGAAGCATCCCAACATCCTAACCCTCACCACAACAACGCAAGGTAGATGGCACCCACCCCGTTTGACAGAAAAGGAAACTGAGGGAAGAGGGGACCCAGGATTTGAACTCAGATCCACCTCACTCTAATGCCTGGGCCCTCTCCCTTATAGTACACTGCTAAATAGTTCTTCTTCCCATCTATAGCTTGCTTCAGAACTGCAGAATATCCCAGCTTCCCTGCTGCCTGATTTTGTGTATCATTTGGACTCCAAATGGCAGCTCAGAGCCGCTGTTTCCCTTTTTTATTGGAGTAGTCGATGATGAGATGTATCCCCTTGCTCTGGCAACTGGGGTTGAAAATATTTTTCTTGAGAACTGGGACTTAAATTTCTGCCTGTGTACCTGCTGTAAATTGATCTCCCCTCTCCTTTCATTTATCACTGTTTGGAATTGCTTCTTTTGGAAAGGGTCTCTGAGTTTAAAAAAAATAATAATAAAATTGGAAATTCAATTGGCACTAGCCCAGGCTAAAGCTCCACCCACTGGCTGCTTAAATTGCCGATTTGCAGGCCAGGAAGCCACGGACTCCTTACAGGAAGCGATCTGGGAGAACCCTGGTGTGTTGTTAGAGAGGGCTTTGCTGTAATGCATTACAGGAAGCTCTGGGGGATGGAGTGGAAGGCTGAAGCAGCCCCGTGTCACTAAGCAGTTTAAAGCAGACCATTTCCAGCACAGTGGAAAGTAAAGGAAAAGGCTTATGCTGCAAAAGTGGGAGTTTAGGAATGCCAATACACAAAACTGCAGACTTTCAGGAGAGCTCTGGGGCCGGGTCTCTTTGTAGAGTGTTTCCAGAAAATGTTTGTTTAAACAGCAGCTAGGCTGGATCCTTGTGGATTTATTTACTGGTTGTTAGCTGCTTGAAGGAGAAGATGGAGAATAATAAGCTGAGAAGCTTCAAATGAAAAGTTAGAAATTTTGCCATCGAATGTGAAGAAATGGATATGAGGAAATTTCTAAAACTCCACAGTAAATTAATCACAAACATTTAAAAAATGGATCCTTTGAACCCAAGTTCTAGTTATAAGCAACGATCTCCAAAGCTCGGCAGGCACTCTTTCCTGTGCTTGGACCACTGTTGGTAGTCACGTCTCTGCCCACCTGATCCTAGTCAGTCTTCTGTTTTGCTGCCAGGGCGTCTGGAACATGCGACCTCCAAGCTCTCTGAGGCACACAGTCTCTTAATGGCCTCAACCCTGAAGTGACACGTGTTCCTCCCACCCTATTGGTCAGAACTAGTCACATGGCCCCATACTAACTGCAGAGGAAGCTGGGAAATGTAGGGGAGGACATGGACCATTTGTTGAGGATTAAGTTTCTGCTGCATCCCAAGGCTAGCTCAAATTTTCTTCCTAGGTGTTTTCAAATCACCCAATCTTAGTATTTTCTCTCTCTCTTTTTCTGGTAATTGCCTGTTTGTTAGCCCACGCAAATCCCAAACCTGTAAACTCTGAGAGAAAGAACTGGAACTCATGCTCTATTGCATCCCTTTTACCCAACCCAATACAGCCCATGGTGTGAGGATTCACTACCTAGTTATTGAATATATGAAAAAAGAGAAGGAATAAATGACCCAGGAATATAGCCTTTAAAAAACGGAGGCACAATTGTTTTTAGGTAAATCTTTTACCAGGAGGTTGAATGTTTTATCTGTGGATCAGATCACTTTTAATCTCTTGGATGTCCATCAGGTTCTTTGACATGAGAATCTTCAGACAAGGGCATTGGAAATCTCCCCTCCCCTAAACTTGTACATGTGGTATATTTAATACTAGGCTCTATTCAAAGCTTCATGACTTTATTCTAGCTTCCCTATGAATCATGACTAGTTTTATGGTTTCCTATCATGCATACACAAGTTAAGGAGAAAAACATGACCCATATTTTTAAAATATTATTTATGTAAAAAGTAATCTCAATACTGTGATTTGTAAGAAATACGTATCTGGTAATTCAGATGACCAAAATATTTTTCTCACATATATTTGGTCTTCCAGAGTTCCTGGCCATAGCTCCCAAAACCCTTGGAATTTCTCAAGGTTGCAGAGGGATTAGGGTGTCTTTTGTTATGCTAACCTAAGGCTGCCATGTAAGCTAGAAATTTTTTAATAAGTCACCGATATTTATGGTTTTCTTTTATTATAGCAGCAAGCATCACCCTAAGTAATACATGCCCTAAAGTGTGTTAGTCTCTTGGGTTCCGTGTGTGTGTGTGTGTGGGGGGGGGGCTGGGAGAATGGTGCGCCTGGAGAGGGCATGGAAGCCTGTGTCCTTTCCCCATGCCTTGCCCTACACATCTCTTCCATGTGGCTGTTCCTGAGTTGTATCCTTTTATAACAAACTGGTAATCTTGTTGTGGGGGTGGGGGGAGGGGAAGGGGACCCCTTTTCCAGGGCCGGAGAGTGGGCTCTTGTCTAACACTCAGAAGTGAATTGTCCCAGGAGACACTTGTACTAACAAAGCAGAAGACTTTATTGAAAAGAGCTGTGGAACAGAGAGCACCTGGCCCAGAGGACCCAGGAGAACTGCTCTGCCCGGTGATTCTCGGTCTCAAGGTTTATGGTCACAAGGTTAGTTTCTGGCTTGTCTCTGGCCAATCATCTTGTTCGTACCCATATTTGGTCCGACTCAGGGCCCTTCCTGGTGGAGCGCGCATCCCTCAGTCAAGATGGATTCCAGCGCGAGGGTTTCTGGGAGGAATATTATGGGCTGGCGTCTCCTCCCTCCTTGGGCCCCGCCCGAATTCTTCCGGTTTGGCGCCAGCTGGTCAGCACAGCCTTCCTTACCGGAGCCTCCCGTTGAGAAACAACTCGTGCAAGCGGTTATCATCGCTCCTGGCCGTGGCGGGCGGTTTCGGTCCAAGGTTCCCTAACAATCTAGTAAGTCAAATGTTTCTCTGAATTCTGTGAGCCGCTGTAGCAAATTAATCGAACTCGAGGAGGGAGACATGTAAACCTCTGATTGATAGTCGGTCAGAAGCGTAAGTAGCCTGGGCTTAGGATTGGCGTCTGAGGTTGTGGAATCTGATTCTGTCTCTGAGATAGTGTCAGAATTGAGTTGAATTCTTGGACACTCTGCTGGTGTCTGAGAATTGCTTGTTGGTGTGGGGAGGCCTGCACACATACACACACACGGAACCCAAGAGAGTAACACACTTTAGGGCATGTATTACTTAGGGTGATGCCTGCTGCTATAATAAAAGAAAACCATCAATATCAGTGACTTATTAAAAAATTTCTAGCTTACATGGCAGTCTAATGTGGGTGTTCTCAGGGGGCAGGTAGTCTTTCATGTGGTGAACTGGGGAGCAGCCTCCTCCTGTCTTGTGTTCCTTCCTCCTCTTGGGCCTCTGGTCCTCCACTTCTACTTTAGTTTTTGTAAGGTCGGATCTTAACAAGCGGCACCACAAAACAGGAAAGCTTCAAGTGAGCTTTATTAGGGAGCGCTCCCGGGCGAGGGTCACTGGTCCAAGAGAAAGGGGGCCAGAGAAGTCGCACCCGGGCGAGCGTTGGGCGAGATTTTATAAAGAAGGGAAAGGGGTGTGGTGAATCTGGGAGGGCGCAGGGTATTGCTTATTTGGTGGTCTTTTCGGTTATCCTGGGGGAACGTTAGTCCCGCCCCTCGAAAGGCGGGAAGGCTGGGCTGGGTTCAAAGTCCCCAGGTCAGTTCCTGGAACTGGGTGGTCCGGAATGTCGCCCAGGGCAGTTTCTGGAACTGGGTGGTCCGGAGAGTTTCGGTCTGATGCAGCCTGTGAATCTGATTGTGTTCCCCTGCCTCGGGCCAGTTGGCCTTACAGTTTTCATTCCATTTCATTAGTGAGAACTAGTTATAGGGTCCAACGTAGACACAAGGTAGGCTGGGAAAAACAGTCCATGGCCGGACAACTCCTCCCTAGCAATAGATGTTCCAGGGACATTTGCGTGGCTGCCTCTTCAGCATCCATTTGTTACCACAACAGAAAATACTTTGACTCTCCTTGGTGGAATTCACCCTCTGCAATTCTCAAACCACGTAATTTAGATGAGGTCGTCTCCATTTCTTGCTCTGCTCAGTGTAAGCTAAGTAGCAAGTCATATACCACTGGTCCCAGTAACTGGGTTAGAGGTGAGCACGTCATATAATTCAGGCCAGTGGGAAAAGTGGATCCTCAGACTTGGGCTGGCATAGTCTGTAGACCCTCCCTTTTATTTTGTGTGTGTTTGTGAAGTCTGGAACAGCTCCTGTCATTTTGCTATCATGAGAAAGCCAGCTCGGTGCTGTGTGTATGTCTGTGTGTGTGTATGTGTAGAGCAGGGTGGGAAGGAGGGTCAAGACCACTGCCTGGAGCCAGAGGATGAAGCCAATGTGTAGAAAGCAGAGCCCCTGAAATAGACAGAAATCAGATTTTTGGCGATCTTATTGCTGGGACTGGATTATGCCTTGCCTGCAACTCACTCTATGTCTTGAACTTTCAGTTACATTAGTCAATTAATTCCCATTATTGTTAAGGCAGTTTGAGTTGGGTGCTTTATTGTGACTGAAAATGTACTGGCCAGTATGGACCATTCTGGTTATATAAAAATATCAAGTAAATTTGGCAAAGCATAAAGGTGACCATAGATAATCTTTCAAAGTTTCCAGAGAAGACATTATATAGTTTTGACATAGTTGAAATCATGTTGCATATGTAATTTAATCCTGCTTTTTTTCTCTTACCATGATTTGTAAGCATCTCTCCTTGTCATTAAATACTTACTGTAAACATTATTTTAAATGGGTTCAATTTACATAATGCCAAAACATCTGGTCTTGTCCATCATTCCAGGCAAGAAGTTAGTCCAGCTGATTGCTTGATGTCATATACAGAAAGCAGGTGACTGGTTAACTGGAGTTTTGATTATGGCTGAATTGGCTGTGTGATGGTGTCATGTAGACTGATGTTATGACTGGGTACAGAAGCGGAAGAGAGCTAGTTACAGGGAAAAGCAATAAAAAATATGTGAAATAAAAAAAAAAGGGTTCATATTCTGGTTGGTTACCACTGCCTAACTGTTGGGCATTTAGGTTGCTTTGAATCTTTGCTTCCCTGATTATTTTCCTTAGGATACATTATAGAGGTGGAGTTACTTGGCCAAGGGTAGAGCTGGAAAGAGCTTGATTACAATTGCCAAATTATTTTCTGGAAAAGTCAGGCCAGTCACACTCCCACCAGCAGTGGGCTAGCATCACGGCTCACACTGGTCAGCGGACAAGCATCTCAAACATCTTTGTTAATGCAACAGGGCAAAAGTGGGCCTTGTTTCAATTTGCTTGATTGCCAATAACTTTGAAGTTTTCTTTTTTTTTTCTTTTAACACATATCTCATGGCCTAGTGTTTACCATATGGCTGAGCCTCAGACGCTTGACTTGCTTGCCCTCTGACTCTTGGCCTCTGACATTTGCCCTGCTTTAGCAGTCAGCTTCCAGATGTGGTTCTGAATAACACAGACCAGGGTTTCTCAATCTCAGCACTAGTGACATTCTACTTGTGACACACATATATGTGTTTATATAGATAGCTAGATAGAGATCTCTATCTACATTGTATATATTTTAAAATTTTCTGTATATTATGTCTTGACATCTTAAAAAACCTTTCTTTCTGACTAGGGAGAGACTGCCTTTCCTGTGCTAGCCAATTCTTAGAGATGGCAAAGGGCCAGGTGGAAGGCATGCCTATAGTATGCAAACTAACCAGGCCAGAGCCACAGCCCTTCTCTCTGGCTCTCACACATGGAGAGACAATATTTCTCTGCCTTTATCATGCCAGGACCAGCTACCAGGCCACTGGAGACCACCACAGAGCTAGTAGGAATGATTCAAAGCAGCTAATCCTAAGCTGTTTACCCTACCTTGCCTTGCTTTTCCCCAGAAACCCCAATAATGGCTGTGGCCTAAATGTTCTCCTCTCCTCTCTCCTACCTTCTGCCTCCTGACCAATTCGATGTCTTCCCCTGTGACCCTGTGTCACGTACAATGAGCCCCTTTCTAGAACCTGAGTATACAGGCATCCCTTGGTATCCACAGAAGGTTGGTTCCAGGATCCCCCAAGGCTACCAGAATCCAAGGATGTTCTATATATAAATGGTCCTCCCTATATGTGGAGAATCTGCGTCCACGGATTCAACGAAACACAGTCTAGTTCCATTGAGGTTGGTTGAATCTGCAGATTCAGAACTAGCGTTTCAGAAGTCGGACTGGATAATAAGCTTTGTTTCTCTACAAGCATCTCCTGTTTCTCCCACGCCACCTCTAACCTCTTCCTGGCCATCCTATGAACACACAGTTTAAACAGTTTTAACAACCCACTATCTATCTGTCCCACCGGTTCTGCTTCTCTGTTGAACCTTGCCTAATACAACAGGTTTGGATCTATTTCAAAGATCCAAAGAGGCCAACAGGTGTTGCTGATGGTCTGAATGAAGGGGGTGCCAGTACCTTTGGCCTGCACAATTATCCCCCATCCACACTCTTTCAACTTGAAAGAGACAAGGTTTTGCCAATTTCAGGCTCTGCCAGCTGCACCTTGTTCCCTTCTAAGTGGTTTCATCCTGTGTCTTTGACATTTTCCTCCAGAACAGAGTTCACCTCTTCAGACCTTACAGAGCTTCCCTGTTCCCTTGCCCATGCTTCATTAGCAGCATTTTCAGGGCAAACCTGCTGGAACCCTCAGCAGAACTCTATGAAGTACAAGTGAGCGTTTTCAGTGCCAATGACTGCAGCCCCCAAATATCTCTAAAGGACATTTTCCATTCCTTTCCCTTGTGTCCATCACCTTCCTCTAGTGCTTAAAGGGTTAGGGACCGTGGTGGGTGGGCTCTGAGCTGTATCTGGAAGGACCAGATTGGGGGAGACACTGATGGTTCTAAACCAAAATTTCCATATGGGTGGCAGAATTAGAGATGTTACCTGAAGCCTTTCAAAGGAGTGTGGCAGCCATGGCATTGATCCCAGGTGGGAGGACCATTCCTTCTTGTGGAGGATTCATGGGGAGATTGCTCAGCTAACCACAGATCTTTCTGGAAATTTCTAGATGTGATAGAAAATCTCTGCTCTGTGTAGGCAAAGAGGCATCTGGGGAGTGGAAAATTGGGGCAAATGCCCTCACTGGGGCCCGGGAGGGGTCTGTAGTTTCAGATTCTTTTGAGCAGAGAGAGTGACTCTAGGCTGCAGACACAAAAAGTTTAAAAAAGGAAAAGCCAAGTTCATTTATGGTCAGCTCATGACCCTGTTCTCTTTTCCCACCATGAAGGCAAAGGGGGGGCTCCTTTCGCTGTGGCTCCTGCCCCTGTTCAAGGCTTTCCTTGAAAGTCAAAAACACCAGGAAAGAGCCCTCTTCCATTGTAAAAACCATATGCTCATTATAAAAACGAAATCCACACAGTACCGATATATATATATATATATATATATATATATATATATATATATATATATATATCTCCAAACTCCTACTACCCAGATAATAAGCAATGCTAACATTTTGATAAATATTCTTCCGGATATTTCTAAATACACATTCTCTCTCTGTCTCACACACACACACACACACACACACTCATACACCCACACACACTTTTATGCAAATGAGATCACATCATGCTTTTTCTCTTATTCTGTAACCTGCTTTTTTACTCAACATTATGCCATGGTCCTCTTTCTAGGTCAACAAATTTAGAAATATTCTCATCAATTTTAATAGCTGCTTAAAATTCCACTGGGTGGTAAAAATGGGCAATATTTAACTAGTTCCCTATTGGTGGACATTTAGGCTGATTTCGATGTTTATTGTACAGAATTTTGCTATGAAAATCCCTGTGGTTATATCTTGATCCATACATATAATTTATTGCTTATTTAAACATCTCTCTTTTTTAAAAGTACTGTACATAATAGTCTTTTCGGGGGTTGAGATGAGAAAATAATGTGGCATTTCCCGAGACTTCTGAATCCTCTAGGAGAGTTCTCAGCATGGAAATAAAACCCAGACGGGACATTTGGTTCATTGCTCTCACTGGGTAAGAGAAAGTCTTTTGAAAGCTCCAGAAAGTTTCGTCTTTCCTAAGAAAAAGGTCTGGGAAGAGAGAACCTGATTTCTTCCTCTGGATGCTTCCTCTGTGTACCTAGAATTGCTGCTGTGGCCATCTGTGGCCACCGGATGATGAAGCCAGTGCTGAAGAGGACAGAGGGAAGAGCTTGAAAGAACCTGGGTTCTTCAGACGTCACTGAGCGGCTGGATCAACCTGCCCTTTGCCTGATCTCTCTGCCAACTTACTGTTTGAGTTGGAGTTTCCATTACTTGCGGCTGGAGTCCCCTAACCAATACATATTCACTGAATCAGAACCTCTGATGATGAACCTGTTCCAGGTGATTCTGACGTACGCCCAAGTGTGGGAACCACTGGAAAGGTGGAGGGGACACCGAGCTGGACGTCACAGGTCCAGGTTCTGGCCTTGGCTCTGCCACTAAATTGCTGAGCCACCTGGGGCAAGTCATATTCCCTTTCTGAACCCCAGCTTCCTCATGTGACAAAGAAGGGATACGCCCTAGAGATTCTATCTTTGTGTTCTCCTATCTTGCTGTAATGTGGTTCTAGGCAAGTAGTGTGGGGACCTTTGTCAGGAGACAACACCAAGGAAGATAGTTCACTAATATTGACATCAGTACAGTAGAGCCAAAAGGAGTATTATTGCTATTTATTGCTTTTCAGCTTTCTAGAAGTATAGCATAATTAACTCAGGAATTCAAAGGTTCTATTGCTTACACAAATGACTTGGTGGCCATTTTGGTTCCAATATGGGGCATGCCCCACCCCCTCCCCCCGCCCCAAACCCAGCAAAGCCTGGATGAATGATAGTGAAACAAGAGAGCCTGGACTTCTCAGTACTGTGTGTTAGAAGTGTGATTGCAACAGAATCTTGCATTTCCAGCAGTCCCTAGAAAAAGAGCAAAAGGGAGATGTGGGGAGGGTCTAAGGAAGGAGACGCCTGACAAGATGGACAGTGGTGAGTCAGGGCCTCCAGAGGACGTGGCCAGAGAGAAATTTCCTGGGATGAGGAATGGTCCATTAATGCTAGGACAGGGATGTCTGATGTCCAAACCTGACTTGTCACGTGGCCATTTTGTGCTGTAATTCCTCTCCCTCACCCCAAACCTTCACTGAAAGTCTGCAACACACTTCCTGTTCTTGTGTTTGGGTGCTTTGGGGGAATAGTGAAAGCATTGAGGACAAGTTCAGTGTGATCTGAGGATGTGTAGAAACAGCATGGACATCCCAGGAGGAGATTTTCAGAATCTGTCACCTCTACAGAAGCAGAGAAACTCACAAGATGTGACCAAGTGAACTTAAATCCCTGCTCCAGAGAATCCTCAGAACCACCGGGAGGTGGTCATCAAGTTCAACGCAAGAAGTGGGATGGGGATTTGAGCCATTCTCTAAGAATATTGTAGAGAAGGGTGAGCCAGGTTGCTGGAGGGCTGGAGGAACACCCAGGGGGCTGGTGTAACAATGTGAAACTCTTTCAGAGTGTCATATAGGCCCATTAGCCCACGTCATCCTTTACCCTGTGAGATAGATTATTAGACCCAATTTCAGATGTGAAATCTAAGGCTCAGAGAGGTTTCCCCACCTTCCTGATGGTCTTCGTCATTTCCCAACTGGGACTCTCACTTCTGCGCCAACATTTTGCAGCTTGGTTCCCCAGTGCTCCATCAGAGAGAGCGGTGATGAGATTTGATTAAGGATATGAAAAAGAGTAATTGCAGCAAACGAGGAGGCTGCTAATTCAATTGATCGCCTTTTGAAGACATCTGATCAGGCCCTTGGCACCCCCCAATTTTTCCCACTCCTGATGGCTGATGTTTTTAGGTGAAGGAGGAACTCAGATGAAGGTCGAATTTTATGATGTCAGCAACTGCTTCTGAAGGGTGGAAATCTGCTTTCCTGGGCAGTGTGCATTACCTTTAGCAGGTTGGTCTTTGGGAAGCAGACCCAAAGAAACCCTCCTGTGAGACTGGAAGCAGCTTTCTCAGCCCTCCCCTGGGATCTATAAATGACCTGGTGCAGCAGTAATGAAGGCACAGTTGCTAAGACTCAACCAGCTGGAGCTTGCAGTCTGCACTGACATGATGGGGGCAGCCATACACAGCTGGCTGCAGATCAGATGGCCAAACAATTGTGTGAATGAAGCCACCGTCTCCTGCAGTCTTACTCAACTGCTCCCTCTCCCACCACTCCTGCTGTCATGTCCTGTTGATTCTGCCTTAGCAATAACTTTCACATTAGCATCCCCTCTGACAGCTTTTCTCCCTGCCACTGGCTTATTAGTTGACACATTATCATTTCTCATAGAGATTATTGCCATATTCTTTAACTGGTCTCCCAGCCTCCTCTTTCTAAATGCTCTGCATTCTGTAACTGGCTATCAGGATATGTTTTTTGAATTGAAGTATAGTTGATTTACAATGTTGTGTTAGTTTTAGGTGTATAGCAAAGTGATTCAGTTTGTTATACATCTGAAATACTGTTATACATCTGAAATTGTTATATATCTGAAATTTCAGGAAAGAAATCTGAAAAAGAATATATATATATTATAGGTTAATACAAGATACTGAATATAGTTCCCTGTGCTGTACAGTAGGTCCTTGTTTTTTTATCTATTTTATACATAGTGGTGTGTGTCTGTTAATCCCAAACTCCTCATTTATCCCTCCCCCACCCCAAGAATTCCTTAGCTGTCTCTTTTAGGGCCTCCCTCAGCTCTAGGGTCATAATGAATACCCTTTGGCTTTTACTAAATCTCTGTCTCTCCTTCTGTCTCCTTGTTCCCATCACTCACTTTTCTATTACACCTTCATGATATAAGAGCTTTTTAAGACCAGACACCACTTGTAGATTCTAGGGGCAATGAGATAAGTAATAATGGATAGTAACACCCTGGCAAATTTATTTTTTTTACAGCTCAGTATTAACTCACATTAATAGGGACGCAGGCACTAATTTCCATTTGAGTTTTTTTTTTAACATTTTTAATTTATTTTTTAAAAAATATAATTTTATTTTACTTTATGGCCGTGCCATGCGGCATGTGGGATCTTAGTCCCCCGACTAGGGATTGAAGCTGTGCCCCCTGCAGTGGAAGCTCGGAGTCTTAACCACTGGACCGCAAGGGAAGTCCATGAGGTTTATTTTTGAGCATGTTCTCTGTGTTGGGCACCAGGACAATTTCTGTAGAATGATGAGTTAGGCAGCCCTTGCTCAAAGGGGCTTGTAGTGTTTGATGATAACTTTTTGTGGGACTTAATACTGTTTTCTAAATTGATAACTACACATCCTGGATTTTCTAGTCCTTGAAAATGTCCAACTAGGGTACCTGAAACCACCTTATTTTGGTTATTTTTTGCTTGTAATACTCAGGTTCCTTCTCTACAGCTGCTATAATTAAGCAAGAAAGACATTTGAGAAACACTTTCTGATGAAGGGCAAAGGAAATTGATTTTTCAGTGTGGTCAGCTAGTCTTAGATTTCATTTGTAACAGTTCTCTTAGAGCTGTTAGAGCAACAAGATAGACTTGTTTTAGAACAACAAGATAAACTTGATTTTTAGTTCTAATAAGGCAAACTTTAAATCATGTTTTATTAAGGTTTAGGGTGGCATGGTATTAAGAGTAATAGAAAATGAGGGTCAGGATTCTGGTTCTGATTTTGCTATGTTTTATGACCTTGGGCCATGTGTCCAATCTGAAAGGATTCAAGGTTCTGACCTGTAAAATAGAAGAATGGTCCTAGAATGAGGGTCATCCAGTAGATTTCACCTCAAATCCACTATTGATGGCTGCTTGAAGTTCTGGGTTGAGAAAAACAGAAGCTGAACACTGTGATCAGTTAGTCGTGTCTGTCATGGCTGCAGGATGGGGAGAAGTGGCACAAGTGCTATGCATTTTCCATCCTTTCTATATGACCTTTAAGTTGCTCTTTTAGCATGTAAAAGTCCTGCTTCTATTCCTACAAAATAATGAACACTCAGGTGCCCTGTTAAACTATCTCCAACGTGTTGTTTACTAATTTAAACCTAAAACAAACTCCGGTCCTGATTCAGCCGTCATGACTTGGAGCAGTGAACTGTAGGTGAGCTTTGACATTTGGGGTTCATTGTCTACCTTTTTTGGGCTATCAAGACATCTTTTGACATTTAAGAAACTGGCCTCATCTCTTTTTCCTTACTTTTAGTTACAGTTGTCCCTCAGTATCTGTGAGGGGATTGGTTTCAGGACCCGCATCAGATATCAAAATCCATGGGTGCTCAAGTTCCTTATGTAAGACGTTGAAGTACAGTGTACGCTTTATATCTGCAGGTTCTGCATCGGTGGATAAGGAAGGCCGACTGTATTTAGAAGTAATCGTTCTTTTTAAAAAAATTTATTTTTAAATTTTTTATTTTTTTATATCAATTATAGTTTATCACAGGATATTGAATGTAGTTCCCTGTGCTATACAGTAGGACTTTGTTGTTTATCCATTCTATATATAATAGTTTGCATCTGCTAATCCCAAACTCCCAATCCAACCCTCCTCTGCCCCCCCTCCCCTCTGGCAATTACAAATCTGTTCTCTATGTCTGTGAGTCTATTTCTGTTTCGTAGGTAAGGTCATTTGTGTCATATTTTATAAATTTATTTATTTATGGCTGCATTGGGTCTTCATTGCTGTGTGCAGGCTTTCTCTAGTTGCAGTGAGTAGGGGCTACTCTTCATTGCAGTGCACAGGCTTCTCATTGCGGTGGCTTCTCTTGCTGCAGTACGTGGGCTCTAGGCGCATGGGCTTCAGTAGTTGTGGCTTGCGGGCTCTAGAGTACAGGCTCAGTATTTGTGGCGCATGGGCTCAGTTGCTCCGTGGCATGTGGGATCTTCCTGGGCGAGGGCTGGAACCTGTGTCCCCTGCATTGGCAGGCGGATTCTTAACCACTGCACCACCAGGGAAGTCCTGTGTCATATTTTAGATTCCACATATAGGTGATATCATATGGTATTTGTCTTTCTCTTTCTGACTTCACTTAGTATGATAATCTCTAGGTCCGTACATGTAGCTGCAAATGGCATTATTTCATTCTTTTTTATGGCTGAGTAGAATTCCATTGTATATATGTACCACATCTTCCTTATGCATTCATCTGTTGATGGACATTTAGGTTGTTTCCATGTGTTGGCTATCATAAATAGTGCTGCCATGAACTTAGGGGTGCATGTGTCTTTTTGAATTATAGTTTTGCATGGATGTATGCCCAGGAATAGGGTTGCTGGATCATGTGGCAACTCTATTTTTAGTTTTTGAGCAGGCTCCATACTGTCTTCCATAGTGGCTGCAACAGTTTACTTTTCCACTAACGGGGTAGGAGGGTTCCCTTTTCTCCACACCTTCTGCAGCATTTATCTGTAGACTTTTTAATGATGGCCATTCTGACTGGTATGAGATGGTACCACAATGTTGTTTTAATTTTCATTTCTCTAATAATTAGCAATGTTGAGCATCTTTTCATGTGTCTGTTGGCCATCTGTGTGTTAGAAGTAATCATTCTTTTTTTGTTTATAAATTTATTTATTTATTTTTGGCTGCGTAGGGTCTTCGTTGCCGCACGCGGGCTTTCTCTAGTCGCGGAGAGCGGGGGCTACTCTATTGTGGTGTGCAGGCTTCTCATCGCGGTGGCTTCTCTTGTTGTGGAGCACAGGCTCTAGGCACGCGGGCTTCAGTAGTTGTGGCTCGTGGGCTCTAGAGCACAGGCTCAGTAGTTGTGGCTCACGGGCTTAGTTGCTCTGTGACATGTGAGATCTTCCCGGACCAGGGCTCGAACCTGTGTCCCCTGCATTGGCAAGTGGATTCTTAACCATTGTGCCACCAGGGAAGTCCGGTAATCATTCTTAACATGAAAATCATAGGCATATTTCTTCTGTGTCTTTGCAAACTTATAGGTACCTGGAAATGTGTGAAGAAAAAAAGGGACCTGAAGGTGACAAAGGTGAAATGAAATAAGAAAGAGCAAACCACGAAGCTCCAGATGACGTATAGAGTTAGATCAAAACTACACTTATGAGCAGAGGGCGTGGATGCAGGGGTCACTGAGACCCTGGGAGATGAAATAATGTTCCCAAGACCTCATGGCTAATAAGTGGCAGAGCTGGGGTTCCTGACTGCCAGGAGAGAGGCTTTTTCTCCTACAGCATGCAGTGCCTAACAATTCACTCCAAAACTTCTAGTAACTGGGATGATCTTTGTCACCAGTGTAGGGTGCAAATATGGGTATATTGTTTCATTTTTTAAACTTAAAATCAAAACCAGTGAGAGCCCCAAAATGAGAGATTAGCCGGAAATTCAATATCTATTTTGGGGGCTCCACTCCAACCCCTCCATGAATTGGCCAAGAAAATTGTGGAATTACAAGGTCTAAGGGAGAGTCATTCAGGCAGGGAGAACCTGAAGCCACAGCAGCCCGCTACTACCGTTACTTCCCACCGCCACACGGTGTCGCTGTGGAGCACCAGGCCACAGTCTGATGCACAAGGCTGGCCCACCTGGATCATGTTCCTTAGGTGATCCGTTAGTCCCAAATCTGGCTGAGGACATCACGGCTTGGTATTCAGTACATTTGGTCTCAAAGGGAGCTGCACTGGTAATGGGTGGCACAAGTGATCTGGGCACCTGCCCTTCACAAACCTGTGACCACCCTACCTCTCCTTTCCCCTGGGGACCTGTACCCGGAGTGGAGGGGTGGGGGTGGGAGGTAGGGGCAGGAGGCAGTGTTCCCTTTTATTTATTTATTTATTTTTGATGTGGACTATTTTTAAAGCCTTTATTGAGTTCGTTACAATATTGCTTCTGTTTTTTATGATTTTTTGGCCATGCTCCCCAACCAGGAATTCAACCTGCACACCCTGTATTGGAACATGAAGTCTTAACCACTGGATATCCCAGGAAGTCCCCAGTGTTTCCTTTTAAGAGTTCAAAATATCAAAGGATATCAATACCCTTCTTTCTCCAACAATAGACCTTAATTACCTTCGGGCCTGTGGTTCACACCAGGGGGTGATTTGCCCCCCAGGGGACATTTGGCCAGATGCCCAGGCCAGAAACAGGAAGTGCCTTGCTCACATCCATCCACATGTGTCTGAACTTTGGGCGCCTCCTTCTTGTAGAATCACACCCAGGATCTAGGGTGGGGGTGATAACCTCAAATAGCTACCAGAGCCCGGCAGGTGAGGCAAATGAGGGAGACAGGCAGAGAGGGGCTGCAGAGAACTGCAGAGGGCCTGCCCCATCCTCTGCAATGTGCTGTGTTGGGACGTGAGCCCAGAGAGGCAGACCTTCTATTTTTTTTTTCAAGAGAAGCCATGCAATTATATTTTCACTTGAAACTGCTCCCTTTTAAAACATTGACAGTTAGTTAATAATGTTTTAGACATGGTGTGGGGGAAAAAAAGAAAGGAAAAGAAAAATCTGAGGGTTTCCTGAGACCCTGTTCATTTGCTGTGACAGGGCAAGAGCTCCCACATCTTTTGGAAAGTCCGTGGGTTTTGCCTTTCTAGTGTTCGTCTGCCCTCACTAATAATCCACATACCATTCTGAGACAGTCAGCTGTTAATCCAGATGGAAGGGAGGAGTTAGGGCAGAGATTTTGGACTAAACCATTCATTTTATTTCACAAACACTTATGTACTGCTCACCATGTTCCAGCCCTGTTCTAAGCACAAATATCAGCTTGTTTCACCCTCATAACAACCCCACAGGGAGCGACTGCGCTTAGTCCCATATTACAGGTGAGAAAACTGAAGCCAGAGACGTTGTGGCACTTTCAGTCAGGCATTTAATAAAGGATGCAGCTAGCATTCAAACCCAGGATGTTTAGACTCCAGAGTCTGTGCCCTAAACCTCTGTCCTATCAGCCTTTCAAAATAAAGCAGAAAAAAAAGCAACCTTTGCTTTCTATTTAATGTAGAATCATCTTTAAAATGGAGGAGTTGAGAAAAGAGAATGCCAATGAGCCAGACTGATCTGGCTCCGATAGCAATTAAATTTCGAAAAAGCTTGGTAAGGACCCAGCTATTTCCTTCTCTGTCTCCATCACGGAAAGCACCCCAGGGTCCTGTGAATCCCCTACCCTCCTGTGTGCTGTAATATGGCTAGATTATCACAGGGAGGGGAGATGGCTGCTAAACCCGAAAGACACAGAGAAATGAAGTGAAATATTAGTCTCTCTATAAAAGATAATTAGACCCAGAGAGATGATTTTAAAGGCAGCCTTTAAGAAAAGGCAGACACAGCTGAATGCATTTCCAGTCATCAAAAGTGTTCTTCATAAAATGGGCATCAGAGCAGAGGAGTGGAGGGGATGAAAGGGGCATGCATATTTTTGTTTCATCAGGAAAGCTCCAAGTTCGGGGAGATCTGGATGGTGAAGAGGAGCAGCATTTCTGTTTGCTCTATTGGGCACGGATAACAAGGTCAAAATTGCTGAAACTCTGCCAGCAGATAGAGTCAGACCCATAGGCAGGACCCTGTCAGACCCCCAGGCATTACTGTAATAGATGGATAGGGAAACAACCCTGGGTTTTCCAAATGAAAATGAAGTTTCTGCAGGGGCACTGGGAAATCAAAGAGGGTCTCAGAAATTGGGAGGCCTTCAGGTGGTTGAAGGCTGGTTACGTAGTCTGAGATCATCAAGTTCTTGCTTTTGTCTGTTTGATTTTTGCTGGTGGAAAAGAAGATGAAGCCAACTAGCTAACGGTTTTTGTGCATGGTGGGGAGAGATGGGTTTGGTTTCCTAAAAGTTAGGGCTTTGGGGGTCCTGGTAAAGCTGAGTACGGCCTCTGTACCCTGACACTGAATTAATTCTCAGAGACAGAGTTTTGGGTGAAGTAGAAAAGAAAAGCTTTATTGCCTTGCCAGGCTAAGGGGACCACAGTGGGTTAATGCCCTCAGAACTGTGTGTCCTGACCTGGAGGGGGTAGTGAGGAGTTTTATAGTAAAGAGGGCATGATCAGCTCGTGGAGCTTCTTCTGATTGGTTGGTGGTGAGGCAAGTGGGAGTCAGCATCATCAACCTTCCGTTCCAACCCATCTGGGGTCTGGGAGCTTGCAGTAGCATACAGGTACCTTCTCCCACCTGGCGGGGGTTTCAGTCTCTGCAAAAGAGCTCAAAGGTATTGTGATGTGTGTCCCCTGAGGGGGAACCAGGACCCTGCCCCAAGGCTGCACTATTGTTTCTTGACTGCTCCTCCCTTATCTCTGCATCCCCTCTCTTCCCTGATTAGCAAATATTTGAACCTGCCCATTGGAACTCAGGGTAGGTGGAGGCTGAATGAAGCCTATTTCCTGTAATCAAGAAATGTGGGACACAGAAAGGCCCAGGAGCCCCACAGGGTGCTGCTCAGTATCACTGGGAAGAAAAGCCTGGTGGGAAGAAGTTCAGGGGGAGAGTTGGCTAACTTGATTTCAGCTGCATCTCTGAATCTATCTGCAGTTGAGTTGGGATCTCTGAAATAGAGCCCTGGAGCACCTGGAGAAGGCCCATGAATGTCTTATGAAGAAGGAACTGTGGTCCACACTCCCCCGATTTGGTTTGGAGGGTGGAATCCAGAGTATCAATTCAGCTGGTCCAGGGGTGAAAAATATGTAGCACATGTGCTGCCCCTTCCCCGTCCGTACTCATGGCAGACATTGCTAATCAATCACAAGGGGCTGTCCTGGGAGCCTGGAAGGAGCTTCACAGCCCTTTCAACGCTGTGTTCTGAACAGCCACTAACAATGGAATGGACTTGGCTTGAGAGAGGAACCATATTGGGCTTCCTCAGTGCCTTTCCCAAGACCTTGACCATCTCCTCTTCCAGAGGGAAGCGGTATTACCTGTTAGTTGGGTTCTGGTGTCAGACCCCTGGGCTTGGAATCCCAGCTCCGCCTCCTAGTCTGTGTGGTCTTTGTTTTGGTGTTTATTCACACCCAGCCCCAACTTCCTCTCCTGTGAAATGGGGGCAAAACCAGCATCTACCTCATAGGAGTGGTGGTGGTGGTGGTGGTGTGTATGTGTCTGTGTTTGTAGACAGCACGTATCTAGCCCTATGTCTGGCTATGTGCTCCACAAAGGAGGGTCTATTCCTTTCACTCTAAAGAGTCCCACAGATGGGTTTGGGAGTTGGGTTTAGTCCTCAGTTAGAAGGTAGAATTGGAAGGAAATGGGGCAGTCAGTGTAGGGACTTTTGTCTTTTTTTTAAATCAAATGGAGCAGGAGATGAACAGGTTTGGATTCTCAAAGTTCACCGTGCTCCCTCCCACCTTTTGTTCAAGCTTGTCCCCGTTGATAGAAAACTCTTTTCTTATCTCCTGTCTCAAACCCATTCTGCAGCTAGTTAACTTTGGAAGTTTTCCAGATGGCTCTCAGTGGTCACCTCCCCAGAGAGACCTTCCCTGTTCTCCCATCCCCTTGCGTTATATGCTCCCAGGAGTCCACATCCTTAACCTCATAGCACCTCCACCCTTGTAGTCTCACATTTATGTAATTATGTGACAAAGCGGATCTCGTCCACTAGTCTGTGAGCTCTGTTATTTCCTCAGAGCCTCACACGTTGCCTGATACACAGTAGATGCCCAGTAAGTACATCATTTACTAAACAAGTGAAGGGACACAGATCAGTGTTGTACTCTAGAAACGTTTCTCTGACCACATGGAGGAGAGGACACTGAGCCACAGTGGAGGCAGGGAGACCAGGGAGGAGGCTGATCCTCTAAACCAAATGAAATGTCAAGGTGGCCTTGAACTCAGATGGTGACAATGTGCGTGGAGGGAAGTGGGTGACCTCAAGAGCAAGGAAAGGAAGTTTTGTCTCAATAAATTACCGGCAGGCATTTTTCTTCATTCCTCTTTTCTTTCCTGGAGATTGCAACTGCCTTCTTGCTTAATAGGAATTCCCAAAGGAGAAGAAGCAGCAAAGTAAAATATAAACTATTTTGCAAACTGAGATGGGGGGAAGGCTCCTAATCCCCATGCTAATCAGAAGTGGGCAGAGCCCATCTGGCTAACCCCTTTCCTCCGGGCCCCCCAAGTCTTTGAAATCTGCACCTTGCTCTGCCAACTTGCAGCTCGAAATGCCCAGTGTGTCTTATGAGCTCAGTGAATTAACTGCCAAGTGGAGAGGAACACGCTTGTTGAAGTCGGCAAAGCTGAAAGCCTGTTTGAACTGTGCTGTGTCCTGCCGAGCATTTTATGAATATGCAGAATCAAACAGAACTAGTAGGAGCCAGAGGGAGCAGGCAGAAAAAGGCTCTCTTTAAAATCCCAGCCAATGGAGACACACGTTTCAACTCATTAAAACACAACAGGCTGTTACAGACACTTTCAAAAAGAGCTTTCTATTGAGTAATATCCTGGGGGACTTTTATGTATTGTTTTCTTTGTAGAAAGTTTTCCAGGGGCAACACCAAATGTTCTAAGGCAGGCAGCTATCTCAAAGGGCCAGACAGAAGTGGAGGGCAGCTTTCCTGCCGGTGACAGAATCAGATCTCCGATCTGGGCTTCCAAAAGGCCCTTTCTTCCTTTTCCAACTGATCTAACCTCCCAGATTCATTTACACTTTTCAGTTTGATGGTCTCCAGTTGACAGTGTGGCCCATATGCTTGGGGCTTTTGATGGAAATGGTCCTGCTTGAATTCCCTTATTTAGTTTTAATTTCCTAATTTTAGGTTCAGCTCTGGGTGTTTTAACCACTCGTGAAAGTAAGTGGCTCCCTCTCCTTTTGAATACCTCACTGGAATACTCCCTCCTCCTCCCCAAATCCTGAAGTTCTTGCCTGGGGTCACCTTGAAGATTTCTTGGCAAAAAGCTGATGTTTTGGTAGACCCTCATTGTGGGTTACTTAGGCACCTCCTGGGGCCTCTTCTCTCCTCTGCAGGAGCTGTGATTTTCCTTTTTTAGTATTAAAGTCTTCCCTTCTTCCTTCATTTCCTTGGATATCTGGATCTTTCTTACTTGACATTCAAGCCCACAAGAGGCTTCTGTGTCCATCCTCCCTCTAAATAAAAGCCATTTAAGGAAAAGTTAAAAAAAAAAAAACAGTAACGACATTGGACAAATAAATTCTTCTTTCTATTGCCTAAATGCCAGCTAATTAGACCCAAGACTGCCTTTGTTTTCGTTTTCATGGCTGTCTCCTTTGGTAGTTTGTAAAAATGGTACCCCGCCCAAGAGCCACGTCATGTGCCTTTATAGAGCCCTCTCACTCTGACTCTGGACAGCCATGTGACTTGATTCGGCCAATGCAGTGTTAGCAAATGTGACACAAGTAGAGGCATGCAAATGCTTCATGATTGGTCCTGTCTGCTCTTGCCCTCTGCCACCGCCATGAGAAAGACAGTTCTAGCCTCGCCCACTGGTCCCACGGGGAGGATGAGAGATGAATGGAGCAGAACTGAATCTCCCAGTCCGCAGCTGACATCTAGCCAAGACCAGAAGAACCGCCCAGCCAAGTAGACTCGAGCTAACATAACTATTTTGTCAAGACACTGAGTCTGGGGGGAGTTTGTTATGCAGCATTATTTTAGCAATAGATAACTGCTATACCCTGAGAATGCAGCTATGAATTAATGATGGTTATGCATACTCCTTCCTGTTGCAGGGAATATAGATAAAATAGTTGGGCATATTGGGAGAAAGCCGTGGCTCAATTGACAAGGGTCCATCAGCTGGGCTGATTTCTTTAGGAGAGATGCTAGAGAGCTTTCAACCAAAAAAAACTCAAAAATTTAACTCCTGGAAGCTGAGGGAAGTCTTCCTTAGTTTCGGCTTTTTTAAAAAAAATTTTTAACCCTTTGTTCTTTTGGTGGGAGAAGGTCTGACTGAGTGGAGATGAATGTCTCTGAGAGTCAGCACACTGCCTGCCTGTTGCTTGTCTGGCAACTAAGTCTAACAAGCTGATTCCAGTGTGCAAAACAATGATGGCTCTTTTTATGTGTCTTTCAGGCTGTGTTCGGGAATGAAACTCACTGGTATTTGCAGTTTACTGCCCAGTCAAGCCTTGTAATACCTAAATCTTTTAAAACAGATTGTCTTTTTTTTTTTTTTAATTTTTATTTATTTATTTATTTTTGGCTGTGTTGGGTCTTCGTTGCTGCGTGCAGGCTTTCTCTAGTTGTGGCAAGCGGGGACTGCTCTTCGTTGCGGTGTGCAGGCTTCTCATTGCGGTGGCTTCTCTTGTTGTGGAGCACGGGCTCTAGGCACACAGGCTTCAGTAGTTGTGGTGCGTGGGCTCAGTAGCTATGGCTCGCGGGCCCTAGAGCACAGGCTCAGTAGTTGTGGTGCATGGGCTTAGTTGCTCTGCGGCATGTGGGATCTTCCTGGACCAGGGCTCGAACCTGTGTCCACTGCATTGGCAGGCAGATTCTTAACCACTGCGCCACCAGGGAAGCCCTAAAATAAATTATCTTTTTTAGCTACATTTGTTTTTTTGCAGAAGGAATATTGTGTATGTCTCCATGAAAAATCCATTTCCTGATACTTGATTCATAACTGTGATTTTGGATGGTCCTGAAAAGAACTTTTATTTTGTTTTTAAAATATAAAATGAATTTATTTGAGTGATTGGATTTGTTATGGTTGACCCTCCTCACCCCTAACATAAAACAGAATATGAAAGAATGGTTGATCCTAACTGCAAGTTGTGGAGTGTTGGTCATTTCCTGCCCAGAATCTACCATACACACTTTCTCTGATAGGTGTATCCTAAATTTCCTCTCAGTTATCATCTCTCCCCCACTTTTAGTCCATATGCTTTTTTTTAAAAAATTTATTTATTTATCTATTTATTTTTGGCTGCGTTGGGTCTTTGTTGCTGCATGTGGGCTTTTCTCTAGTTGTTGTGAGCGGGGGCTACTGTTCTTTGCAGTGTGTGGGCTTCTCATTGCGGTGGCTTCTCTTGTTGTGTAGCAGGGGCTCTAGGTGCGTGGGCTTCAGTAGTTGTGGTGCACAGCCTTCAGTAGTTGCAGCATATGGGCTCAGTAGTTGTGGCTCGTGGTCTCTAGAGTGCAGGCTCAGTAGTTGTGGTGCATGGGTTTAGTTGCTCTGCGGCATGTGTGATCTTCCTGGACCAGGGCTCTAACCCGTGTCCCCTGTGTTGGCAGGTGGATTCTTAAATCCTGTGCCACCAGGAAAGTCCCTAGTCCACGTGCTTCTGGTGGAGTTGACTCCATCATGATGTTCTCCCTGCCTCTCCTCATCCCCCCTCCCTTCCTTCAGAGGTGAGCATGTGACCCAGGCCTGGCCAATCAGACTCTCATATCCTTCAAACCACTGGGGTGTTGTCACATGACCCAAGCCAAGCCAATCAGGTCATTATGATCCTGTTTTGAGACTTTTTGGCTTGCATGGTCAGAAAAGAGGCATGCTTTCTCTTTCCTATTAAAATTGGAGCTCTGAGAATGTAAACCTAGTTTTTCTAGAAGCCATCTTGGAGGAAACTATCTGTCTACAAACAGGCCAATGCAGGGGAGATGCAGACATGAAAGATGGAGGGACACATGGTCCTGATGACATTGTTTGAGCTTCTGGATCCAGCCATACCTGAAGCCTGACTACCCCTATGATTTACTTTTCATGAGCTAATTTCCTCCTTTTGCTTGCACTTTTGAGTTGAGATTTCTTTCACCAACAGCCAAAAGTTCCTCATTAAGAAATGGTGTTTGGAGAGCACAACTCCTTTTTAAAAATAAGAATCTTCTTGGAGCTTGAGCAAAGATGGAACAGGGACTTGAAAGCTATTTTGAAGAGAGGGAAACAGATATTCTGTAGAGATAAAAGGGAAAAGCAGAGGCTTGGAGATATTGTAAGAGTGGGAGAAATGCCATGTCTGAGTGTTTAAATTGAAAGTGGTTTCCTTGACAAAATAGACTATTACTTTTTTGATAATGAGAACTATGCCACTACCTGTGCCTCCCTTTTTAGTTTTGGCTGCCAAGTAGCTCTCTTGTATTCAGAAATCCACATATGCTCTTGGCGGCCAGCACAGTTGTATTCTCTTCATTCAACTCATTTTGATGAACATATACTGAGCACCCATTCATGCCAACATATACTGAGCACCATTCATGCCAGACCATCAGAGGCTATGGGAATACATAGACGTGTCTGTGGAGGAAAACAGATACATACACAAAGAATTAAAATACAGTCTATTAGTTGCCACCTGCTGTGGACTGAATTTTGTGCCCCCTTAAATATGTTGAAGCCTTAACCCCCAATGTGACTGTATCTGGAGATGGGGTCTGAAGGAGGTAAATAAGCTTAAATAATGTGATAGGGTAGGACCTCAACCTAATAGGACTGGTGTCCTCATAAGAGGAGGAAGAGATGCCACAGATATCTCCCTCTCTGTGTAGGCACAGAGGAAAGGCCATGTGAGGACACAGTGAGATGGCAGCCATTTGCAAGCCAGGAAGAGAGCTCTCACCAGAAATAGCACCCAGAGAGACCCTGATCTGGGACTTCCAGCCTCCAGGACTATGAGAAATAAATTTCTATTGCTTAAGCCATCCAGTCTGTGCTATTTTTTTTTTAAGATTTACTTTATTATTTATTCATTTTATTTATGTTTGACTGTGTCGGGTCTTGGTTGTGGCACGTGGGATCATTGTTGAGGCACGTGGGATCTTTCTTTGTGGCACTCGGGCTCTTTGTTGCGGCGTGCATGCTTCTCTCTAGTTGTGGTGTGCGGGTTTTCTCTTCTCTAGTTGTGGCGCACAGGCTCCAGAGTGCGTGGGCTCTGTAGTTGTGGCGTGCGGGTTCCAGAGTGTGGGCTCTGTAGTTTGCAGCACTCAGGCTCTCTAGTTGAGGTGCGCGAGCTCAGTAGTTGTGGTGCACAGGCTTAGTTGCCCTGAGGCATGTGGAATCTTAGTTCTCTGACCAGGGATTGAACTCGCGCCCCTCTATTGTAAGGTGGATTCTTTACCACTGGACCACCAGGGAAGTCCCAGTCTGTGCTATTTTGTTATGGCAGTTGAATCTGAATAATACACTACCTATTCCTTAATTTCATGGTCCCAGTTCCTTATTATTTATGAATTCATTATTTTATTAAGTGTATTCAGTTCTAGGTCACCACAAATTCTCTGTAAGGTGAGGTGAAGTACAAATAAATATATGTAAAAGCATCTGTTTGAAGTTTTCAGTTGTCTTCAAGGCATCAACCTTAGCTTGGGTTTCCTTGAAAGCAAACCCCAAGACAGGAACCCAATCAGACAGTTTATCTGGGGAAATGGACCCCATGAATCACATTGAAGGAGGAGGGGGGAAACGAGAGGGAAGGGATCCAGTAAAGTTTCATTCATGAGCACGTTCTTGGGCAACTGGGGCTCCATCCCATTGGGAATCCTCTGAGAAACCATGTGAAACATGCCTCCTGAATTGTCCAGACTAAGAGGCCAGGATGTAGATTCACTGACTGTTTTTCCCAGGGTATTGGATCCCTGGCACTTCTCCCTTCCCTGTGTTGCTGGGCAAACTCCCTGGCTGGGAAGAAGATTTTGGGCAGAGAAGTAGAAGGCTGTGGGTTCCTGAAGTGGGAAGCCATCCACAGGCAGAAAGACCATCGACTTTGTCTACAGGTGAACTCAGAGGTGGGCCAAGGATACATGGGATCGGATGGGCAGCGCCTGCTACAACATCCTAGGTAGTGAAACATGGTGTACAGGCGGCTCTCAACAAGGATTTGAAAGGCCATTAAGCCGAGTCAGATGCCACTCTGTTTTATCAAAAGCCTGCAGATAAACATTTTAAACCAGAGTCCTCAGTTGAGGAAGGTGTGAATGGCAGTGCTTTCTGAAATCTGGCACATAATAATGTTCAACAAATGATTGGATGAGTGCATTTGTTACCACATTTCTTCCCCCAGCTTTATTGAGATATAACATTGCTGCATCATGTGTTACCATTATTTCTTCATTCCAGAATGCTGCTAATTGAGAGATGAACTATTAAGAGCAGCCTTTTGGGGGGATGGGAAATGACATTAAATATACATATCAGTTACATGATACATCCTGATTTTGGAAGAGTTAGAATGTGAAGTAAAAAAAAATGCATCTTAGAGACAAGAAAACAGTATATTTAGTTTCATAATACTGACTGCCTACTAAGTACAAAGTTCTAGTCTAAACTCTGATGTGACTTCTCCATTAAAATTAATCAAGTATGTACTTATTATTATTTTTAACATTTATTTATTTATTTTATTTTTGGCTGAGTTGGGTCTTCATTGCTGCACGCGGGCTTTCTCTAGTTGCGGTGAGTGGGGGGCTACTCTTCGTTGTGGTGCGCGGGCTTCTCACTGCAGTGGCTTCTCTTGTTGTGGAGCATGGGCTCTAGGTGCGCAGGCTTCAGTAGTTGTGGTGCGTGGGCTTAGTTCTCCACGGCATGTGGGATCTTCCTGGATCAGGGATCGAACCCGTGCCCCTGCGTTGGCAGGTGGATTCTTAACCACTGCGCCACCAGGGAAGTCCCCATACTTATATTTTATTTAACATCTTTATTGATATATAATTCATATACCATACAATTCACTCCTTTAAAGTTCACAATTAAATGGTTTTTAGTCTATTCACAGAGTTGTGCTGCCATCACCACTTATCAGTTTTAGGACATTTTCATACCCCTTACCAAGTCCCTCCCCAGTCTCTACTCACCCCACCTCCTGGCTACCACTCATCTAGATTCTCTCTCTTAAGATGTGCCTATTCTGGACATTTCATATAAATGAAATCATATAATAAAAGTAAACATTTTTTTCACCACTTACTTTATATACCAGGCGCAGTCCTAAGCATTTGAATAGTATTATATAAATTAATCCTTCACAACTGATCTACCAAGTGGAGACTTACCATACCCATGTATCAGATGAGAAGACTGAGGCACAGAGAGGTTAAGTGGCTTCTCCAAGGTCACGCAGCTAGTAAGTGGCAGAACTTGAATTTGTTGCCAGATAGTCTGCCCTGAAAACATTCTTAACCTTTATTGACTAGTACTGAGGAAATATGAGAACTTGGATTATTGTGAGCCACATTCTGGGACTTTCCTTGCCATATGCTCAGCTGCACCCACTCCTCCATGGTGGGACAACCTCCGTGTGTGAAATCTGATAGTTTCGGATTGTCCTCTGTAATAGGGAAGCCCCTAAGGATTGGAGCCCACCGTGATGGAGAGGTTGCTCTGTGTTCTTCCAATAGCTTGAGCCATTGACCCTTGAGTGAGCTATTCCCTGGCTGGATCATCTATTTTCTTAACTATACAGTGAAAGTTTGAACTGACCCATTTCTAACCTATCATCTGGGGCCACCTTTGACTATTTTCATCTCTATCCTGCTCTCTGAGAGAAGATTATGCTTTAATAAATTAGCATCAATTCCAGTATGAAGATGCCCCTCTAATGAGACAGTAAAGAAGCTGGTTTTGTTCTAGGTTAGTTTCCCAAAGTGAATTTTGAAAAACATGAAATCCATGGTTTAATATTATGAGATGTTAAGCTAAGTTTTAAGAAAAGGAAAATTAAAAAAAAAAGGAAAATAGGGTTATGATACCATGAGTTTGGGAAACATTGAGTTAAGCAAAAATGGTATAAATGTCTTTATTGCAGGACTTTTCAGAGTTTTTAATGTCCTATAATCTTCACCACAGTGATTTCCTCACTGTAAGGGACTCACACTGGGACACACTGCAGGCTGGGACACCCAGCATCCCTTGCTAGGAACTACCCCTCCTCCTTAGCCATATCATGGTAGCAGGAGCAGCTGTGTAACTAAGTCATCTGCTTCCATGTCCTCAGAGAGTGATCACCCCAATCAAATGGGACAATCACAATATGCTATCCCCTTGAACCAATGGGTTCCTTCTCCCGGAATCTGTACTTGGACCCCAGAGCAAGGAGAGGTAGTCTCTCCCCACAGCATGCAAGATTCAGGAGTTTTCAGTACATTGTACTAAGTACTTAGTACACGGTGTGTTCCAAGATGGGAAGTGAGGATGCAGCTTAGCTCAAACTTACTTGTATTAGCCTTTTAAGGAGCAGCATAGTTTAGGCCTGTGCTCCACTGTTTCCACCTGGACTGTACTCTCATGAGTTTCAGGATATCCATTCAGACTGTATTTTTCTCCTGTAATGAGGATTCCAAATGTAGGTAATTGCTGGCATTGTTTCAATGGTTTCAACACTGTGTGGCTGATATCTCTGTATTCCTCTTGGTCTTTTCCTTACAGTCACAAAGCAGCTGGGCTTCTCCAGTCATCCTTTCTTCATTCAAAGCTAGATAATGGAAGAAAAGGTCATGTGAGCTACATTTTAAACTTTTTGCCAGTAAAGTTAAAGCTTACCCAGATTCTAGAAATCCTTACAGCAGAGTTCCCTTATGTCTCAGTAGCCAAAATTGGTCTCATGTAATTCCCTCATGTGCTAAGGAGGCTGGGAAATTTGGAAATAGAATTGCTGTGATTGGCTTAAACCAATCCCGATCGATTGATTGAGGCTGGACGCACAGCTTAATCTAAATTGAGGTTCTATTTTCATGGAAAAAGGAAGGAGTGAGTACTGGGGAGTCAAATAACAGTCTGCCATGTCTACAGGACCTCTGTACTTAGGTGGACATTTATGAGCCTTTGGAAAGCTTCCTGGCGCCCAGAGAAATACTCAAGCATCAATAAGCCAACAACCTTTCTTTCTGTTGTTTACCCTTGAATACTCCAGTTTCTCTCCTAAAGCAAGTGTGTGATATATAAGAATTACAGCCCCAGGCAGAATATAAGCATTTAAGGCAGCTGATCACTTTTACTCTTGATTAATACTCTAACTTGTTCTCACCCTGGCCTGGTTGTAAATGATTTCACCATTCTTCCCTGCTGCCAGTTAGTATCTGTCTATCTATCTATCCATGTATCTATCTATCTATGTATCTATCTATCTATCATCTATCTCTATATATATCAGTTAGTGTGTTCTTATACATATTTCCTTGGTGTGCAATTGTTGTCCCTCAAAAAGGATGCTCCTTACTCTATGGCAGGCATTGTTCTAAGCATTTTACAAATACTAACTCATTTTATCTTCATAAGGGTAACAAGAGTACCCCATGATGTAGGTACTGTTATTAACACCACTTCAGATGGGAAAACTGAGGTGCAGAGATGTTAAATAACTTGTGGTTGAGTAAATGATAGAGCCAGATTTGAACCAAAGTTGTCCGGCTCCAGGGTTCACAATCTCAACTTTACTGTAAGCACCTCCACAGTGCAGTGGAGTGTCCATTGCAGGGAGGACACACGGCACATTTTGCCATGAATCATCCCTTCTGTCTTGTACATATGGATTGTAGCAGGAGCATCCATGTTTCAATGTGAGCCCATGTGGTCTCCTGACTCCAGTTCAGCAAATCATGGTATCCCACCTTCCAGAACCAATGACTGCCTTCCCCTGGGACTCTTTACTTCAGCCAGAAGGAGGGGAGTCTGTTAGCCTCCCTTCCCAAAGTACAAAATTCAAAAACTGCTGATGGCTGTGTGACTGGAGACTGGAGGGAAGAGGAGGGATTGTTTTAACCCTTGACTTCCATGGGTCATTCTAGGAAACTTACAAGAATGCTGTGTCTTTCTTCTTTTACTTCACTTGGGATTCAGTTAATGGCAACCCAAAGGCTTTATTAATACTGCATGTGTCAGTTATTTATTGGTACTACAGTGCTGCGTAACAAACAGTCACAAATGACAAACTCAATGACATACAATAATACACATTGATTTAGCTCTTAAGGTTCAGGGTTGGCTGATGCCAGCTGGCTTGCTCATGCTCTGTGGTTGGCTGCAAGTTGGGTAAGCAGCTCTGCTGGACTTGGCTGAGATCTTTCACAAGCAAGTCTGGGGGTTAAATAGGGATTGGCTAGTTTAGGCTGGCTTCTGCTGGGGAGATTGGCAACCAAGTTCTGTTCCATGTGACTCATCCTCCAGCAGACCAACGTGGGCATGTTCTTGTGACGGCAGGAAAGATGCAAGAGTGAGAGATGTGCAAATGCTTTTCAAGCCTCTGTGTGCGTGTGCCATATTTGCCTACATCCCATTGGCCAAAGCAAGTCGCATGGTCAAGCCCAAGGTCAGAGTGGGCTGGCTCTGCAGAGTCATTGGCATAGGGTGCAGATGGATGTGGGTGAGTGTGGAGAATTGGGGCCAGTTTTTCAAACATCAAACATCATGGGATAATGGCTTAGAAAAGGCTGTTTTTGAACAATCCTTGAGCTAAGAATGAGCTTTACATTGTAAAATAATTATAAAATAATAATAATTTGTGACAGAGACCATATATGTCCTGCAGAACCTAAAATACTCACTATCTGGCCCTTTACATAGAATGTTGGCCAACCCCGGGTTTACAGCATGGACTCTAAAACCCAGCTCTGTCACTCACGGGCTGTGTGACCTTGGGAAAATTACTTGAACACTTGGATTCCTCATCTGTAAAATGGGGTTTCCAATAGCACCTACCTCATAGGATTTCCGTGAGGATAAAACAAACTATTGTATGTAAAGTCTTAGTCTAGTGCCTGGCACGTGGTAAGGACCAGGTAAGTCCTACCTAGTAGTATCACCCCCTAGGGGCATTGGGCCAACTGGATGGAGTGAGGAAGAGCTTCTGTTATATTATACTATTGAATAAACTTGGGACTTGGCATGCATACTTCGAGCTTTTAAGTTTGTCTAAGCCAAGCTCTGTTCAGCCCCAGGTGTGTGATGTACTGTGTTCTTAATCACATTTACAGGTGTATCTGTATACATACACAAACACTATAGAGAAATACAGGTGGTCTCATGCCAACAGAACGGCAGGTAAATGGAGACTTGCTCCAGCTGTCCTGTCTCCAAGGTGTCCCTCAGCCGACCCTTGGATCTCCTCAGGCTCTCCTGTCCTGCTCTGACACTGCATGGTTTCTTAGCAAAGGAAGGAAGAGCAGCTGTTTCCAAGAAGTGTTCCAGCAAGCCATGTTTGGCTGGCATCTGGGAGCAGCTGCTGCCACTACTTCATGCTGAGTCACCACACTGCTCTGTCAAAGCCTAGGTAGGCAGAGAGGAAGGTGCCGACTCAGGAACCACCAGAGAAGTTATCACTTTATTCTCTAAAGTGATGGGGTGTTGAGAACTTTTGAATAGGCATTCCAGAGGACCATTCTAGGACCTTGTGTACCACGCTTATTCGTTGGAATTTGTGTGTTATCTTAAAACCACTTTACCTTCCTAAACTTCTGTTTTCCTCATCTGGAAAATGGCAACAATTATGGTGTAATAGGGAAGAACAAATCTGACTCCATATTGGACCCATTTCTTTTACTTTAACCTTTGTATTCTATTGCTTTTGCTATAAGTTAATCACTAAAGAGATGTTGCCTATAAGCTTAAATGCCCACCTCTGGGAACCCTGCCCCCCATGCCTGAGTTTTAAGTTTAAATACCTTTGTTTAAGCTCAAAGGAAACATCCTGACTCAGCCCACCTGTGAATGGCTACAGGAAAGAAGAAATTAACACATCCCCTTTGGAGTCTAGGTGGAACCAGGAAATATTTGCAACACTTACTGCCTTTTTACTTTACCACCCCACCTCCCCCTCTTTGTTCTATAAAAGAACCTAGCATCCAAACCTGGGCAAGATGATTCTTGGGGACACTAGTCCACCATCTTCTGGGTCTGCTGGCTTTCCTAATAACATTGCTATTCCTCGACCCAACAATTTGTCTCTCGATTTATTGGCCTGTCGTGTGGCGAGCAGTAGGAGCTTGGACTCAGTAACAATGATTCTTGTCTCATATGGTTAATGATAGGGTTACAAGAGGATATTGTAAAGCAGGGAGGGGTTGGCAAACTCTTGCCTACAAGCTAAGAATGGATTTAACATTTTTAAATGGTTGAAAAACATCAAAAGAAAAATCATATTTCACAACATGTGAAAGTTATATGAAATTCAAATTTCGATGTGCACAAATAAAGTTTTATAGAAACACAACCACACTTATTCCTTTGCATATTGTCTCTACAACTTTGTGCTATAGTGGCAGAGTTGAGTAGCTGTGATAGAACAGCTTGGCTAGCAATATTTACTGTTTGACCCCTTACAGGAAAATTTTGCTGACCCTGATGTGGAACGTTATATTGGTTTGGGTTCCCCCAGGGGCAGGCCTCGAGACAAGGATTTGAATACAACTACTTTATTTGGGAGGTGATCCCATGTAACAACACTGGAGAGTGTAAAGTAAGGAGAGGTAAGGTAGCCAGTAAAGGGTGTGTTATCCAGATGGGTCTTTAGAGCTTAATCCCATTGGGCATCTCTGGGAATCAGTGTAGAATACAGCCTTTGAGATAGTCTATCCAAGGAGAAGAATCAGTCATTGGTTGAGGGCTGCTCTGGGCAAGGAGGGAAGCATTGATTTCCTGGCATTTATGAGAACAAGCATGCCATCTTAAACGTAGTAAAGGTTCCATAGGTAGAAATTATTAATAAAAAGTAATGAGACAGTCAGCTTCAGAAACTGGCAAAGTGTGTTGGTTGAGTCAGACTCTGTGTGACCTTGGGCAAATACTTAACTTCTCTGAACCTCATTAAGACTTTGGTCAGGATTAAATGAGATAATGCTTGGCACTAAGTAAGTGTGCCATAAATTTTAATTACTATTAATACATATTGGATTGAAATATATTCACATATTGAGTCAGATTCATAAAACTTTAATGAAAATTGTTTCTTTTAAAATCCCTGAGCATGTAATAAGATTCTGTAATTAAAATATTTGAGACATCTGAGAGCCAGAGAAGTCAAATATTAATGAGTTAAGAAAGGAGAACTTAGGCTGATGGTTCTATTTTGTGGGAGTGTTTCCGAAGTGCATGGATGCCTGTGTCTGAGCATAGAAATGTCCTAATGCTTAATTAGTTCCCAAGGACTCTCCTGCAGATCTCATTTTTATGGAAGTTAGAAGGCTCAGGACGTCCAGGACACATTGCTCAAAATCCTTTTTGTGTCCTTGAGAATTTTCAAACCAGTTTATTTCAACAGACCAATGTCTTGGCACACGTGTGCTAGTCATTGTGTTGGGGATGGAGACACAGAGCTAACAAAGGCAAAGTCTCCATCTTCAAGGCATTCCTAGTCTGCCTGAGCTGTTCTTATCATGAAACACATCAGCGTAACTAATGCTAATGAAAATAGAAGGGGGAGGTTGACTCTGAGCATGAGAGTCAGCAAAGGTGTCCCCAAGCTGGTGATAGGTGTGGGCCTGGAAGGATGAGACAGATTTTATCGTCAGGAAAGGGAAGAATGAACAGGTATTTCAGGAAGAGGGAGGGTAAGCAATGAAACAAAACCTTGAAAGAATGCTTACTGAC
Source organism: Grampus griseus (assembly GCF_964374135.1). Classification (NCBI taxonomy): domain Eukaryota; kingdom Metazoa; phylum Chordata; class Mammalia; order Artiodactyla; family Delphinidae; genus Grampus; species Grampus griseus. The sequence goes on from NC_139008.1 coordinate 27,726,114, forward strand.
AGAGCATGTTCCATCAGGAATGAGGCTGGAGCCAGAAGGATGGGGTTGGCGTCATCTTGCAATGGCCCCTCCTGTTTGAATTTGAACTGTATTATATTAGCAGTGGGGAGCCATCTGATGTTTCAGTTCAGGACATTAACATGATAAATTGTTATATTAAAAATTCTTCTGACCCAAGCATGAAGGATTTAAGTGCAGAAGAGAGGGAAGCAGGAAAGAGATTCTTCTAATCCAAGGTCCAGAGAAGAGGCTGGAGTTAGATAAGTATTGGAAGAAACAAAAAAGTGGGGCATGGGGTGGTTTGAGTCTATTAATAATGAACTTTCCTCAAGGGTCAGAAAGGAGAAACAGAGGGAGTAGTGGACAAAATGATATATTACTTGTGCTTTTAGATAGGGCTGCTGAGATGCTCAAGACAACCATTCTGCTTTCCCTTCTGGAACCTTCTTTGAACACTGGTTCTTCTTTGTGGAAGGTCTTGGCTTTGTCTTTTGGGTGACTTGATACTTATGAGAGTTATTTACACTTGAACATGATCCAAGAAGGGTGATGGAAGGAGAAAACAAAGAAAAATGGCACTAAGGATAGGAACAGATAGACTCCTTTGAGGGGTGCGGGGAGGGTGAGAGAAAAATAGAGAGATGGCTTCTTCTTTAAAAAAAAATTGAGGTAAAATTCATATAACATAAAATTATCATTAACCATTTTAAGTCTGGCAGTTCAGTGGCATTTAGTTCATCCGCAGTGCTGTGCAACCATCACTTTTATCTAGTTCTAAGACATTTTCGTCACCCCCAAATTCATGGTTAATGTAGTCTGTTACCTCTTGCGGCGACTTGGTACCTTGACTGTTTTTCCTGCCTATTGGTTCCTCCGAGGACGGTCAAGCCCACCCAAAGGAGTTTGGAGGGAGAACAGAAATCACTTAGGCAGCCCCTACCCACGGATACTTGGTACAGAGATGCTCTCTGTGTGAGGGCTTTTCAGGGCTCCTGGAACCCTGGGAGCTGTTTGTTTAATGTTTCTTCATTTAGGAAAGATTGCTGTTTCTCGAATTGCTTTGTGTCGGTGGCTGCCTCTCCTTCATCTGATTAGTCCTGCTTCTTGGAGACATTCAGAACCATTTTTTGTCCTCTGTGGTACCATACTTTTTCCCTTTGAGTCTGTAGTATTTTATGCTCAAATTCTGGAAATGTGATGTGGCATTTCTCTCCTGATGATTACTAGCAGGTGACCTATCTCAGCAGCTGGTGATGGTGTATTATGGAGAAAGCAGGAAATGCTGATCTCTGTGTGTCTGTAGATCTCTTTTTGACTTCCCCTCCAGAACTATTTCCTTCTCGTGTTTACTGTCCTTTCAGCTCATCTCTTACATGTGCCAGAATTATCTGTTGCTTTGACATCTGTTCAAGGAATTCTGTATTGGTCTGCCTATGACAGAGACACTGGGGCCCTTGGGGGAGTTGAGGTCATATTTAAAAGATGACAATGGAAACATTTATTGAGTCCTGTGTGTGAATCATTGTGCTAAGCATGTTACATTCATTAACTAATTTATTCTGTCCCTAAACCATTTCAGGTACGTAAATTATTATTCCCATTTTGCAGATGAGGAAACTAAGACCAAAAGACTTGCTAAAGACCACAAAGGTAGTGAGGCCAGAATTTGCACGCATACATGTCTGATTCCAGGATTACATTTACCACTTTGACTAGATGATGGTATGTGTGTAGTCCTCAGATACTTTTGTGTTGGTGATTCATTCATATCTGTATTCACCTAATAAAGTCCTGGGAACTCCAGAATTCCTGAGTCAACAATGAAGAAGTCCAAAATTTTGGGCTCTGGACAAAATTGTGAGGAAAGGAAATATGTCTGCAGGGTCTTCATCTTCCTCTAATTTATTCAGTTTTTTCTTTAGTTGTTCAGTGGCCTCCTGGTCTCTCCTTTTCCTGTGACTAGGGTACAGATGAATGAAGCTTTAAAATATTGCTTCACAGGAGTATCCACATATTAACTAAATTCGAAACCTCAGTTAAAGAGGCAAAGCTCTGAATGTGGGCTTTCGAGCATTTTCCATTAATTCATTTCACACATATTCACTGAGGGCTTACCTTGTCCCAGGCACTGCACAGGGCTCTGAGTACACAGAGGTGCAGAGGATGTGGCCCTATTCCTTGAGGAGCTCCCAAGGCAGGGGTGAGACAGGTGTGTACACTATTGTGCACTCTGTGAAGAATGCTCTAATGGCAGAACAATCAGGGAGTTATGGATGCAAAGCTGGGAGCTGATGACTAATACTGATGGGAGTGAAAAGGATAGTCTGGAAAAGGGACAACTGTGGTGAGTCTTTAAGGATGAAATGATGAGTGGGCAAAATAAAATCAGGCATTCCAGCCAGAGGGAAGAGCATGGTGTGATGGGGACAAGGACTTTTTTATTTTTAATTTTTATTATTATTATTTTTTGTGGTACGCGGGCCTCTCACTGTTGTGGCCTCGCCCGTTGCGGAGCGCAGGCTCCGGACGCGCAGGCTCAGTGGCCATGGCTCACAGGCCCAGCCGCTCCGCGGCATGTGGGATCTTCCTGGACCAGGGCACGAACCCGCGTCCCCTGCATCGGCAGGTGGACTCTCAACCACTGCGCCACCAGGGAAGCCCGACAAGAGCTTTTAAAAATGTGTGAGTGTTCCCACTTTTTTCACCTCCTTTCTCCATCCTCATGTTAAACAGAGTTGAGTGTTTCTCAGTTTGGTTACCTCCAGGCTCTTCAGGGTAAAAAAAAGGGGAGGATGGATAAAGAGAGAAACAGAATTGTAGGTGGCAGGAAAGGATTCTTGCCTGAAGCAGAAAGTTGGCAGGGGGAAAGGAAAACAGAGAGGCAACATAAAGAGTAGAAAGATAATGGGGAGAGGTGGGAAGAAGAGATACTTTTTGTAGTATGGAGGTTGGGGAGAGGGTCTGGGAGGTTGGTGAGAGAGAGGGTCTGGAGATGTTTTGAGGTGACAGCAATGTGAGAAGAGGAAATGGTGTTTAGAGAAATCTGGCTGAGGTTTATGACTTGGCTCCCCTTTAATGTTCTCTGAGAGACCCAAGTACAGAATGCAGTTCCTTTTCATTTGCTTTGGCTGCCAGACTGTGCCTCACTATGTTTTTTTTTTTTTTTTTTTGCGGTACGCGGGCCTCTCACTGTTGTGGCCTCTCCCGTTGTGGAGCACAGGCTCCGGACGCGCAGGCTCAGCGGCCATGGTTCACGGGCCCAGCTGCTCCGAGGCATGTGAGATCTTCCCGGACCGGGGCACGAACCCACGTCCCCTGCATCGGCAGGTGGACTCTCAACCACTGCGCCACCAGGGAAGCCCCTCACTATGTTTGACTCCATGTATGGCCTGAGCCCCATGGGTCCTCAGAATTTATTTGGGTTACAGGTGCAAGGGTTCAAAGATATTTCCAAACATGGTCCACAGATTGGAAAGTTTGGGTTGTTACTGGCACGTTTCATCATCCAATGCATAGTAATTGTCCCCTTAATGATTGGGATTAATCACTCACTCATTCATTCAACAAATATTTATTGAATACCTGCCAAGTATCTGGTACATTTTAGTCCAGGTGGTTTATCACTCTGCATGCTAAAAGGGTACCAATGAAAGGGAAGGAGGGATGGTCAGTTTCTGTTACAAGGAGTTACTATCAGATGGCCTTGGTTCCCTCAGGGAAGAGTCAACCCAAGGTTTGCCTAAACTCCACTGGAAATTCTTTATGCTTCCATCCAGTGTTGCTGCTGTTTAGATTATAAAATTATGTTTATCAACAACTACTATGTATTAATATTTTCTATATAAAATATGAAAAATGTTTAGTTCTTATCCTTAAGGAATTTACAGATTAGTGGAGAGACACAGACAGAACATGCAATTTCAATCTAATGTGGTAGACACAAGGACAAAAGTAGGAAAGGCATTTAGGCTTGCCTGGGTGTTCATGGAAGTTTTCCTGAAGGAAGAGATGCCTGAGCTGTGTCTTGAGAGATGTACAGAAATTGGTCAGGTAAAAAAGGTGGGGAGGTATCCCTGGCAACAGAAACAGAAAGGGCAAAGTCATGGAAATATGAAATGGCACATCTGTAGGAGCTCCCAGGAGTTCATTGTTGACATTAATTCATTCAGCATATGAGTTTCTATAATATGACATTAGAAGGTAGCATATGTATTATGACACTAGAATATAGTATCTACAATATGACAGTATAATGTAGATTGGGTATACTTGGTCTTTCAGGTATATAAATGAAAATTATTTGTAATGATATTATGAGTAATTACAAGTAATGTAATGATAATACCAGTTTTTACAAAGCAAAAATGTACAATTTCTAATTTGTGAAGGAGTAACACTGTAATTCACTTACCAAATCTGACAAAATGTGTCAACAGTTCTCAGTCTTGCCAAACCCTCCTGCCATCCTGTGGGAAATAGTAGAGAGAGAAAGTTATAGGTCTGAATTTCACACTTACAAATGGGGATGTCAGGAGAGGTACTCCTTCTCTCTGAACCCCCATTTTCTCTATAAAATGGAGACAAAATACTGCTCACCTAGGGTAGATTAAATGAAAAGTGGGTAAAACAACCTGTCGACAAAATACTGACAAAATACTGCTCACCTAGGGTAGATTAAATGAAAAGTGGGTAAAACAACCTGTCGAGAGACTGGTCTATCATAGGAGCTCAGAAATGGGTATCCATATATCCACATGGAAAAACGTGGACTTCAGAATCAGACCTGGGTTCCAGTCTCAGACCTACCCACCTGGTTGCCAAGGAGCAAATTCCCTACTCCTCTGGGTCTCTGCTTCCTCATTGCTACAGTAGGCATAACACATAAAGCACTTGGCACATAATTGACACTTAATAACAGCAGCTACTAAAGTGGCTCTGTATGTGCATTTAGTTTTTTTATTTACATTTTTCTTGGACGCTTGTAGGTTGTATCAGGATAGACAAAGCTGACGCAACCAATAGTGCTCAAAATGGGTGGCTTCAACACAAGATTATTTCTTCTCATAGACCAGTCCAAGTCGGATGTTTCTTCCAGCTGGATGGCTTCTTTCAGTGTGGTGGTTCAGGGACCCAAGATCCCTTTGTCTTGTGCCTTTGCATTATCCCTTTCATCATCAGTATCCAGCTGCATCCGTTCATGAGAACCAATCACACAGCCACATCTAACCACAAGACAGGATAGGAAGAAGAAATGAATTTTGGTGAACAGCTAGGAATCTCTGCCACATTGAGTGTCTTTAAAATAAGATTCCTGCCCCCTTGTGTCCCTGTTCACTTGAGAGCGATATTTTCCTAGTCATCACAGCAAATGCTGCTCCTGTAGGGAGGAGACCCATTAGATTCATGGCCCCCTCTGCTTTATTCCCTGCAAGGAGGCTGCAGAGATAATGGCAAAGGTGAAGTTGAGGATTCTGGGTCATCCCATTTGATTCAAGAGAGCTTGCTTGTAAAGGTCTCCTCCGTTCCAGGCAATGCGATATCACTGACCAGCCGAAAAAGTTCGAGTCTGTTAACTTCACTACTGAGTGTGTATGTGTGTGTGCGTGTGTATAACAGGGGTTTCAAACTCAATACCTGTGAGGCCCCCCAGACAGGTAATATCAATGAGTGAAGTGGCCCAAGTGTGTACTGTGATGAAATGGAAAGTTCCAGAATGCCACAGTGGGCAGTCATTTTTCAGTCGCAGCAGTTTTGCATTGTGGAAATGTGAGCCTGATGTCAGTTTGATATTCTAGAAATGTTGGAAATATAGATTAAAAAAAATTAAAATCTCCTTACTTTTAAATGTTGGCACCTAATCCAAATAAAAATAATACTGCAGGTGAAACAAGACACATCTGTGAGTTCTGTGCAGGCCTGGGAGCTGGCAGTTAGGGACCTCTGACATACATAATGTGAATGGGGAACTCCAAGTTCTTATTTGTCCAGCTGGCTTGAAGCTGCTAGGATGAGCACTGCAGCTGGATGAAGATGAGGAAAATTCATTACTTTCTCTGTCGGGGTTGGGATGTAGCAAAGGAACACTGTGGGCACCTGAGCCATGAGGGGTTCATCACTGCATGTGTCTTAGCCCCTTAGGACAGATGTGATTTGGATTTCTTCTCTTTGGTCTATTTCTTCTTGTTATTTAGGAAAGTAACAAATAGGACTGAAAGACGGAAGAGATTTATGGAGTAAAGGAGAGAATCAACACCCATTCGCCACCTCCATTATAAGTCATTATAAGGTGGGGGCTTGGTTTGATCTTTTCCTTCATGATCCGGTCCTGGGAGGCAAGAAGCAGTCCGCGCTCTCTGGTGTTAATGGGACCTCACAGCATGGGTTTGCCTGTGATGCAATTTTCAAGTCTAATTCCACTTCGTTCTTGAGCTGCACATCAGGTGATTATAGGACATAATTCTATATGTATTTTTCATGAGCCACTTACCTTAGACGGAGGGTTAAAGAGAGATGGTGGAGAGGGAGAGGTACGTGCCTGAACTAAAGGGCCTCTTTGCCTTCCTTCCCTCATTTACTGGTTATTCAGTGAGCTCCTGTGATGTGCGGGGCTTGGTGACAGGTCCTGGGGGTCTGAGGATGGAATGACAGGCAGGGGCTGTGCTCTCAGAGAGCTCTGTGCTGCTTGGAGGAGGACGCGTCATTTCAGACACCCATGAATGTTTCTGAGACAACAAAGCAGCCAGAATGCAAAGGGTGACTGAGCAGGGGTGACTTTTGAATGGCTTGGGAGGTCCCTCTGCAGAGCTGATATCAGAGCTGAGACCTCAGTGGCAAGAAGGAGCTGGCCATTTGAACAGGTTTGGGAAGGGTGTTCCCGGCAGAGGGAAAGTTAAGGGCACAGTGCCCGAGGCAGGAACAAAGTTGGTGTGTGCTGGAGACAGAAGAAATGCCAGCATGGCCGGAGTGTAGGGATGGGGAGAGCGATTGGCATTGAGGTCAAAGAGCTAGTCAGGGGCTAGATCATATGGAAAGTCATAGGTCTTGGTTTGGGTTCTGAATGCTATTCTAAGTGTTATGAGTCCCTGGTAAAGTATTATAATCAGGGGAGTGATGCTCTCTTAGGTTTGAAATGATCATGCTGGCAACTGCTTGGATAAAAAATTTTCTGTGGCCTGAATCGTGGACTGAATCGTCCGCCCGCACCCCATTCGTATGTTGAAGCCCTAACCCCCCATGTGATGGTATTGCAGACGGAAGATAATTTGGTTTAGACACATCAGGGAACTTGACCAAGTTCACCAGCTAGTAAGTGACAGAGCCAGGATTGAGCCCAGGTGAATCTGAGGCCAAATTCAATTTCCTCTCCCCAATACATAGTACACTCACCATGGCCTACTGATCAGAGCCCAGACTGTGGCATCAAATTCCTTAGTCTGAGTTCTGGTTTGCTACTTGCTAACTTATACTTAATGTCTCTGTGCCTCAGTTTTCTAATCTGTACCTTGTAGGGTTGTAGTAAGGATCAAATGGGTTGCTTCTCTGAAGCACTTAGAACAGCGCCTGGCACACGGTGGAGTATATAAACATTTGTTAAATAAATAGCAGAAAGGAAAGTGATGTCCAATTCTAGAATCCTGCTGTGCTGATGGACCCTTAGGTATTAGAGGGAAATCACAGGATGTAATTGTGTTGGACACCTGGTAAATCTACCTTTGTGACTCTCTTGGGTCGCCCAGTGGCAACTCTTGATTGCTTGTGAATTAATTTTGAGCACTGACTGCAGCTTCCTCTTCTCCACCGCTTAGATGGGTCTGAGGAATAGGCCAGAGAGGTCCTAGAACAAAGAGGCAAAATTCACTGATTCTCACCCGTGACAATGAATGGAAACATTTCCAACTGTCACAACTGGTGTGGTGGGAAGCTGGCATCAAATGGGTAGAGACCAGGGATTCTGCTAAACATCAACCGTGCAAGGACCAGCTCCCAAACAAAGAATTATCCAACCCCAAATGGCAAGAGTGCAGAGGTTGAGCACCTTCACCAAATTTGACCTTGGTTGGACCTTGATAAGACGGCAGTTTTGGAGATACATTTGGTCTCTTCTGAGTTATGGAGTCATTAGAAATCAGCAAGCTTGAAAGGCCTTGCAAACCCTCTCTGCTCCAGGTGAGGCTGTTTGAGCTGAGCACCTCTCAATGTTTCTTCTTTGAGTAGAAAATTCTACAGAGGGAGTTGGTGGGAGTTAAAAATCCATCAGTTCTCATTTTACCAGGCATTTAGGAAAATAACTTTTCTCCTGCAGAAGAAATTACATGAATTATATTAAAACGGTGCTAAGGTAATAAAATTACACGCTCAGGACTCTTCTGAAAAACTCCCTTTGTCTGTCAGGGTAATTTGAGTGTGGGAAAGACCGTCTTCCCAGCCACCACACTTTCACATAAAGAGGGAACAGAGGAAATTGAGTCCATCGTGCTCTTGCTGCAAGTACCACTCTGTGAAATTCCAATTTTTTTTTATCTGCAGATTTAATCACAAGGCAAACTTTCTGATGCAGATCCATGAGAACAATGATTTGGGTTTCATTTTAAAATGCATATTTATAAGAGGAGACTTCAAATCACCACACGAATGGTGGTGCCCAAGACAGGGGAATTGGGAAATTGGGCAGAAATGGACTCTGATGTCCTGCAAATCATCCTCACTTTGGGTGCCGGTGCTCTACTGGTTTGGAAGGAAATGTATAGAAATGCACATGCGATGAGAGAAATCTCTTTTGCTTTCAGTGTGCTAACAATTTTTAGCTCACAAGGAAAAAAAAAAGTCCTCACTTTAATGTACGAGAAAACTGAAATGACGGGGGAAAGAGACAACTGTTCTTAAAATTCCCAGTGAAAACTTCAGTCGTTTAGAGGCAAATTGATGCATGTGATATATTGGCTGAGGCCATGAGGGATGAGGCTATTTGTGATGGGGTTGAAAGAAGATAGACCATGGAGACAGAAGCCCTGGTTAGCATCCTTGCTTGTGTGGATGGTGGGCTTTGAACTTTTAGAATAGTGGTTCTCAGCCAGTGGTGACTGTGCCTTCCCCGGGGACATTTGGCAACATCTGGAGACATTTTTGGTTGTCACATTTGGCAGGAGGGTTCTGCTGGCATCTCATGGTAAGACTAGGGATGCTGTGAAGCATCCTATGAGACACAGGATCTCCTTCCACAACAAAGTCTTATCTGGTCCAAAATATTAATAAAGTCAAGGTCGGGAAAACCTGTATCAGAGCTTCAGTTCCTTCATCTGTAAAATGGGAGTAGCTGCCACATCTCATCCAGCTGGTCGTTCTAAGTATTAAAGATGGAAGTTGTGGGAGAATGCTTTCCTTAAGTGGTGGCTATCTTCATTGATTATAGAGATGTCTAGGGCATCCCCCAATTTTATTTCTCTACCTAATCTACCGTAACCACAGAGCTCTTCCTAAAATGCAAATCTGCCCCTGCTGTTTCTCTCCTTAAAACCTATTTGTGGTTTTCCATTGACTCCTGTAGTATACTGAAACTGATCTTTGCAGCCTCATTTTTCAACCTTGCCCTTCTCCCTTGCACCCCTGATCAGGAATGCAATATAATATGCTGTCACCTCCACATCTTTGCACCTGCTCTTTCCTTTCCTGAACCCTTCCATCACACTCCCTCCCATTTCACCTAGTCAGCTCCTACTTGTTCTTGATGCCCTTAGCTTCCATATCACCTCCTCTGGGAAGTCTTCCCTTATTGCCTCATGGTAGAGAGCCCATCACCTGAGCTCCCATGGTGCCTCATGCTTATCCCATGCCAGAGCTTGTCATACTGTGCCGTAATTGCCTTTTAAAAAATTCCATCTTCTCCCCTAGGCTGTGAGTATCTTGCGCAGTGTTATATTCTCAATGCCTAGTAAAGTACTTGACCAGCTAGTACAGTTCAGTAAACATTTGCTGAATGAATGAATGAATAAATGAATTAATGAGATCTTTGAACATAGCTGTTTCCAGCAGAAAATAATTCACTTTGATTTGTCTTCCTTTTCCCTTGGGTCACTGTTATGGTCATGCTAATGGGTGACAGGCCAAAGAGGAAAGGTTGCTGAGAAGAGCGCAGCAGAGGGTCAGGATACTCTTTAACCTTGACCAATGGCTTTGACATAATCCAGAGGGAAGTGTCCTTGCATGAAAATAACCACCTTTGCCTTTAGAGTGAATTAACTGCTATTTTCTGGAAAATAGATTAGTCAGGGAGAGATGAGAACTTAGTGAGTTGCCAGTAGCTCTGGGGCTTGTGGGAGTGTGGGAGTGTCTGTGTGTGTGTATTGCAGACCATTTTTTTATTGTGTGTCCCTGTGAATTTCACATTCTCTGGTGTATAATTAAGCTTCAGGAGGACAGAAACAACACTGGGCGTCGTAATGTATATCTTGTCAAAGTGCTTGATAAAACGTACAGCTACTCCTCCCTTAGCTTTAGTGAGTGGATTCCTCAGTAGCTTTCAAAGTGATCAGTTAGGGTATCTGGGTAGCATCATGAGCTCACACGTTTATACACATTCACATGTGCGAACTTGTTCTGGTTGTCGTCCTTATTGATGCTCAGGTTGTACTCTAGCCGGTGGGAGCCTATTCAGGTTGCCTTCTGAGAGTCCTTTTGATATAACCTTACTAGTACTTGACGGTTTGTTATCTGATACGACAAGATGTATCCAGGCCTATCTTGTACGTTTCTGATCCATACTTGGAATTAGCCATTTTCTCCAAGAGTTCTTTTCTTTTATTAAAAATGGTATCTAGAAACCACAGACACACACACGCATCTTCCCATAACGACGTGCAGTGTCCCCATTTTACAAAGGAGTAAATTGAATATTCTCAAAGAGGGTAACTGTGTCCATACAGCAAGTTAGCAACTAAACCAGGACTCAAAAAAAAAAAAAAAAAAAAAAAAAAAGGCATAGCTTCACTGGAGACAAATTATAGAAGCTGCAATGTCTTTAAATTTAGAAAATAAAAGTTAGCTCCTGCCAGAGTTGGGAGGCAGTTTTGACGTCTTCTGAAAGCCACTTCTCCCATCCAATTTTATTCTTAAAAGTAGGAAACAAAAGCTCGCAGGGACACTCCGGTGCGTCTCCCCTACCATTTATCAGTATTTTTGCCTCTCATTATAACCATGGCCTAGTTTTCTTGGGCTCTTTAGACGTCAATGAGAGTATTATACTAGGTATTGTCCTTGAAACTTTTTGAAGTTCTTTAGGCATTATGAACAAGGTCTCCAACTCCAGCTGAGTGCCACCGACTACTTTGGCTCTGCTCTGTTTCCTTAAGAAATCTAAAGGATGGTGTTGTCATCTTCCAAAACAGAGACTGATAAAGGCTGCCCTCATACTGAGAATTTCCCCCTTTTCTAGGAGGCAGCAGAGAAATTGCTAAAATGGAATTTTATTGTGCAAGATGCTACTGTCTTATAACCAACAGAAAGTTAAGCTGTTAGCTCTGGAAGAATAGGCCATGATTTGGGTGAGGCAAGACCACTGGTGCCGAACCTTGGTAGGGGCAGGGGAAGGAGTCAGCGTTCCGCATTATAATTCCAGGCTGTGCTGGATGGGGAAGCAGGAAACAGCCTGCCTGTGCTTTCTGTGTCCTGGGCACATGGCACCAGGACACTGGATTCTGTCTTTGGATCCAGGTCTCTGGTGACTCTGGGTCTTTCAAAAGGGGATCTGGATCTATGTTTTTCTTCTGCTTGAGGCTTTATCCAGCCCAATATTAAAACGACTGGCAGTTCTCAGCAGACTCCTGTGAAGCTGTTTTGGCATCTTGCAGGGTTGGAGGAGAAGATGGAGGGAGTTTAGCTCCAAGGTTTGGAAGGGAGGAAGGGAGTGTGGAGCTGAGGGCTTGCTCCTGAGTGGGTGGAGTGGGCTCCTGAAATCTAATTTAAGGGGCTCCGAGAAGACTCACTGAAACCCCTTCAGATTTCGGAAATGTCAGCTAGAGCATCCATGACTGCTGAGACGTCCATCATGTCTCACCACAGCTTCCTGTGAGGGGGCAGCTCATTCAGTCTAGAAGACTTCCACGTGGGAAGCTTTCTCTAGCTAGCTTTCCCTCCTGACTGTAGATGGAGGGTGGTGGGGTGAGGAATGAAGCCAAAAGATACAGAAGAGTGGCTGCCACCGCTCGTGGTCACTGGAAGCTCTTTCAGCCGGCTCTCTTTCTTTTTAACGTACTGATAGATAGCACCGAGGTTTGTGTTTCAGTAGGTTGAGGAACAACGTGAGGTGGTATTTCTTTTAACACTCAGCTTTTTAAAAGTGGGTGATCTGGAGCTGGCCAGCGTGGATTCCCATGCTCGCTCTACCGTTTACGAGCTCTGTGGTCTTGGATAATTGACTCATCCCCTCCGCGTCTCAGTTTCCTTACCTGTAAATGAGAGCACTTACATCGTAGGCTTATTTGAATGATTCAGTTAGAATAACATACACTTTCTCTCCTAGTGCTTGCACACATGTGCAAAAAAGTCCTTGTTACACCCCAATAGTGAGGAGTATGTCAAAGGGGCAGAGGGGCCAAGGGACAGAGCTCCCAAGGGCAAAGCTGGAACACTGAGCACTGAAAAAAAATTAGTATTGGATTATATAACCTGAAGTATCAAATAAATATCCGTGAGTCCGTACTGACATAAAGAAATGTTTGAACAGGTACACAAATGGGGGAAAGAGACAAATCTCCTCAACAGAAGAATTCCAAATAATTTATGTAGACATTTCATCGTCAAGGAGGAGGCACATAGCTGCCCACCACTCCCTTTAGTGGGCTGCTCACGGTGACTTCCTTCCAAAGGGGACCGCGCAAAAGGGGGGAGAATAAAAGAGCAGTTCACACTGGAGACATGTGACAAATGTCAAATGATCTCAGCCAGGTGATCAAGGTTGAAATCAACAGTGATGAATCATGTTAATACTAGGTGCCCTTGATAGGATGTGATAAAAATGGCAGCTTATCTCTGTGGTCTGCCTCCCCAAACCCCGTAACCCTGGATTAATCATGAGAAGAACATCAGACAAATGGCAGTAGAGGGAATTCTACAAAATATGTGACCAGTATTTCTCAAGACTGTCAAGGAATCGGAAACAAGTAAAGTCTGATAAACTGTCATAGCCAAGAGGAGCCTACGGGGACGTCAGCTAAATGTGATGTGGTCCTGGATGGAATCTGGAACAGAAAAAGGACAATAGGTAAAAATAAAGAAGATATGAATAAACCATGGACTTTAGTTAATAACCATGCATCCCTATTGGTTCACTAATTGTAATAAATTACCAAACTAATCTAAGGTATTAATAATAGAGGACACTGGGCTCAAGGTATAGGGAAATTCTTTATGTTGTCTCCTCAAATTTTTTACAAATCTAAAAATGTTCTGAAAAATAAAGTCTATTTTTAAAAGTTATTATTATTATCCTTATCATTGTTATTACTTGTTTTCTGGAATTCTCTCTCCTGTGAAATTTCAAGGCTCCCTGTTAAGTCTAAGACATCAGTCCCAGTTGCTACTGCTCTTGTTAGCCAAGAAGTCCTGTTCTTTTTGGTTAGGGTTGGGGGTGGTTCCCACACGGTACAGCTTGGATGGTCTGGCTGTCTACATGCTCTTCCAGTGGGGCATTGATGGTATAGTGGTGAGCACAGCTGCCTTCTAGGCTCTTCTAGGGGAGCACATATTAACTCTGAAAATGGTAACCTAGCAGCATGACAGGACCCATGTCCACTAAAGAAAAATGTTTGATGAACTAACGTTCATTCCAGGTAAAATCAGTCGTTTCTTTCTCTGCCAACACCGCCTTGTTATATACCTTGGCTGAATCACTCATCACATTGGATTTCATTATTCATCTCTACCCATCTGTGAACTCCCCAGTGGAAGACAGTTTTCTATTTTCTCTTTGTACTCCCAGGACTTAATCTTATGCCCAGCATAGATGACTCAAAAATTGATGACTGAGTGGAGGACTGGGCAGCTGTGTTTAAACTTGTAGTCCTGAAACTCAATTTTGTTGCCTGTGCCTAAAGAGAAGAGATGATGGGAGAGATTGTATTTTCCAGAGATGGCCACAGCAATATCTCCCATTCCACTTTCTCTTTATTTTCAATGTGACCTTCACCCTTCTCTCACAGCATGGTGAGGTCTGTGTCCTTTCCCCCTGAAAGGAGTCAACCTTTGTGATTGCCTTGACCAATAGCATATAGCAGAAGGGGTACCATGTGAGTTTGGAGGTTGCGTCATAAAAATTCCATGGACTTCTCTGTCTTTCTCTCTTGGGATGATCACTCTTGGAACCCAGCCACCATGCTGTGAGCACGCCCAAGCACGGATATAGAGAGATACCCTTTGAGAGCAGCTGAGGTCCTGGTCCCCATCCTCTGCTGAGCTTCCAGCTGAGAGCCAACATCAACTTGCCAGCCATCCTGGAAGTGGATTCTCCAGCCCCCAGCCAAGCTACTCCAGCTGATGGCAAGTGGAACAGAGATCAGCCATCCCATCACACCCTGTCCAGTTTGCAGATTCATGAGCCAAGTCGATAACTACTGTTGCTTTAAGCCACCATGTTTTGCAGTGTGTTATGCAGGGATAACCAGAACATGTGGGAAAATAAAAATCTCAGCTGATTGAAAATAAAACTGGTGAGTTATTTTACTTTCCTTCTTATTTCATGCAAAAAGCCTTCTGATGCTGCAAGTTTTTTTTTTTCCCCATGAGTGGGAATTGACTGAGGGGATAGAACCACATTTGGAAGTAACCACAAGGATCTCAAAAATGATAACTTAATTAATGCCTTTATAAATAAATTAACTGATTCAGCAATTATTTGAGTACCCATTGTGGTCCAAGCCCCCGGCTAAGTGGTGGGATGTGTCGGTGAATGACCTAGATGTGGTGATCTGTCTTAATGAAGCTTAGCATTCTAATGAGAAAACTAAATAAGCAATTACAGAATTATTTAAAATTAGTAATTAATTCAGTCTCAGTGGTGGAAAGAACTGAAGGATATTTATCCTAGAGAGTAGCTTCTTCAAGTATCTAAGGATTGTGCCAAGGTTCACTCACATGGCTTGGGCTTCCTCATAGTATGGTGGCTGGGAGGCTGCTCAGTTCACAACATGCCCTTCTGTGGGATGCTTTTGTACTCCCCAATACACCAGTGGGCTCCCAGCATCAAGATCTGCGGTAGGTGACTCTGCCCCTCTGACCAGAGTTGATTAATCCGGGATCGGGGGAGACCTGACTCAGGCTGAGCCAATCACATTCTTGGAGCTGTGGGTAAGGCTTGTTAATGATAGTGCTAGAGACAAAGGTTTGGTGATTCCTGATGAGGTCAGTCCTGAACCTGCCCTGGATCCTCCATTCCCTGAAGCTGATTCTCCTTCTCTTTCCCCTTCTCTTCTCCCCAACTCTTCCTCCTCCTTCCCCTTCTCCTTCTTCTTGATCTAATCAAATGCCACAAGATCTTTTCAGTTAATTTCCTTTAAGACTAAAGCTTCCTAGAGTTGGTTTTCATTACTTACAATAAACTAAGCCTTCACTAGTACAAACTACAAGAGGGGTTATCCCTGTCCTTTAAGACTCCCATAGGATAGAATTAAAAATAAGGAGCAGAAGCCACAGCAGGAGAAATTCCAGTTGCATATGTGAAAGAACGTTCTAAGGGTCAGAGGTATACATAGACTCAGGTAGTAAGCTTCCTATCCTTGGAGGTTTTCAGACAAAGTCTGGTCAGCCACTTAGATGTGATGTTATCAGAGAGTTGAAGCATTAACTCCAAAATTGGGCTGGCTAATGATGATGATGATGATGATGATGATGATGGTGATGGTGGTGGTGGTGGCAGCTGACAGTTTTGTGCACTTATGTTTTCCAGGAACCATGATAAGTGTTTAACATGTGTTGCCTCATTTAATCCTCACAATAACTCCATGAAGAAATATCGTTACTATAACCATATAGCAAATGAGGAAGCTGAGCCTCCAGAAGTTAGGTAATCATTCATCCAATAAGCCAGATTTTAAACTCAGACTGTGGGAACACAGGAACAATGCTCTAGTTTTAGGTGAACCTTATTCCACTCCAGCCCCCAAAGCTCATAGGATTTCACCTCCTCTTCTTTATTCCACATCCCAGAATGGCCTCAAAATAAAAAGGTAAAACAAAAATCTTGGGTAGTTAGACCCTGAGTAATAGAGAATACTTTATGTGAAAAAAATTCAGGCACACTAGACACACTAGAATCAGATAATAGTAGAAAAAAATGGTCCTCAGAGCACGGTGAGTCCTGTACAGGTGGAGATACTCACTAAATATATCTTGCCGTGTCGCTGCATGTTTTTTTTCTTTATTTCTTTTGTTACTCCTTCCAGTTTGCACATTTACCTGAATCATGCCTACTCTCTCTTTCTGGACTAAATTAGCTTTATAATAAAAATAATAATTATTGTTTTCTTTAGTTTAGAAGCGCAGAGCATCCCTCCCAGTTCTGAATGGTTTGTTTTGTGATGGATATTGCCGCCAACAGAGGGTGTGTGGTGTGGGGGGAAAATTTGAATTGCCAATAGCCTGTTTGACGAGTTTCGCAGAAGCAGACATGATTCAGTTCAGCAGAAGTTTCTTTTAGAAACGTGCCTAAAAAAATCCCCGACCTCTACCTGATCATTTATCATTCTTTTAAATCATAGGGAAAATGGAAGGTTCCTATCATTTCCTTAATTGAATAAAGGAGACAGACTTGCAAGGATCCTACTGAATGCTGAACAGACTCCAAGCACCTAATTAGAGCATTTACCCAGAGTTGCCTTTGCAGAGGAGGCTCTGAGCCCTGCTTCTCTCTCCACCTGTTTCTGATGTGTTTCTGCCTGCCTGGCAGGTTAACGTGGAGACCAACCCAATGCGCACCTCTTTAATAGAATACTTAAGCGCATTCCTGTTGCAGGGTGAGCAGCAGATCTTCTACAGATCTTTTTGTAGAAGATCTATTATGATGTTTCCAAGGTGATGGGGTCCAGGAGAAGGCCAAGGATGGTGGTTGTGTGTCGTCAGAGCTTGTTTACCCAACTGGGTTTGGAAACTTATTACTTTATTACATATCTCCAGTTCCCCAAGCAAGTGATGTTTGCCTTTAGAAGGCAGTTGTGTACCTTACGTGCACCATGTATCTAAAACTCCCTCGAATAAACTATGTCAGATATAAAAAGAGAAACATGTTAAATTCTCCAGACCTAAGGGTCCTGCTGGCTTGACATAAGAGACACTGGTTTGTTAAAGCTGGGATGAAGTTTGAGTCCCAGGCACAGGATGAGGAATACATTTGGGGGGCACCTGGAAGATGTTCATAATAATGGCTAAAGTCTATCGAGTCCTTAACTGTATGCCAGGCACTCTGTTGAGGGGCAGGGGGAGCCCAGGTTAACATCGAGCTTCCATTATTAACAGGGAGAACAACACTTGGGGTCTTTCCATCCCAGAATCATCAAGAATCTGCTCTAACCACAGAGAATAAAGCTGTGAGTACCACAACCCGGTTTACACTTCCTGCCACCACAGGGCAGCTGTTTTTAGGAATATGAGAACCCCTGCAGTCGTAGGCAAAAAAATGACAAATTCCATGACCTGGTGTATGAATCTTTTTTGTTTCTGCTCACTGTTGACTTCTATTACCTAACTTATAGCCTTTCTTATAGCACAGGAGTCAGCACACTTTTTCTGGAAGGAAGCAGATAACAAATGTTCTAGACTTTGTGGGCCATGTGGCCTCTGTTGTGTGAAAGGAAAATAAAAATGGAGTTGGTATCGCTAAAATGGAGCTGGGAGGCCACTGAGGAAGTGTGACTTATGGATGGAATCTGACCTTTTGACCACTTATCTTTTTTTTGTTTGTTTGTTTTTTGCGGTACACGGGGCCTCTCACTGTTGTGGCCTCTCCCGTTGCGGAGCACAGGCTCCGGATGCACAGGCTCAGCGGCCATGGCTCACGGGCCCAGCCGCTCCACGGCATGTGGGATCTTCCCAGACTGGGGCACGAACTGAGAGGTAGAGGTGTTTTCCATTTTTGATTCTATATTTT
Source organism: Grampus griseus (assembly GCF_964374135.1). Taxonomy (NCBI): domain Eukaryota; kingdom Metazoa; phylum Chordata; class Mammalia; order Artiodactyla; family Delphinidae; genus Grampus; species Grampus griseus. Next base: position 27,744,244 of record NC_139008.1, read on the forward strand.
AATGCCTTGTTTGTGTCCCAGGGGTTAGCATTGTAGGGACCCAGGGGGACCTGGGATAGAGACCCTATAAGACCTGTTTACATTCTAAACTAATGTAATTATTTAATGTCTGGGCTCCATCCTTCTTCCGGGTCACTTAAATCCCCCTTATTTTGCTGGGTGCTGTGTCTGTCCCAGGCCAATGCCCCGACAAGTGCTAAATCAACTTGAAAGTTGCGTACTGAGGGTTCTAAAGTTTCCACAGGAAATTTCTCTTTTTCCTCCCGTCCACCTTTTCTCCTCTGACTTCTATCTGATCTGAAGTCCATGTGCATTAAAATACAAGCACACTTAGGTTGTATGAAAATGATTTCTTGAGATTAATTGTTCCTAGTCCCTGCATTGAATAGGTAGATGTTCAACAGCTTCAAACAAACACTTGTTGGGTACTTGCTTTGAGTTTAGCATTGTTCTAGATGCTGGGGAAACAGCAGTGAGGGGAAAAAGTTTCCTGCAGTCACAGAGCCAATGCGGAGGCAGACAGCAAAGACGTGGATCAGTAGTGGGAGTGGTTGGCAGAATAATGCACCCCCCACCCCCCAGCAAAGATGTCCCCGTCCTAATCACCAGAACCTGTGATTATGTCACGTTAAATGGCAAGTGGGAATTAAGGTAGCAGATGGAATGAGGGTGACTAACTGATTTAAAACAGGGAAATTACCTTGGATTATGCCAGTGGGCCCAATGTAATCATAAGGTCCTTGACATGTAGAAGAGGGAGGCAGAAATTCAGATTCAGAGAGAGAGCAAGCATAATGAGAAATTGTCGACCAGCCATTACTGGCTTCGAAGATGGAAGGGGATCAAGGGCCAAGTAATGTAGGAAGCCTCTAAAAGCTGGAAAAGGCAAGGAAACGTCTCCTCCTCTAGAGCTCCTGGAAAGGAACCTGCTGACACCTTGGGTTTAGCCCAGTGAGACACATTTTGGACTTCTGGCCTGCAGGACTGTAAGATGCTAAACTCGTGTTCAGCCACTGAGTATGCGGCGATCTGTTACAGCAGCCATAGGAAACTGACACAGATCATGGTTCTTCCTTCTCCATTTCGGTTTTCTCTTTTCTTTTCCGCTTGTAAGAGCTAGTGTCCTGGGCTCTTTAGAAGTCCTCTCCATTCCTGGGGAGAGGCTGGTAGATGCATCACTAAGAGAAACAGGGAGCAAAGCTTGCTGTGGCTTCTCAAACACAAAATTCCCCCCAAGTCCTCGAAAACAACAACAAAAAATGGATGAGCTCTTCAGTGGTACTTTGAATCTCATTTTCTCTCTCTGTGCCTCAGGGTCCCCCACTTAAGAGCCTTGCCATATGACAGTGTTTTCCTGGGCTCCTGTGATGCAGACAGCAGTTTGACAAAAGCCACCCCACTGAGGATGCTGGAGGCTGGGGTGTGCTCAGAGACCTGATTTAAAAGGACTTGAACTACAGCACCGTAGTTTTGCCTGGTGCTTGCAGTCTGTGGAGGGGCATGTAACCTGCTGAGTGGACTGGTGATGGCATGGTACCAGCTAGAAAACAAGAGGCTGAAATTCTTTTTCAAGTGTCTCAACTGTCCCTCCTGATTTTTGTTTATTCATAAAGTAAGACTTTGATACATTTATATTGTGATGTATAACACATTCAGAAAAGGGAAAATAGCCATGCACACACAGCTTAATGAAATATCACAAAGCAAATGGGTTAAACCGTTACCTGGCTAGTAAAATAGAACATTTCTGATATTCAGAAGTCCTGTTGTGCCCCTTCCCGATGACTATTCCCTCCCTTCTTCCCAAACGTAACCACTATCCTGCCCTCTCAGGTCTCCTTTTTCTTTTATACATTTCAAAAATAACATTGTAAAAATTCAAACAATATCAGCGCTAAAGCTGATTGATCATTTGTAAGCATTTCTTGTTAGTGACAACACTCTCTATTAAAATTATTATGGAATAAAACATAACAGTGGGCATAATAATATGAGGAACAGCTGGTGCCCAACACAGCTTAAGAAATAAAACATAATCAATACAATTAAAGCCTCACGTGTTCCTTTCCCTGATCCCTCCCTCCCTCCCCCAAGCTGGGTTTTTATTAACTCCATGCATTTTGTTATATTTTTGCTAACTATGTTTGGGTACCTAAATAATATATCATTTTGTTTTGCACATTTTCACACAGTATCATACTGTGCACAGTCTTTTTTGCTCATTGCTATTTGTGAGATTCACCCAGGTTGATACTGGAGCTCTTGTCATCCCTTTTAAAAGCTTTTGCACAGCAAAGGAAACCATGAACAAGACGAAAAGACAACCCTCAGAATGAGCTGAAAAAATTTGCAAATGAAGCAACTGACAAAGGATTAATCTCCAAAATATACAAGCAGCTCATGCAGCTCAATATCAAAACACAAACAACCTAATCCAAAAATGGGCAGAAGACCTAAATAGACATTTCTCCCAAGAAGATATACAGACTGCCAACAAACACATGAAAGAATGCTCACCATCACTAATCATTAGAGAAATGCAAATCAAAACTACAGTGAGGTATCACCTCACACGGGTCAGAATGGCCGTCATCAAAAAATCTACAAACTATAAATGCTGGAGAGGGTGTGGAGAAAAGGGAACCCTCTTGCACTATTGGTGGGAATGTAAATTGATACAGCCACTGTGGAGAACAGTATGGAGGTTCCTTAAAAAACTAAAAATAGAATTACCATATGATCCAGCAATCCCACTGCTGGGCGTATACCTGAGAAAACCATCATTCAAAAAGCGTCATGTACCACAATGTTCATTGCAGCTCTATTTACAATAGCCAGGACATGGAAGCAACCTAAGTGTCCATCGACAGAGGAATGGATAAAGAAGATGTGGCACATATATACAATGGAATATTACTCAGCCATAAAAGAAACGAAATTCAGTTATTTGTAAAGAGGTGGATGGACCTAGAGTCTGTCATACAGAGTGAAGTAAGTCAGAAAGAAAAACAAATACCGTATGCTAACACATATATATGGAATCTAAAAAAAAAAAAAAAGGTTTCTGAAGAACCTAGAGGCAGGACAGGAATAAAGATGCAGACCTAGAGAATGGACTTGAGGACACGGAGAGGGGGAAGAGTAAGCTGGGACAAAGCGAGAGAGTGACATTGATATACATACACTACCAAATGTAAAATAGCTAGTGGGAAGCAGCCGCATAGCACAGGGAGATCAGCTCCGTGCTTTGTGTCCACCTAGAGGGGTGGGATAGGGAGGGTGGGAGGGAGATGCAAGAGGGAGGCGATATGGGGATATATGTATCCGTATAGCTGATTCACTTTGTTATACAGCAGCAACTAACACAACAAAGTAAAGCAATTATACCTCAGTAAAGATGTTAAAAAAAAAAATGTCTTCAGCCTCTTTGGATTTTTAAAAAGAATGGGAAGATCTCTCCCATCTTTGCCTTTTCCCCAATCCCTGTCATCAGAGGTAATAGCAGATAGGGGTTTGGTACCTATAATTCCCCAGCATTCTCTTTGCACGTATGTATCCATATGCACATATATACCTGCAGAGTTGTAAGCAGTTAATTTTAAACATTGGACCCTCAGAGCAGATATGAGCCCAAGCTCTGGATCTGAGTGCCAGCTCCATCACTTAGCAGCTCTGTGACCTTGGGCAAGATATTTCATCTCTCCACATTTTATTTTACTCATCTATAAAATGTGATAATAAAAATAACTTTGTCCAAGTGTTGGTGAACGGATTCAATAAGATGATATATGTAAAGTGCTTACCTTAGTTTCTGCCCTGTAGCAAGTGCTTCAATAAATGTTATCTATTATTACTGTTACATGTTGTTCTATAATGTGATTTTTCCTTTTAATAATTTATTATGCCATCTTTCCATGTCTGTAAATATAGGACTATGTTATAATAGGAAAACACACACATGTATGTACACACACATACACACACACACACACACACACACTACCTAATTAAAAATCAGAGGACTGGTTTGGAAACTCACCGTCATGATCAATTTTAACCTATCTTATTGGTCATTTTGTGCACCCCTGCTTTTCTATCCTATAACCAGAGGGCGTGGCAGGTTGGAATATTTGTCATATACTTCAGGAGTTCTTAGCCAGAGATGGCAACCCCATTCCCTACAGGTCTGTGGATAGCATATAAGGGATTAGTTAACTTGGAAAGGAAATTTTTTTCACTGACCTCTCACTGATTTTTAGCATTTCTTCAATTATCATTGTAGGCAACAAACCACAGTGGAATTAACACTTCTTGTGACTTGTTCACCATTGGAAAGCATAGCTATTTTCATGTATCGTAATTGTTAGAGAATCTTCAAATATCCTTTAGGCCCATTGCTTCTTTGAAATTACAGTAGTTGTTAAACCTACTGCTAGATTTTTCCTTAATGTGCTAATAAAGAACAATGTGTATTGCATATATATTGCTATATCACAAGTTTGTTTTAATATTTCTATAACTATATTTCAATGTAATTGGTTTCCTTTGAAATCCAATGTATTCCATTTTATTCATTTATAATTATTACACTGAGAAAGAACCCATAGGCGTCACCAGATTGCCAAAATGATTCATACCACTAAATAGATTAAGAAGTCCCCTTGGGTTTTCTGACCAAGGTTTGTAGGTGTAGTTGATATTTGTCATACATTTTGGCTGCTCGGTATCTGAGGTCCTAATATTTGGGGGAATCTTCCAAATGATGAGGCATAGCCTGCCTCCTTATATAGAGACTGAAAATGATAGGTACCCGCTCTCCTGGTTTCCATGAAGCTGGGGCACAGGCCCATCAAATGACTCATCAAATAACTCTGCCAGTCAAATACACCTGTCCTGGACTTTGAATCAGAAGTTGGTGAAGAGGGAGGACAATACAGAATTCATTCTGGCAACGAGAAGCAGCCACATCTCCATTCTAGAGGCACCCGTAGTGGCAGTTCTAGAGGGAACATGGGTGTCCAGCATTGGTAGTGTTGTGCCTATAGCCGTGATGTCTTCACTGCCTGTTGGGGATTCTGTAAGCTACCCAACATCCTTTTTTTAAAAACTTAATTTATTTTTTATTGAAGTCTAGTTGATTTACAATGTTGTGCCAATCTCTGCTGTGCAGCAAAGTGATTCAGTTATACATACATATATATATATATACATATATACATTCTTTTTTTTATATTCTTTTCCATTATGGTTTATCACAGGATATTGAATACAGTTCCCTGTGCTATATATTAGGACCTAGTTGTCCCAACATCCTTTTTTTCTTTCTTCACCAACCTCCTTTAAATAAACCTTCTTTCTTAAGATAACTGGAGGGTTTCTGTTGGTTGTCACATGAGTCTTGGGCATAGGGGGTTATTGGAAGGCAAAAACCCCCTAGTTTTGGAAATCCCTCTTGGAGATTGAGGACGCAGAGTGTCTCTTCCCTTTCCAAAAGTGCCATTTTAGTACATGGGTATTTCCACAGCAAGTGACTAATGGAGAATAGTAATGGCAAGACCCACAGTGTGGTAGCCATTCTCCAAAATGGCATCCGATGTTCCTTGCTCCCTGATATTCACACCTGTGGGTAATTCCCTCCCACGTTATTCCAGAGTCGGTCTGTACAGTGGAAGTGATGGATGTCGTTTCTGGTATTAGGTTATGAAAGGTTTTGGCTTTCGTCCTGATGCTCTTTCACTTGCTCTTGGATCATTCACTGGCAGGAAAGCCAGCTTCCATGCTGTGAGCAGCCCTCTGGAGCAGCCCACATGGTGAGAATATGATGCCTCTGGCCAAAAGCCAGTGAAACACTGAGGCCTGCCAACAAACATGTGAGTGAGCTTGGAAGTGGGTTTTCCACCCAAATCGAGTCTTAGGATGACTGCAGCTCTGACTGACAGCTTGACTGCAACCCCGCGAGAGATCCTGAGCCAGAACCGCCCAGCTAAGCTGCTCCTAAATCCCAGACCCTTAGAATATGTGTGAGATAATACATGTTTGTGATCTTAAGCTATTAAACTTTTTTTGGAGGGAGAGATGAGTAATTTGTTACACAGTAATAGATTACTAAGATACAAGATTAAATAAAATGTTCTAGTTAGTATTTGCAGCTCAGTGGATAGAAAGCATCATACAAGGATAGTTGGAGGCAGTATGGTGAATCTTTCCTCTATTATGCAGACAGTAGAATATATAACACACAAATGGATAATAGCCATTGTATATAAAGAGTTCCTATGAATCAATATGTTAAATATCAACTACCTAATAGAAAAATGAGTGTGTGACCATGGGTAAGTCAATCAGTTTCCCTATTTATAAAATTGGGATAATCAAGTCCCCCTTTCACAGATTTGTTAGAGTCATGCCTGGCATGGAGTAAGTACTATGTAACTATACCTAAAACAGATAATTTCCATAGAGAAGTATGACATGGTCTCACTTATATGTAGACTTTCAAAATAGGCAAACTCAGAAGTAAAGTAGAATGGGGGTAATCGGGGTGGGGGTGGAGGATGTGAGGTAAATGGGGAGATGTTGGTCAAAGGGTACAAAGTTTCAGTTATTAGAATGAATAAGTTCTAGAGATGTAATCTCAGGGAATTCCTTGGTGGTCCAGTGGTTAGGACTCCGAGCTTCCACTGCAGGGGGCATGGGTTCGATCCCTGGTCGGGGAACTAAGATCCTACAAGCCGTGTGGGGAGGCCAATAAAAAAAAAAAAGAAAAAAAAAGGTGTAATATCACAGCATGGTGACAATAGTTAACAATACTATATTATATACTTGAAATTTGCAGAGGATAGATCTACACACACACACACACACGCATACACACATAATGGTAACTACTAGAGGTAATGGATGTGTTAATTAGCTTGATTGTGTTGTATATATACACAATGTGTATGTATATATTCACAAAGTATGTACCCTTGAACAACATGGGGGTTGGGGGCATCAACCCCCTGCACAGCAGAAAATCTACATTTAACTTTTGACTCTCCCCAAACTTACCTACTAACAGCCTACTGTTGATCGGAAGCCTTACTAATAACAAAGATAGTTGATTAACACATATTTTGTATGTTATATGTATTATATACTGTATTCTTACAATAAAGTAAGCTAGAGAAAAGAAAATGTTAAGAAAATCAAAAGAAAGAGAAAATACATATATAGTACTGTACTGTATTTGTTGATACTGCAAGTTTATGTCGTCTGTTTACAAAATAGTCGTCTGTTTACAAAATAAATTGTCTGTCAGTACGTACATCAACATTGTCTTATATGATACAAAACATGGTAGATGTTATATGTACTACTAATAATAGACATCAAAAATGAAAAGCTAATGTGAAAAAGAAATTCATATTTATTTATAGGTATAACAATTCATGCACTGATAACAAAGTAGCAGCAACGTAAGCCTAGTGTAATTGATGGTGCCACGTATGACCTGTAAGTGTTTGTGTGCAGAAGTTTCGATAAATTAGTTTTTTTAAATTTATTTTATTTTTGGCTGCGTTGGGTCTTCGTTGCTGAGCTTGGGCTTTCTCTAGTTGTAGTGAGTGGGCACTACTCTTCGTTGTGCTGTGTGGGCTTCTCATTGTGGTAGCTTCTCTTTGTTGCAGAGCACGGGCTCTAGGCGCACGGGCTTCAGTAGTTGTGGCACGTGGGCTCGGTAGTTGTGGCTCGCGGGCTCTAGAGCACAGTCTCAATAGTTATGGTACATGGGCTTAGTTGCTCCGCGACATGTGGGATCTTCCTGGACCAGGGCTTGAACCCGTGTCCCCTGCATTGGCAGGCAGATTCTTTTTTTTTTTTTTTTTAATCTTTATTGGGGTATAATTGCTTTACAATGGTGTGTTAGTTTCTGCTTTATAACAAAGTGAATCAGTTATACATATGTTCCCATATCTCTTCCCTCTTGTGTCTCCCTCCCTCCCACCCTCCCTATCCCACCCCTCCAGGCGGTCACAAAGCACCGAGCTGATTCTGACAGCATTGAAATTACGCATTTATCATACAGTTTTTTTTAATTGCAAATGTATTTTATTTTATTTTATTTATTTATTTTTTATCATCTTTATTGGGGTATAATTGCTTTACAATGGTGTGTTAGTTTCTGCTTTATAACAAAGTGAATCAGTTATACATATGTTCCCATATCTCTTCCCTCTTGCGTCTCCCTCCCTCCCACCCTCCCTATCCCACCCCTCCAGGTGGTCACAAAGCACCGAGGGCAGGCAGATTCTTAACCACTGGGCCACCAGGGCGGTCCCAAGTTTTGATAAATTTTAACATTTTATAATAGCTTTGTGTATATTTTGTGGTAGTAAGTGCTAAAACAGACTAGCATCTACATATATTTTATGCATTCATAACATACCTAACTTAAAAAAATTTTCTTTCAATATTTCTAGGCTACATGGTTTACCGCCAAGTTTTAAAAAAATTGTCACAAATCTCCAAAAACTTTTCCAATATATTTACTGAAAAAAGAAACTCTGTAAGTGGACCTGCACAGTGCAAACCCCTGTTGTTCAAAGGTCAATTGTATATGTCAAAACATCTAGTTGTACATTTTACATACATACAATTTAAAAAGATATCTCACTGAAGCTGTTTAAAAAAAGATCAAATCGGTCTGTTGAAAAGAAAAAAAAAACCCTAAATACTCAGAAAAATAGTTATAAAATAGCCAATAAGTTTATGAAAAGATGCTCTACTTCAGTAAAGAGCAGAGAAATCCAATCACCGTGCCTAGGACAGTGTCTAGCACATCATCAATGCTCAATAAATATGTGTTGAATGAGTGAGACCTGGAAGATGGGAGGGAGACTGTACCTACATATAGCGTGCAAATGTGGTCAGAGAGATGCCAGGCAGAGGGAAGGGCAAGGTCACCATCACAAGGAAGGAACAGGCCGGGCTTGTCTGAGGACAGTCAGGAATGCTGTGTGGCTGGAGCAAAATGAGCAAGAGGATCCTGGGCAGGTCGCGGGGGCCGTGAACAGACTTGTCAGCCATTGTAAGGACTTCGGCTTTTACTCTGGGCCAAATGAAGAGCCAGTGGTGGGTTTTGAGCAGAGGAGGGACATGCTCCAACTTACTCTGGCTGCTGTGCTCTGAATCGCCTGATGGGCCAAAGGGAGGACTCAGGCCAGGTGGTCAGCAGTGGAGGCAGTGACAAGTGGTCAGATTTTTTTTTTTAGAAACAGCATACATTTATTATCTCAGTTTGAGATGAGCACGTGGATTTTCTTCTTTGGTCTGTTAATATGATGGATTATATTGAATGATTTTTTAAATAGTGAACCAGTCTGGCATTCCTGGAATGAACTCCACTTTGTCTTGGGGTATTCTTTTTTGTATATATTGTTGTATTCAATTTTCTAGTATACAAGTGGTCGGATTTGAGATACGTTTTTGCAGGTAGAACCAGGGCCAGCATCACGGCCATGTGACCTCTGGTGTCACACACTATCCCTTGCTCAGCAGGACCCTGTACTTGGTTTCATGCTCTGCTGTCACCATCTTGGAATTCTTAATAACCTTTGGTAACAGGGAAGAGCCAAATCTGGCTTCATGTTGGATCTGTTTCTTTTACTTTAACCTTTGCTCCTCACCGCTTTTGTTCACTAAAAGGATATCGTTTATACATGATGGCCTGACTCAGGGAACCCTGCCTGAATGTTAAACCAAGTGTGTTTGTTCAGGGAAACATCCAGACCCTGTGCACCTGTGGATGGCTGCAAGAAAGAAGAAATTAACATGTCCCGCACCCCGAGGCTGGCCATTCCAGGGGATATTTGCAACACTTATAGCCTTTTCACTTTACTTCCTCATCTCCTCCCCCTCTCTGTGCTACAAAAGAAACTGGCATCCAGACCGGGATACGATGGTTATTTTGAGACTTTAGTCTGCCGTCTTCTCAGTCTGCTGGCTTTCCTAATGACGTTGTATTCCTTGCCTCAACACCTCGTCTCCGATTCTTTAGCCTGTTGTGCGGGGAGCAGAGCGAGATTGGACTCAGTAACACTTGGAGTGGGGCCCCCCATTTTCATTTGACACTGAGCCCCACAAATCATGAACCCGGTCCTGGATAGAACTGATAGGATTTATCAACTGATTGGATGTGGGCTTGGAGGGAAAGAGAGGTGTCAGAGATAATGCCAAGGTTTTCGGTCTCAGCAACTGAAGCTGGAGTTGCCGTCGAGTGAGATGGGAAAGTGCAGGATGTCAGGACTAGGGAAGAGTGAGGCTTGCAGAGAAAGAGAGTTTTCTAGGATGTGGGGTCCCTGGGGAACTAGTCCGGGTCCTCTTTGGGGAGAGTTTTCTCCCCTCAGCTTTCCAGCAGGGCCATGTCCCCATCTCAGGCTGACTTTAGCCTGACTGGCACAACCACCACGCCAACAGCAGCTGTGTCCTCCTTGGGGACAATGGTCTGACTTCAGAGGCACTGTGCATGACATTGACTTATGTTTAGAATTTCTCATTTCTCCCCAATGGCAACTGGAATGAAAAATCCTGAGGTTGGATGAGAATGGCTGAATATAAACCTTTAATTAAGAGTTAAAGACTTTAATCTGCCTATAACTCGGTTTTATTCCTAAATCCCACAATTTTGAAAAGAAAAGGCGATTGAGAGAACAAAAATGGCATCCAGTACAAAGCCAGGAACAGGTTAAGCCAAAACAATTGTGCTCTCTGGGGCAATTAAATTCTCCACTCTTCAGATCTGGCAAGGAAAAGTGTTTCTTCTCCCCCTCTGAGCTGCAAATTTATCCCCAAGCTCTCTAGTTGTGCTGACTCAGCACGAAATATATTCCTTCTCTCTCCCCACAAACACCCCCGTGGGCTGCAGGCTCGTTCACCTGTATCTTCCTCTGCCCCCTTCCTCCCAGGTAACCCAGATGAGCCTTCGAACTAAAATGAGGCTTCATTTTACTTCTTTTTTTGGCCACTGGAAAAATGGGGGGGAAAAGCGCACATACTTCTTTTTTAAAGATGCACATTTCCCACAATTTTTCAGAAGAAGGCAGGCGTTTCAGTCAGGAGGGAGGAGATGCCAGCGGCTGACATGATTGAAAGGGAGAAAAAGCCCTTGTGTTTCTCAGATGTAAATAATTTAAGGTTTGGAAGTGCTCACCTTTGTAGCCGCTGAAGCTGTTGGGAACTTGTGCAGTGGGGGAAAACAAAATTGCTGAGACAGGAGGGAGGGAAGTGAGCTTTACTGTCCTGGATTTGATTCAGCCAGGGGAGCAGCCGATGAGCCCTGGTAGAGGAAACTGGCCAATGCCGGGGAAGATTCCAGGAGGACTGGGACCCGCCAGGCACTCAGGGTGGGCTGTGGATGGGGACCCCCCCTCCATCACGTGGGTTGAGAATTCTCATTGCTACAAAAAGGATGACAGAGGCAGATGACTCCTACCAAGTGAAAGAAAAGGGAAAAATATAGCAATAAGCAGTGTTAATATAGTTCTTACTACATCCTAGGTAACCTTCTAGATTGGTAGTTGGCAAATGTTTTCTGTAAAGGGCCAGGCAGTAGATATTTTAGGCTTTGTGCTCATATGGTCTCTGTAGAAACTGCAACTACCTAACTTGGTTCCTGTAGTGTAAAAATAACCAAGGACAGTATGTAAATGAATGGGCGTGGCTGAGTGCCAATAAAACTTTATTCCTGGACACTGAAATTCACATTTCATTTTTCATGTGTCATGAAATATTCTTCTTCTTTTCATTTTCCCCAACTCTTTAAAAATATAGAAAACATTCTTAGCTTGCTGGCAATGCAAAAACAGGTGGCAAACTGTATTTGGCCCTTGGGTGATAGTTTCCTGACCCCTATTTTAGATACTTTGTATATGTTAACTCTTTCCATCCCCCTAACCCTGTAATAGTCATTTTGACAGATGAGTGAGCACAGAGAGAAAAAGTAATTGACAAATAGTTGCTTTTGCCGGTTGAATTGTGTCCCCACCCAATTCATATGTTGAAGTCCTAACACTGAGTACTACAGAATGTGACTTTATTTGGAAATAGGGTTGTTGCAGATATAATTAGTTAAGATGAGGTCATTAGAGTGGGTCCTAAGTCAATATGACTGGTATCCTTACAAGAAGAGGAAATTTGGACCCAGAGATGTGTGCAGGGAGAACTCTTGTGAAGTTGAAGGCAGAGATCAAGATGATGTTTCAATTAGGCAAGGAATGCCAAAGATTGCCAAGATATCACTAGAAACTGCAGAACACATGGAACAGATTTCTCCCCTGCAGCTCCCAGAAGGAACCAATACATCCATCACATGTTGATTTTAAAACTTTAGAACTGTGAAATGATAATTTCTGTTTAATCAGCCCTTTTTGTGTACTTTGTTGTGGCAGTCCCAGCAAACTAATGCAGTTACACAGCCAATAAGTGGCATAGCTGAGGTTTGAAGACAATTTGATTTCAGAGGCTGGGTACTTAACTGCTGGCCTATTCAATCTTACCATAACTTTATAATAAAAATTAAATAAAGTGTGGCTTTAGAGCCTGACAGAACCAGGTCCAACTCCTGACTACAAACTTCTATATGCTGTGTGACCTTGGGCAAGTTACTCAACCTCGCTGAGCCTCGCTTCCCTCATCTGTAAAGTGGGAATTACAAGATAGCCATTTTATAAGCATATGGGAGGATGAAGATGATATACAAATAAAAGATGATCTATAATACAAGTAATATAGAAGCTCATGGCACATAGGAGATGCTCATGGCTGCTAGTCATTTTTGTTATTTGCTTACATATCCTTAGACTTTTATTACAATGTTTCCAATCTCACAAGATGCCATTTTGTTCTCACAAAGGCTATTTTGTAGCCACTCTCCAGAGAGGCTCTTAGAGGCTCTCCCCTACCCTGCACTCCTGTCCCCAGCATATGGCAGGCTTGACACTCTCTGTTTGGCCTTATATATACAAGGTCACCAGCCACATTGGATTAGGACCCACCCCAATGACCTCATATTAACTAACTTTATTAGTTTTTTGGTTCCGGATGATACTGTTGGAGGAGGTCATCGAGAGGACATGACTCTCAATCCGGACCAGGGTGATCGGAGGCTCCTCACCCCTCCCCTGTCCTTGAAATTTACATTCTGCCCACTCTTCTCCTCCCACTGGGAGTCGGTTCAAGGATGCGGCTTTGAGGGAGTAAGGTGTTGGTGAGATCATGTGGACAGGATTCACGACTGAGCCCCTAAAGGCCTCTGTAAACTGTTGAGATTCTTCTGGCGGGCGGATGCCAAGATCTACTTGGCTTGTGGCACCCAAGACAAGCCTCGTAGATTCCCTTGCTTGTTGTTAACCCTGCCTCCTACCAATCTGGAGTGGCTGCCTCCTTCTTCCATCTCTCCGTGCCCTCCGTGTACTCGGCAAGTTTCGGATTTTATACAGGAAGCTCCCGAAGTTTCTAACCCCTGGGCCACGTCTAGCAGAAGATTCTCTGCTGCTTGCAGGTGAGGCAGGGTGAAAGCTGCTTGCTAATTTGATCCACTCTGCTCACTGCTTAGGGTTTGTCATCCAGAGAGGAGGTGAGGGGACTCAGATGGAGAATTTAGAGACCTTCCTTGGCTGTGTCTAGGGGGGCCTGAGAGAGTGAGAGGTAAACTCTGAGGAGTTGGGTATGGGGATGCCACAGTTACACGAGAGAGCTCTTGAACGTTCTGTAAAAGATCTTTTCAGAAAGCACTTTCCTTCACTCCCTTGTCTGTTGTTTATTGTCAAGTCAGCGTCCTCGTGTGTTCTGATTTCCACTGACATTCCAGTTTGGATTCTTGAGACTAGAGAGAAATCTGTTCATTCAGGTTAAGACAGAGTTCTACCCTCCCATCCCCAGTCATGGATTCCTGGCTGGAATTCTCTCACTGCAGTCTTTTCCAACTGGACAAACCAACAGGGAGCAGGCCATTGGCAGAACAAGTTCTGCAGCCCAGGACAGTAAGTTTTGATAGGGGTCCAGAGTGTGGACAGTGACAAGATTCAAAGTAGGGGAAATCGCCTGTGGAATTATGGCCATAGGCATCGGCGGCAGAAGGACCTCAGTACCTAATTGGGGGAATGTGCCAGAGAAGAGGAAGACAGACACATAAAGGGAGAAAAGCAGCAACAAACTTGGCAGAGGCCAACAACCCTGGTTTGAATCCCACCCCTGCCACTTAGTAGCTGTGTGATCTTGAGGAAGATACTTAACTTCTCTGAGCCTTAGCGTTCTAATTTTTAAAATGGAATTAGCAATAGTTACCTTACAGAGTTGTTGTCAGGGTTAAACAAGAATATGGGAGTAATAATACAGCTCTTTCAGGGATGTAAAGAGCATAGCAGGACACCTGGTTCAAAGTGAGTTCTCAGTAAATGGGAGTGAGGAATGAGGTTGGTGCTCTGCCCAGATCCACTTGGATCCCATTTTTGCATGACCCCTGGCTTTAGTTTGCTTTCATTTCCTGCAGCTCACACGTGCAGCTCTCTTTTGGAGAGACCCATGCTCTTGGGTTATGGAGCCTGAAAAGGGAAGTACCGGGCTATGTATGTGTCCAGAAGGCAACGTTAAACCAAACACTGGAGGCCCATGTTCCCTTGCCCTGGCTTGGGACCACTCTGCTGTATGACTTACATTTCAGTTCCCTGTGGCATCAGGCTTAAGCCCTCTCTGTGCGATTCTGCCTGGGTTTGCACACTTGCTTCAGTCCTTCTCCTGCCCTGCCCTGCTTTTCCGCTCTCTTCCTGGTTTTTCCTGGGAAGAATCCTTTAAGGAATCCCTTGCACATGAACCCTGTGTCTGGGGAATTCAATCTAAGAACCACAACCCTTGTCATGTTATATTCTAGTCTGAGTTTGGGGCCTCTGGAAGTCACCAAATCCACAAACGAGAAAACCACACTGAAGTCCTTGCATAAGAGATAAAGACAGATGTACTATAGTTAAGATCTCTAAGTGGAAGACAAAGGAAATGTCAAAAAAAATCATTTTGGGGAGAAAAGAGATCAAGGTTCTGTTTGGCTTTCAAAACTTAAGCCAGAAGACTTAGTTTGAAATTTTGATTCAAAGGTTTATGGCATTCCAAAGGGCATTTGGACTTGATTTACTACTTGGAATGATGGGAGGTATGAGAGGGAGGCAGTGCTGGCTTCCTGCACAGCACATTTTATCCTTTCGTGTAGCAGTTCGAGTTACCAGTTAAGGCTTTGGTCTCAGTTGCAGAAATTTTCCATGTGAAAGGAAAAATGGAATCACCATATATTTAGGTGCTACCTACATAATTGGTTTATTTTTTCTCTTCCACACACGGAGACATTTATTGAACAGACACTTACAAGCAAATAGCACAGAACAACAATATCATCTCTTTTGTATCTTGATTAAACCTCAGTCCTTTTCAGGTTAGTAGTTGTCAACCTTGGCTGTACCTGGGAAGCTTTTAAAAAATATTGATGCCTGAGTTCCATCTCAGAGATTCTGATGATATGGATCTGGGGTGTGGCCTGGGCACTTGAGCATAGGGTTTTTTTTTTTTTTTTAATGTTGTCAGGTTTATTAAGGCTTAATTTTTGGTGAACAGTTCCATGTGTATGGACAAATATATCTGTCATGTAAGCATCACTCAAACAAGATAGACTTTCCTCACCCCCCCGAACTTCTTTCATGCCCCTTTATAATCAGATCCTCCCCCCACCCCAAGCCCTTGGCAATCACTGATCTGTTTTCCATACCTGTAGTTTTGCCTTTTCCAATTTATCATAAAAATGGATGTGGCCTTTTGAGTCTGGCTTCTCCAAGTTGGGTTGTTTTCAGTTTTTGGCAATCATGAATAAAGCCACTGTAAAAATTTATGTGTAGTCTTTGTGTGAACATAAGCTTTTATTTCTCTTGGATAAATATCTAGGAGAGAGACTGTTGGGTTTTGTAGGTATATACTTAACTTTACAAGAAATCGCAAAGTTGTCTTCCAAAGTGGCTGTACCATTCAGCATTTCTACCAGAAACAAATGAGAACACTTAACATTAGTTTTTTTTAATTTTTAAAGCCATTCTAATAGACTTATCATGGTATTTCATTGTGTATTTAATTTTAATTTCTATAATGAAAAATGATGTCGAGTATCTTTTCATAAGCTTATTTGCCACCTACATAACTTCTTTGGGGTATGGGATTGTCCAAATCTTTGACATTTAAAAAACTGTTTAAATTTTTAAAATTGTTTTTTTGTTTTCTTTTTTATTCAGCACTACTGAAGTATAATTGACAAATAAAATTTTAAGAGGTTTAGAGCGTACATCATGATTATTTTATATATATATATATATATATATACACACACACATTGTAAAAGGATTCTTCCCGTCTAGCTAATCAACACATCCATCGCCACATATATATATAAACTATATATATCAACTATAGTTGATAACATTGTATTGTATAATTGAAATTTGCTGAGGGTAGAACATATATATTTATATAAATATTTGTAATTTATTTATTTATATATAAATATTTATATGAATATATATATTTAAGTTCTACTCTTAGCAAATTTCAATTATGCAATACAATGTTATTAACTATAGTCAGTATGTTATATATTAGATCCTCAGACTTTATTCATCTTGTAGCTGAAAGTTTGTACCTTTTGCCAACCTCTCCCTACTTCCTCCACTCCCACTACCAGTCTCTGACAACCAACCACTTTCCTACTCTCTGTTTCTATGAGTTTGACTTCTTTTTATTTTTTAAAGATTCCACTTATAAGTGATACCCACACAGTATTTGCCTTTTACTGTTTGGCTTATGTCACGTAGCATAAAGCCCTCAACGTCCATCCATGTTGTTGCCAATGGCAGGATTCCCTTCTTTCTCATGGTGGAATAATATTCAGTTTGTTTTCTTATTATTGAGCTTTGAGAGTTCTTTATATATCCTGGATATAAGTCCTCGGTCAGATACTTGTTTTGTAAGTATTTTCTCCTAGTCTGTGGCTTGTCTTCATTTTCTTAACAATACCTTTCAAGGAGCAGATATTAAAAATTTTTTTTTCTTTTATGGATGGTGATTTTTTTTTGGAGGGGGTGTTTCTGTTCAAGAAATTTTTGCCTGTCTTTAGGTTACAAAGATCTTTTTCCTGTTAAAAACTTTCTATTAAAAGTTTTATAATTCTAGGTTTTACATTTTACTCTGTGATTAATTTTGAGTTGACTTTTTTATATGGCATTGGCGGGGGTCATGGTTCAGTTGTTTATTATTACTTTGAATGTGGTTGTCCAATTGTTTCAGTACCTTTTATTGTGAAGGATATTCTTTTTCCATTGAACTGCCTTTGCACCTTCATCAAAAATCAATTGACCATATATGTGTGGGTCTCTTATTGAACTCTCTTCCTGCTTCATTGATCAATGTGTCTGCACTTTTGCCGGTACTACACTGTTCATGGTAACTGAACAGGTAGTGTGTGTCCTCAGTTTTGTTCTTTTTTTCAGAATTAGTTGGGCTACTCGAATGCATTTGCTTTTCCATACAAATTTTAGAATAAACTTGGCAATTTCTATAAAAATTCTGCTGTGATTTTGATTGGGATTGCTTATCAGTTTATAGATAAATTTGGGGATGCTGAATTCTTAAGAATCCTGAGCCTTCACTATCTTAGACATGATATGTCTCTCCATTTATTTGGATCTTCTGTGATTTCTCTCATAGGCATTTTATAATGTTTGGCATAAGAGCTTGCACATACGTTGTTAAATTTATACCTAAGTATTTCATGTTTGTTAGTGGTATAATAAATGGTACTTGTTTTAGAATTTTAATTCCAATTACTCATTGCTACTATATAGAAAAAACAATTGATATTTGTATATTGACCTTAATTCTGTGATCTTTCTTAGCTCATTTATTAGTTCTAGTAGTTTTTTTATAGGTATTTTGGTATTTTCATCATAGATAATTGTGTTACTGTCAACACAGATGATCTTCTTTCTTTATGATCTGTGTGTCTTTATTCTTCTTGTTGTATTGTTTTGGCCAGGACCTCTAGTACAATGTTAACTAGGATTAATGAGAGTGGATACCTTTGCCTTTTCCCAATCTCAGGGGGGAAGTGTTCAGTCTTCCACCACTGAATATGCTATTACTTGTAGTTTTTTTGGCAAATGTTCTTTACCAGGTCAAAGAAGTTACCTATAATTCCTTTCTTGCTGACAGATCATATCATGCATGGACACTGAAGTTTTTGACTGCTTTTTATGAGTCTATTGATAGGATCGTATGGTTTTCACTCTTTAGTCTGTTGGTATTAATTGATTTTTGAAGGCTGAACTAACTTTGCACTCCTAAGGTAATATTCCTAGGATACCTCATCCAGTCATGATATTTTATCATTCTTTTATCATGGCTAGATCTCATTTGCTAATATTTTTGAGGATATTTGCATCTGTGTTCATTAGGGACATTGGTCCATAGCTGCACTATACAAGACAGTAATTCCTTGACACTGGGCTATATACATTTAAATATAAATAGATTAAATTCTTATATAAAATTAAAAGTTTATTTCCTAAGTTACACTAGTTATATTTCAGGTGCTCAGTAGCCCCATGTGGCTAGGGGCTGCCATATTGTATAGTGCAGATATTTCCACCAAAGCAGAAAGTTCTATTTGACAGTGCGGTTCTATAGTTTGCTTCTCTTTGTTCTAATTTCTTTGTCTGGTTTGGTAGTAGTATAATGCTTGCCTAGAGAATGAGTTGAAAAGTCTTTCCTTCTTTCCTGTTTTCTGGAAGAGCCTGTGTAGACCTCTGTATAGAAGAACTATGGTCTATCTTGGGGAATGTTCCATGTGCACTTGAAAAAAAATGTATATTCTGTTGTTGGGTAGAGTGTTTTATAAATGTCAATTAGGTCAGGTTGTTGATAGTCTTGTCCAAGTCTTCTGTATCCCTACTTGTTTTCTTCCTACTTGTTCTGTCAAGTAGCACTGAGAGAGGGGTGCTTTTGTCTCTACCTGCGTTTACGCATTTATCTATTTCTCCTTTCAGTCTTATCATCTTTTCCTTCAAATATTTAGAAACTCTTTCGTTATGTATATATACATTTAGGATTGTTGTGACACTGGTAAACAGATCCCTCTGTTGTTATGTAACTGTTTCATGCCCCTGCCCCAGGGGTAGAAGATATTTTTCTCTTGCCTTTTCTCCTGCTACAGTGGGTCTCCACCTGTGCCTTGGATTTGCTGCCCTGCTCCCATCATCTTGAGGTATGTGTTCTGTTGGGCAGAAGGATTTGGATGAGGGCTTTTACATTTAACCCAGCAGCACGATAGGACTATACCACCAAGAAAAGATCTTTCTAGTATCTCACCCTTCTTCTGATCTTTCTCCCAAGCACCTACTGATGGTCTATGGACAAGAGCTTGGAAATGTGTACAAGCTTCCCTTGTGCCTGTGACTCTCGGGGATTCTGTAATCACATGCTAGCCCACACTTGGCCTCTAGAAAATTTAAAAAAATTTATCTGAGTTCTTCTTACTCACTTGTATGCCTGGTGTCTCTTCATCCCATACTTTGCCACAGATGATCCTTGGAGGCGCCTTTCTGCGGAGTTCAAGCTACTCAGTTTCCCTGTGACCTCAGCTTTCAGATGCATTGAAGAAAAATTATGTTTTTGAAGTTTATCTGCCTTTTTCTTGTTGTTAGGGTGGGAGTGAAGCTCCTTCCAGCTTTCTACATCCTAGGTGGAAGTAAAACTTTACATGACTGATAATTTAATATCTTTTTTTTCCTTAAAAGTGTTCTCGCAAACTCCCAATATAGAAGAGGTCACCTCAGCATTATATGAAAAGTAAAGTCACTTTAATTAAAAAAAGAAAGGATTTTAGTTTGGTGAATGCTAGGAAGGCGCTCCTAAATGCTGCATAATTTAAAACCAGTATTTTGCAAGCCAGGTTTTATCCCAGAGCAAAGTTTTAGAGGTAACTTTATAGGCCATTGGAAAGCAGGCTTATTCAGAAACTGCTGACATCTTTCCCTGGCATGGTCTGCTTTGTTTAACTGCAATTTTGCCATAATCCCATAGCTCTAGCAAAAGGAATTGTTCTACTAGGTGGTATCCATCTGTCCTTTGCATGGCAAATCCTCAGGTATAACTTTTTACATAGCCCACCCCCTTTCAATAATTAAACTTCATGTTCAGAGTGCTGTACTTTCTAAGAGTATAAAGATCACAGGGAAAGAGGATTAACACTCAGGCCAGGCTCAGAAAGAGTGAACACATAGGAGTTACAGAGAGGAGTCTATTGCTTAATAAGGATTTTTAAAAAAACCTTTTACTTTATTCAGAATTGTTAACTGGAGTCAGGAGACATGGAGCAAAGACAGTGTTTCTAGGAAAGGTTTCTATTTCTGAGACTTCATGCCCACCCAGGTCTCAGTGATGGCACCAATGCCATTGATTAGTTAATTTAATTTTTCTTAAAGAATGCTGGCTCCGGGAAAGTCCAGTGGGGTATACTGGAACCAGCTTTCAGGACATCTGCAGGGGCACAGCCCCATCATAGACTATGTGAATGGTGCTTGGTTTAGATAAACCTATATATATATATATATATATATATATATATATATATATATATATATATATATATATATATATATATTTTTTTTTTTTTTGCGGTACGCGGGCCTCTCACTGTTGTGACCTCTCCCACTGCGGAGCACAGGCTCCGGACGTGCAGGCTCAGTGACCATGGCTCACAGGTCCAGCCACTCCGTGGCACGTGGGATCTTCCTGGACCAGGGCACGAACCAGTGTCCCCTGCATCGGCAGGCGGACTCTTAACCACTGTGCCACCAGGGAAACCCTAAACCTATATTTTAATGCTGGTTTTTCTTCTGAGTGACCTTGGGCAAGTCACTTCACCTCTCTGACTCTCAGTTTACTCACCGGTGAAAAGGGGCTAATAATCCTTATGTCTTAATGTTATTTGGTGGATGAAGTGATAAGATCTGTAAAACACTTTCCACAAGGCCTGACACTTAGTAAATGCTCAGTCATTGTGAGTTCACTTCTCCTTTTCCCCTTCTTGGGATCTGTGCAAAGAAGGGGACATGAAGTTGTCCTTTGACAAACCCTGTTCCCTAGGATCTTAATTTTATGAAAATGCACAGGTTTACATTTGCGATGTTTGGAACCTGGAGGCAGTTAGGCTGAATGGGTTGAATTTTGCACTTGTGCCCTAAGGTGATTTAGCTGTATGGGTTGCAATTTTATAAAATTTTAATAATTGTTTCCATTTTGCAATTTGGAAATCAGAGCAATTCTCCCCTTGGCTCATTGCTGGGGCTGATCTGTCCCTCAGAGAGGGTTGTGTTACTGGGGTCAGAGATTACAAAGGGCTTGGGTCTTCTGCATAACAGTTGATTAAATTTGCTAAGATTGTCTGGGTCAGAGTGATGTAGGTTTGAATCATGGATTTGCCAATTCCCAGCAGCAGGATCCAAAGCAAATTCCTTTCCCTCTCTAAATCTTAGTGTTCTTGGTGACAAAATGGGAGAGGGATGCAATACCTACTTCATAGCATTGTGATGATCAATGAGATCATGCATATCATGGGTCAAAAATGTTATATAAACCATTTATTGAATATTTGCCATTTACTGGCCCTGGGCTAAGCACTTTATATGGATTATATAGTTTAATGCCCACGACAACTCTGTAAGATAGGTGATGTTAGCATTCGCATTTTATAGGGGAGGAGGCTGAGGTGTGGATCAGTAAGTAACTCAACATAGCCAGGATGGGGTGGGGATGGGATGTGAACCCAGGTCCATGCTCTTAACCCCATTACTGCACTCCCTTCCATTTTCTTTGGTTTCTGCTTCTCCCTAAACCACTGTGGAATTTAGAAATAAGTTTTGATATTTGGTGACATGTTAGTAGATTGCATGCCTAATATTGCCTTCTAAAAACATGTTTTGGAGCTTTTCAGCTACTCTCAGAGTAGTGAAAGCAGCAGAAGATATTTCGGGGGACAACTTCCCAATATGGCCACTCTTAATTCCCTGGTCTATCAGACATTTGAAGCCTTAGGTTGGTAAGCTCTTCTTATGGGTGGGGCATGGACTCTGGGGGCTAAGCAGGCTGTGGACAGACAATGGTGTCATGCTTCCCATAGGCCAGAGGAAAGATTGATTTTTCAGGGGAGCAAAATGACCAGCAGGAGCTCTGTCTGAGCCCTTACCTCTTTAAAAACATGTCTGAAGTTTATTCTTTAGATCAAGCTTGATAAATGGAGGGGTGTTCCCTAGGTGGGAAAATAACACTGTGTGTCGAATCAGAAGCTTCTGCACTTGGCATATAGTCTACAAAGAAGAGATGACATTTTGTCCTGATTTTTCTTACCAATTTCCATCAGGTCCTACTTATCATGCAGCTGGTACTGTGAAGTGCAATGGCCAATTGTTCCTTCAACCTCCAAAGGACTGTCTCCTGGAGAAGGTACGTTGGGAAGGGTTTCCCTGTATGGGAGTGATTCCAGGAGTGGTAATTTATGAACGCATTTTTGATGGTCTCCAGATTTTCTCCAAAACTATGTTAATGAACAGGAGAACTTAATTTCAACATGCTGGGCATTGAATACAATGATAGCACCTGATTCACAGTTAGAAGGGTAATATTTTCTGAGATAGAATCATTTATAGTCTTTCTTGAGTCTCATTTGGACCTATGTTACGCATGTTACACAGCCAGGCTAATGATGGAGAGGTAACATCAGAAGTTCTCTACACGAAATTCCCTTCTTTGTAAAAAAAAAAAAATGAGTTGACGACCAAGGCTTTAACTGTCTTAAATAAATGAATCACCATACAAAGGAATGTCATAGAAGCCTCCCAGAGAAATAAGCCTCCCAGAGAAATGGGCCTTCCAGGAGAAAGCATCAAATCCTTGCTGCTTTTCCTCAGTGTACACTCTTGACTCTCACAGACTGTTGCTGATAGCTGAGGAGAAATAATGAAATCTTTGTGCAGTCCTCTCAAATTTGTAGCCATAAACGCAATGATCACTAATTATTTCACATACAGTTTAGTCCAACTATCTATGTACATCCTCTAGAATACTTGCAACTCCGAAAAAATAATATTATTTACTCCACTTCATAAATTAGGAAAAGGAGGCTAAGAAGGGTTAAGTAAATTGCTTAATATCATGCAGCTAGTATGTTGTGGGACCAGGATTTGGACTCAGTCTGAATTACTTCAAAGCACCTGCCCATCCTATTACTCTAGCCACTAGAAGGTATCATGAAGGAAAAGATTCAGTTCTTTTCTTTTAATACCTTACATATAGTTAAGAGTCTAAGACGTAACCATCACAATAAAAGGCTCACTGAGAACTTACTATGTGTCAGGGATTCTGCTCAACTCTTTATAGAGATTTTCTCATTTAATTATTTGAATAACCCCATGAAGTACATAGTACTACTATCCCAAATTGACAAGTGATGTTAAGTAGCTTCCTTTTTATCGTGGATTGGATCTGAGCTTCAAATCCAGGCAGTCTGATTCCAGAGTCTATTCTTTAAACTACCATTGCTTCCCAGGACTGTTGATCTGGGACACGGGTTGTTCAGAAGAGAATTTAGTTGAAGTCAGGCCAAATGAGGGGTCAGGCCATGTGAACAGAATCAACAGTAGCTGCAGTTAGGGAGTTAAGGGTCAAGTTAATGATAAGAGGTAAGTTGTCCGTGGCAGCAGAACTTTCAGAACCATGGACAGCCACCCAAAGAGGCGTTTATGGTTGGTCTAAGTCAGGTAAAGCCCTCATCCTCAAACAAGGTTGACGTCACCTATCCACTGTCTTTATTGTTAATTGACCTTCACTCCCTTCTTGCTTGGCTTAGCTCCTCAGAATTCATGGAGTAATTTTCAGTACCCTCAAGAACTCTTGATGTCTGTAGTTGATGTGAGTAATTGTTTTGAGCTTCCATTGATATATAGAACGTCCAAGAGGGTGGTTGAGGATGAGCAGTGAGGAGCATGAGAGGACAGGAGAATTCTCAGCCCTTTTAATCAATTGGTTTGTCCTCTAACCACCCATTTTCCTCTAATTCAGGGTAAGATTAAAACTAAGGCCAGGGCCCTGACAATAAATGTGAACAGTTTAAAACAGTTCAGTTGCAGAATACAGGCAGTGCCACAAGGAAGCTCATGATTAATTGCCGAGTGGAAGGTACAGTCAAATGCCACTGGAGGATGAAATCATTGTAAGCTGCAGTGGTCTCAGGAGACAGTTGAAAGATGTATTTGTCTAAGTGGAGATAAGGAGAGGGGTATTTCAGAAAAAAGCAAAGAGCGCATTAAAAAAGTACAGAGGTAGGGAGCTATAAAATGTCTAGTGGGGAATAAACAGGCTGACTTTTTTTCCTGGAGACTCATATTTGCGTGTGATCAGATTTGATTCTTATTTGTATGTGTGTGCACAAAATGTCATCAGAGTGAAGAAACATCAGATATGCTTTCAAGCCACTGGGGGCTGATGTGGATGCAGAAAGGCTCACGCACCTCTTTAGCCAGACAGCTCTATCAGCACTGGATTTCTGCTCTAATTATAAAACATCACTGGAGACAAGCTATGCTGTAGCATTTCTCCCCAAGCAGCTAGGGGGCCCAGAGAAGCTGGATTGTCATTTGCAGGAGACAAATGACGATGATCCCTTGAGGTGTAATGTGCAGAAAAAATGCAATCCTATTATGAGACTGTCATTGTAAAGGTTTCTTCTTGTTCCCAGCTCAGACAGAGGAGGGAGACAAGGTACCATGTTAACAACAGGACTGAGATTTTACCCAGAGTATGGAAAGATAAGCAGATCCCTGCCATTTCGGAAAAAAAATCCTTCGGGGTTGAATCAAATTAAATGCTATAACAAAAAAATGTTTTGATGTCCAAGAGAAGGAATATGGCTTAAAAGCTAAAGTTCCACTACTGATAGACCTGGGAAACCTTGGTGAGGAAATTTAATTTCTACATTCTTTGAAGACATCACAGACTCCACTGTGCAGTAAAGAGGTTTCCCAAGTGGAATTTTGGAGTTCTGACCATCTTTAAGAGACCCATTGGCTGATAAAGGACATTGTCCTTAATTTTAATGAGGAAAAAGAAGACTGTGTAATGGGAGATAGAGGGTTAAATCCATTCAACTCAAAGCACTGGAAATTGTGCTTAAGTGTATCTGTGCACGTGGAGGCTCAAACTTTGGTACCTAGCATGGTGAATATTAAGATAGTAATCCTCTACCAAGAAGTCATCCAGATTATTTCATGCCTGTTGCCTTGTACCCAATAAAGTACCAGCATGGTATATAGGAAAGGATAGGAGCTTTGGCATTGGAGAGATTTGGGTTCAAGTCCTAGCTCAACTACTTTCTAACAGTGTGACCTTGGGCAAGTTACTTAAATTTTCTGAGCCTCATTTTTCTAACCTGTGTCATGGGTATACTTATCCTCTGTGCACAACATTTGGGATAGTGCCTGACGTATATTAGGTGCTCAAGAAATATGCATCACATGTTCCCACATTATGATCACAAGCAGTTGTTTTATCGCTTCCTTTGTGAAGTGGTGGACACTTCTTTTTGTCTTCCAGTATGTTTCCCCTCCTCTTCACTACTTAACACTACTTTGATTTCCCTTTGGAAAATAACCACCTATTCCCCCATCTCAGTCCGTGTGGTTTGGGTAGAGAGCTTTCTTTACTGAAGAGGTAGACATACCTTCATTAGTCATGGTTTTCCATGTTCCTGCCCACAATAATTGGTTCAGGGATGGACATGTGACCAAAGATGGGCAATGAGACTTGATCCCAGTACTTCTATGGATCTTTCTGGAAGGAGAAACTCTATTCCTCTGGTGGTTGTTAAGAAGTATCAGATGGTTACCCAAAAAGTTAAACATAGAATGCAACATGACTCATCAATTCCACTCCCAGGAAAATACCCAAAACAATTAAAAACAGGTGTTCAAACAAAAGCTTATACATGAATGTTCATAGCAGCATTATTCATAACAGCCCAAAGGGGACAACTCAAATGTCCATCAACAGATGAATGGATAAACAAAATGGATAAAAATATTCATATAATGGAATATTATTCAACCACATAAAGGAAGAAGTATCAATACATGCTACACCATGGTTGAACCTTGAAAACATTATTTAGCGATAACTTTGTAGGCACCCACCTCCTGCTGAAAGAAAAAGGCTGGTAACAAACTTAATACAAATGGAAGGAAGGTATTTCTAAGGACCACACAGCTCCACTTTTCCCACAGAAAGGAAGGTGAGATGCTCTTTGAATCCTGCACTCCATTTTTCTCTTTTCATGAGCTTACTGAACAAGACCAGCTCAAATGTTGCTTTTTCCAGGAAGGATTCAAAGTTGAACTAAGTCACTCCCTGCCTTAGGGAGAAGTATTTTTGTAAATGTCTCTTTTCCCCATAGGTTAGGGAGCTTCTGGAGGTAGCAATCATGTCTTACTCTTAATTGCATCCCTCACCTGTAATGCCTACTACGGTGCCCAGCACATAGTGTTTGCTCAGTGAACACTTAATTTGAAGAGAGAGTTGGTCGTAATTTTGTGTGAGAGTAACACGTAACTGATTTTAGATCTAGTTTTGTTTAGCACTTAGCGTGATTCCTTAAAGTATGCACTTTATATAAAGTATAGCCGTATGTGTATCTACCTGTACCTACTTGACGCTACACCTACATCTTCACCTACATCTACATCTACATCTATGTATGAGCAATACTACCTGAGAGAAACTGAAATCCTTCCCTATCTATGAAACACACTATACATTGAACTTGGGCCCCAAGTTCAGAAATCACTGAACATCCTATTCTGCATATCCCAGAGGTCATTGAACTACTACCTCCTGCAGTGCAACGTCCATCCCTGTCTCCAGCTCAGTGATAATCATAAGGATGAAGATAGTATCAGTTGCCAGTTATTGAGTATTTGGTTTGAGCTGGGATCTCTAAGTTCTTCACCCACATAATTTTGTTCAATCCACACAACAGCCATTTGACCCAGGTTCTGTGATTATCCTCATTCTACTGATACATGGAGGCTGAGGGAGGCTCAGCTGCTTGCCCAAGGCCACACATCCCATTTGAGGGCAGAACGAGGATTCAAACCCGTTTGACCTCCAATCCCACGCTCCCGACCAGCACAACTGCCAGACGGGAAATTCTGCCCTAGTTGGACAATTCCCTTTCCCTGCCGCCTCCTGCCCATCACCACCTCCTTCTGAGAGCTGAGGGTCTAAGAACCAGCATCTGATGAGTCTGAATCCTGCTGGTGTACCCTTTCGTTATGTGTGTGTCTCTCCAGTTTCCTGTAGTTCTGAAAGGGACTTAGTTTGGGGCAGTTCTGATTTGGTAACTTCATGAATCCCAGAGGGCGGGAGTGGTCATGTTCTTGTCCTTGTCACTTCCCATTATGTCTGGAGATGTGCATGCAGGAGGACCCTTCCTCCCCTACACCCCCCATTATAGAGAGAATGGTATGGGAGATGACATAGATGCGACAAAACCTTCAGCATCTGTTGCCGGGTACCACCGTCTGTCATCATCATTTTGGTGGCAGTCTCAAATACATAAGCCCATTTTCTTCTAGAAATCAGGCTCAGGGAGACCGTGTCCTCACACTTCTGAGCCCTTAGGTGGAAGAGGAACTGAGTTAAGTTCCTGGGCCATTCTGAACCTATCTGGCCTCAGATCCATCCTTTGCCCTCCCGCTGCAGACCATGGTTCCCAGGCTCCCACATAAGCAGAGTTTCAGCTGAACTTGGCCAGTGGGAGGTGCTGATGGGAGACTGGCAGGCAGGAGGGAGGGATAAGCCATGATATTTCTTTCTCCCTTTGTCTGCCGTGGCATCTCTGCAGCAGCGGTATCTCCTCTGTGGCTGCAGGTCCTGTGGGACAGACCCCGCTTTTGTCCTGGGCTCAGTAACGCCCAGCCTCCCTTGGTCCCTTGTCCTAGGGGTTGTGGTCGATTCCTGCTGTTTATTCATCTTTGGCAGGACCAGGACGAGGAAGAAACAAGTGAGGCTGAGTAATGTAAGTGTGGGGTCAGATCCTGTCTTTATTTAAAGTTTTGATATTTTCTTTATCATCGATTTTTTTCTGCATCAGTCTAGACTTTTAAAAGTAAAGATCTTCCTTGACTTATGATGGGGTTATGTCGCGATAAACCCATTGTTAAGTGGAAAATGCATTTAATATACCTAACCTACTGCGCAGCATAGCTGAGCCTAGCCTCCCTTAAATGTGCTCAGAACATTTACATTAGCCTACACTGGGGCAAAATCACTTAACAGAAAGCCTATTTTATAACAAAGTATTGAATATCTCGTGTCATTTATTGAATACTGTACTGAAAGTGAAAAACAGAATGGTTGTCCGGGTACAGAACGGTTGTAACGGTTGTTTACCCTGGTGGTCACGTGGCTGACTAGGAGGTGCGGCTCTCGGCAGCTGTCCAGCATCATTGGAGGGCCGTACTGCCTAGGGCTAGCCTGGGAAAAGATGAGAATTCAAAACTTGAAGTATGATTTTTACTGAATGCGTACCACTTTCACACCAAGTCAAAAAATTGAAATTGAACCGTCGTAAGTCGGGGACTCTCTGTATTGCTTTAAAGTAGGATTCCCACATTGTTCCATTTGGTACCTTGGTCTTTTGTCACCCGAACATCCCCAGCATTAAAATCCTGCTATTTAAAATACTCAAGTGGTTTCTCCTCCCCAGTTACACACTGTTAGTGTGCCTCACACAGATTTCGACTTACACGTCTCCGTGACGTAGGGATTAGTATTATATCCATTGTACATATGAGGACAGATGCTCAGAAACCTTTAGTGACCTGCCAGTGCCACTGAAGCTGTGATGGGGCAGAAATGGATCTCGAACCCAGGTCTTCGGGACTCCAGAATCCTCACTCTTAACCACTAAGCTCTGTGGTTTTATTATATATATTTTCAAAGGAATCAACTAAGAACAAAAATCCCTTTTGATCAGGAAGAAACCTTTTATTTTATTTTATTTTTTTTGCGGTACGCGGGCCTCTCACTGTTGTGGCCTCTCCCGTTGAGGAGCACAGGCTCCGGACGCGCAGGCTCAGCGACCATGGCTCACGGGCCCAGCCGCTCCGCAGCATGTGGGATCTTCCCGGACCGGGGCACGAACCCGTGTCCCCTGCATCGGCAGGCGGACTCTCAGCCACTGCGCCACCAGGGAAGCCCAGGAAGAAACCTTTTGATTGTGGAGAACACTCTTAAAAGGGTCTCTATCAGGGCTCTTTCAAACTTGAAATCTATATGCAGAGAATACAACCCTGTGAGGACAGGTGATATTGGGATGAAACTGGGCAGGTTTATATTCTTCTCTGAGCTGATTTGTCACAGTAAATCCCCAGCAAATATCACTTGTCTCATTTTCCTTCAATCCTTTTGTCTGAGTTTGAGTTGAAAACATTTTTTTCCCTTTTTCTTTGTAAATTATCTTGATTTTGGTTATGTAACCAGGCCAGGCAATTGCCTTTGCTGAACAAAAGTCTCAAATGAATAGATATCAGTGGTAATACCAGTAATTAACAGTTTCTCTCTGCAGCACATGTCTGAAACTGCTTTTATTGGTTTATTTTGACTCGGTTCCATATAGGGCAATTTTTCAGTTCACACAAACATATGCTTATCTCCTTTTGGTTCCGACCACTCTGAGCTCTGTTTTTAAAGATTGTAATTCCTCAGGACAGCTCTGACAGGGGAGCAGATGAAACAGGACTAAGGTACCTCAAGTTAACTATAACCTTGAAGGGTTATTAATGAGTGGGAAGCATGGAGAACCTCAGTTTGGGGTTTGATTTCTGTGTTTTCTTTCTGATTTGATTTAAGCAGAACTTAGAGCTACATGGAGTTGCATGTAGGAAGAGGAAAGGGAGATAGGAGGGGAGTCATCTAGGCAAAGATAGGAGTCAAAGAGAAGAAAAATGGAAGAGGAAGCACCAGTTGCCAATGTTCCCCTGACTCAGGTAGCTCTGCTTCTCTGGGATTCATCCCAGTGGTCTTATTTTTTTCCCCCTCAATCAAGGGAAAAATGCAGAGTATTAAAAGGGCAATTTGTTTGGATGGCTAGGAATGTCAAAGTTACTACTTTTCCACCACAGTTGAGCTCTTTCATTAAGTTGAATCTAGAAAACTTAGATGAAGCAAAGGAGAAGGGGGTGGGGAGGAAGCTAGTTTTAAATATTTCCAAATATTTTGTGGTTCTACATGCAGACACATTGTACCCCCCCCCACATGCATATACACACACACGATACAGTTGAGATTCCACTGAACATGCCTACAGAACATACTACTACTGAACATATTTTTCTTATGACCTGTTTTTGAAATTAGTGTTGTATCATGAACCCGTTTATGTGTCAATAATTATACCTCTGTGTGATCATTTTTCATGGCTGAATAGCATTCCATTGGATGGATGTATATAATGTATTTAACCAATCACCTAGTGTTGGATATTTAATTTGTTTCTTTTCTTTTCCTTCCTGGCCTCTTTTACTTTCTCTATCTCCTTCCTTCCTTCCCTCCCTCCATCCCTCCCTCCCTTCCTTTCTCCTGTCTTACTATTTAACCATTCTGAAATAAACAACTTTGACTTTCTTCATGAATTGGAAACATTTGTTTAGGACAGATTCTTAGGTGCAGATTTTGGGTCAAAGAGTGTGCCAGTTTTTAAGCTTCTGATGCATTCATTACTCTTTCCTCTGAGAAAATTGTACTGATGCATACAGGAAATATGACAATTTTAACCCCAGAATTACACCATCCCGTGAGTCTTCTCTGAAGTTGTAGTGTTTGCACTGAGAACTCTGGGATGGGTGTAAGTTAACAAGGCAAGGGTGAGGGATGGTGATAATACTGGTGGTGGTGATGGCAGACATTATGGCAGAGGAAGCCACATGTGTAATGAACACTTGGTAGGAGGGAGTAAAAGACCTTCAAAGAGGCAGAGTCAGCACAAAAAATAAAGGAGGAGGGTGTATTATTCAGGATTCTTGAGATTTATCACAAGGAAGTAGCTCATGTGATTATGGAGGCTGGCAAGTCCCAAGATGGTAGTCGGCAAGCTGGAGACACAGGAGAGCCAATGTTTCAGTATGAGTCCAAAGGCAGGGAAGAAAAAGCAAAAAACAAAAAACGTATGTCCTAGCTCAAGGCAGTCAGCCAGGAAGAGTTTGCTCTTATCTGTGGGAGGGTCAGCCCTTTTTTTCTATTTAGGCCTTCAACTGTTTAGACGAGGCCCACCCACATTGGGGCGGACAATCTGCTTTATTTAGTCTACTGATTGAAAAATTAATCTCACCCAAAAACACCTGCACAGACACACCCAGAATAATATTTGACCAAATGTCTGGACGTACTGTGGCCCAGTCAAGTTGACCCCCAAAATTAAGCATCACAGGGGGAACATGAGAGGAGGTTCCAGAGTGGGCAGTAGCGGAGGGAATGTGGATGGAAGGAGAATAGGACCACACAAGGCCTTGTGGACCACATAAGGGATTTTGATTTTCATCATAGGAGATATTGGAAGTCACTAAGTGGTTTTAGCAAGGCTGGAGATGCAGTCACATAACCACATTCACAATAACCCTATGAAGTATGAGGGGAAGGCATTGCTTACCCATATGACAGATGAAAAGACTGGGCTAGAACTTTTAAGTACCTCGCAGAGGTCCTCTCTCATTCCACAGTACAAATTAGGATTCTTTCGCCCATGCTAAACTGCTACTTGTGGGTCCACGTATGCATAGAGAGCTTTTGCAAGGCATCCCCCAGTTACACGGATTCACCCACATCCCGTTACTTCAACTTGGAAGTGCCAAGGAGTTAATGTCCCCAGAAGCCACCCAATGGCAGATGGGGAGCTAGTGGGTAAATACTGCAGCCTGGCAGTCCCACACTGTGGAATCGTCCCAAGGTGCGTGCCCCCCAGTTCTCTCCCAGAGCTGGGACTGTGCTCCCGTTGCTCAGAGCAATAATCTTTTTGATGACACAGTCTGTATTGGCCGCTTCCTCACCTCTTCACTAACCTGTTGAGGTTTCCCGAGACCACTTCCCCAATAAAAAATTTACACTTAAGTCTTGTCTCAGGCTCTACTTCTGTGGGAACCCAGCCAAAGGCAGGGACACTCTTTCCAGGACATTCTTGCTTCTGTGCAGTTTTGCTGTGAGCACTTGGAGCTTGGCAGGCACTTGGACTCCGCAGCTGGAGGTTTTAGTGATGAGCGTGGGGCCAAGACTCTCAACATTTTTTCCTCTTTCCCACTCATGACCTCAGAGCCGGTGTTGGGGAAGGACCTCTGGGGGCGATGTGCGTAAACCTTGCCTGGGACGTGTTTCTGCTTAAGGCAGGATTTGACAGTGGGTGCCTGCCAGCATGTCAGCAGCAGTGTTGACACCATGCATGGGGCTGAAGGATTAATCACCAGCCTCTACCAAGTCCAGGATAACACGCCTGCCATCTTCTCACCTCTGACACTCCTGCTACCCAGTGGATCCCCAAGGCTCTGTCAGTAATTCATAGGAGAACCAAGAGCATCAGGACTCTGACACACTTTCCAACAGTCAACCAGATTCTGGCTTTTTTCCTACCTTCTGGGTCAGGCCTTGTGCTCTGGTTTCCTGAACTGCAGGTGGCATCAGGAGAAGAATTAACTTCAGGGCTGTCATTTCCCAAGGATGCCAGTACTAGGGATGCAAATTAAATACTCATAATTAGAAGATGCCTTTCTGCCAGGTTTCTTTAGGGAAAACTTCCTCCTCATTCTGTCTGATATTCCCATGGAGACGAGCGGGGAAAATTCATATCTGGCAGCAGGCTGTGGTATCAGAAATAATGGCTCGAGGCACGAGGAAAACGTAATCAATGTATACCAGCTGAGAGGTCCCATGATGGGAAGGAAATTGACTCTGTTCCCCAGTGCATATAGCCCATGTTGGTGTCCTGCTTTCTTTGTGTGTTTGGCAGAGGGGAAATGCATAATCGTGGTTCTTCAGGGGAAAAAATACCCCATGAAACCATTACGTCGTCATCAGTCTATATAAGATAATCCATTGCTGGGGGCGGGAGCTTAAAATATGCAAGCAGTTCTCCTGGTTTTCTGCCTCCTTTCTCTTTGTTTGTGCCCAAACTCTTGCAGTCTGGCAATATACTTTTCCTTTCTGCCTTCTACCCCTTGCCCCAAACAAATAATAATTGATGACACTTGTTTCACAATGTATGTCACCTCCCTGGAGAAGTTTCTTGGGGAAAAAAAAAACTTATGTGGGTTGATCATGTATCTCTGGACTGTTTTATCATAGATCTGAAGGTCTGAATATAGAGATAGCCCTAAAACTCTAATGCATATCATCTAGATGATTTTTTTTTTCCTCAGCAGAAGTATATAGGTCTGAGTTTCTGGTTGCAAATAAAATGACAGCATGGATGATAGTGACATGAAGCAGAAAAGGGATCTATGGTTTGGAAAACAAATAGGAAGCAAGGGAGGCAAGACCTGGCCAGGACCTGGTCTTAAGACCAGCCAGCGTGGGGTATCCCCGTTTGCGTGGTTGCCCTGGATATTGTTATTTTGCAACTGTACTCCAAAGCCAGCCTTAGCTACTTGAGTGTCTCTAAAGATCACTGTCTTTGCATCCTCTGTTCAGTGTCGAGTCCTGGAGATGGGCACCTACCAGCTGAGCTTCAGCCATGGCCATCGACCGAGCTTCCAGGTACCAGGGACAGGCACCCCATCCCTTCCACCCCCATAAGGGGAGTCTTTGAAAGGGCAGTGTTTTCCATCACCCACCCATCCTCCTCCCTCTTCGTCTTCCCCCCTTTGCTTTCTCCTATCATTTTCCCACCCAACATATAATTTACTCAGCTGTCAATGTTTATGCTCTGCCATCCCCCACTAGGATCTGAGTTCCATGAGAGCAGGATTTTGGTCTCCCTCATTCACTGCTAAATCCTAGAACAGTGCCTGGCACATAGTAAGCTCTTAATAAATGTAGGTTGAATGAAAGAATCAATGAAATGGGAGGGATGGTTTGGATGCTGGGCTCCTCCAAAGGATGAATATTCCTGGCAAGAAATATTTCTCATTCTCGATAAAAGGAACAATCACTTTTAGGAGCTGGCTCTTTGTTTTTAGCAAGACGAGGCCATGAGTAACTCACACACAGCAGAGAGAAATGCTGCGCTGTGACATTTTCCCTCAGATTTTCTTCTGTGCAAAGTTGATATTTATAGCCAGTGTCCACCGGCCTCTGTTTATCTGCAAAGTGTGTCGTAGAGGCCTCACCAAGGATCCTGGATCATAGCAGAGTTATGGGCAGACCCATCTCTTTATACCTCGGGCAGAGAATAAAGGGAGAGTCTAGTTCCTCTGCTAAGAAGGACCCTTTGGGGAAATGGTACCACTGGGCACAGGGCATTTGGGGTGGCGGGCTTGTGGGAAAAAAATGTAGACTTAGTTGTTTAAGCTCCCTCATCCCGATCACGTGCTTAAGGAGCAGCATTTATTGACCATCTACTGTATGCCAGGAGCTCTTCCAAGCCTTCCACGTGCTCTGATCCTTTAATCCACCATACTGTTATCGCCATATTGCAGCTGGAAAACTGGGACACACTTGAGATCTATGTGAGCTGGGCCAAGTTACACGAGGACTTTCGCCCTTTCAGAGTCATAGAGAGGGACCTGGTTGCGACACCAAGCCAAGCTGTCCTCTTTTGAGGACAAGAGAGGAAGGTGCTTGCCTGAGAGCTGCCCATTATACCCAGCACCCAGGTGCCCTGAGGAGGTTGTGTTGACAGAGATTTGGCCCAGTGGGCTCTTGGTGTTTGATTGTGCAGGGCCATGCAAGAATAAGATGTGTGGAAGAGAGAAAGTTGCGGGGTGCAGGTGCTAGAAGATTCCAGGACTGCTTATGACTGCCCTGTAGAGAGAATCTTTCACTGCCTTCACACCTGGATTTTGGAGTAAGGCTATTGAGATTCACCACCTGTTTCTGCCGCTAATTCACCATCACAAAGGAAACACCTCGAATGTTGGCTGTTATTGCCCTTAACACAAGGGATTTGGGGAAATGCAAACTTTTTCTTGCTGTGGCATGGTGCTAATGGAGCCACAGTTGGTGTAGTCACTGCAATCAAATGAACATAAACTCAAAAATGTGCCTTTATTCTGGGGCCAAGAAATTAATTAGGTGTGCGTTGGAGAGGGATTAAGATACAAGATGCCAGCTAACATGCAAGATCTCCAGTTAAATTTGAATTTTAGATAGACAATGAATAATATTTTAATATAAGTATGTCTCATGAAATATTTGTAACATACTTATACGAAAAAATTATTCATTGTTTATTTGAAATTCAAATTGAACTGGGCATCCTGTACTTTTATGTGCTAAATCTTGCAATCCTAAGAGTTTTGCTTTGTCTCTGGCTATTCCTGGCCTTATATTAGCCTCTTTCTCCCCACTGCCTGCTTAAATGTGAAATCAGAAGTCATAAAAGACTTGACACAGTGACAAGAATTTTAATGGCCTAAGGCATTAATTCATCCCTGACAGGAGACATATCCAATCTATTTAGGTTCAGTGATTTGAAATGGCACATTTTCATATTTCCCACCCTCACTCCATCCCCACCAAGAATCAGGATGGATTGGGAAGCAATTTATTCCATTCTTAGGGAGTTTGAGGGAAAACGTCTCCTTGTGAAGAGGGTGAGGATTTAAGGCCTAACGGCAGATGTTGGAGGCCCTTTGGGTGGGAGTTAATTCCACTCTCCTTGCACTCTGCCGCTAATTTCTTTAATAGTCATGAGCATACAGGTGTAGCTAGCAATGCAGAGGAGAGACATGTCCCAAATCTGGATGATTAAGACACGTTTTTCTCATTTCCACCCTGTAATTTGAGATGCTCTTGATTTTCATTTTTTGCTCATCATCAACTAGCAGTGGCACCAAACACTTTAATGTTTAAAACCTCTGCCCCCTACCTCCTGGATTCTCTCTCAAGCCATTTATGATGTCTAGTTATGCACTTGATCCTCAAAAAAGAGCCCTGCAGTGAATCTTTACACACAAGTGAAAATTTCCCTTTGTAGTGCAAATTACCCATCTTCCCCATTTTATGAATTTTGTAAATGTTGAGGCTTTTGTATATTGATTTTTTAAAAAGTGGACGTTGGGCTTCCCTGGTGGCGCAGTGGTTAAGAATCCGCACCCCAGTGCAGGGGACACAGGTTCGATCCCTGGTCCGGGAAGATCCCACATGCTGTGGAGCAACTAAACCCGTGCACCACAGCTACTGAGCCCGTGCTCTAGAGCCCACAAGCTACAACTACTGAGCCCGTGCGCCTAGAGCCCGTGCTCCACAACAAGAGAAGCCACGACAATGAGAAGCCCGTGCACCACAATGAAGACCCAACACAGCCCAAAATAAAATAAATAGATAAATTTATATTTAAAAAAAATCGGATGTTTGTGTATGCCACTGGCTGTCTAGACCGCTGTTCCTCTCTTCCCATTATCGTCATCCTCATCCTATTCATCGTTTTTGTGTTAAACTCACAATGAAGCATTACCGCTTAGAGCAGTGATCTTCAAACCTGGCTACATTTTCGTATTGCAGGGGTAATTAAAAAACCCATGGATGCTCAGAGCACAGCCCCAGAGACTCTGACTTACATGGTCTGAGATGCGATACTGCTGAGTGATTTTAGCTGCAGCCAGGTTGGAGGACCACCAGCCTAGAGGTAAAAAACAGCCTGAACTGAGGGGTCTGGGTTCCCATCCTACCTATGATGTGTCCTCTGGCAAGTTACCACCTTCCTGATGCTCAGTTTCCTCATCCATAAGACGGGGGTGATTGCAGCAGAGTTGAGTAGTTGTGATAAGACCATGTGGCCCACAAAGTCTAAAATATTTGCTCTGAACCTTTACAGAGAAAGTTTGCCTTAACTTAACAACGTAACATAAGCCTGTACCATAAACCTCATTTATGTCCTCCTGGAGTTCCCAGGCTAGTTGGGGGAGACACTTTAAATACCTCCCATATATTCCAGTAAAAGCACAGTGTGGTATCATGGAGACAGTCTGGGATTGGCTTCTTTCCTCAAATCCTCCCCAAACCATACATTTGACCTTAAGTAACCTGCTTTTTTTTTTTTTTTCCCTTCCCTCTGAACCTCAGTTTCTTCATTTCTAATGTAGAAGGGTGGGGCTAGATGATCTCTAAGGGCTTTTTCAGCTCTAGAATTTTCTGATTCCATCCCTGGCATCCTGTATTGCTCTTTTTTTTTTTTTTTTTTTTTTTCGGTAACGCTGGCCCCTCACTGCTGTGGCCTCTCCTGTTGCGGAGCACAGGCTCCAGATGTGCAGGCTCAGCGGACATGGCTTACGGGCCCAGCCGCTCTGCGGCATGTGGGATCTTCCCGGACCGGGGCACGAACCCGTGTCCCCTGCATCGGCAGGCGGACTCTCAACCACTGCGCCACCAGGGAAGCCCCTGTATTGCTCTTAAAGCACAGATCTACCAATTCTATGGGAACTGGTCCAGGAGATCTTTTAAACTGGGCATGCAGAAGTACCAGGCTTTCTCGCCTCCACGCTACAGATGTTTTAGAGCAAATCAATACCATTCTGGGGAATTCCCTGGCGGTCCACTGGTTGGGGCTCCATGCTTTCACCGACGAGGGCCCAGGTTCAGTCCCTGGTCGGGGAATTAAGATCCCACATGCCATGAGGCTGGGCCAAAAAATAAAATAAAACAAAATAAACAGAAGAGATTTGTTTATGGTGGCTCTTAAGGGTGAAAGGAGAAACTTCTTTAAAAGAAAAAAAAAATACCATTTTGCATCATAGCCACTTTTTTTCTCCAGAGGTTCAGAGAAAGGTTTAGAAATTCCTCTATGGCAGGATGAATCATGGCCCCCAAAGATATCCAGGTCCTAATCCTTGGAACCTATGAACGTTTACCTTATACAGCAAAAGAAACTGAAAATGCGATGAAATTAAGAATCTTGAAATAGGGATCATCCTGAATTACTAGGCGTGCCCTTAGTGCAACCATTATGTCCTTATAGGAGGGAAGCAGAGGGCAGAGGGAGATTTGACTGCACAGAAGGCAATAGGACAACCTCAGCTGAGAGG
This sequence comes from Grampus griseus, assembly GCF_964374135.1. Taxonomy (NCBI): domain Eukaryota; kingdom Metazoa; phylum Chordata; class Mammalia; order Artiodactyla; family Delphinidae; genus Grampus; species Grampus griseus. The sequence goes on from NC_139008.1 coordinate 27,782,583, forward strand.
GTTTTAAAGATGCTAGACTGCTGGCTTTGAAGATGGGGGAAGGGGCCAGGAGCTAAGGAATGCAAAGAATGCAGCTCTACACGTTGGAAAAGGCAACTGAAAGGAGCCTCCACTCTGTAGTATCCCTGGAGGGAGCACAGCCCTGTTGATATTTTAATTTCCAGTCAAACTGCTTTTGGACTTCCCACCTAGAGAACTCTAAGAGGATAAATGTGTGTTGTTTTAAACCACCACATTTGTGTTAATTGTTGTGACAGCAACCGTAGGAAAGTAATACATCCTCCTTATATCAATAAGTAACCCATGGATCCCAAGGAGAGTCCACAGTGTGCCTGTAAAATAAGTCGCATACCAGAGAAAAAATCAGTAAAGGGTTTTATTTTGGTCAGCCTTGTGGAAACACTGCAATGGAATAGAGACAGAGGAAAAAAATGAAGGGAGAGTTGAATGGGCTGAGAGAGAGCTTGGGGCCCTCCCCAGCCTTTTATCTCCATCCATCACTGTGCTAGGCCAAATTCTAAGCTAGCCTCCACAATCTCTACCTCCTGGCATCACATCGTGGTGGGACCTGGGATTTGCTTCTAACCAATAGAATATGGCAGAGGTGACATTGTCTCTATCTTAGACTAGAGAGAGAGAGACTCTCCTTTTGGCCTTGCAAAAGCGAACAGCCCCGTTTTGAACTGTCTGGGAACTGGCACTGGTCTCTAGGATTTGAGGGCAGCCCCTATAGCCAGTAAGAAACCAAGACCCTTAGTCATTCAGCAACATGAAAATGCATTTGCCAACAACCAAAATGAGCTTAGAAGCAGGTCCTTCCCCAGTCAACATTCAGGATGAGAACACATCCTCCTCCTCCCCGGCCCCCCACACCCTGATTGCAGCCTTGTGAGACCCATAGGAAAAGACCCAGTTAAGCTGTGCCTGAATGTTTGACCCACAGAAACAGTGAGATGATCAGTGTATATCTTTTTAGTTGCTAAGTTCGTGGTATTTTGTTACCCAGCAATAGAAAATAAATGTAATCACTGCCAATCAATTCATTCTAGACTAGATAGAGTAAATGACTATTGGAGAGGTGTGGTTTGAAAGACCTCAAGTCTTTCATTTTCACAAAGATTTCCTCTCTCTGTGAGTACCCACCATGCCTATCCTCGTGACTCTCAAAAATTGAAGATATCAAAGATGTATTTAAAATAAAAAATATGACCAAGGAGGTACAGAACATGGAATGATCATTAGTTTTACACTTAGGTTAGTTCAAGTATTTGATAAATTCAATAGTTGGTAGTGTAGAGAATAGTACACAGGATAAATAAGTTTTGATTAAGGCAGGAGAGGGGACTAGGAGCCATCCAGCATAAGAATAACGTTTAACATTTATGGAAAATTCACTATGTGTCAGATGTTATATTGAATACATGTATATCTTATTTAATCATCACATCAATTCTATGGGGTAGGTACTTTGACTATCTCCAGTATACAAATAAACAGTGGCACAGAGAATTTGTTTAACTTGCTCAAGGTCACACAGCTAATTAGTGGTGATATCCAGGAGGGAGCAGGCATTGGGATCCTTGAATAGGCAGGGGGTTGAAGAGTGACTGTGGGTAGGCAGAAAATGGGAAGGGGTCTTGAGGAAGGAGGAAGCTTCTCCAAAGAGAAATAGAATCCAAGGCAGCTCCATCTGAAGGTAAACTGAGAGACTATTTATGATACAGATGACAACTAGGTTTATTGGCAAGGGATGCCTGAAGGACTTGCTTGAGAATGACTCTGAGACCATATCCAGTTTCAGTGGGAAGGAGTGATCTGATTATTATTATTGTTATTATTCATTGATGTGGTTAAGTTAAGCAATGTGGTTTTTAAAAAATCCCATGAGTTAATAAGAATTTAATAATAGGCTTATAATTGTTGCCAATGTGCCTGTGATGGGGAGAGATCTTCTGACACTGGCAGAATATTGGAATCCAGTGACCTGAAAAGACAAAAGTGGCAGCTTGCCAGTTTGCCTGAGGCCTTGCCAAAGCAAGGGCCACCTCTGGCTGGAGGGGGGATGAAGGCACGTAGCAGAGTGACTAAGAGTGATGGCTCTTGACTCAGCTTTCTTGCATCCTGACGCAGTCACATAGCAGCTGTGTTACCATGGGCAAGTTATTACACTTGTGCCTCAGTTTCCTCATCTATAAAATGGAGCTATAGAGAGTATGTTCCTAGTAGGATTGCTGTGAAAATACAATGAGTTGATCCGCGTCACGTGCTTAAAACTCTGACAATATACACTCAATAGATATTATCGATACTAATATTATATTGATTATGGACAGCTTTTTATTTTTATTTTTTTGCCACATTCCTGGTGGAACAAACTGATTTTTCATGTTATTATGCCTAGATGTTCCAGGTACTTTGCTTGATAACAATGATCTCATTTCCTCCCATAATTTATCATCATTCCTGTTTCTCATGTGAGAATCTTGGAGGTCATCAAGATGAAGCAGCAGTTACTGGTAGAACCAGCATTCCAACCAGAATGCTGAGTCCCTTTCTATTCTTTTAAGCTGCTTTCATGAGAAGAGGTCATCAGCCCTAGGGTAAGAGATTGGTATCACCTCGGGGTGGAGAACATTCCTTTCTGCCCCAGCCCGTTTGGCCTCCAGGTGCAGAGCTCTGCTCTTAGGTGTGGGAGGGAAATGCTCCTTCTGCTGACCTCCTACTTCCTTAGGGCCCCAAGTCTGTAATCTTCATCCCTAATGAGCCACAGGCCTCCCCAGTGTGTTCTGAAGGGACCTCACCTGGTAGAAGGATTGGAGACATTCCTAGGGCTTTTGGCAAAAGAGATCTTGGGTACTTTAACTTTCTGTCTTAGAAGCACAGTTCGCACTGAGTTTAGGGGCACGTGACCCCACTGTGGGTGAAGATGTTTCCTGGGAGGCTGCTCCCCCTTTCTTGCCCCAGCTGTGTGGTTTTAGGAGCTGAACTGGAGACACAGTCTTCTCTCTGAGACAGCTGCTTCTGTAATTTCAAGGGCATGGTTTGCCTTTCTCATCAGATAACTTTGTGATTCAGGGAAAACCACAGAGACACAGGGAGTAGAAAAGATATTTAAAAAATCCATCTCCAGGAACACTGGGAATAGGTCTTTGGGAAAATAGGGGACAAAGGAAAATGAAGCAAATTGTTGAGGGGGAACAAACATCCCAAATAAAGGGAGAAGAAAAATTGTGCCTTGCTAAAAAGACCCAAAGTAAACGACATGCATTAGGAACAAGACAACCATGAAGGGTAAACTGGAGGAGAGAGACCAGGAGTGGGGAAGGCAGCAAAGGATGCTGTGTCCTGGAATAAGATGGATGATGGGAGTGAAGTGAAGGTGGCTGAACGGGAAATATGACAAACTCTGAAGTGCCAGCGAGAGAGATTCGAGTAACGAGAACCTCAGATAAGACAAACACAAGAAGTAAAACCCATTTTAGAGTAAGGCTGACGGGTCGAATGGAACCGACAGCCAATGAGGGCATGGCTGGAGGATGTGAAGCATGAAGGGGACAAATCCAAAGAGAAAGAGAATTTCTCGGCCGCTATGGCTGTCAAGTGGCTTTGACAAGGTAAGCGAAGAGGGACAATGAGGGGCTGATCTGAAGGACAAATCCCGCAGCCCCGAGTCATAGAGCCTTAGAGGGATTTGCTTTGTGGGCCATGACCATCTCCGCTCTGGGATACACATGAGGGCATGCTCAGAACGGATGACATGGGTTCCTTTTCTGCTTGGGATTAGCTCTACGGTGGAAAAGGCTAGAAAGCAGCTGTAAACTCTCAGAAGTCAATGCTGTATTTCCAAACTTACAGTCCTGAAGTGGCAGGGGGCTGGTGGGGATCTCTGTTCTGACATCGAAGCCTACGGCACTTTTCCTCCAAGGACTGTCCCTTCGGTTTTAAGTCATTGCTTATTTGTTTGTTTTGAGTTTTTCCTAAGCCCTCGCTGAATATATTAAGTCCCCTACATATGAACACGTTCCATTCCAAGAGTGCATTTGTAAGTCCAATTTGTTCGTAAGTCCAACAAAGTTAGCTTAGGTACCCAACTAACACAATCGGCTATATGGTACTGCACTGTAATAGGTTTATAATACTTTTCACACAAATAATATGTAACAAACAAACAAACACAAAAAATAAACACTTTTAATCTTACAGTACAGTACCTTGAAAAGTACAGTAGTATCAGCTACATCACTGCTGCTTTTACGCTTGCTTCCGGACATCCTGGCCTTGAAATAAAGACACTGTACTACTGTACTCTATACAGTACTGTACAGTAAAGTACACAAAAGCATAACCACTTGTAGAGGATGCACGCACGTGACAATGTACGCCAGACACATGAACTAACTTACGTGATTGGACATACAAACACACGTTTGCATCTTTGAAAGTGCCCAACTTCAAGGTTCATATGTAGGGGACTTCCTGTGTAGGTTGATGGATAGGTATGAAATCTTGGCTATCAGTACACTGGGTTAGAATCTTAGCTCCACCACTTACTGGCTTCAGATTTTTCAAATAGGATGGAGATGATCATAGGCTGGCTGTGGGGACCAAATGAAATCAGCTGAGTAATGTTTTCAGCATTGTAGCAAGGCCGAGCTGGAGTCTGGGATGTGGAACAAGGCACAGTTTAGCTCCATGTGGTCTCTAGGCTGTGAAGTGAGGCAGACATTAGCATATTCCTTCATAAAGTATGAGAAATACAGCTGTGGAGTTGTACTCAAGGCCTAGAGATGGCCTGGAGGAGGGTAGTGCTTCAGTCTTTCGAAGTGTGATTGAGGTCATGGAGGAAATTTCCAGTTGTAACTCAGGTTTTCCTGGTTTTTAACTTGTAACCTGGGGTTTCCTCATAGGGGAAGGACATTTCAGGCCCAGGGAACATTATGAGAAAAGGCATGGAGTGGAGACCCAGCATGTCAGGTTCGGGAGCCCAGACATTGTTTTGTTTCTAAAAGTGCATTTCACAGGAGGTTCATGGGTAAAAAGGAATGAGAAGGCCCCGTGTTTAAAAGAATTTTAGAAATTTTTAGCTAAACAAAAAAGCTGGTTTCTTTACTGGAAGACTTACGAGTCTTAAATCTGCTTATCTAGATAATGAATCTCTAGGAGGGACGTATTGGATGCAGTATCTTCCAAACTTATTTAAGGACAAACTTTTTAGAAGAGGATCTTGCAAATCTAGTATTCTCCTCCTCTCCCCCCCGCCGCAAGTAACAAGTACATTGTAAAAAAGAACATTTTGTGAAATGCTGATCTCAAGAATGAGGAATAGAACTGAGATGACTGTGGATGGATTATTTACTTAACTTGAAAATCTTGTTACAATAGCAATAGAAATCTAAGACAAAAAGCATTGCCATGTTTGTTTTTTTTTAAATTTATTTTATTGAAGTATAGTTGATTTACAATGTTGTGTTAATTTCTACTCTGTGGAGGTTCCTCAAAAAACTAAAAGTAGAGTTCACATAGGATCCTACAATCCCGCTCCTGGGCATATATCCAGAGAAAGATCTAATTTGAAAAGATAAATGCACCCCAATGTTCATAGCAGCTCTATTTACAATAGCCAAGACATGGAAGCAACCTGAAGGTCTATGGACAAATGAATGGATAAGGAAGATGTGGTACATATACACACTGGAATATTACTCAGCCATAAAAAGGATGTAATAATGCCATTTGCAGCAACAAGGATGGACCTAGAGATGATCATACTAAGTGAAGTAAGTCAGAAAGAGAAAGACATATCATATGATGTCACTTCTATGTGGAGTCTAAAGTATGGCACAAATGAACTTATCTGCGTCACCACCTTTGGTAATATTAAGCATATCAAGTTGCCCCTATCCAATTAGGGTAGGTAAACAGCCCTGGACTCCGCTGCCTTCTGGGGTGGATGTGTCAGGGCACAGAAGAGAAGTCAGCTGCAGTCTTCAAAAGTCTTGTTTTCAAAAGTCTAACCCTTGCAGAATTTAGAGGTGTTGTGGAGGAGGTTGAAGGCAGGGAGAAGGAGAGTCATAGGTGTAAGGAAAATGTCTTAGCGGTGCAAGAGGAGAGTGGGGCTCCCCCTACCTCCTGACTAGAGAATTCCTTGGATGTCGGTGGGAAGAAACCTGGTCTATTTCCTTGCAATGTAACTGGGAGCCATCAAGACCCCAGACAAGTATGCCTGGCTGGCATCTCAGTAGAGAGGATGTATGAGTTACCTGCATAACAAAGTTCCTCAAACACAGTTTGCTTCAGACAGCAAACACTGAGCATAATTTGTGAGTATAAGAGGAGTGCTCAGATCAGAGAAAAAGGAACATCAGAGCAAATGTATATAGATTGAGTGAGATATGATGGTTACTACGTTCTGTACTTTATGGGTCCTGTAAACATCTGTTTGAATGAATGAAAGAACAAATGAATGATTGGAGGTTTGATGCAAAAGCAGAAGACAAACAGCTTGGAAAGCGTATTAAAAAACCAACAAAACATTTATTATATCCCAGTTTCTATAGGTCAGGAATTTGAGTATGGCTTAGCAGGTTTCTCTGGCTCAGGTTCTCTGACAAGACTGCAATCAAGGTGTTGGCTGCGGCTGGGGTCACCTCAGGGCTCCAGTGGGAGAAGATCCAGTTCCAAGATCACTCCTGTGGCTGTTGGCAGGATTGAGTTTCTTGCATGCTGCTGGACTGAGGGCTTCAGTTGTTCAGTGGCTGTTGGCCAGAAGCCACCTCATCTCCTTGCTGGATGGACCCTTGCCTAGGGCATCTCACAACATGGCAGCTACAGCTCTATCAGAGTTCATCAGAAGAGCCAGGGAGAGGGCTAACAAGACAGAAGTCACAGTATTTTGTAATGGGATCTGGGAAGTGACATCCTATCGCTTTGGCCACATTCTGTTCGTTAGAGCAAGTCACTAGGTCCAATATACACTCAAGGGGAGGGGATTGTACAAGGGCATGAATACCAGGAGATGGGGGCCTAGGAGGTGGGGACTTTTGGGGGCCACGGCAGAAGCTGCCTACCACAAAGGACCACAACCATTCTTACAAGAGCTCTATACAAGCCTGCCTTGGAGGCAGCAGAGAACAGAAGCAAACTGAGAGTAAAACAATAGGGGTATCACCTGTAGTCTGTGTGGATAGTTGGCCAGCCACAGAGGAGGTGTACCTTCTATCCTGACACTATATCAGATCCTAGAATCATGATACAGGTACAAGGGCATTATGGGAAAAGTCCCAAGAATGGCTGTGCTGAAGGGGAGACACATTTACAATTTTAATAGGTACTGGCAAATTGCTGTCCAAAAAAGGATGTACCAATTTTCATGTACAGAATTCACAGTCCCTCCTTATTTTCTTTCTTTTTCCTAGAAACGTATTCTGTGGCTAACTGCTGGGTACAGTGAAGTAGAAGTGATAAGAGCAAATGATCATGTTCCGTCCAAGTCAATGAAAGATGAATCATAGACATTACTGTACAGCAAAAGAATAGTTTTGGAATTAGATTTAGTGCAGCTCAAGGAGGGAAAGTGACTTGTTAAACAGTAAATGAAAGTCAGGTTGGAAAACGTTGAAGAAGAGAAGGGAATGAAATTGACTAGAGAAAGGACTTTGAGTCCAATATGGAGAATAATTCCAACTCCGAAGCCCAAGCTCATCCAAACATTAGCCTAAGCATTCATTTATTCATCCATCCAGTGACTATTTGGTCCACTTTCTACATGGTAGGTGTCGTACAAGACACTGAGGGTATAACAAAGGGCTAGGCTAGGGGTCAGAAAACTATGGCCGGTGGCCAAATCTTGTACATCTCATAAATAAGCTTTATCAGAACACAGCCACACTCATTAATCTACAAATTATCTATGTCTGTTTTCACACTATGACCGTAGAGTTGAGTAGTTGTAACAGAGACTCTGGTCCACAAAGCCTAAAGTATTTACTGTTTGTCTTTTACAGAAAAAGTTTGCCAACCCCTAGGTAAGACAGTCATGGTTCCTATTCTCTTGGAGCTTACCATCTAGCAGGAAAGATGGACAGTCATCCAATAATTTCCTAGATGTATAAACTGTGAGTAGTGTTCTGGAAAATACGTGATGCAGTGACAGAATGTAGCACGGGCCACTTTTGATAGGGTGATCAGGGGATATTCCTGAGGACATGGATTTTTTTAGGGATTCGATGGATGAGAAGGAGGTAGCCTGCAAAGAACTAGGGGAGAGATTTCTGAACAGAGGGAAGAGGATGGGTCAAGAATCCCTGTAGGGGGACTTCCATGGTGGCACAGTGGTTAAGACTCCGTGCTCCCAATGCAAGGGGCCCAGGTTTGATCCCTGCTGAGGGAACTAGATCCCATATGCATGCTGCAACCAAGAGTTCACATGCCACAAGTGAGGAACCCACCTGCTGCAACTAAGGAGTCCAAGTGTCACAACTAAGGAGGTGGTGAGCTGCAACTAAGGAGATGGCGAGCCACAACTAAGGAGCCCGCCTGCCGCAACTAAGATCCGGCGCAACCAAATAAATAAATATTAAAAAAAAAATCTCTGTAGGGAAAGAGCTTGTCTCTCCCAGCAGTGAAGAGGCAGCAGCATAGCTGGACCGTGGAGAGTAAGACAAGAGTCAGTTGGGATCAGATCTTCAAGGACCCCCAGGCCGTGGTCAGAGATCTGGATTTTGTTTAAAGTACAATGTGAAGACTTTGAAAATTTTTATGATCAGTTTTATGAATCTTAAAGACCACTCTGTCCTGTTTAATTAGCTGATTTGAAGAGAGCGGAGACTGGAGAAATATTTAATACCCAGGCCCTGTCTCTTCTCTGCCTTGACCTAACAGTTCAGGATGTGCAGACAGAAACAGAAGGGTTTATTCACCGATGGGTGAGGCACGTCAGGTTGGCCATAGAGGGGAGAAGCCCACAGAAGCTGCCAGAGAAGTGAAGCAGTGCAGTCAGGCTCTGGTGGCGATTTTGACAGTGTGACCCAAGTCACATTGCTTGGGTCTGAACCACAACGCTGTCCCAGGAAATACTCATCACAGGCTTTTTGCAGTGAAGAAAGCAGCTGATGCTTTTTAAAACTACTCAATACTAAGGCTGTAATTTTTATCACATATAAATGAACTAAGAGTCACAGACAACTCATAATCTCCATGTTAAACCATCTTCCTCCAACTCTTAACTGTCACTTCCACTGTGGCCACTTCTCACAGGTGATGAAGACGTCCATTGTTTGGCTTTGCACTAGTTGCTAACAGTGTTCAGACTTGAAAAAAAAGACAGCTAAACAAAACAACTCCATAAATGCCTGCTTGACATTGAGCAAGGAATTAATTCACCTTTTCCAGATTCTGCCTTATCTTAATGTCTTTCTAATCTCCTAGAAGAAACATAACAATTTAGTCATGAGTTTGGAAGTGTTAACCAACATCTTCCCTGAGTAGATAGCTGTGTAATCGAATAAGCTTTCAAGGTGTCTCCTAGTTTTATTAAAAAGCTAGTATTAAAACCACTTAAAATGATGTTGCTTTTTATTATCCCACTAAACAATGAGAAAACCAAGGGGCAAGCTGCTTAGGACAAGGTGTTATTGGTGAATAATGCAGTCATAGCTGATGTCCTCAAGGTGTATAATTATAAAAATTAAGCCTTATATGCCCAAGTGCAAACTTTTTTTCTCCCATGGGTTATCATGTTTGATAAAAAATATATAATAACATATAAAAATGTGGAAATTTTCCTTTCAGTTATTTTGTAATCAAGAATGATATAAATTAACAGTTATAGTTAATAACTTATAAGACAATATCATTATCATTAGAGAAAGAAAAGACAAGTAAAATGGCCAAATCATTAGTGAACATTTTTTCATTCATCTGTGGGTTAGAGATCTGGTTGTATCCTTGGGGGGATGAAAAGGAAGATGTGGGATTACTGGAACCTAGGAGCTCAGGGGAAGGGCTGCAGAGCTGGTATTGGGAGCGTTTAAAGAAGCTGGAGATTGGAACCAACCACTGCTGCTGGAATGATACTGATAGAAGTAAAACAAAGAGACACTCTCTTATCCCTTCCTCCTCTAGAATCTTCCATCAGCAGATCCTAACAGGAAGCCAGTCCCTCAAAGGAATATGTGAAATTTGGTGTGCAGAGTTCCAATTAGGATCACATACAAGCGTAGAAGGGAGGGCAAATAGCTGAGAGGCAATGGGTAAATAACTGGCACAGTAGTGTCCTTTTGTGTGAATGAAACATCTTGGATCAGTAGGAGCCCCTTCAGGCCGGGCTAGTCTCTGTCCTCTTGCCTTAACCCCACTGAATTCTGGTAGCTTTCTTTCCTTCTGGCATAAAGTATTCCAGGCTCATCTTGTATGTTGTATGCCCCAGATCTCAAGTCAGCTATTTCTGCAGAAAAACCTAGATTCCTTTTAGCAGGGAATGGTATTTAGAGACCAAAATCTGGGCATTGTGGGTGTTCATCTAAACCCCTCATTTTAAGTAGGCATTTGGCTACCATCCATATTGCCTAAGTTTATAATTGTAACCTACCACCAGTGCAGGAGTTTTGATGCGGTAGGTTACCTTTGTCTTTGCTGTCAGTCCCTTGTGGAAAGAGATGATTCTGGGCTATTTTAAATTTCCCTCATCATTGTGCTTGTGTTCACTGATTTCATGCTTAGTCTTCAAGCTTCTGGTTTTTAAACCGTAAGGCATATTCCAAGCTGACAGTATAATTTCTAAGTTACTATTCTGTAAAAAGGTACAGGAAGAGTGACACTAAAGTCAATCAGACAACAAATAAGTTTTGGTATATTTGCGTTACCAGTTGCTCACTATTGTGGGAAAGAGAAGTCAGTTGAGGAGATCAAACATTAAGCAAATTTGTGGCAAGAACCTGAATTGTGAAAGACCTGTGGATTTTCTATATAATTAAATGGTGGAAAACCTGGTGCATGTAGTGAAAACCTCATTAAAAATCTAGGTGTGCGGGGATCCTCAGACTCACTCAGGGAATCTTGCTCGAGCTCATCAACTCCTTTGCATCACCACCAGCCATGTTGAAACCCAGTGATATTATCATAATCTTTACTTCCCCTGTTGACTTTAATGTATCTTTAGATTATACCCTAATAACTGGAAGCACATAATTATCCAGTTGCTTCCCTGCACGTGAAAGTGATATGCTTCATAAGTTTAAATGTGAAAAATTCCATGAGATTGGTCAACCTGGAAAAATGATATTTTGATAACTGTGCTTGTGTATGCCTATGATAAAAACTTGTAAGAGCTCAAAAATTACACACTTCCCATATCTTTGAGTAAAGTGAATGCTTCAGGAAGCATGCACCATATTTATTTGTGGTTTTGGGAAGCCTCCAAGCCTTACTATTTTGAGAGATATTAGAGGATAGGGATTCTGATTATTGCCTTCTGCTACAGCCTGGATCTAAAGAGAAAGGAACACTCACAAGGATCTTGGTGAAGAAATGAAGTACCTTATTTATGACTAAGGCCCACCAAGTTCCAAAGCATGGAGTTCCCTGGAAAAAGCAGACTGGAGAACACAGAGTGGATCTGATGTCTTTTGCTACCTTCCCCAATATCTAGGTCTTGAACCATCTGCTGATAGCATTGGGAAGCAAGTAGATTTTGAATATTCTCACCCAGTCAACTCAATGGAGGGTCACTATCTGATTTAACATCTCAAGGTTTTCACAGGAGGGGGCCAGAGAGGACTGGTGTTGACTGCTAGGAAGCAGAGAGGAATCCTGGCTTTCTTTACCTCCAAGATCTATTGAGCAGGAGAGTGGGTGGAACCCCTTTTCTTGCTTTTGAGGCAAACTGAGTCTGCCCACTGGAAGGCGAGTCCTCAGGAATCTCACCAGTCAGATTAGTTACTCTCACCCTTTAGGGAGAAGCAAGGGAAGGACAGAGTTAGGGGTCAAAGCCATCTCTTTGGGGGCCAAGAGGATGGACATCTTGGTAGACACTCTTTCTTTCGAAATCTGAAGACAGAGGAATAAGGAATCTTCCCCCTTGAGGAGCAGGGATCATGAATTCAAATGCCTTCAGGGGTGGGAGGGAAGGTGTTATGAATAAGTGAAGGGGACCAGGTAGGAATGAGGAACCTGGAGACACATACCCTGTCCAAAGCTCACAGTGCCTGTTCAGGTCCAGCAGATGCTGGCATAGGGAATATGGGTTTGGAGTTGCCGGACCATCTAAATTTTCAAGAGCAGCCAAGTATGGGGCTTTTCAATAAAATTTTCCAGTTTAGAAATTTTGACAAGTCATTCAACTTTTTAAAAGATGCTTTGCAAGACAAACAGAACATATTGATGTGCTGGACTCAGCCCAGGAGTCACTGGTCTGTGGCATCTGGTTTACACCACCATCAGCTGAGACAGTGAAGCATCATTATTTTTTTTAACCTCTGATTAGGCTGGTGAAATGAGCCATACCACCAAGGATTAGAATAAGAAAAAGGAAAATCCTGAACATATTGTATTATCGATATTTGTATTTCCTGGACTCTCTTCCATCTCCATGCCCCACCTCTGTCTCAAGACAGACAGTCTTGGCCTCTTTCTCTTGCCCTGCTGCTTCCCTCAGCAGCTTCTTCAATTGTAGGTCACGTGGTTCTGGCCCCACAGCATCAATACTCTGACTCTGGCTGAAGTTTGCTGTCATTCTGATTAGCAAATGGAGGGAGCTGGAGCTGCTGTCCTCGACAGATGAGACATGGAGCCCCATATTCAGACCGGAAGGCCAAGCCTTCATCCTGTGTCAGTAAAAATGTCACTCTGCATTCTGCAAGGCTGGAGCCAAGTGCACAGGACAGCTTAGGACAGAGCCTGTCTTTAGTGTGTCAGTGCCTCTGTGTAGCTGGTGATGGCCTTGAAATGCAATTAACAGGCTCCTCCTTAAGTCCAGCTGACTCATAGCGCTTTCCAGGCAGAGAAACTTCAAACATTCATTTCATCATTCAACAAACATTTATTGTGTTCCTGATATTAGCTGGGGACTGTTAAGGCTCTGGGCATTCAGCATTAAGCAAAATAAACTTGGTCCCTGCCTTTATGGAGCTGACATCCTAGTCAGGGAAGACAGGTAAGCAAACATAAATAAAAGGTGATTCAGCTGGTGATGATGCCGTGAAGAAACTAAAACCAGGTGACGTAGTGATTGAGAGCAGGGTCTCCTTTGATGGATGTGGCTGAGGGGTCCTCTTTATGGAGATGACATTTGAATTGATACCTGAATTATATTTATACTTTTTAAGTGTCCATGTATTATTATTTTTATTTTACTGAATCCTTAGTCCTAGAGTTAATGGGGAAACAAGATTATTCAAGTTAAATACGATTAAGGTCTGGAAATGGCATACACCAAAGCATTAACAATGGTTACCTCCTAATGGTGGGTTTCACAAATTCATTTAACTTAAGAAGCATTTACTGAGTGCCAATATGGCCCTGGTACTGTCCGAAGTGCTGGAAATGAAGTCATGAACAAAATAGACAATATCATATGGTTAAAATGTACAGAGTACTGAGGAAAACGGTGTGCTGTGGTAAAGGATAAAAAAGGGAAGCACTTAATTTATAATGGTGGGTCAGGTCAACTTAAATTGAGATTGAGAAACGAGAAGGATTCAGTCATGTGAAGAATATTGAGGGTGGGGATTTGGAGGAGTATCCCAGTTAATGAGGCTGGCATGTGCAGAGGCCCTGGGGCAGGACAGAATTTGTTATTTGAGGAACTGAAAGAAAAGTGTTAGGATGGAACAAAGGGGTCAAGAAATAAAATTGGAGAGATTTTTGAGGATCTAGATTAGGCAAGTCCTGGATTCACAGAGAGGAGTTTGGACTTTATATGAATAGCAGTGGGAAACACTTGAGGGGTTTTAAGTTGGAGAGTGATGTGACTTGATGTACATTTTTTAAGCGATCACCCTTGGTTGTTCGGTGGAGAATAGATTGTTAGGGACAGAGTGGAAGCAGGAAGACCTATTAGGAAGTTGTTGCATTTATCCTGGTGAGAGATGATGGTAGCTTGGAAGAGGGAATCAGAACAGATGTTTATGGTCCTATAAGTTGATCCTTGAACAACTCTGGGGTGGGGGTACCTTTTACCTACACAATAATGTAAGCAGTGCTTTCTGGAGTTAAGCACTGGGGTCATCCCAAGTCTGGGCAGTAGTAGCAGCAGAGAGAGATAGAGAGAGGGGTTGGATTTAGGATGTACTGATAATTAGATTGGTGGAGGGAAAGGAGGGAGAGGACAGTTAAGGATGATTCTTAGGGTTGTGAGCTGGATAACTTTGGGGATGTTGATGGCATTTTCTTAAACCGGGCAAGACCGGATATGAAAAAATTTGAGAGAGAAATAGCAAGATACTTTTCTTAGATTTAAGTGTGAGATGTTGGGAGACATTAAAGGGAAGATGTCAAGTACATAGTTGGATATGCAGGTCTGGAATTCAGAGTGGAGGTCTAGGCCAGGTACCAGACTTTGGAGTCGTCAGGAAAAAGGTGGCATTTAAAGCAGTGGGTGTAGGGACTTCCCTGGTGGTGCAGTGGTTAAGAATCTGCCTGCCAATGCAGGAGACACGGGTTTGATCCCTGGTCTGGAAAGATCCCACATGCCGTGGAGCAACTAAGCCCGTGCGCCACAACTACCAAGCCTGTGCTCTAGAGCACACGAGCCACAACTACTGAAGCCGTGAGCCTAGAGCCCGTGCTCCACAACAAGAGAAGCCACTGCAATGAGAAGCCCATGCACCACAACAAAGAGTAGCTCCCGCTCGCTGCAACTAGAGAAAGCCCGTGCGCAGCAACGAAGACCCAACTCAGCCATAAATAAATTAAAAAAATAACTAACTAACTAACTAAAGTAATGGATGTAGAGAGAGAAAAGATGAGGTCCCAAGGGGAAGAAGAGGAAGAAGAAGAAGGAGAAGAAGAGGAAGAGTTGGCTAAGAAGATGAAGGGGGAACCGCCATGAACTAGGAAGAAATCAGAAAAGTGCAGCATCTTAAAAGGAGCATGACTTTTGCCCTAAGGCGTTGTTTTTAATTAAAAAGATAAATGCAGATTCATTTTTTCTCTAACAATGCAATTGCATGTACATTATTTTTCTATGAGTGACAAGGGTTGAGCTGATTTTGCTCCACAAGGAGAGCAGTGGTGAACAGTGGTGGGTGTTAGTGAGATGTGATACAGGAGTACCTGGTACCTGACGCTTGTGGATGCAGGAAAATTAGGATGGCTAAGACAGAGCATTGCTTAGCACCCAGTTCTACAAGGGTTAATTTGTAACCCACTGCAGTTGCCCACCTATGGTGCAACCTGAGAGGAATTCAAGATGAAAAACAGGATAGGACACTCTGTGCTTTGGATAAACAGGTGCTAAGATAGTTAGATACATCCCTCAGGAAGAATTTCAGTGACTCCCAATTCTTGCATCTTCCCATACATAAGAAAGCACCAAAATCATTAACTTGAGCTGTCTGTTCTTTGGGATTAGCAGTAATCTTTTACCAAGATGTATGCTTGACTGCATGTATTCCCTAAACAAAAATCGTATAGAAGCTGGCTTCTCCTCTACCTCTTTGGAGCAGTTTCCTCAGAGCTACCTGAGTGGCATCTCCTGGGCTATAGTCCTCAGTAAGACCCCGAATAAAACTTACACCCACAGTTCTTACGTTGTGTGCTTTTCTTTAGGTTGACACACTCTAATTTCACTCCCAAGTAAGATCAGTAGAGCTGAAGTCTGCCTGTTGTCGGGCAGTGGTTCTCACAGGGGTAATTTTGTCCCTTGAGGATATCTGGCAATGTCTGGAGACATTTTTATTTGTTACACCCGGGTGCTGGTTGTGGTGAGGGTGCTACTGGCACCTCGTGGGTGGAGGCCAGAGACCCTGCTAAACATCCCACAATGCACAGGACAACCCCACAACAAACACTTGTCCAGCCCCAGATGTCGATAGTGCTGAGGTGGAGAAATCCTGTGGTAGTGAGGGAGGTGCTTGTAGAGATTCCATCATTTCTTCCTGAAAGACCACCTTGAGGGAAGAGAGAAATCTGCCAAGCCCAAGTTTTATCTGTATCCATTTTTTAGGAGTATCTGTGCCCAGACACAGGGACTTGATTAAGATTATTTCTTGACTGATGTTTCACACTTAGGCATATCTCCAGGCTGTCAGAGATATAATTCATAGAATAATTGCTGTGACTTGGATCTGCACTTTTTTTTTCTGGAGAGGGAGATGGAGAGGGAGAGGGGAAAGAGAGAGAGAGAGAGAGAGACTTTGTTTTTATAAAGACAAGAGCACCAGAGCTGCATTTTGTTTGTTATTCAGGAGTCCTCAAAATGTTATCCTAGCTCAAAAATGGCATTTATCTTCTATTCTCTTGGGAATTGATTGAATTCTTCCTTTACTTATGTAAAAAAGGGCTTAGCACCTGAAAGTGACCAAACTAATCTTGGTCTCACATATGGATTCAAAGTCAATGTGGCATTTCTATATTGCCTAAGATTTTGCCTCAATGGGAAGTGTGTCTGTGGGTGGAAGGTGAAGGGCAGTTGGAGAAGAGACAGAGTTATGTAGAACTCAGAATTTTAGATCCTTAAGGAACTTTAGAAATCATCTAATCTAACCTCTGTACAACCAGAGATTTTAAACTTTAAGAGAATCACAATCAGCCTCATCTTCTCTCTCTTTGACTTTGGAAGAGTGCAAGAGATTGCGTGAAAAACTTGAACAGTGTCATAGAGAAAACTGGCCTGTACTTAGGTCTGGATACTTGTTTACTGTGGAGGGAGGAGGACGAGGAAGAATGTGTGATGTAAAAGCCAGAGTGGATGATTAAAAACTATGTTAGCGTCTAGGTTCATGTAAGCATTGAGGTAAGGATCCTGAAGCTGAATCCAGCCTCTGTACCCTGACACTGAATTAAAATATCAGAGGCAGAGTTTTGGGTGAAGTAGAAAAGAATAGCTTTATTGGTTTGCCAGGCAAAGGGGGACACAGTGGGCTCGTGCCTCTCAAAATTGTGTGTCCCAACCTGGAGGGGGTAGTGAGGAGTTTTATAGTAATGGTTCAAAGAGGGCATGATCATCTCGTAGACATTCTTCTGATTGGTTGGTGGTGAGGTGATTGACCAGCATCATCAGCCTTCTGGCTACAATCAGTCTGGGGTCTACATGCATACTGTATACTTCTCCCACCTGGTGGGGGTTTCAGTACCTGCCAAACAGCTCAAAGATATTGTTATGTATATCCCTTGAGGGGGAACCAGGACCCTGCCCCAAGGCTGCACTATTCTCTCTTCCTTCCTTTTCTTTCTTTCTTTATTCCTTCCGTCCTTCCCTCCTTTCTTTCTTTCTGGCTGTGTTGGGTCTTCGTTGCTGTGTGAGGGCTTTCTCTAGTTATGGCGAGCAGGGGCTACTCTTTTGTTGCGGTGTGTGGGCTTCTCGTTGCAATGGTTGGTCTTGTTGCAGAGCATGGGCTCTAGGCACACGGGCTTCAGTAGTTGCGGCACATGGGCTCAGTAGTTGTGGTGCACGGGCTTAGTTGCTCCACGGCGTGTGGGATCTTCCTGGACCAAGGATCGAACCCGTGGCAGGCGGATTCTTAACCGCTGCACCACCAGAGAAGTCCCTGCACTATTGTTTGTTTTGACTGTTCCTCCCTTGTCTCCATATTGCCTCCCTTCCCTGATTAGCAGCTGTTTGAACCTGCCCTTTGGAACTCAGGGGAGGTCATGGAGCCTTAATGAAGACTATTTCCTACAAACAAGAAGTGGGAGACACAGAAAAGCTTTTCTACCCAGGAGCCCCACAGGGTCCTGCTTGGTTTCTGTCCACTGGGGAATTTTGTTCATCACAGAATTGTTCCTTTAACAGTGCCTGTCCATAATAGGAGCTTGGTAAGTATCTGTTGAATGAGGGGCTCAGGGAAGTCAGTGCAAAGGCAAACTTGATCTATTTGTGAGGGTGGCAGTCTCATTGAGGAAGGTAACATTAACTTTCCTATTTGCCTGATAAGATGATTCAGAGAAATAGATAGTTAAGAGGGATAGTAATAGTAAATATCAGATAATATTTATATTCATCTTCAAGGAACAGAATACCGAAAAACTAGTAGCTTAAATAAGGAAAAAGTGTATTTTCCTCATGTAATGAAAAGTTTGGAGATGGTTAGGAAGCCCAGCGCTGGTGTGGTGACCCAGAGATGCTATTAGGGACCTGGGCTCCTTCTGTTTTTTGTTCTTCACCAGCCATACTTTGCATTTATGTTTGTCAAAATGGACACAAGATGGCTCTTCTATGTCCCTGCATGTTCTGTGTCTTCCTTCCAGCCAGGAAGAAAAGGGAAGGGCAAGAGTGGTTGAGTCTATTCCATTTTTATCAGGGAAACAGTGGCTTTTCCAGAAGCCCCACCCACTAGACTTCTACTTCCATCTCATTGGCCAGAACTAGTTCACATGCTAATTCCTAACTGCAAGGGAGTCTGGGAAAGATGTTTGTCAGCCACCCTGGACAAAATGTGAATTCTGTTTATAAAGAAGAGGTTTTGTTAGTAAAGAGGAGCTTGACACAGAATTCCAAGCCCTAATTCCACAATTAAAGGGAATGGACTTGCCAGGTCCTTTCTAGTGAGTTTGAGTCAGTGTGGCAACCCCGTTCTCGTCTGAATGACTTGACTTGCAATCCGATGAAGAGCAGCATGGAGCTTCAGTGAAACAGTGTCTGTTCATCACCACCCGGGAACTGGGTTTTGGTGTCTGCTGAAGGTGTGTGGTGATGGCCAGTAAGTCCCCAGGAGTCTGAGAGACGGCATTGCCAAGTGAGACAAAATCAAATACAGCAGTGGCTGTGGCTGCTTTTATTCGCTGTGAACCTAGTACTTACTGCGGACGTCACATTTGGCCAAAGGAAGATAAACCTGAGTGTCATGCTGAGCCCAGGGGAGCCATTCCAGACCTGGCTGAATTTCGCCAAGTTCTAGAATGCAGGCGACCAAGCGAGAGAAATGGTGTGCACACACAAAGCTCTCCGTAAATGGTAACTGTGGTTATTATCATTTAATGGGTAATATTGACCCAGTGGGAATCTGATGCATTGTAGGATGGAGTTACATCAGAGTAACTAAGAAAGATATAAAATATGCATGGTGAGGAGGTTTGCTGACATATAATTTTGTGTGCAAGTGGAGAGAGTGGAAGGAGAGAGCTGAGATCGGAGAGGATTTTTAGGATTCTTCTAAATGTGAAGAGAAACCATTGGGGTGAGGAGAACAGGGGGAGTGACCAGATTTCTATTTTGGAGAGATCTCTCTGTAGAACTGAGACTAGATGGAGAGAGGAATTGTGGAAGCAGAGAGACAGAGGTTATGTCAGTACTGCCGGTGAGAAACCATGGTGGCTTGGACCGCAGTGCTTGTGGCCGAAGTGGTGAAGAATGGTCAGATTTCGGATGAGTATTGTTTGTTTGTTTGTTTTTGGCTGTGCTACGCAGCTTGTGGGATCTTAGTTCCCTGACCAGGGGTCGAACCTGGGGCCCCTGCAGTGGAAGTGTGGAATCCTAACCACTGGACCACCAGGGAATTCCCTTGGTTGTATATTCTGAAGGTAGAACAGACAGAACTAACAGATGTGAGACTCGAGAGAAAGAGAGTAGGCAAACATGTCTCTTGAACAGCTGGAACGATGGAGTTGCCATTTCCTGAGTGGGAGTCAACTGCAGGAGGAACAGGTTTGGGTGCAAGTGATGGGATGAGTAGTTTTTGGCCAAGTTTGAGAGGCTTATTAGACACCCAAGTAGGAACTTAACTAGGTAATTGGAAATTTGAGTCCGAAGGTCAGGATTGAAGTTAGGGCTGGAGAATTGCATTTTAAAGTCCTTATTGTATAGATGGGATTTAAAGCCATGGTCTAGATGGGCTCATGGAGGGAATATGTGTAAACAGAGAAGAGAAGAGATTCAAGAACAGGATCCTGGGATAATGAGAAGGAGCAGCCCGCGAGGAAAGGGGAAACCAGATGTGGTGTCTAGGAATCAAAGTGGAGAAAAAGCCCAGTAAAGGTCGAAAGGGGGAGTGTGGTGAGCATGATCTCTGCGTTGGCATTGTGGGGTCCCCAGGGACGTTGACAAGACCAGTTCCAGTTGCGTGCAGGAGATGATAGCCTGGTTGAAGAATAGAGCTGTGTGACTTCTCCAGGGTTCTGTGAGAAGACTCATGATACGATTTGCTTGCTGTGTAAAGGAGTTTGAATTTCATCATGAGGGCAATAACGTTTTAGCAAGAAGAGTGACATGGTCAGATTTGCATTATAGAAAGATCACCCTGACTCTTCTATGGGGGAGGGGAGGTGAACTTGACAACAGCTGGTGGACGATGGTGGCCAGGCCAGTGGCAGTGGAGTTGGAGACTAAACCTGATTTGAAAGAAATTTAGGAGATGGAATCCATACCACTTGAGGATGGATTGGAGGTGGGAGGTGGGAGAAAGGGAGTGGGTTCAAATCCTGGCTCTGCCACTTGGTTGCTCACTCGAGCAAGTCTCTTAATAGCTCTGTGCCTCAGTTTCCTCATCTGTAAAATGAGGCTAACAATAGTATCTACTTCATAAGGCTGTTCTAGGATTAAATGAATTGATGTGTATCAAATGTTTAGCATAGAGCCTGATATATGGTAGCTATTGAGAACCATCAGTAGAACCTTTGGACATTTTAAATGTGCTTAACCCCTTACTAGGCATCCTTTTCTTGGGGACTGATTCCTTCTTCTTCAGCACTAAGATATGACATCCCACCTGAGGAAGGCAGAATTAACCATTTGTAAGAGTCCATGGCTCAGATTACTCTCATTTTTGCCAAGAAAATGACATGATTCATATTTACTGCTAGGTGTCATAGAAGCTATACATTATTATTTTATATCATTAGTGAGACTCACATATCAAGAAACACTCTGGCTGAAAGGATTCACTCAGAAATAGGTGGATATGATTGGCTGTCCTTGTGACTGACATGCAGTGACAGGTTTAATGGGACAACAATTTTACACGCAGGTTGATTTGCGTATATCATGCCTTCAATTTCCCCACAAATTTGCACACATATCAGGCACTTAGGTACACAATTACCCAATTAGGGGGTGTCATTTCCTAGTTGCAGGGGAAAACGTGATAATTGAGCCCTGAAATGGCTAAGCATGCACAACTTGCTTCCTTTTAGGAAAGGTGGCACTTCTGAGTTTCCTGGTAGAGTTAAAAGCATCTGACAGTGAAGGATTCCTTTCCTAACTGTATGATGGTGTCATTGCAGACTAAGTATGGCAGTTAAGAAATTTAAGGAGCTATTAGATCTGGAGTTTCCACGTGGAGATTGTGGATATCTTACTAGACATCATATTAGAATTCCTGGTCCTGAGATGCACCACTGGACCATCAAGGAATTTTGTCTGCAGATGCTGATGTCTTTGCCTACTTTGGGAATCATCTTTTCCTGGGTGGGGGTAATAACACCTTCTCTCTGGCTTGTGTGTCTCCATTAATTGGGATACTCTGGCCTCAGAGGCTTTTTATCCAGCATGCCCTTGTGTATCACTCCACTGCTTCTGGCATTCAGATAGACCTAGGGAGCTCTCTAGTTTTGTCCAGCATAAAAGGAGCTCCTTGGTGGGCCTGAACTTGGAATTTTGAATCTGACCCAGATCCCAGTTTGATGGGAAGTCATTGGAGATTCCTGTGGAGTTGCTTGCTAAAAGAACCAACCTTTCTTTCTTCTGTTACTGAACCAGACTTGGGTCTGCTCAACCATGCACAGTAAAGCCAATCTACTGACAGAAGGTTGTGGTGAAGGAAAGTGCAGCATTTATTGCAAGGCACCAAACAAGGAGTCTGGGATAGCTAGTGCTCAAAAAGCCCAAACTTCCCGATGGGTTTCAGGGAGGCATTTTTAAAGGCCAGGTGAGGAAGGGGCGCCCAGGGTATGTGATCAGCTCATGCACAGTTCTCTGATTCGTAGATGGTGAGGGAACAGGGTGGTGTCACAGGGGTTAATGTTATCAATCCTTAGGCCCCAGGAGGCCTGGGGGCTATGTGCTCGTGGTCATCAAGTAGTTAACATCTTCCATTTGGTGGGGGTTTTAGCATCTGTAAAACAACTCAGGAAATGTGCATCAGATACTGTTATCTAGGGACTTCAGAGAAGAGCTACAGCAGAGGATGTGGGGGAGGGTACCTCCCATAGGGACCTGCTCAGTTACTTGGTTATCCTCCCTCCCTCCCTCCCTCCCTCTCTCCTTCTTTTTTTTTCTTTCACATCTTTTTTATTTTTTTAACATCTTTATTGGAGTATAATTGCTTTACAGTGTTGTGTTAGTTTCTGCTATATAACAGAGTGAATCAGCTGTACGTATACATATATCCCCATATCTCCTCCCTCTTGCATCTCCCTCCCACCCTCCCTATCCCACCCCTCTAGGTGGTCACAAAGCACCGAGCTGATCTCCCTGTGCTATGCAGCTACTTCCCACTAGCCATCTATTTTACATTTGGCAGTGTATATATGTCATGGCTACTCTCTCACTTCCTCCCAGGTTCCCCTCCCCCAACCCGTGTCCTCAAGTCCATTTTCTACGTCTGTGTCTTTTCCTGTCTTCCTTCCTTCCTGTTTATTAAAAGAAGCCCAATAAAATTGAGCAGAAGACTTAACAGATACTACACAAAGGAAGATACACAAATGGCCAATAAGCATAGGAAAAAATTCTAAGCATTATTAATCATCAGGTAAATGCAAGCCAAAATCACAGTGAGATACCACTATACCCTCCAGAATGATGAACAGCCCCAAATGCTGGTGAAAATGTGAGGCGTCTGGAATTCTCTTACATAGCTGGTGTGAGTGTAATAAGCTACATCCACTTTAAAAATGATTCGGCAGTTTCTTAAAAAGTTATACATGTAACTAGCCTGTGACTTGGCAATTCCATTTCTAAATTTTAGCTGAGATCAATGAAAACATATGTTGACAAAAAGGCATGTACAAAAATGTTCATAGAATCTTTATTAATCATGGGCCCAAACTGGGAACAACCCAGATGTCTATCAACAGGTGAATAGATAAACAAAATAAGGTATATCCAGGGAGTTCCCTGGCGGTGCAGTGGTTAAGATGCCGCACTTTCACTGCCAAGGTCTCGGGTTCAATCCCTGGTCAGGGAACTAGGATCCCACAAGCCATGTGGTGCAGCCAAAAAAAAAAAAATATATGTATATCCATCAAATGGGATACTACTCAACAACAGAAATATATGTATATCCATCAAATGGGATACTACTCACAACACATTTTTGTGTTGTGCAACAACACAAAAATGTGGAATGATTCTATTTCTATGAAGTTCTAAAACAGGGACAACTAGCCGAATGTGAAAAACCAGAACAGCAGTTGCTTCTAGGAGAGTGGATGGGATTGAAAGTGAGGGATACAAGGGAGTTTTATGGAGCGATAATAACATAATATTTATAATATTCTATGTCTTGCTACAGGTGTGGGTTACATGGGTGTATGCATTTGTTAAAACTGATTAAAACAAAGATCCTTGCATTTCATTGTATGAAAATTATACCTCCATAAAAACAAAAACACACAAAAGGGAGTTTTATTGAGCCTATGAAAATGATACATATGAGTTATTTAAAACTTGAACACTATGGAGAGGTGAGATTTAAAAATATATCTACACATGCTCATACACAGGGAGGAGTCTTAACTAAGACAGATTGGGTTTAAATTTCCATTCTACTCCTTGTAAGCTATATGTCCTTGGGTATTGTATTTAACTTCTCAGAACTCAGTTTCCTGGTATCTAAAATGAGGATAGTAATTGTAATAGATAAGTAATAGTAGTAAGGTATTACAGGGTTTGGGGGAGGGATTAAATGAGAAAACATGGAGTGCTTGGAATAGAGTAAGCATTCAATAATTTTTAGTATGGCTTATCCATTTATTAGTATTTACTGAGTGCTAAATATATGTCAGGCATTGGTGATAAAATGGTGAGCAAAACCTAGACACAGTTCTGTCTTTATTTAGAGTCTAGTTGGGGAGATGGAAATTAGTCAAATAATCACACAAATAAAAATAAAATCATTTTTGTGATAAGTGCAAAGAAAAATTAGTGCTATGAAAGCATATAATGATGGACTCTGACTTGATCTGGGTGGTCAGGGAAGGGTTCCCTGAAGAAGTGATGTCAAACTGAGATCTAGAGGATAATTAGGATAATAATATGGGTGAAGGGTCATGCAGTTCAGCTGGGATTTTGGAGGCACTCATGAAGATGGCCGAAGATGAGGTGAAGGCGGCATAGTTAGCTCTGTGCAGGGTTTGTTAGAAATGATGAAGCAGCATCCTGAGAACAGAAAGGAAAAGAAGATGGTGATTTGAGAAGTGTGAAAGGATAAGCTTTGCCCTGAATTACCACGGCTAAACCAGGATCATGATCGTGCCTTCCAGGTTTCACCTCCTTTCTACCAAAGTGGTTTGATTTGTGTACTAATCAGGTAATATTAGCAGCTGTACATACAGTCCCTGAAATCTCAGTGGTTTCACTCACTTATTTCTTGCTCATTTTTCATAAACTTTGTATTAATAAATGGACAGCATTCCATGAAGTCACTCAGGGCCCCAGGCTCCTTCTATCTCATAGCTCTGCCCTCTTCTTGGGCCTCAGAAGCCTCTCTTCTATTGGCTGATGGGGAAAAAAGAGGGTGGAGAAGGCACAGCTGCTTCTTACCCACTTTGTACTAGAGGAAATGTACATCACTTCTACTCACATTCAATAGATGAGAACAAGTAACATGACCCCACCTAACTGCAAGGGATGCTGGGACAAGTAGTCTTTAGATGGGCAGATAGTTCCCAGCAATAATTCTGCACTTGGCAAGGGAATATCTAACCTTTGGTCAGCTAGCCATTTATGTCACGATTCACATCTTTCAGTGAATGTCCCCCTCTCTGCCCCATCTCCCATCCAATTGGAGCTCCCTTCATTGTGCTTTATCTAGAGCCTTGCATGACCAGAATTTTTGCCAGCTGAAACAGAAGTGCTGAATTCTCCAGCCAGACAAGCTCGCTGTGGGATCTCTGAGGTTCATAA